>NC_069801.1:30593551-31218551 GCF_027406575.1 Nycticebus coucang
GACGGGGAACTGGCCAAAATGAACCCTGGAGGGAGCCTGAGGATGAGTGTGATAGCTCAGGGGAGAAAAAACACTCAGACAACATAAATGATGAAATGATTCAGAAGTGGCAAGAGCAGGAAGAAAGATTAGAGGGAAGGGTAAGGGGAGAGATGTGGCTTCCTGCCAGCTCTACTGTGTGACTTTCAGTTTATCTCTTTGCCTCTCAGAGCCCCTCATTACTCTTCCCCCAGACAGAGAAGAATGAAGAAGATCCAAGTGCCAGGCTCTGGTCTAAACTATACATACCTACATGTTCAAAGAACCATGACTATCACTGAAGGTCACCTACTTGGACCTAGCACGAGGACATTCAGATGAGACCGAGTTCCAGAATCCTGCTCCTTGCCCCCTCCCCCGGCGCACCCACACCCCCCTACCAACCCCCTACCCTGTGTACTCTGCAGTGCACAGAGTGGGCGCTCCATAAATGTTTGGAGAATCAATGAGTCAGCCCAGATTCCATGCGAAAAAGACAGGAAATAAACACGAAATTACAAATAGCATAAAAATAACCACATTTCCAAAGCAGATTTTTCTGATTCTGCGAATTCAAACAGAGGCAGCAAAAAGCCCCAAATCTCATACCGAGAGATCTTAAAAGCAGGGCCCACGAAGGAGCCCTAACTTTGCAGATCCCATAGTTGATCTCCTCCCTGACCATTCCAGATCTTTCTATGTGGTGTGTGACTTCAAGATGCCATCTTCTCTCCTAAATCCTTGGGGCCTATTTACCCTGTTCAGAGACGAATGCCAGTCATTTCCTCTAGCTCAGTCATTCTGAACCTCTTCTGACCCTTTGACTTCTAGTCCCCAGGTGTCCCCAGCCTACTCTTAGTACCCTTGTAAGGAAGAAAATATCCCCCTTTCTCTAAGATATGCTGAGGTCACCCTGGCATGACTTTTCTGCCTGGGAGAAGCCTTTGTCACACCCCACCCCCATCACAAGGCTTCCTGACACAGGTGGTGGAGCACCTGGAACTGCTGGGGCTGTTTGGGGAATGCCACCAAGCTGTGACACATTTAATTCCTGTCACCTGAACAAGGAGTAATTTTATTTACTAGCAGAAAATACGGCTCTATTATAGGTATGCAGGGCTCCACAACTCAGGAAATAATAACACACAAAATACTTTTAAGAAATCACATTTAGCAAGATAAAAATACAGAACACAAGCCTACTTACCAAATGCAATGTGAAAGATGACGCTGACAAGCTGAGCAAAGATGCTTGGCGTCGAGTGTGATATTTGACAATGGGATGTTCACTGGTTTTGTCATCTGCTGCTGCTCCCTAGCAGACAAAGCCGTACAAGGCACCAAAGGTTTAAGAACAATTTATGTGGAAGGGAGGAAAAGAAAAAAAAAAAAAAGGAGAAAATTCTATCCATTAACTTCATTTTCTCTTAGCATGGGTTACTCAAATTGAACAACCACACATAGCCATTCTTCCTAGCCTGCTGTGTGCCTACTAAACACCTCCGTCCAGTTTGTGAATGCCGGAGTCCTGTAGGGATAGCATTTAAAAGAGAATGCCTGTTTAGCAAGACCTTACAATAACCATATCACCCCTACCAGAAGAGTCAGCATGCAGATGGCGCCATTCGGTACCCTAGGGCCTGGCTGCTCTCCATGGTCCTGAACACAGAGGTTGGGGTGACCCTTAATCTCCCTGCACCACACACCGTGTATCCATTATCTATGAGTTTTTCTAAAGCACATATGAATTCAATTTATATTTCTCCCTCAATGTGGAAAAATGTTTTATAGGTTTGTTTTTCCACAGTGGAAAATCTAGGCTTTTTGGCTCTCTTAAGACTGCAAAATTTAAAGCTTTCAAATATGCAAATCTGTGTGTGTGTGTGTGTGTGTGTGTGTGTGAGAGAGAGAGATAGGGATGTAAATAGGGTTTTCTTACACACTGAGGGTCTGAGAACCCAAGCATTTGTCTGCTTTTCCGATGGCTCACCAAGGACAGGACACAAGTCATTTCCCTTTTCCTGTCCTCAGCATCCTGATCTGTGACAGAAAAGAACAGAGAGACCTAGTTCCCCTGTAGCCCCAGCATTTGTGGTGCCTCTACTTGTGTTCTGGTTCTTCCATGGACTCGAGAGACCATCAAACAGGATGATCTTGCCTGGACTCCTCTAGCACTGAAAGATTTCCTGGATGCAGGGGGAAAATAGAAGACTCTGCTTCCCTTGCAAGAAGACAAGGGTTCAGTCTCTCTGCTCAACTCTCCCCCAGCCCTCAGTCCCCATGAACCAGCCATAATTCATCTAAACCTGAGAGTTCACCCGTATTTTATTTACTGATTCAATGTTACGAGACAAGTAAAATAGACGGCTGTCACCTCTATTAAACTGGGTAGGAAAAATGGTCAGGGAGGCAACAGGCTCTTCCTACTCAGGATGTGTCATCTGTTTCCCCAGGGAGGGAAGCAAGGCAGGGGGGAGGACCTCACCTTGGGGGAGAGCCAGGTCCTGTTGTCTTTGGGAGGGGAAGCTCAGGGCTCCACTGCAAACCTGCCCCATCCTCATTCTCAGCTACAGGGATACAGTCAGTCAGGAACTGGGATCATCCCTTACGTCAGGGGTCCTCAAACTACAGCCCGTGGGCCTCATGCGGCAGTGTGATTGTATTTGTTCCCGTTTTTTTTTTTTACTTCAAAATAAGATATGTGCAGCGTGCATAGGAATTTGTTCATAGTTGTTTTATTTTAACTATAGTCCAGCCCTCCAATGGTCTGAGGGACAGTGAACTGGCCCCCTGTTTAAAAAGTTTGAGGACCCCTCCCTTAAGTCCTCACCAATACAAAAGAAAGTCACCATACTCAATCATCAGGCTGAGGATCGAGAATGGTCGTGGAGCCCCAATTTAGGAGGCCTGTGCTAAAGAAGTAAACCTCCATTTGGTCAGCTCTTGCAAGTACACAACACATGTTCACACACATTCCCCAGAGCCTAGTGTGAATGATGCCTGAATTCCCAGGTTGACTGTCTATACAGCCTAATCTCCAAGTGAACCATCAACACCTCTGCTTTATACAAAGCTGTCACGTAGACCAGAAGTCTACACATCCAGCAGGATCCAATGCTGTAGAAGTCAAGGAAAGGGGAGGCTGGCAGCACTGTGATGCCTGACAGCTGTGCTGATGGCACAGCAGAAGTTCCCTTCCTTGCTTCATCTCCCAAACAGCAACCAAGATGTTGAGGGGCAAGTGAGAAGGAGAGAAGAGTGAGGGCAGAAAAGACAGGAAGGGCATGGCTTCCTTTCCAGCCTCTTCTTGAAGTAGACAGCTTGTGTCTCTCTGAAGGGGAGAATCATCATGATACGAGCCAGGTAATAAATGCAAAGTCCGGGGCTTGGAAAAGAGGAGCCCACACCTCCAAATACTCCGGCTCTGCCAGATAGAAGAAGTTGCCAAATTGGTGTGTCAGAAGAACACCACGGAATCATTAGCACCTAGAAAAATCTAACAATGTGTTTCATGAAATCCTCATTGATAAAATGGAAAGCACTAGGCTGTGGCAGTTAGGTGGGACTTACATTCAAATGACACCTGTAGCACAGTGGTTATGGAGCCAGTCACATACACTGAGGCTGGCGAGTTTGAGCCCGGCCTGGGCCACTAAACAACAACTGTAACAAAATAAATAGCCGGGCATTGTGGCAGGTGCCTGTAGTTCCAGCTACTTGGGAGGCTGAGGCAAGAGAATTGCTTAATTCTCTTAATTCTCTCTTCCCAGGAATTTGAGGTTGCTGGGAGCTGTGATGCCACGGCACTGTACCAAGGGTGACATAGTGAGACTCTGTCTCGAAAAAAAAAAAAAAAGACTATATTCAGCAACGCATTCATTAATTCAACAAATATTTCTGAACTGTCTACTCTGAATCCTGCCCTGTGTTAGGTGCACTGGAGAAAGTGGTGCATGGGCCAGGTGTGGCCCAAGCTTGTCCAGTGCTTATCTCTAAAGTAGCAGAGACTCACAATACAGCAAGTGCTATAACAGGGTGCTGTGGGGACTCACAGGAGGTTGAGAAAGGCTTCCTGGAGGAAAAGACAAGTTCACCGAGACCTGAGTGTGACCCAAGTTGGCCAGAAGGAAAGCAGGGCAGAGCCCGGGGTGTGAGGGAGAGCACAGTGCTTCCTGAGGAGTGAGGTGTCCAGCACGGGAAAGCAGAAAGCAGGGGGCAAAGAAGGACAGCACAGGAGGCCACATATGCCAACCATGTAGACCATGAAGGGCCTGAGGACGTAACCAGCTGGATTCTGAAGCTGGTTAAAGCGTAGGGTAGTGGGTCCACAACTACTTGAATAAAGCCAATAGTCTCTGACATGGGTCATTTCCTGCCTAATGTGTTTATGAAAGGCTTAGCTGAAGTAAGGGAAGATGTCTGCACCCCAAGCTCCAGATGGCATGAAGAATGCCAGGCAATGAAATGGGAGCCCCCAAAGCTTCACTGTTCTGAACAGTGGTTCCCAGCCCAAACCATACTATAGGTCAATAACCACTTAACCCCTCTACCCAGGACCCCAGGAGGGCAGCAAAGAGGAGGGAGTCATTCACGCCTGCAAGGATGGAGCAGTGGGAATAGGCTTTGGTGGTCCAGAAACAATGTGCAAGGATAACCACAGGAAGGTTTAATGACAGAATTTACTGGGGATAAATGACAGTTCTGCCTTTAGGCTCAAAAGATCAACTGCCAAAGGGAGGATGAGAGAAGTTATAGATCAGTGGCGATGCTTGTAGAAAAGACCTTGTGATCTCATGAGACCACCAGCTCAGTATAAACCAAGAGAGTGAAATGGCTGCTAAAAAGGCTAAAGTAATCTGGGGTCGTTTAACTAGACACCGAAGCAGAGATCTGAGGAGGTGTTGATCTTACTGGTTTCAAATAAATAAGCAGGAGTGTGTTCCGCTATCAACACTGTGCTGGAGGAATTAGGCCCCTTTAGTTGGAAGAAACACCTTTATATTCCTGCGGGGCTATAGTGTAGGAGCAAATCTGAACCAACATCGGTGGGCAGAATGACCATAATAGTAAAAGTCACAGATAACATTTATCGAGTGCATAGCATGGCTGTGTTCTAAGAACTTTATTATGCATTAATTCATTTAATCCTTACAAAAACCCTGTGAAGCTGGTACTACGTGTATTATTGTTATTATTATTTTGAGAGATTGAATAGTTTACGCAGGTGGGAAGTGATGAAGGCAGCCTTCAAACACAGGCTGTTCGATCCCAGAATCTATGAACGTACTCACAACACTAGATTGCTAAAATGAGCTGAGCGCTTCCTTTGTTTCAGGCATATTAATTCTCACAATAATCCTGTGAGATGAAATCCGTCATTATTCCCATCTGATAGGTGAGGAATTCTAACATTTCTCTAAGGTTAGAAAAATTAAGTGACTTACCCAAAGTCACACAGCCATGAGGGAAGGAATGGGAGTTTAAACTCAGACACACGGATTGGAGCACCTACACTCTCAACATTCTGGTTATGTGGCCTTCCTGAAACTACAGGGAGACACATGTCAGCTTTTTAGGGGCATGTCTGCAGCAAAGATTGAAGTGGGCCAAAATGCAATAAAGAACGGGTGGGGCCTAAAAACAGTGCACTTCCTATTACAGATGGCATTCGATCCCAGACTGGATATCCACCTGTAGTGAGGTAGTGAGGTCCTCACCGACCTGGAACAGTGGTCCTCAAAGTGTGGTCCCCAGGCAAGCAATTTCAGCATTAACTGGGAACCTCTTAAAACGGCAAATTCTCAGACCTCACTCACCCTAGACCCCCAACACAGCAATCTGTATTTTAATGAGTAATCCAGGTGACTCTAATGCCCAGTAACGTTTGAGAACCTGGTGCCTAAAATGACCACTGGGGTTATTTTTAGCCTCGATTCTGTGATTCTTCACCATAGACAGAAAATGTGATGCCTGAAGCCCTGGGAAGCCTGGGCTCCTGCTTTTCCGCCCAACTGGGCAGCTTTTTGGAATAGCATATTTCAGTTCTGCAAAGCAAATGCAGGAAAGCTTTGCAGAAGTCTCTCCCATTCCCATATTTAAAGAGCTCATCCCTGCAGTTGTTCTGAGAGCTCTATAAACCCCCTTCCATCAGCAGCCTGTCTGCATCAGTCCCTTTAATAGTGCAAGACTTAATTGTCTCCTGTGGACTGGAACCCTCTTCACACAAACCAGAATCTTTACTCCTTCTTGCTCCTTTTTTCCCCTTCTGCTATCCTTAACCACCATTCAGCATGGCACCAAAGGATCTGGAGTCGAAGCCGCCACTCCCCCCGGATCTCATTCCATCTCATTATCTCCAATCTGTATGATCACCATGGGGACTCTGTCCTCCCCAGCTTTTGTGCGTGGTCTCATTACCAGGTGTCTCCCAGTACAGCCAGCCAGGCCTATCCCCCAGGGCTCAGCCTCCAGCCACAGATCCTCTCTGGTCAACACTGGCCTGGCCAGGAAGCAAGACTGGACACCCCATCCAACAGGGGCTGATCAGGATTCCTGGACCAACCCCTTAAGAACATCCCATAACCAGGGTCTTCCCAGTTTTGAATGTACGCAAAATGCATTTCAATTAAAATGCCGCAAATGCAGGGAGGAACCAAGCCCCGTGGCTGCAGATGTATGATAAATAACAGGCCAAAGGGAGTCTGGGAGCAGACATCAGGGGCATTCTAGGAAGGGCACCCCTCTTGTTCCCTGGGTCAGTGGGTAATTGGCACAAGATTCTGGTGGACCCATTCACTGCACTTCCGGCGTGTGGGTTATGTGTCAGCAAAGTAATGCCACATGCTGGGCTGCATGGGGTACTGAGCACCAGGGTTAGCACACAGCAGAGGGCACACGAGAAGCAGACAGCCTCAGAGCTCAGAGTCTGATGGTGAAGACATGGCTTTCACCCTTGCGCAGGCCTCCTTTCTCTCCTAACCTTTATTAAACGCCAGGCAAACAGCCTTAACCACCTCTCCTTTAATCCTCACGACAACACTATGTAGACAATACTATAAAGTTCAACCATATGAAATTTTTGTAGGGCAAAAACAGCTGGGCCAATTTAACATTAACACTTCATCCTATGGATGAGGAAATGGAGGTTCACGAGTGAGGTGACTTCTCCAAGGTCACACAGCAAGTACATGTTAGATGCTCAAACGCAGATCCATCATTTTTCATCAAACCCAAGATACATCATAAATTTTTTTTGTTTGTTTGTTTTGCAGTTTTTTGGCCGGGACTGGGTTTGAACCCAGCACCTCTGGTATATGGGGCCGACGCCCTACTCCTTTGAGCCACAGGCACCGCCCATCTTAAATATTTTGTATATGGAGAAAGAAAAGTCCTACTAGCTAACTTGGGTATGACACATGAAACAAATACTGATTTCAGATAAGACAATAGGAGGTCTATCTTAGAATCAACGAAATATGTTATTTGACTCCAAAAAAATCCGCTCTGCTTCTTGGTAATGATGGGGAAAAGTTGCTCTTAAATACCCTTAGGAGCTCCTTGCCTAATGGGGGAAGCATGATGCACCTGCATTAGGGAAAGCCCAGACACACCCCAGCATAACCACACCCAAGGTGACGACCATTAACAAACAAGGGGTAAAGGTTAAGGGAAGCAAAGAGAGGAACCTCAGAAACTGAGCTGGGAGGAGGAGAAAGATCCAGAATTGGAACAGGAAGCAGTGTGGACCCTGCCGATACTTCCAAAGGAAATAGAACAAGGGAAGGCCAGACAGAGGGCCCAGGGGCACGGCTGCTATAAAATATGGCTAAATGGAGAAAAAAGTGAAAGCAAAATCAGAGTGGCTTGTTTTCCTCAAATCCAGTTCCCTGGGCCTCAATCTAGTCTCATCTCTCCAAGTCACACCCAAATAAGATCTGTCCCTGGAGCAGAAAGAGAAGCAGAAGGAAAGGTTGACTCCAAGAACGAAGGGCCAGGGTCCAAGGAGGCACTCACTCTCACGGCCAGCTATGCAAGCACAGGGTCCCCTCTAAGAACCTCCATAGCATCTGCTCCCTGGAGGCCTCACTGGCTTCACCCTGTGCACACACTCTTCAAGCAACAGAAGTGCCTGTTTCTAGACAGTGTGTAAGCTTTTGTGTAAAGGCCATCACATCTGTTTAACTCCATGGGCAGTTTCATCCCCATTTTATAGACGGGAAGTGGAGGCCCTGGAAAATAACACGACCCTCTGACCATGCACGTCCCAAATCTGTCACCTCTGTAGTGACTGAGCAATGCAGCTTCCCCCGCCACCAGAATAGCTCTGTCTCTGGCAGCCACCATTATCCCAGGCTCCCTTTCTCCCCTGCGAGAAGAAATAAAATGGACAGAGAAGGGCAAGTTTGCAGATGGTGTAGGGAAGGGTGGATTGGGCAGGCTCTTGCATCCAGGTCCCCACACCCAACCCAAAATGTCTGGGGACCAGCAACACATAGTCCAGGGCCCACTGGCAACAGGCCTTAAACTCAAACATTTCCCACCAGACTCAATTCCTGATAAGGCAGGCTCCATTTAGAAGGTCAGGATGTGACTCTTGCTTAAAAATTAAATGACTGTAAAACCTATTAGCCTGGAAGGGTAATAGGAGAGGAGAAAGGATGGGACTGAGAAAGGAAAGGGAGGGAAGAAAGAGCAAAGCAAGCTGATTCTCCGACCCTTTCCCTTGCCAAGTCACTGGGTGATGAGGATGGAGGGAAGTGGAAGGGAGACTCAGATGTGAGGCCCTTGGGTCTCCTCAAGGCTTTGGCAATGTCTTTGAGGACAGCCTGGTAGCTTCCTGTAGGAACATGTAGACTGGAGATCCCAGAAAAAGGGATTCCTATGAGTAAACTGGCCTCTCCCAAGGGCAAATCCATCTTTTATTTAGAGTCTGGATTAAAGCCTTGGGCAGAGCCCAGAAGCCAGGACCAGATGGGAGCCTGCCTTATCATAGTAAATGAAAGTATATGTGTTGTCAAGAGGGGCACTCATCCCCCAGAGGAAACAAAGCTGCTACATGGTTTATGAGCAAGGCCAGTCTGACACTAAGACTGGCACTGATCGCGTTCACTGTGACCAAGCCCATTCAGCCGTCCTCTTGCAGCAGGACAATGAAGCCCAGCCCAGAGAGACCACGCTCTGCAGCCGGAACCACAGGGGTGGGGGCACTGTGTTCAGCCCCTTTAAAAATTCTGCTTTCCATCTCCAGACCACACAGCCAACCAAAAGCAGACTGACTGCAGCTCTCATCCTGCCCTGACCATTCACTGGCTGTGTGATCTTGAGCAAGTGACCTCATCAAGCTTGGTTTCCTCCTCTGCAAAATGGGATAATGCCTGCAAGGTTGTGAAGGCTATACCATAAGATAATGTGAAAAACTCAACAGCACATTAATTGAACACTTACTATTCATCATTGTTTGAAAAGCATTTGGCGCAGTGTCTAGCCCTAATTAAGTACGCTATAAATTAGGGCCATCGTATTGTTGTTGTTCTATTATTTTGATTTTGCTCCAGACCCAAGAGGGGCCCCAGGCAGGAGGCACAGTGGCCATCTCAGCACAGGTGCACTGCCCTCTGGTGCTGCTGCCAGGGAATCAGCACCTGGCAGAAAAGCGACTCCAGGCATCAAGCTCACGGCCGGGGCGCCAGCCCCATCTGTGTCACCTCCATTTCCGCACTGGGCCCCTGGTGCATCCATCCATCCAAAGCTGCAGCCCTACCACACCCATACCAGCCTCAGTGGACAAGCCAGTGCCTTCTAGGTGCTAGCCCCAAGCCTGAGGACAGCCTTGCTCCTGGCACATCAGTCTTCCCCGTGACCCAGCCGGGCGTGAGGCAGAGTGAAGCCCGGGCTCTCTGAGCTCCCTCTGGAGGGTCCAGATCAAGTGAGGCGAGGCCAGACTGTAGCTAGGGGAGGAAGAGACAGGGGCAGCTGACTGTGAAAGGGTGGAGAGGCTCAGCCTCAGAAGATCACAAACAATCCCAGTTGTTGAGCACATACCAGTCTCCCCCTAAATAGCACATCCATGCAGCCCTGCATCCTCCACCGCACATGGCCTTGAACCACCCCCAATGGAGGGGGATCTGTTTCCTGTGGCTGGGACACAGAGTGCTTGTGAGAACATAGTAATTCAGGGAGGCCCACAGACCCCACAAAGAATCCTAAAGCGGCCATGCAGCCTTGCATTCCTGGAGGAGTGGGGGGATAAAGAGCCGCCCCACAAAGCCCTTTCAAAACAGCACAATGGGCTAGACTTGAAGTCAGCAGTGGTGCTGGCTGGAGAGTGGGGGTGATGCAGGTGACCTTGGAAAAGCCTAGTGGGGCCCGGGTGCCTGGCTTACCTTGCATAAACCACTTCTAAAAACCCCAGGTCATCTTGATGTCAAAAGACTGTTTAGCGCAATGTGAGGCAGGCATCAAGAAGAAATTAAACTCCAGCTCAAGAAAGGAAAGCTCAGGCTGACAGGAGCAGCTGGGCTGAAAAGCGGAAGCAGAAATTCCTCAAGTTAATGCTTTCTCAGGCCCCTCGGGCCACTCCCAGGTCTTGTCTGAAGCTATTTACTTCCAGGGGGGAAAACCCTATTGATCTTCATTCAGCTGCCGTCTGCTCCTACAAGGCAGCGATGTTTCAGCGCATCACTACTCACTGTGAGAAATTTCTCATTGTTTTATACGCAGCAGCTCCCAAACTCAAGAGACAAACGTTCAGGACAATTTGGGTGAACGTTTGGATGAGAGCTGCAGATGGGGCTAGTTTGGGAGCTATAAGGGAGGGGGCCTCACTGTGCTGGGACAGGCTGCCATGGCCTGCTGGGCCCCTGTGCATTGAGAAAACTCAGGACTTCACTGCTTGGTTCTGCTCTGTTTGTAGATGCCCTGAAAGCCCAGAGCTGGGCCAACCCTTCCCTCACACCCTACACACACACACACACACACACACACATACACACACACACATACACATACACACACACACACACACACACACACCTGCTTTATGTCTCTGCAGTCATTTGGCTTCCAACCTCCCCCACTGGCTGGCTGGAGATTGCCACCATCCAGTCAAGCGCCTCATCACACAGAAGAGCTGGCTGGGCTTCCCCAGCTGAGCTACCACTGTCTGCTTCCCTTTTCAAATTCCAGGCTGGCCCTCATCTATGCCTGTAACATGAGGGAAGAACTAACCATGAAATCTGCAATGGCACTAACAGTTCCAACCAGCCTGCACTGACGGGAACTTTTAAGCCACAGAGTATCCCAACTATTAAGGCCAACCAATTAGTTTACTGATGTAAAAACTGAGGCTTGGAGTGGGAGAGAGAGGGTGATTTGATCCAGGTGGCCCAGTAAACTGGTGGCAAAAAGAGCAGAAAACCCAGGCCTTCTGGCTCCAAACAGGGCACACCCCTCTCCACTTCAGCTTCTAGGTCATATAACCTGGAAATCCAGGTCCCCAGAGGAGGTCACTGAAGCCCATTTGACTGAGAGAATTCATGCATTAAACTCCTTTCTGTGAGTTAAGACCAGCATCCATCCAAACAATAATGATGATGATAATAATAATAAAATGCCAAACAATATGCCTTGAAAACCTTCAATGAGAAACACTTGATAATCACACGCAGAATACATCTTCCACATATTCATATAAAATAATCAATGATCTTTTTTTCCTACAGACTACAATCCAATTACTCTCTCTCCCTCGCTCTTCTTTGTTACTTGCAAAACATCCAAGCAATCGATGCCTTGACCTCTCTCTCTGATAGACACAATTACAAAAAGACAGAGCAATGCAATTCATCTATTCAAGATGGATTGTTTGAACACTCTGTCACACTGCTGAGCTATCCATCTCCTTGTCTAAGAGGAAATTTCAGCCCCCAAAAGAGGCACAAAGAGAAGGGGCGGGCTCCCCAACACAGAGAGCCCCTCTCACACCTGCAGAAGAAACCCTCTTCAAGCTGGTGCTCAATAATGCCCGGCTGCTGGAAAGATTTAGCTCTAAGCTCCATTGACTGAGGCACCAGTCTGGGAAACTAGAAGCCCCCAACACATTCCAGAGCCCAATTTCCAGGGCCTCAATTCCTGCAGCCCCAGCCAGAGCCCTGAGATCCCAGGGGTGGGGGTGGGGTGCAGAAAAGGAGATGGCATTAGGCCCAGCTACAGCAGGATGGTTGGGTTTTTCTCTCTCTTTCTCTTTCCCCCACCCACAGCATCCACTTTAGCTCCCTGACTCCTGCTAACGTTTGAGCAGGGGCTCAGAAGGGCAGAAGGGCAGGTTCATCCCCAGGAGGCTCCAAAGAAACACAGAGGCCTCAGAGCCTTCCCATCCACCTCCCAAGCTGGCACAGCCCCTGCCGTCATGTTTGGCACCAGCACAGCACCCCAGGCCATGGGCTGGGAGTCAAGTAGGGCAGGGCTCTTGGATATAAATGGGCTGGGCCGACACGCTAATTAATCCCAGGGCTTAATACGAAGAAGATTAGAAGAGAGGAGGGCTCTGCCATCCTTTAATTGCATTATTACATGCTGAACCCAAGAAAGGGCGGGCAGGCTTGAGATGTGCTTTTCCTCAGGGCTGGGAGGACCTAGCCCAATGCAATTTCACAGTAAGAGGGAGCAGGTAAGGATACATCATCCTGTGCTTTTTAGCTCATCTCTCTGGGGCTGCCCTCACCTGCTCCTGTCTTCCTGGACCTCCAAAGACTTCTATCCTGGAGACTAAGCTGGGAGTACACCCACCCCAGCCCTGGAGAAGAAGGATGGAGGTAGAGGCACCTACAGTTTGTGGGATGGGCACATAGCACCCTGTAAGTCCCCTCTTTTTCCTCTTAAGGGCACCCTACCACTCAGGACCCCAAAAAGCAGAGGGAAGGGGAGAAAGGATAAAGGAAGTGCTGGTCTACTACTAAGGGAATACCTACCCCTGGAATGGTACCAGGCTGGCCCTGAGGCAAGCAAAAGCTCAGACATAAAAGACATTTTCGGCTTGCCAGGAGAAGCCTGAGACGCAAAGGGTTAAGCCTGACCGTGAGGGCTGTCCCCAGAGTCCCCTCCCATGTGCCCTCCTTGTGCCTGGCCTCTTCTGCCTCCCGGTATAGGTATTGGCCTGCCAGGGTCCTGAGCGGGACTTAAGGACCTCAGAGTGGGCAGAGCTGAGGACGGTCTGCCCTATCCAGACATGAGTTCAAGAAGGCCTGGCTCCTGAGAGAGAGCTGCGGAGGAGACCGACCCTCTGGGGTTCCTGACGGCCTCCTTGCAAATTTTCAAGTACGGAAACCAAGCCCGATACGGGCTCCCCACGCCCTTTCACGCCGCTGGCAGCCCCAGGTCCGCCCTGGAGAAGAGATGCAGAAGAGTTCCGCTCTCGCCTGTGCCAGACGCCAGCAGTTGCGGGGGCCTCGTGAACCCAGGCGGCCCAGGTCCCCGGCCTGGCGGCGGGCTCAGGGCCCGCCGTGCCGGAGGCGCCGCATAGCGTGGCCGGGCCCAGCCCTGCGGATCGCTGGCCTGGGACGCGCACGGCCCCCACGTACAGCCCAGAGCGCTGCCCGCAGGGTGCCTTGGGCTGCCACAACAAAGTTAAAGCCCGGAGTAAGAGTCTCCGGTGAGAAAAGAAGCGGCGAAGCCCCAGCCTCAGAAAGCCGCGCGCAGCCCCGCCAGCCGCCGCCAGCCGCCGCCAGCTGCGGAGGGATTCCGGCTAACTTTAAAAACACTCGCAGCCCCCGGCCATTGTCCTCGGCTGCAGTGGGCAGCCTCTTCATTCGCTTTCCCCCATCTGCGCTGCCCCGGGCGGAGAGGCCTGGGCCGCAAGGAACCCGCTAGAGAGAGCAGCGGGGACGGCCCCTCCCTGCCCCACGCCACCGAGGCCGAGGGAGGCCACCGGGGAGGAGACCGCTACCCTTGTCACTCGAACCTGTGCCCTGCGCGCCCGCCGCGGTCGCTGGAGCTGTGCCCGAGGTGGGGGCGAGGGGCCCTAGGGGAGCGAGAAGGGGAGAGGAGAGAAGTTGGCGCCTTCCCCAGGGTTCCCACTCCGCGGAGAAGCCGGATCCCAGAACTCGGTCGCCTGCCGGTCTTGCTGGCAGTAGCAGCGAAATGCGCCCGCGACTCGGGCTGGGACTAGAACCCTTCGCCACACTCCGCCAGGTCTGACCTCCCCGAGGAGCGCGCCAAGGGCCCGCCGCGGCCCGTCTGCCTCCTCCCTAATAAGTAAGGCCCTTGACCCCGGCTTTGGAACTTTGTCCTCACCGGGAAGAGCTTCCTGGTGGTCATTCGGCTCAGCAGCCTGGAGAGAGGTTGGAAAAATCTCCCGGGACCGCGTTCAGAGGCCCCAATTCCCGCCCCCTCCCGGACGCACGGAGACCCCCGGCTCCAGGGAGCCCTTACCGATCCGAATGACGTGAGGCATCCCGCGCGAGTCCGGGATCCAGAAGGTGCACACGAGGAGCCCGGCCCAGTATTCCCAAACCAGACTCCGGAGGCGCCGCCAGGGAGCGGTCATCGTTGGGCGCCGCCGAGCGTGCCCGGGGCGCGGCCGTGGCGGGCTCCCCGGGGCGGCAGCTCTAGGCGCGGGCGCGCAGCAGCCCCCGAGGCGCCGCCTGGCCCAGCCGCCCGGCTCCGGAGCGCCGCTGCAAGTGGGGGGCGCCCCGCGGCGCCGCGCACATCTTACTGGGGGGCCGCCCGCGGGCGCCCGCCCCGCCCGGCTGCCGCCCACGGGCCACCCGTGAGTGAGACTCCTGGTCTCCGCCCGGGCTCTGCTCGGACTCAGCTCGGGCTCTGGCTCGCGTCGGCTCGGCTCCCGCGCGGGCTCCCACCTGCCCCGGCTGCCGGGCGCTGGCGGGCGGGCTGCACGCGTCTCCGGCCGCTCCTCCTCCAGCTGCTGCCGATGCTATCGCCTGGGCTCGCACAAAGCCCCGGAGTGGAGTTGCACGCGCGCACACACTCTCTCCCAGCCCCCTCCCCCGCGCCCTGCCTCCCGCCTTCCGCGCCGCCCGCCGCCCGCGCTCCCTCCGCGCACTCCCCCGCGCACACACACTTCACACTCACACCCGCCGAGGCGCATACTCGCGCGCTCACACCTGCGCGGGGGGCGGGGAAGGGGACCCTGGACCCGCTTTGGGGGGACACTCGGAGAACCAGGACTCTCCTCGCTTCCCAGACGTCCCCATCCGCCCTGCCGCCCCCAGTCCCTTCAACTGCGAGGGCACGGAGCCCGGGAGCCAGGCGTGGAGCGCGAGAGCTGGCACCGCGAGCTGGGAGACGGCGGCAGCCCAGCGGCCCGACCAGCTGGAGAAGACGCGCCCGCCAGGAGCAGCGAGACCGGGAGCCCGCCGTCTGCGGAGCCTCGCCTTCCCGCTCCCACGCGGCCGGCGCTGGCTGGACGGCAGCGGCGGGAGACTGACCCGGGGATCGGTTTCCCTTCCCAATCCCATTCCCCCTAGAAGCAGAGTTGGGGCTGGGGGTTGGGGGGACAGAATTCAAAGAAAATTGTCTGCGAAAGGCCAGGGGACCTGCAGGACCTAGTAGGGGAGGGAGAGCCCAGGCCAGACCCCTGCTGTGGAAGGCAGGACTTGACCGAGTCCCGCAACTCCGGGGCTCAGAGGAAGACCGCTAACGCCTTAGATTACAGGGGCGAGTGCGCTGGCCCCGCTCCCGCTCAGCCTTCTCCCCTACCACGGCAGGAGGGGTTGCTGCCCCCTCCCCCTTTCCTCTTGGGAGAGAATAAAGAGGAACTGTAAATTTCAGTAGGACGGAGCGGGACCCATAGGGAGCAAGCTGAAAGGGTTAAGAAAACGTTGTTTATTAGCAATAATAAATTTTTTTTTCCAAGTGGCACTGGGTGTCGAGGGAAGGGAAGGGCTGTGGAGCGAGGCTGGAGCAGGAGGCTTCGGATTACGCAGTTAGGGGAGTTTAATGACCTTTTTGACAGAGACAAAGCGGCACCGACCGATACAGTAGATAAATAAACGGATCTGTCACCAGGCAGCGGCTAGGCTGTGTGCGGATTTATTTTTCTCATTTAAATAATTCGATCTATTCCATCATTTCCAATCTCTCCCATTTGCCAGCTGTCTGGTAAGACATGGTCCCCAACATCTGAAGAGCAAATCTTTAATTTTCTTACAAATATACTACACGTAGCTCTAACTGCCTGTTAATTTCCCTCTTTTCTTTCCCTCCCTGTCTGGGCTTAGGGGACTGTGGCATTGTGTAGGGATATGAATATCCCGCCAATTAGGAGGGGACTTCCTCCCACCTGAAGTGGAGGGACTGTGGCTCTGGCAGGAGGAGACACTCTCTGAGCTCCCTTCCAAAGAACAGAGAGGGGTGTGCTGGTCCTGAGCACATCCTGGAAAATCCAGCAAATGGAGGTTACCAGATGTCTGTCTTTACCAAACTTGGGCTTCTCACCCTGGTTTTGGAAGCAGCCCCTGGAAAATGTTGCCTGAGGGGAGGATGTGCAGACCAGAACCAGAGAAGCAGCAGCTGCCACCTCTTGATAGAAAGTACCAGCCCCAGTGGGCACCAGCCAGGAATGGGTGTAGGAAAGAAGAGCAGAGGGCCCTGCCCGCCAGGACACAGCTGGAGAAGCCTCCTCCATTGAAGACCGGAACTCCCTCCCTTGGCCTGCCTATCAGCTTCTGCAGCCTGCTGGTTTGGTTACCCCAAGGAACCAAAAGAGCGGCTGTTTTCTGAGGAAGAAAATTCTTCTCCCGATGGAGAAATGGAAGGGGACTTGGACTGGAAGGAAAGAATGTCGGTTAAAAAGGCATTGCCAAACAGGGCTCAAGGCTGGTTTGAGGATGGGATGAGGAGGGAGAGCTGGATGCTAATTCCATATGGCCTGTCCTGCCGGCAGCCTTCCAAGTGGCTTGGCAGGGAAACAGAAGAAGCAGAAAGGTAGAGGTGTGGCTGCCAGGAGTGAGCAGATCTGAGGCCAGTGGGAGGGGGGAAGAAGGAAGGGGAGCAGGAAGAGGAGCGGTCTCCAAAACAGCTCCCATGAGAGTGGCTCTAGAGAAGTGAAAGAATGAAGGCAGAAACGGACATCTGGGGCTCTGAGAAAGTGAGAGTGTGGCCCGTGACTCAATAGTCCTCTTGATGCCCCCAGGGAAGCAGCAGAACTGGGCTTGCTCCTGCTGCGTCCCACTGTGGGCGGGAGTTACCGAGCGCGCTGCGGATGGAGGCTGTTACCCAGCGCGCTGCGGACGGAGGCTTTTTTCTGCTGCCACGTAGGGCTGCGGTGGGAAATGGCTGCAGAGGCTGTGGGCTCAGTCACTGGTCTTGGCTGCCTAGCTGCAACCCTGGGGTCAAAGGGAAGCTGCTGTCCCCAGCCCAGGATTGGGCCTTACTCTTGCCCCAGATGCAAGGCATTCTGTAACCTAGAGATTTGCCCAAACTGACAGCAGCTTGTTCCCTGCCAATCTGAGGGAATGGAGGATGCATTGCTACAAAAGCAACAGCAGTGATAGTAATGACCACTAGCATTTATTATGTGTTTTCTGTGTTCCAGACAACATACTTACTAGCTTATATGCATCACTTCATCTAATCCTCTCCACAACCCACTGTGATAGCATCTTTGCTATTTATCCATTTTACAGATGAAGACTCTGCACTTCAAAGGGGTTAAGTAAGAAGCCAACATTATACAGCTAGTATGAGATCTTTTCTTCTTCCTTGCTTTTCCCTCCCTCCCCCCCTTTCTTGCCTGCTTGCTTTCTTCCTTCCTCTAGAATTTTTTGGGAATCCCTGTTTGCCAGGCACTATGGGTAAGGATCCAAAGTGCACATACAGACTCATCAGACCCCTAAGCTTGCACCTGGGCTGAGCAGGGCATAGGCTCTAGTCTAGAGAAAGATCCCCATCCCCCCGCAGAGGCCCCTCGGGGCCCCTGGCTGCCTATAGAATGGCTAACAGTAGAACAGGATTTGGGCACTTTACCAGAACAAATTGGGGAGCTCAGTTGTCCCTGACCCAATGAGCGAAACTTGTAGCCTTCTCTCCCCAGCATCATCGCCCACCTCTCCAGGCTGCCCTGCCACCGGCAGGCACCGGGACTGGCACTAGCTCAAGCCATATCTCCGGTTTTTGGGAGCTGCCAATCCAGGCTTTTCTAATTGTTGGTAAACAAGTCTACCCACCAGCCAGGCCTCTGCTCCTGGCTCCCCCACGAGGCAGCCAGCCCCGGATTTATGAGGCCTCCAAACCTAATTCAGACTAATGCAGCTTTTCATTCCCAAATAAAAGGGGCCGCTGTCTGAAAGGACAAGTGCTCCCGCATTTCATTAACATCCCTGAAAACGGCTGAGCTGGCCCAAGTTGCTGCCAGTGAGATTCATGTCTCCCACCGGCTCACAGGTGGGGAGTGAGGATAGACTCCCAGGAAGAAATCAGACACTGCCAGCCCCTCACTGGCCCCTCCATGGGCCCCTCCCCAACTTTGGCTAGTGAGGGAGGGGAGCCCCCGGTGGTGGCCTATCAGGCTCATTTGGACGAGTCCCTGGTGTGCATGTTTTGTTTAGACTGATCCACTCTAGCTCTCAATCTCCCCACAATCACCGTGAGTGATGAGGCCCTGGGCTCGAGTTACTGAGATTCATGATCTCTGCTTCCCTGGGAAACCACGAGCAAACTCATGCAGTGGCTGAGTGCAGATTCCTAGGACTTGAGTGCCCTCTGCTGAAGCCTGCCTACCTTCATCTCCCTTCAGGCTGGCTGCCCAGTGGCAGGCAGGCTGCTTGGGCAGGCTGCTGTAGGTGGTAGCTGGATGCTGAAGTCCTGGGACTCTGGCCACTCCCCTACATGACTGCTAGCCTGCTTGTGGCCACTGTGCAGACCTATACGTGGGATGCCTCGCGAGAATGGGGGTAGGGCTGCCTTTTCCCCATCACAACCCAGAAGGGGTCTGGACTAGAAGGAGGCAGTTACCAGCTCTTGCCTGATCTCTGCTAACAGCCCTAGCAGGGTGTGGGAGCAGGGGGGAGAAGGCTTCCCCAGTGTCCACACTGCACACCCTTATCTCAACATAAAATGTATGTTGACCACAAAAGCCAAGTCCCAGCCCCTTGCAGGACACTGGGACTTGCCTCCTGACTCAGAGACAGCAACCTCTCCATCAGCCTGGGGCCTTTGTTCCTTGTACCAGTCTGCGAAGGGAGAAGCTCCGCCAGGCTGCCCCCAGAGCAAGCAAAAAGCTCAGCGAAGGTTGCATCGCCTTAGATTTTTGTCAACAGTCAAGCAAGTTCATTCCCACTGAAGTCAATTCTTGTGTTTATTGTCAGCTTAACCTGCTGCTGTGAGATATTTCTCAGCAGCGAGGGATACAGGTAGACAAGCCACCAGAGATAGGCTGTTGTACTGACATCTGCGTTTGTGGTTCGAGTGTAGTTCTGGTGGAGGAGTAAAGGATACGTGGTGATTCTGTGGGTGTCCATACATGATGATGGAACAGCGGCTGATGGGCTGAAACCACAGGGGCCCTGCAACCATCAGGGAAGGGAGTGGGGAGAACCATCCCAGGGACCCAGCACCTCCTGGCCTACCAGGTCTCCCACGGCTGGTCCCTTTTTCAGCCCCAGAGTCACTTGCTCACTCAGTCCTTCCTTCAGTCCCATTAATTCCTTCATTTGTTCATAGGATCTCCATTCATCTTTATCCACTCATTCACCCACTCATTGATTCAATTACACAGTCATTCTCTAATTAATCTACACACCGTTCATCCACTCACCATTCATCCCGTCACTCAGGGACCCACACAGCCATTCACTTACCCATCCATCCCTTTTGCCTAATTATTTGTCACTTGTCTCTCACTCATTTTCTCACTCATTCACTCACATCCAGCTGCTTACTCACTATTCATCCATCCATCCATTCATTTAGCTGTCTATTCTTGTGGCCAATCATCCAGTTGCCTATTCAGCCCTTTGCCCAGTCTCTCGTTCATTTATTTACTCACACATTCATCCACTTGCACCACCTCCCCACAAAACCAGCAAAGACACCTGCCAGCTCCTCCCATCGTCAGTCACTTTTGGGGCTGAACCTCAGACACTATGCAATCTCTGCTTCAGCCCAGGGAGCCTCACCAATGTGCGGAGCTCTCCAGCCAGCCTCCCAGCTGTTCTAGCCCTGCCACAGCTCCAGCTCTCATCTCCTCCACTTTATCACAAAATTCAGCAACGTTCAGGATTCATCTAACATCCCTGGCTCTGAGATAGTCAGGGAATTTGCCTTACTGATGAAGACTAAGGCTCAGAAAGACCCAGGACCACATCAAATGATGTATGTAACAACAGAGGTGGAGCCAGAACATCATCTCTTTTTGTGTTTAGAACAACCCAGGGATGCAGGGATGAAGAAATAGGCTCACAGGAGTCAAATAACTTGCTGGGAAGGGCAGAAGCAGGCCTGTATCATTGCTCAGTGTGGTGGGGAGAGAACAGGTAAATGAGGGAGAGAATGCATGAAGGAATGAGAGAACGTGACAGAATACATGAATGGACAAATGAGTAAGTGACTCTTGCCCGAAAAGTCAGTGGCAAATCTGAGCTTCTAACCCAAGTTTCTGGATTCCCAACCCAGCACTCTCTCTCCACTGCCTAACAATTGCTTCTCTATCACACTCTGACCTTGCAGAGTGGAGCCAGGGGCAGGGAAGATGCAAAACTAGAGCATGAGTTGGCCAACCACAGATTTTTGTAGAGAAGTGCCTCCCTCAGAGGCTGCAGCAAGCCAGTTCTCACTGCACCTGTCCCCCTTTGGGCAGGAAGCTGTCATCATCTCTCCAAAGAGAGAGAGAGAGCACACACACATGCATGCCTTGAAAATCCAATCACTGAGTGATAAGAAAATAAACAAGTGAACTTCTCCAAGTTTGCCAGACTTCCCTGCCCGAGGCCAGCTTAATTAAAGTTGATATAGAATTTTAAAGTGGGAAAATAATTAGGGCAAGTGGTAGAAAAGAGAGAGGAAGGAAAACATTGTTTTGTTTTGTGTTTTGCTCCCTCTTAATTATGCCACAGACTGTCTCTCCCGTGGATCCCATCCCAAATCTGCCCTACGCCAAGATTCCAGCAGGTGGTACGCTGTGTGAGTGGCACAGGCACACCTGTGCCTCTCTGGCACACAGGTATGGCGCTTCTCTGCTCGCAAGACAGGCAAGGCGGCAGACAGCCAGGCTGAGAGTGGAGAGGAGCGCGTACCCCGGACATGCAGGAGAAGGAGCAGGGTGGGGGGGTGACAGAGATAGGGACAGTGGGCTACGGCAAGAGATGCTGCCTCTCTGCCCAAGGTCCAGAGGGGAGTGGACACTGTGCCTCCCCTATAATGCTAAACGTGGGCCCTGGGCCCTGCCTCCTCCCTGGGGACAGTCCTAGCCCCCACCTCGAAAGATGGCAGATCTCTGATGATACAGCTTCTGTCCCCACTTGCTCCAGGGAGACAAGATTTTCCAGCAACCACCAAATGTTGGAGGAAGTACTCAGTGTCTGTGCCCAGAATGGGGCTGGGAATGGCCAAAATTCCAACTGCAGCAGGTGCTCGGATTTCAGCTCACCCCACAGGCAAGCACCTCTGTCTCCAGATGTGACTTTGCTTTGTTGCTGTTCTTCCTCGTGGCAAGAAGGCAGAGAGACTGAGTACCAGCCACACGGAGCTGACTGGAGGCAGAGGCAGCCTGGACAGGGGAGAGAGGGAGGGAGAAGGGGAGAATTCCTCCAGATTTCACAAAGAGGGCTGAGCATGAGTGTGGACTTGTCCCTAGTGGTAAGCCTTTAACACACACACACACACACACACACACAAAGACATGGGTACAGGTAAACATGGCCATATTTTTGCATGCAGGGTGAGTGTGGGCACACACACATACACACACACACACAGAACTACTCACATCCACCCAGGTCTGGTAAAAGCATGAACTCTGGAGCCAGACAGCCCAGCTTCCAATCAGTCCTGTCTCTTACCAGTGGAGTACCCTGGCACAATTTACCTAATTTTCTATGCTGATTTCCTGTCTGTAAAATGGGGGTGATGATCGTTTCTGCACTGCTGGGCTGTTGCAAAGGTTGAATAATGCATGTGATGTGCTTAAAACTGTGCCTGGTACCTTGTGAGAGCATGTTGGACTGAGCCCCAGCTGCCTCTGCTGCCTGGATATATCAGACTTCTGAGCAGAGACTGGAGAAAAACCCCTCTCTCTTCCAAGTGAGAAGAGCAATGTGTTTACACACACATACTCTCACACTCTCAGATCACTCAGATGGGTCCCCCCTGGCTTCCAGGTTCACCGGGATGCCTATGAGTGGGATGGGGATGGGCTCAGGAAGACTGAGGCGTGTCAAGCTGTTCCTCCACCTCCCCCATCCCCCACCATGTGGAATGCATCCGCAGAAGCTGTGTTTATTGAGCAGCCAGTCTGGTTGCCTGGGGGAAGGGACCCTTAGGGATTGCATGCCAATCCCCCCATCATACCCCGTCCCTCCCCTCCTGGGCTGCCTCTTGGCTCTGACCTTGGTGGTGTTCTTGACTTCTCCCAGCATTTCAGTCTAGTCTCTACCCATCCCCAGAGAAACTGCCCAGCCTCTGACCTGAGGAAATGATTCAGGGGAACCCATTTAGAAAGAGAACACCCTCATGTACACCCCTCTTCCCCAAGCAGATCTGGGAGCTTTCTCAGGGGGTTGGGGTCCCAGGGCATCGCCCAGCTGCCCAGTGCTGCTGCATCTCCAAGATGCAGCCACAGAAGTGGTGGGGAGCGGTGGTGGACAGAGGTGTGGGCAGAAGCTTTGGCCTGGGGATGGAGCGGGCTTGGCTGGAGGAGCTAGCATGGCTCAGTGTTATCTCTGAGGCTGCAGAGACTCGAGTTCTGCCAATCAGTTAAGCTCAGGCACCCGCCCTCCACCTGTGTTTGGTTGGGTTGAGTAAACCAAATGGGGACAGGTGCCAGTGGCCACAGCCTCCTTTCTCTGATTTGGCTTTGTTTCGTTCTATTCACTCAGCAAGCTGAGTCCCTCTACTCTTACACATGCAAACACATCCCTTCCAAGCATAGGATGTTCAGAGGAACAGTGAGAAGCTGACCAGAGTGGGGGCAGGTGAGGGCTTGGGGACATAGGGCAGGCTTCTGATGCCCATTCTTTAGGAATATGGCCCTCTGGCCCTTCCTGCCAAAAGGACAGGAGGCTCCCTACTCTTTGGGTCAGGGGCCATTGATGGTAGCCTCCTTGCCCTAGGGGAAAATAGGGGCACAACATGGTGGCAGAATAGGGCCACTGATGGCTTTTCACATGACTCCTCTCCTGGACACCCCCAGGGGAGCCAGCAGGTGGGATGTGCTGTGAGAGGCAGGGGCCCCAACTAGGTGGTTATTGCCCTGCTGAGTCTGTGGCCAGAGCCAGAGCAGAGAGCAGGAGGAGGGACAGGAACTCCACAGCTCATGGTGGGGTGTTTGGAGCAGGACCTGCACCTGCACGCGTACCATTAAGTAACAAGGAAACACACTTTTCCAGATAACACAAGGGAAAACACTTTTATGCCAATCACAGTTCAGTTCTAACTTGATTCTAAAAGCCCACACAGCCTCTTCCCTCATCCAATCTTTTTCTAAGCATTACTGATGATCACTGTCATGGGGGTGGGGGATTCATTGACACAGGAGAGTCAGCAGAGCCACAGGATATCCCATGAGATAGGTAAGTGGGAGAGGCCAGAGGGCACCGTGGTAACAGAGGGGAGGCACGTAGAGATCACAGGGACAAGGACAAGGGGACTATGTACAGGGGTTTGAGCGGACAAGTGAGAACTTGAGAACCCTCAGAAGGAAGAAAGATGTAAACCAGGGATCCTAGCCAACTAGGAGTTCTTGGGACCCAGGCAAGAGTTGGAGGAAGAAGGGTAGGGTCGTGGAGACCCAGGGAAGAACCGAAAGGACAAATTTGAGGACTTGGAGGACACAAAAAGAATCTTCCCTGTGAGCAGTTTGCAGCCTTGAAGGGGAGAAAAAACACAAATGAAGGCTGATGGTAGGCAGGAGAGGAGGAGGAGATGAAGAAATGTCTTGCTGAGAGCAGCTGCTGAAGGAACCAGGAGTTGAAGGCCAAGTTTAGCATCTTCTCCTGAGAAGGCGCTTGCAGGGCCACACTCCCAGGGCCCTGCCTAGGTCCCGAGGCACCACCCACACCCCACACAGGAAGCTGGGGGTGGTGCAGGCCTGGGACCACCTACTCTGTGCCCGGCTCTGTGCCCCTGCCCCAGAGGAGTTCTCAGGACGCCTGGAGGGCCTGGCCTGGAAGCAGAGCATCCCATATACTGGGACACTCACTGTCATGCAGGTGGACACCATGGGAGCCCAGAGAAGTGAGTGAAATCCGATGGCTTCCTTGATCAAAATGAGAGGGTTTAAGCCCAGGGAAGCAGCTTTAAATCCAGGCAAGCACTGAACAAGCCACCTGCAGGGCTCACTCAACATCTCCGTCCTTCTCCACACGTCCCCTCCCCAGTTTCCCTCCACATACAAGGCTGAGTTGTCTTACTGGGATCACCTGGGTTTTGTTTTGTTTTGTTTTGTTTTTTAATTTAAGGTGGCATTATTGAAGCATCATTTACATCCATAAACATCCATTTAAAATGTACAATTTAATGATTTTTAGTAAATTTTCAGGGTTGTGTCACCATCACCACTATCCAGTTTAGAACATTTTTATCATCTCCAAAACTCTTCTTTCAACATTTACCTAGAGGACTTTGATTCAGTGATACTGGGAACAGGGTTCCCTGGGTGATTCTGGGACAGTGGTGTTTGGGGACTGCTGTGGTTTGAACATGTCTCCCTAAATTCATGTGTTGGAAACTTAATTCCCAATGCAACACCATTGAGAGGTAGGGCCTTTAGGAGGTGATTAGGTCACCAGGGAAGAGCCCCATGAACGGATTAGAGTTGCTATGTGGATGTGAGTTTGATAGAGTGAGAGTGGGCTTGTTATCGTGACAGTAGGCTTGTTATAAAAGGAGTTTGCCCCCCACCATGGTTTCTCCAGCTCTCTTGCCCTTCCACCTGCCACTGGGGGATGACGCAGCACAAAGGCCCTTGCCAGATATGAGCCCTCAATCTGCTCCTAGATGTCCAGCCTCCAAAACTGTGAGAAATAAATCTCTGTTCTTTATAAATTCCAAGTTTCAGGTTTTCTGTTGTAACAGGACAAAGTCAACGAAGATAGGGGCACCCCGTTTTTCAGCCAGTATTGGAAGGACCCTTTCAAAATGCAAAATGCAGAGAGAAGGTGCTATTCTTCTGTTCAAAACCCTCCAAGGGCTCCTGGATAGGTGTCTCAGGGTGGGATGGTGATAAGAAGTAAATGATGATCATAGGCACCTGGTGTTTGATGCCTGCCAGGCACTGTTTTAGACACTGTATATGTGTTAAGTTTTTAAATCAGTGCCACTTCTGTAGTACCCAGCAAAAGGACCCCTAAAGGCCCCTAACTGTCTCAGCCTGAGTCCCTGCACGTCTCAACACCCACCCCCCCTTGGGTTAATTCTGAGAACAGGTTTCAGGACAAGGAAGTTCCCTGAGTTCTCAAAAACTCCTAGCCACAGGTAAAACAATGGGAAAACTTACCCCAACCCCTAACAATGGCTAAACAATGGTGGAAAAACTTACATAAGCAAAGCTTCCCAAGCTACTGAGTCTCCTAAGTTTGGCCCCATGCTAACCACCACGTTGTACACCACGCGGTAGCCCCCTGACTGTGACTCCGCCCCAGCTAACTGCCACATTCTGCTTTGGTTTTCTTGCTTGCATGGCAACAAAAATGGTATAAAAGTCAACCTGCTCCTCACTTGGGGGCCGTATTCCGTCACTCTGGAATACGTGGTCCATCCAGGAGCAGGGGCAGGCAGTATCTTGCCGTCTGATGACAGTCCCTTACCCAAAGAGCACAGCAGGCCCTCACCCCACTGGGCCACAGCTGGCATTTTTAAAGCTGCAAAGGACAACATGTCTCCCACTGCAGTAGAGAATATTAGCTTATTCTCTACTTCCTGAGGGCTACCACATGGTCCGTTACAGAGCGGGCCCTCAGCGAGTGCTCGTCTGAATGGGGACGTGAGCGAGGGCATGAATGAGGCCCCCTTCTCCAGGTTCCCTGACAAGAACTCTGTCTGCCTCACGTCTTCTTTCCACTTAAAGACGCCTGGATCTTTCCTAACTCCACTTATACAGGAGGTTAATTCAAGTGCTTTCCAGCTTAGCAAGCAATAAACAACTTGGTGTTGCAGTGAGTTATTCTGCCTGTCATATATATGGATTGGAAGTGGGGGAAGGGCTGGGGGCGTTATTAAGTTCAGTGTTACAGAGAATGTTACATGCCCTTTCTTAATTACTTTCCCTCTTTAATTAGATGTTGGGGGGGGTGCCTGTCCCCAGGAGGGGGACTAAAGCCACTGTAGAAAAGAAAGGTGTCGGTGGCATCCTGCCATCTCACAGTACATAGGCCATCTGTGGAGATAGGGGAGATGGGGGAGGGGGTACCTCTGCTCTAGAAGGGATTCTGACAGTGGAGACCCCTGAGAGCATCCTTCCTCATGGTCCTTCTCTCTAGGAGCCCTGTCTTCCCACCTGATTCTCTCTTTTTACCTGCTGGGAGCCATTCCAGCTTCCCGCCTTCTGGGCACACCCTCTCCTTTCTGACACCTCCCTAAGGTCACGGGATGAGCTACTGCCAGTGACACACATGCCCCTTTGTGGTGGTACAACATAGGGATCCTGGAGGTCCAGAGGGTGATGAGCTCAAGGGTGAGGCTTCCTCCCCAGTAGAATTCTATTATTATGCCTCCATCTTCAGTGATGGCGGGCATCCAAACTAATCATTAACACAATGCAGGCACAGTGCTAGGCACTTCCCCTTGATCTCAGTTGAGCCTCTTAGTGACTTTGGAAGGCACTGCCTGTGGTCCATGGTGGGTGACTTGCAGGAGCTACACAGGTAGAAAGCAATACCAGCAAGCGTTTGAGCCCCTTGAATCTTTCCCTGGCCCCACTGCAGCTTAACTAGAGTTTCTGCAAACTGATAGCATGAGCTGCCACTTCCCAGAGTGGACCAGAAGCCACAGGGGCATCCGCCACAGCTGCTGTGGCTGCATCAGGCATCGGGGGGAGGGGGGGAGGGTTCCTCCAGGACCCGGTTGATGGGGACCCGGCGGGGCCCACCATCCCTCACACACGCCGGCTTCCCGTGCCAAGTCTCTTCCTCTTCTCCCCACTGCCTGTGGGGAGACGAGCTCCAAACCCAGCCCATCTGCTGCATTTTCCTGAGACTCCCGAGACGATCCAATTCCGCACACCAGATGGGAAATAGCATGTACATTTCGGATGGTGATTAGTGTTTTTGTTTTTTCCCCCAAACGCTTGTGTTAATGGAGCTCCTTCCTGAAAGTAAATTGGAAAGACTTCAGTTTGATGGAGTCTAGTCGGCCCCCACCTCCCCCGTCACTCAAAGGTGAACATGGCTTTTCCAGGATCTGTGAGCTGGGACCTCGTTCCACCTCTGCCCCTCTGCCCACCATCTGCACCGACATGCTCTGTAGGGCAAAGCAGGGCAGAGGACAGGCTTTCTAGGCTGCGAAAGGACTCCTCATGCAGCCTGGTTGTTTATAAGACAGATAACTACAGGTGAGAGGTCCCTCAGCTATGGGACAGAGCCTCCTTGAAAACACCACTATACTCCCTTGAACTCTGACCGAGAGGGGAAGTTAGGATTTGATAGATAAATCAGGACTTTTCTCAGGATTATGACTTAGGAGAAAGGTCATGTACAATGCCAGATTCTTAAAGGCTAGAACTTGTATCCTTCTATGTATCTGGGCCAATGTACAGTGCATAGCAGGTGTCCACAGATGCTTGCTGAACGAATGAGTGAATGAATAACAAGGTAGACCCAAGTATTTCTGTGCACACAGTTACATACAATGCTCATTTTCCAGCATATTTGTTAATTCTCACGTACACACACGCACGCGCGCGCAACTACTTCTTCCCCAAATCAAGGAACAGAAATTAACAAAATATATATTTTATATAATGCACATGCATATGCATAAAATATATATAAAACATACTTATGTAACATACATATTACATAAAAGACACTTTGGAGTACTTTCACATGTCTTGCTCAGCCTCTATAATCCTGGGAAAACTATTGCTAGTTCCTAGAGGTCTCATAATGCTGTCATAATGCTGGGGTCTATGTGTACCAACCATCAGAAGGAAGATTGGGGCTCATTCCAAAGGACACAGGAACCCGGCAAAAGGTTTTGAATGGAGAGTGAGATGATCCAGATTATGCTTTTAAAAATGGCTCCACTCTCCCTGAATTGGTAGATGGCTGCCAGAGTCTGGAGGCTGGGAGACCCGCTAGGGAGGGACTGAGGAGTAGAACAGCTTATGGTGGCAAGGGCCTGGCCTGGGAGTGGGGTGAGAGCAGAAAAGGTGATATTTCCCAGGAAGCAGCCACAGGCCTCCAACAGATGAGAGTGGAAAATTAATTGCAGGCACAGTTGGGTCTGGAGGAAGAATTTAGGACCATTGGACCAGAGATGTACACAGATCTTCC
Source organism: Nycticebus coucang (assembly GCF_027406575.1). Classification (NCBI taxonomy): domain Eukaryota; kingdom Metazoa; phylum Chordata; class Mammalia; order Primates; family Lorisidae; genus Nycticebus; species Nycticebus coucang. The sequence continues at coordinate 30,622,231 of NC_069801.1, forward strand.
ACTGGAAATATGGCTTTGGAGCTTGAAAAAGAGGGCGGAGGTTGGAGATAGAGATTTGGGATTTTATCCCCATGGAGGAAGGAAGGCAGCTGTGGAGAAGAATGAGATGTCCTATGAGAGTGTGGACTCAGGAGAGAAGCGGCCAAGAACTGAGCCGGGAAGCCCCGTTACTCAGGGAGGGAAGGAGTCAGGAGGAGGGCAGGCTGAGAACGGGTTAGACATTGTGTGTGTGCACATTTGCTTATACATGTTATCACACGTCAATGTGCTCATTTCTTTGCGTGCACTTGCACACACATATACAAGCACACACACACAGACACGTATATACATACAACACACACACAGACACAAACGATGGGTCCTTGGGGCAGGGTCTTTCACAAAACGTGGTGAGAAAGACTTACAGGTCAAGAGAGGGAAGGAGGGCCCTTGTTCCCTGTCCCTGGGGGCTGAGCAGTGAAAGGGGAGAGTGAGGGAGATAAAGCTGCACCGCAAGGGTGGCTCCCCGCAGGCTCATGGCCAGCAACCTGACGGACTCTTCCCCAGGGCCCTACCCTCTTCTGTCCCCTGGCCTCCTCTAATTTGGCGAAGAGGGGCTCAGCAGATCATCTTCATCATCCTACTGCACCTCCCAGCACCTTTCTCCTTGGAATGCACAAGCCTCCGTGTGTCCACAGCTCGTGTATTTCAGTATGGAGGTGACAGGCTGGTGAGCTGGGTGCTCCTCCACCCCTCATGCAGGTGGCCAGAGCTGTGCTCATGCTTAGGATGATGGAGGAAGGGGCTGTGATTTGAAATGGGCATTCTGCTCCCTCAGCCTTCCCAGGGCACCTGCACCTGGTGGTTTCACCCATTGTGGCCAGGCCCTTGTGGCATAGAAGAATCAGCCTCCTGGCTGCCCGGACCTCTTCTCAGAAAGCCTGCTCACACTTTTTCAGAGGTCTCCTACTCAAGGATAAATAAAGTAAATGTCCTTCAGTCTAGTCCCTGGGCAAACTAAGCTGGGGAGGTGTCAGCCAGACAAAGGGTGGTTAGATGCAAGAAGGTTTGGTGGGGGGGACCTGTCCAGCTCCTCTGCTTGCTGGATAGACAGGAGCCAGGCTGAAGGGTCGCATTCCTCAGTCCCCACCCCCCTCCCCATATTGCCTCTGCCTTCGGGTTAACGATTCAGGGAGGTCAAGGGGAAAGTTCTCAGAAATTCTTCACCTTAGTGTTTTCAGCCCTTGAAAGTCTGGCTAGGGATGATTCTTCCATAGTATACCAGTTCTGTTCTTTTTCACAAGGAAGAGAAAGTTTCTCAAGTTACTGGAGGGAAGTTTCATGGTAAGAATATCTAGAATGTTATCTCCTTTCTTAGACAATCTCAATCTCTAGCTTAGAATTTAACATGAACAAAAACGACTTAAAAATCTCACTGAGTATGCCCGTCTGTATGTGGGTAACCTGCCATTCTCACAATAATCCTAAAATCTCACTGAGTATGCCCATCTGTATGTGGGTAACCTGCCATTCTCACAATAATCCTAAAATCTCACCGAGTATGCCCGTCTGCACGTGGTAACCTGCCATTCTCACAACTATCCTATATAGGAGGGAGAAAACGTATGAGCTTCTATTTTTGCAGGTGGGGAAACTGAGGCTCTTGGAAGATCCTGAGCTGAGTAAGTAACACAAGACCAGCTTGTGCTCCGGCTGGAATCCATCAGAACTGGCTTAAATCCTGGCTTTGTGTCTTAGTTGTATCATGTTGAGCAAGGTACTTGATCACCATTTCCTACTCTGTAGAATGGGGTTGTAATGCCTACTTGAGCGTTTCTTGTGCACATCTGAGGAGATAAGGCACACAGTGCACACAGCAGCGTGTCAGGGGTATAGTAACACTCAGCACATCTTAGCTCTTAGCTGGGGCACACCCCAGGTCCCTTCACTTTGAGACTGCAACCTCCCTCTATAGCTCTCCAGCACCCTCTGACACCACTGATAGAATCAGGTATACCTGCCCAAATAAATCTTTCCCGCCCAGGCAGGGTCAGGTTCATGGCCCACCTAGGAAGGGTCAGACTCATGTCTCTCCTGGGAAATAGGAATGCTACCAATTGCTACCCTCCCTGAGCCTTTAAATCCCCATCCACCATAACCTACATGTGGAATTCCTCTCTTGATTTCACCTCACCTGCATCCAGGTAGAAATAAAGACCACATTATTTCTACAGAACGGGGATTCCATTTTCCTTTGTTTCGCGCCTTGGAATAATTTTTCTTCCTTGGATCCAGAATCTTTCAACTTCAGACCCCCAAACAGCTCCTCCCCGCCATCCTCACCCAGGAACCCAGCCCAGGGTGCCCACGTGTACTGTTGTGTGTGCAGGTGTGTGCGCCCCTGCTCAGTAGTTGGGCTACTGGCACTCTGAGTTTTGCGTGTTCATTTCGCTAATGGGAAATCACAGAGTGGCCCGGGAAGGGAGCGGCAAGGCTGTGCTGAGTATCCAAGCCACAGTCTGTGGTGCCTCGAAGCCTTTAGAGATAATGCTAGGCTCGTGAATAGCAGATTAATGCACTGCACGGACCAGCCACTTAGGTCAGCGCCTGTGCTCTCCCTTTTCACTGGGAGACCAATTTCCTTTTCCAGGGAGGCTGGAAAAAGCACCCTTTCCTCTTAACCCATCTCCCTCCACCCCGGCCCCCCTGGGCTCTCTTTGGGGTTACTGATGGCCATCTGGGCCTCTGGGAGATGGTTTAAGAGGAGAATCTACAGGCCCTTCACAGGGCTGTTTTCCTGGTGCCAACCTGCCTGCTGCCTCTTCCTTCCTCTGCCCCACCAGCTCCTGCCTAACTACAGAGATAGGGTGGGAGCTGCCTGCAAACCCAGTTCTGGCTTCTCAGCAGCCTGGCTGCTCTTGTCTCACCTCTGCTTCCCCAGGCAGGAGCCACATCTCTGGGAGATACAGAGTCAGGGGTTTCCAGTCAGACTGGGTGGACTAGGCAGGCAGAGGGACCAAAAGATGGGGTGGGGGACAAAATCTAAGGAGAGCCTGCAGCTGGTTTCGGGAAGGCTCCATGATACCCACCCTGGAAAGCCAGCCCAATTCTGGAAATAAAGAACGTTTTGGGAGCAGTAGATATTAGGAGGCAAGGCGGGAAGCAAAGCTGCATGATCCTGCCCAGAGGATATCACCAGCAGGGCCCAAGCCCCCCTACCCAGGGACCTGCTCTGAGCATCAGGAAGAAGGTGCACACAGGAGCTTGCTGTCTCAACATCTCTGTATCAACCCCTTAAATGTTTTATCCATGGTCATTAAAATGCAGATAATCCCAAGAATGGAATCCAGTTAAGTCTCAGGCACTCCCGAACAGGTTGGATCATTTCCTGAAATCAGAATGGTTTGCGGTGAGGAAGACAAGAGCATTGGGCTGCTGTCTGTTAGAAGAAGCATAGGGGCAGAAACTCAGGAAAGGGAGGGGCATTTCCAGGAGCCTGTGATGCCATCATGTTCCCAGTGGCAATACCCTGAGCTTGGAGGAGACCTGGGTTTTGATTCAGACACGTGATGTCTCCCAGGCACCTATGGAACACCCTTCTCTGGACATAGGTCTCTTACCCCTTGTTACTTCCTTGGAACTCACACCCATAAGCGGCTCCCTGTATAGTCTTTATTTCCCTCTTAAGGGAAGTCTTTCAGGGAAGTCCTCCCTGAAAGTCTTTCTTTTCCCTCTTAAGCTTTCCATCTGTCCATTCTTCTATCCATTTATCTATTCAATTAGTAAATATTGAGCACCTATGATGTGGCAGACACTTGGGCAGGAGCTGGAGATGCAAGGGTGAGTTAAGACAATCCATACACTCCTGGCCTCATAGAGTGTGCTGTCTGGTGAGGAAGTCAGGCTTGACTGGCAAAGATCTTAACTGAACACAACACTTGGGTGACCTAGCAGGGACAATGACAATGGGCCCTACTTTTCCAAGGGAAAGGAGGAGGACACTCTGCTTTTGTCCAAGCTATTTCTTTTTCCTGGTCCACCCTCGCCATCAAGCCATACCTATCAAGACTCCACTGTCAGCTGCAAAAACTTTCCTCAGCGGTTCATTCAATGAGTTGAGCCAACTAGAGTCTAGACCATTGGAGATCATCAAGTTCAAACTTCCATCATATGTTCAGGGAAAGTGCTACTCAGAGAAGGAGAGAGGCTTAGCCACGGTCACGCAGCATGTCCAGGACAGACCTTGCATCATGAAGTTGTGCTTTGCTTCCCCATTCCCGCCTCTTACAACAGACTTGCCAGAGTCTGTTGTAAACATTATCATCTTCATCGCTGGCTTAGCCTCAGCCACAGCCCAGTTCTGTACAGATGACAGGTTCCCAGGAAAAAAAAATCATTAATATTCACTAGCAACAAATTTTTGGCAATCACTATCGTAGTAAACAGTTACTGTTCACTGAGCACCTATATGGTCTAGGTTACATGCTCCACACAAATCCTTTTAGGTAACACATTCTTAAATATGTCTGTGGGATAGATCCTATGATGTCCTTGTTTTATAGCTGCAGCACAAAGAGATTGTCTGACTTACAGCTTTTTCCTACTAATTATTACTCATGTTGACAGTGATACTGGTTAATGTTTATGAATAGCTTACTACTTGCCCAGTGGATGGGTTACTGTTTCATGTGGATTATCTTGCAAGTCTATTAGGTAGAAGCTCTTACCATTCCCAATACAGTGAGGAAACTGAGGCTGGGAGAACTAAAGCTCCTCACTCAGAATCACTCAGCATGTACATGGTAGCAGCTAGTTGGGAATGAAGGTTTATTTGATTCTCGAACTCTTGACTTGACATTCTTATCCCAGCTTTCATAGGTCCTTCCAAAATTCCATGCAAAATTTGGGGTGTCCGAGCAATTTTCTAGAGGAGGCATAGCCTTCACCAGTTTTTCCAAGAGGTCCACAACCCAAAAGGGGTTGAGGTCTCTGGTGTGCAGCCATGCTGCCCAGGGCTGGCCCTGTGTGTTCCAGCAGCAAAGTGGACACAGGCCAAGTATCTTGAAGGAATATTTCCTACAAGGGACTTGCCAAGCTCAAGCTCAGGCCTGTCTCTGGGGCACTTGACACTCTGGGGCACCCTGAGGCATTTTTTATCCACTCAATTCAGATGTGGGTGTCATGAAGACAACTGCTCCTCTGCATTCATGATGGCGGCAAAGGGCACTCGATTTTCTGAACTCTTGGAAGTCATAACCCAGACTCTTGGCCTCTTCAAACTGCCAAAGCCAGGGGATAGAGGATTTAATCAATAGGAACTTATGCCCTGGCTAATGGGCCCCAGAACTCGGGAAGCCAGGCTGCTTCTGCATCTGAGCATTCATAACCTCTCCATCCCAACAATTCAATTGATCGGCAAATTCCATTTACTTCTGAGTGATCACTGGTGAGTGAGTGGGAACCAGCCCGTCCATGACACTGTCCCCCACCTCCCTAATAGCCCGTGATTGCCCGATCTGGGGGCCGGCAGCGGGAGCGAGACTGTACACGATAACTGATTGTTCATAATTATCAACCAAATTGCATCCATGGTATTGAGCTTAAAAAATGGACCAGAAGAAGCATCTCTTATTGATCCCTTCAGGTTACAAACAAGAGGCGACTGCTCCTCAGAACTGGAGACTGGGTTTGCATTGATTTTTATTCTTTTTCTCCTTTGAATAACCTACAATGGAATTTGAAAGCTGATTTTTAACCTGAAATTTCTCAAGGAAGTTCTTGCTTTTCTGTAGGTTGTGGGAAAAGGGCCATTGAAGATGGCTTCCGTTCTGAGATGCTTCTACCCAGGCTGGTGGCTTCCTTGACAAAAGGTGGCAAAGGCAGCCCCACCTCCTCTGACCTTCACAATGGCCTCTCCACCCTCATCTCCAGCATGAGGCCTCTGTATCATGTGTAAAAACCCTCCACAAACCCCAGACTCAAAGGACTGAAGGGCCAGTAAGCAGCCAGCCACATTATTGGTGCTCAATGACTATCTGTCAGCTAAATGTCCAGTCAAATCTGGAGAGCAGTCTGCTCTCCGAGCATTGCCATGCTTTCCATGTGTGATCACACACACACAGATTCAGCCTTGGCCACGGATGGAAGAATGGTAATAATGATATTTAACAAACACTCACGTTTCAATCACATGATTTTATTTGTTTCTTGCAAGAGCCCTGTGAGGCAGGTGTCACTCTTTCTTTCATTTTACAGATGAGGAAACCGAAGCACAGAGAGATGAAGTGACTAAAGGCCACATATTAGCTGGAGCCAGGCCCCACATTTTCAGGTATCAGATGTTGAAGCACAGATTGCCGCATGGTACTGTCTCCCACACAGAAAGGCAGATGAGATTCCCCAAAGCAGGAAGGTTTGAGATCTGCATTCAACAAACACTTGCTGAATGGCCTATGGGTGCTCTCTCCCCTGTTAGCCCATGGGGTCCTTATGCTTGCTTGGGGAGGCAAGTATTCTAGCCTCCGTTTTATTTATTTATTTATTTTTTGAGACAAAATCTCACACATTTGCCCTGAGTAGAGTGCCATGGCATCATAGCTTTTAGCCACCTCAAACTCCTGGACTCAAGCAATCCTCCTGTCACAGCCTTCCAAGTAGCTGGGAATACAGGCACCCACCCCAATAGCTGGTTGATTTTTTTATTTTTAGTAGAGACGGGGTCTCGCTCTCGCTGAGGCTGGTCTTGAACTCCTGAGCTCACGTTATGCATCTGCCTCAGACTCTCAGAGTGCTAGGATTACAGGCAGGAGTGTGGCTCTCACCTCCATTTTACTGAAGGGGAAGTGGAAGCTCAGAAAGGAGACATAATTCATGGAGGTCACATGATCAGTAAGCAGAGGAGCTGTGATTTGAACCCAGACCCATCTGTCCCAATGGGGGACAGGTGCTCTTCTCCCTAGCCACCTCCAGCAGCTTCCAGAATAAAAAACCACAGCAATGACATTAAAAGTCCATCTCTAAGACTTACCCTTTGCATATGCATTTGGTCCCTTTTCTCACTGGAGGGGAACTACTCCTCCCATTTTATAGGCAAGGAAACTGACATACGCCAGAAAGTTAAAATTGCTTTTCTTGGTTCTTTGTTAAGCCATTCCTCAGGTCCATTAGCTTCCAGGAAACTTTTCCTGCCAACAGGCAGGCTGTGGATCTGGATGGGAAATGAAAACTGGCAGGCAGTAGCAGTAGCCTGGGCTCCAGAACAGGCAGCAAAATGCCCTGTTGACAGATCTCCACTCGGCATCAGATGGAGGGTGTCTTCCCAGACCCCGGGGGAAGGGCCTGAAGTTTATCTCAGAAGTCTGGGCTCAGCCTCAGGCTAACGAGGACACAGCTGGCAGGACAGCAGTGAGGAGCAGGGCAGAGCCCTCTCGGCAGGGCTGTGCTTAATGAAATCACTAGCTGGGAGGTGAGGAGCCAGCCTTGCCCTCTAGCTCCATCTTAGCAGCTACCAAGCCCCTCTGCCCTCCCCCTGCTGAGTGGGCCCAGGCAGCAGCTGTCTCTTTAACAAACATCTCAGCTATTATGTTCCAAGCCTGGAAAACTACAAGAGAAGCCTTGAAACTCAATGGCAGTGCTTGGAGACATGCACCTCCTAGGCTGCCTGCTGGACTGAGCTGTCCCCACAGGTGACTTAAGGTGCTTCAACAACATTCCTTCCGCCAGGTGGTCCCACAGGGGAAGAAAGTACTTCCTTAGGTCTGCCCAAAATCGCTCCTGCTTTTCTTTAGATTTCTTCTAAAATATAACATGTATTCATTTATTTATTTTTTTTTGTTTGTTTTCGTTTGGTTTGGACACCTGCTTTATTTTAAAATCGCTTTCTTTATCTTCACAGAGACAAGGATGCTGATTTCTCCTTGTTTTTGATAGCCAAAACCTGGAAATGATCTAACTATACCGATTCTAGGAGATTGGTTAGGAAGAATAAAGAACAGCTAAAGAATCCATTCTTAAACTTTAGCATGTATCAGAATCACTCAAAGGGCTTGTTAAATAAAACACAGTTCCTGGACGCCATCCACAGAATTTCTGATGCAGTAAGTCTGGGGTGGGGCCTCCGAATTTGCATCTCCAACAAGTTCCCAGGCGATGCTGGAGCTAATAATGTTTGAGGATCAGTAGTCTAAACTTGCAGAATACTATGCAGACATTAAAAATAGTATTGTGGAAGAATAGAAGTTGATTTGAGAAAATGTACATGATACATTGTGAAGTAAAAAAGGACGGGCTGCAAAACAGTCTGGGTAATGCAGTCAGTGTAAGTACAGATATAAATATAAATGCATATGTATGCACAGAAAAGAGGACAATGACAATGTGACAAAAAGGAAGTGGAAAGTAGCGGTGATCTGAGTGGGCTCAGGGTCAGACAGATTGGGTTTGGATTCCAGCCCAGCTATTTCTGTCTTTGTTTGAATGACATTGAACACACAATATATCTGCTCAAAGCTTTACTTTCCTAATCTGTGAAATGGGAACAATAACAGTACTACCTTATAAGGTTATTGTGAGAACAAAATAAGATCATCTATGAAAAGCCCCAGTGCAATGGCTGTTATATTTTGTATTAAACTAAAATATCTCTCTGTATCAGTGGTTCTCAACCTTCCTAATGCCGCGATATATTTTCATTGTTACAAAGGGGTCGAGAACCGCTGCGCTATATAAATACATGTAAATTAATTCTATTAACAGTGATAGTCTATGGAGTGTGGGTTGGTTTTAAATTTGTCTTTTCCTATGGTTTAGAGTTTCCAGGTTGAGCATATGTTACTTTTATAATTAAGAAAGAAAAAACCAATAAATATTACATGTATACTAATTACCTCCTCAATTCCCCAAGTTCTTTTGTTCAGATTTCTTCAGACATAAGCAGTATTTAAAAAACAACCCTAAACCTTTGAATTAAAAAAAAAAAAAATTTAAAGGCAGATTCAAAGTCTGGGATCTTTGAGAAACCTAAAATGCCCCAAGCCCTGCCCTTCCCAGTCTGGCGTCCGTGGTCCTTTGATGCTAATCTTGGCAGAAGCTCATGTCCCGGGCCTCCCTTGAAGCTCCTCCCAGAACACTCCAGGGTGACTGGAGTCCATAGAGGAGGCCTCAGAAGCCAGTGCCAGCCAGGGTCACTGCACAAGAAAAAAGGGTATTCTTTCTTTAATTCAAGCTCTAAAGCTGAGGTCATTGTTCAGAGTGAGGGAGACACCAGGACACCCCTTGTATAACAGCCAACAACACAACTGCTATTACCTACCAGCCTGCTTGGCAGGTGGGAGAAGACATGGGAACCAAGGTTCCTCCGACGCTGACAGAAGGCCAGGGAATAGGGAAGCGCGCTGACCTGGATGCCTCCCAGACTCCTGTTTTGACACCGACCTTGGCCCTCCCATCCCCAACTCTCAGCTCACTGCAGGGCTCCCTGTCTGGGTCCCCCAACCCACATTTGCAATATTGATAATAGAACAATAATAGTTCTCCCTGTGCCAGGCATTGTTTTGTTTAAACTTCACAATAGGCTATTGATGTAAAAAGTCTCTGTCTTGTGTAAATGGGGAAGTTGAGGCACAGAGAGGTCATGTACCTGAGGTCTGAGGTCCATTGAGCTTGGAAATAACAGTTCAGAAGTGGGAGCCACCCAGGTCTGCTTGAATTTAGGTGCCACACACTCATGGTTTGGTCCTGTCCTCTGTCACCACCTCAGCCACGTGACACCATGCAGCTAGTCTCCTGCTCTGTATGGCCTCTGGCTTCAGGGTCTCAACTCTACTCCCCCACCTCCTTCTGACGTGTCTGTGGTCTGGCCCTGCCTTTCTCTCTAGACTCTTCTACCATGCTTATTCCATAGCTGTTCCTGCGCCAGTCACACTTCTCCCCATTCCTCAAATCCAATCTATGCCTCTGGCCACAGGACCTTTGCACATGCTATTTCCTCTGCTTGTCACACTCAATCTCCCTTTTGCACAATTAAGTGGGATTCTGATCTCAGCTCAAATGTCATTTCCTCAGGGGAGTCTCCCGGTCTCTCAGATTCACACACATGCCTCTGTGGGTGATTTCATAGCATCATATTCCTCTCCTGCATAGCACTTGTCAGTTTTCATTTTAAATAAACTCACACCTTCCTTTGTCCAGCAGCTTCCTGACAGGCCCAGAAATCCATGAGGGCAGGAATCAATGTCTCCCTCACTATCACATTCCTGCTTCTAGCTTAGTGTCTGGCAAATAGAAGGTAGTTGGTAACACTTTCACGAATGAATGACTGTACTTCCTTCCATCTCTCCTCTCCTCTAAGTTGTCTTCAAGCCTGCCCGCACCCGTAGTTCCCCAAGTTCTCCTTGCCCTCTCTCCAGGCTCTGGGACTCTCTGCTCTCTGTATTTCTATGACCTCTGTCTTGTTGAACTGAGGCTTCACCTTGTATAATGGCTCCAGGGCAGTCTGGGCTGGGGCCAGGCCAGAGGAAGAAAACACCTTTCACAAACTGCCTGACCCTACTGAGTTCAGACCCCTTCCTGCAGGCAGGGATGAGCATTGCTCAGAGTCCCAAGGGGCCCCCCAGGGCCCCACACAGACCCTAGATGGCAATCCTCGTGAACGGGGTTTGGGTGGGGATGTGAGTTTATAGGAAAGCTTTGAGCAGGGGAGATGGGTAAGTAGGCCCAGGCCAGACAGGATTATGGAACATGGGGAAGTCTCACGGCTCCCAACTTCCCAGCCCCCCAGATGGTCTTCTGACACTTCCCCAAACAATTTCATTGACCATGTGGCACACGTCTTTCTGTTTGAAGAAACTGCAGAGAGTTGTGGGAAATAGAACAGTCACTTGGCAGTGCATCAGGGAAATCTTGCTCCTTTCTTTAGTTTCATGGGGTTTTTTTTGTTTGGTTGGGGTTTTTTTTGTTTGTTTGTTTTTTTTTTTTTTTTTTTTTGATGAAAACTGCATGTGGTTTCTAACCAAAAACAAGTCTGGGTGGGCTGGAGTGAGAAGTTGTCAGGGGAGTCTTTGCAGAGAAATTTGACACTATTCCTGGTTGGCGAAGCCCAAGGACCTTAGAGGACAGGACAGGTGAGAGTCTTGGGGACCTCTCTAAGAAGACCTTCAGCAATTACATCATGTGTGTGTGTGGCGGCGGGGGTGGAGGGGGCCAACGCCCTACTGTGGTCCTTCTAAGGCAAGGCTACCCAATAAAACACAATGCAAGCCCCATTGTAATTTTAAATTCTCTACTTTTCTTACATTTTTAAAAGCAAAAAAAAAAAAAGGAAGAAATAGGTAAAATTTATTTTTATCCTTTGATTTTCTTTAACTCAATACATTTGAAATATTGTCATTTCAACATATAGTCAATATGAAAAGTATGAATGAGATATTTTACATCTCTCTTTCGTAACAAGTCACTGGAACATGGTGTGTGTTTTATACTTACTGTGCATCTCTGTGTCAAGTCTTCTGTTGCCACCTGAGGCTGGCTGGTGATGACAATGTTGAACAGCAAAGTCTCAGACTTCAGGGGGTGTGGAGCTTCTTTAACAATGAGCCTTGCCTCTGGGATTGGACAGAGGTACCTCACTGGCTCCTCCTTCAATTTCGACAGATGTCCAAGTGCAGAGTGCCCAGGCCATTGCATCCTGTCCCTTTAAATCATACCTATGTGCTAAGGATGACACATTCACGCCTCCAGTCCTGAGCTCTCCCCTGAACTTGGCTTAGTACAGTCTATTGATGGCTCACAGGCCCCTGGAAGCTAATAGGCCTAGAAAAGTGAGTCTGTCTAATGCAGAACTCTTGTTTTTCTACTGCTCCCTTCCATTCCAGCCTCTGCCTCTGCCTCCTGACCTAGCCCAGCTCCACGTCTCCCCAGCTCAGTGTACGGCACCACGATCTCCCAAGGTCATCTCTTTAGCTCATCTTTACCTCCAAGCTTCCATGACCATGCAACCCCTCCACCACTGCAGTGCAGCTTGAGGAGATCTGTTTCACTCATTACGGCCCTCATCATCCTGAGCCTAGCCACCATCTCCCTCCTGCGGGACCATCTCCCTGCTGGCCTCCTCAGCCCTTCTCCATACAAAATCACGGTCATTTAAAAAATAAAAACCCAAAGCTCGGTGCGGTGGCTCATGCCTGTAATCCTAGCACTCTGGGAGGCCGAGGCAGGAGGATTGCTTGAGCTCAGGAGTTTGAGACCAGCCTGAGCAAGAGTGAGATGTTGTCTCTCCTAAAAGTAGAAAAATGAACTAGGAGTTGTGGCAGGTGCCTGTAGTCCCAATTACTCAGGAGGCTGAGGCAGGAGGATCACTTGAGCCTAGGAGTTTAAAGTTGCCATGAGCTATGATGTCACGAACTCTAGTCTGGACAATAGAGTGAGACTTCGTCTCAAAAAAAATTTTTTTTTATATACATATAAACCCAAACACATGTTCCCTCTGCTGAAAACCCTCCATGCACTTAGAATGAATTCTAAATGTCTTACCAAGGCACATGTGACAAAGCCATATGTGGCCTTGCCTCTCCCACTCTGCACCCTCATCTCCCACTCTCTGCCTCTCATTCCCTTTTAGCCGCACTGGGTCCTTTCTGTTCCCCGAACACTCCCTGTTTGTTCCAGCCTCTGGGCCTTTGCACTCGCTGTTCTCTCTGCCGGCCGTGCTCTTCCCCCGTCTCCTTCCGCAGCTGGCTCTGTCTCATCCTTCAAATCTTCCTCAGGGGTCCTCTCTGTGTGTCTTTTTAAAACTACCCTGTACCACTTCCCCAGTCATGATCACATCACTCTTTTCATATCCTTCAAACTATTCATGACTACTTGGAATTTTTTTATTTACTGATTTATTTATAGACTTGTATTTCTCTGTTTCTCTACATGAAAATGTGAGCTCCACGAGGGCAGGGGCTCTTTCTGCCTTTTTAGTGCCTGCTACAGTGCAGGTGCTCACTAAGGAACTGCTGAATGAATGCATGAACTTGAATTTGAATCCCATCTCTACTAGTTAATTATTCTGTAGCCACAAGTGAGTAAATCAGAGCCTCAGTTTCCTTATCTATAAAATGGAGAAAGGATAATAATTATCTGTACTAGTCAGCTTTTGCTGCAGTAACAGAAACCCCTAGTATCTTGTGGCTGGTGATAACAAACATCTCTTTCTTGCTCTCATTACATGAAGACTGCAGCTCGCTTACACTTGGCTGAACTTGGCTGGACTTCACATCTTTTTCTCCCCAGGTTCTAGGCTGAAGAAATAATTACCTAGGATACACCATTCTCATACTGGAGGCTGGAGGAAAAGAGCGAGCAGAAGATTCTCTTAAAAGTCTCTTCTGGGAACTAGAACACCATCCCACCCACCTATATTCCTTTGGTTGAAGCAAGTCTCATGGCCAAGACCAAAGTCAATGGGGTGGGTTTGTATAATCCTCTTGCAAAGAGAGGGAGTAAGAGTTGCTGACAATACTCCAGTCTACTGTGACGCCTGACATTTATACGTTGCTCACTGTGTGCCAGGCACTATTTCAAGCATTGAGGTGGATGCTATTATCACTATTATACAGATGAGGAAACAGAGGCACAGAAGTTAAATACCTTGGCCAAGATCAAAGCCAGTACCTAGCTGATCGTCATTGTCCTGGCCGCATATCACTGCCTAATCTCTGGTTCTCAGCAGTCAGTAGGTCACGGTGATTAACATGTCCAAGCCCCAGAACATTCTCTGTGGTCTGCCCGCGCTAAGTATTCAAGTAGTAATTCTTCCTATATATCATGAGGGATTTTTTTCTTTTTTTTTTGAGCTCTCAATAGATGGCATTTTATTTATTTATTTATTAATTATTGTTGGGGATTCATTGAGGGTACAATAAGCCAGGTTACACTGATTGCAGTTGTTAGGTAAAGTCCCTCTTGCAATCATGTCTTGCCCCCATAAAGTGTGACACACACCAAGGCCTCACCCCCCTCCTTCTGTCCCACCCCGCTCCCTGGCCTGGTTTATATGACATCAAATATTCACCAGGAGCTGGGACATGTATGAGAAGTGCAGGTATCTGACGACCCTCTGGGCCCTCCCATGTCCCTGCATACCCCCCAAAGAGAGGCCAATGTGGGGTGCTGCCATGGTGCTGCCAGGCAACGTTCAGCCAATCCTCGTCTCTCCCCAAAGCTTATGTTTTCCTCTGATCCAAAACCATCACCCTCCTTTAGAAAAAAGAAGAGCTGATTCCTAGAGAGTACTCAAATCCTCAAATTCTTCAAAGCAGATACATCCCATTTTACAGGTGAAGAAATCTGAGGCTCAGGGGAGTGAAGCAACTTGCTCAAGGGCACCAGCTGAGAAACAACAAAGCCTGGAATCAAACCCAGAGGAGATGGTCCTCATTCCAAAGCGATGCTCTCTCTGCAGACGGCAAAGCTTCTCTCACTGTGAGGAATAAACACAGTTGCCCTTTACCAGTGAGGCACTCCGTGGAGGCTTGTTCCACGTAATTTCACATTTATTTGACTCAACTCCAATGTCAGTGCACACACTGCACCCTTGGGTACAGACACAGCGATGAGTCCATTTATTGGGCTCTCCCACTTTCTCTCTCTCACTCACTTATTCCCATACTCACTAATTGCCCATCCATCCATCCATTGATCTGTGTATCCATTTGTTCTTCAAGTCCTGACTAGATACGCTTCACTGTCTGGGTTGTGCTGTGGAAATTCTTCCTTTCTGGGGTGGGGACTTGGGTGAAATCCAAATTGAGGGCTTGGCAAAAACAAGCTCCTTTGGCCGGGGGTGAGGGGAGGAGGCCTGGACCCCGGGGGGATAAATGGAAGGCAGATCCAGAGGAGCAGACCACATGATGTGGTGGGAGAGAGTGGTCCCCTGCCCAAGCGTGGCGCCATCGGGAAGGAGATATGCTGGCAATTAGGGCAGGGAACACCCCCCCATACAGCCAGGGAAACTGGAGGCCAAATGCTCTAAGTATCCTTAGATCTTGGTGTAGGAGGTGAGATAGGCGGCTTCTTCCTCAAGGGACTCATAAAGCAAGAGAGACTGTAAACATGCCGAAGCCATCAGCCACTGAGTGACAAAGAACTGTGGATATTACTGGCCCTTGGCCCTGGTTGGCAGCCTGAAGGCCCCTCATCACTGTCGGGGTGGCCTCTCTTCACCGCAGGCACCTAGAATGGCCTGCAATAGGGTGGAACCAGAAAAGGTCGCATCTGTACCCCTCTAACACATCCAGATAAAACATCCAAGAACACAAGGTTAACACAGCAACCAGACGTGTATCTGCACGATGCCCACCAGCTGTAGGTTTGGAGACATCTGTGTGATCCACCAAACCTTTCCTTCTTGTCCAGATGTTGGGCATCACAGAGACCCGACCAGAGGCAGAGAGTGAGGAGGAGAAAGGAACAGAAGGGTGAGGGGAGGGAGGAGGGTGGTGTTTGCCAAATGATTAAAAAATTAAAGGGATTTTTATGCAGAGAAAATATTTAGCTTGGCATTGTCTTCTCAACCAAACGTTGGCTTCCAAGAGAAAACACTGGTTGTTGGCAGCAAATGTTTGCTGAATGGAAACAATCGGCTCCTTCCCAGCAGCCCTTGAAAATGCCTTTGTTTGGGACGTGGTACCTAGGCCAAAAACAGCGTCTTCGGAAGCTGCCCCCAATTTCTGAGAGGCCGCGGGAATCGGGGGGACTCGTGTGAAGTCCATTGTCCCTGTAGCACCTGCTGGTCCCACAGGTGCAGGTGATGTTGGGCAGAATGGCTGCATCGGTCTCCCAGGGACTGGGGGTGGGAGGCTGAGATGAGGCAGGTGAGGGGTGGGGGAGGAGGAGGGAAGGTGAGGAGAGAGTCACAGCTGTGTGGAAAGTGCTAGAATTCAGAGGATGGTGGGAAAGCTGAATGGGATCCTACAACAATGGTGTCCTCGGGGTGGCAGTGACCTCCCAGCCACTTGTTCCCAAACCTGGTTCTACCTCAGGAGCACCTGGACGATGCTTTTGACAATGGCATTGAGAAAGAACAGCTGGAGCTCTGGAGGTGCAGTCTCACAGGACCCTGGTCAAAAACAAGATACTCTCAGAATCCTTATTTTTACAGGAGGAAGAGACTAAGGCCGGGAGAGGGTGAACACTGTGCCCCAAATCACAGACCTTAGGAAACAGATTTAGAAACCGGAGGCCCAGACAGGATCTCCTGAGTTAGAATCCCCGGGGTGGGACCTGGCCAGGCGGGAACACAGGCATCTTCGTGGGCACAGTCTCCTGGGATTCTTCTCCCAGCCTGGTCCCCACTCCATGGGAGACTCCACTGTAGGGTGTCATGACCTTAGAAAACAATGTTTGAAGACCCCTGGGCTAGACCAAGCCCTCTGGGAGAGATAGCAGGGAGATGCCAGGAGGCCCTGGAGAATGGGGCTCTGTCCTCAGCTGGCAGCCGAGTCTCTGCAGACATGGCGCTCCCTCCCTGCAGTGCAGGGCCCTGAGCCCTGCCCCTGCTGCCTGCTCTGGACGCCCTTGCCAGTGTGCCCGTTGCCTGGGAGAAGGGGTCACCGTCTCTCTAAGAACCCCCTGAAGACATACCTGTGGTTACGGGGTGCATCTCCCTAGCTCCTTCTCTTTAGTCATACACAAGCGTCACGTATCAGGCCCGCCAGCTGACACTCCAGTGTTCATGTGTACTCATCCATTTGTTCCTTCCTTCCTTCATTCATTCACTTGTCTGTGCAACACTGACCTGGGCCAGGCCCTGTAGTGGCCTGGGCTGGGGGGGCGGGGGGTGGTCAACAAAGGGAACCACAGGCAGAGGTGGAGTCACCTCTACCTTCTGTCTCAGGCCCAGAGCTCTCCCCCGACTCCCGATTTCTCCGTCTAACTGCCCATTGACCATCCGCCTGGACAGCAAACTAAATATGCAAAACAGAGCTCCTGCCCTTCCCCAGACCTATGCCACCCTCGGCTTTGTCATCTCAGTGTCCGACAACAAAAGCCTTAGTGTCATTGCTGACTCCTTCTTCCCATTCCATATTCAATTTGGCAGCCCCCACACTCTACCTCCAAAGTGCACCCCAAGTCTGAGCAGTTCTCACAGCTCTGCTGCCCCCAGCCTGGTCCAGGCTGCCATCAGCTCCTGCCAGGTGTCGCTGGGGTCTCCTCCTCGGGCCCCTGCTTACATGGCAGCCCCCTCCCTGACCCCAGCATCCCCCTCCTCCTTTGCTCCACAACACTCATCACCACCTACGTACTGAGCTGGGTATTTTCATGTTTATCAGGTTTATTGCCTGTCTCCCCACCCTCCCTCTTCCCCACCAAGAATGAAAGCTCCTCCAGGGCGAGGACGCCTGCCCTACTTGTTCACTGGGTGTCTAGAACAGTGCCTGGCAGGAGGAGCTGTCGACCTGGCCAGGATGGGGATGAAGGAACACAGGTTGGGGCTACTCCTGATTTTTGAGCATGTCGATCTATAACAGAAAGAGCCCTCACCCCATTGTGGGCATAAAGTGGGGTCAGGAAGGAGTAAAGAGCTGGCAGAGGTAGAAGACCCAAACCAGACACATAAGTGGCCTCTTCCTCTAGCTGCCCAGTGCTGGTGTCCCTGTGCTGGGCCTGGGGATGTGGCAACAGGTCAGACGGCCCCCTTGGGCCACAGCCCTGCTTTCTGAGTGCCCACTCCAGGATGAGCTCAGGAAGATCCCAGAGCCCAGGGAAGGGATGTTGGAAGGAGGTGACAGGAGGAAGGGTGGGACCTGGGGACACCGAGGACAGGGAGGGCTGGGGTAAGGCCTTATGAGGGACCTCAAAGGGGACCCAAGCTGATATTTGTACCTAGAGCACATAATTGAATTACTTACCAGCTTTTGTTCATGACAGATTCTGTTTATTATGAACCTCTATTATTATTTTATTTTAGTTTTGGTTCAATAATATAACAAACCGTGAACCCGCTTTCAGCCCACAAGTTGGAACTTGACAAGTAACTTACATGTACCTATGTGCTTTTTCCTAATCATGTTACCCGGCCTTCCCTACAGATAATTATCACTCTCAGTTGCTGGTTTTCCCCTCCCTCCCTCCCTCCCTCCCTCCCTTCCTTCCCAGATGCCTAAACCACTATCTTTTAGTCGGGCTTCTTTTTGATCTTTATAAACAAGGCATCAAGGAGTATGTTGTCTTCTGAGACTTGCTTTTTTACTCTTTGTTATGTTACTAGGATTTATCCAAGTTATTGAGTGTAACTGCAGTTCATTCATTTTTCATTGCTCTGTATCATTCTATTGTGTGAGTTTTATCACGGTTTATCTAGCCATTCTTCCAGCATTGGACATTTGGGTTGTTTCCAGACTGCAGTGTTTTTATGTTTACTTTTATGAACACTGTTGCTCTGAGCCCTCGTATATGTGTCTCCCGGGGCGCTGGTGCAAGGGCTTCTGTGCATATACACTTAGAAGTGGAATCACTGGGGCATAGGGTATTTGACTTGTTCAATTTTACAAGACAATGTCAAATTGTGTTTCAGGGTAGTCATGCCAGTCTGTACTTGTAGTAATAGTTAACATCGAATCCGTCTTCATACATCCTCTACCACACGTGGTATTATTAGATTTCTTTATTTTTACCAATCAAATGAGCATAAATGGGAGCATGTTGGGGTCTTTCCTCAAACTCTCCACAATTCTTTCCACCTTCACAGTTCTGCCACTGATGTGGGGGTGGAGGGTTCGAGTTAGTGTTTCCAAAATCTAAACCAGACCTGTCAAACTCAGTCTGGAATCCCAGACACATGCACCCATGACCCCTGTGCAGGCTGCCTTGGAAGCCCCCTCTGCTCTATTTCGAGAACTTTCTTTTACTCCTCATTTCCTCTGCTGGGGTCATAGGCAAGGCCTTCTCTCCAGGCCACTGTCACTCCTTCCTCAATCTGAATCAATATTTCCACGAAAATGGGCTGGAGCCCATTCTAGAGGCAGGGAGAGGGAGGCTTTGTGAACACAGGCCTTCTAAACAGCGTCATTTGGGGAAAGACTCCTTTTGTTCTGTTGTTGGCTTCTTATCACATTTCTACCCCAAGCCTGCCCAGCTTTCTTTGCCCCTTCAACCCACTTTCTCTCCTGGGCCCTGGCCCTGCAGGAACCGGACTACCATGGTGAGACAGAGACCAGAGCCACATCCCTGCCAGGGGAGTGAGTGAGTGCCTCGGGCCTGTCCTGAACCCCAGCTGGCTTCTGTTTTCTCCCCACTCCTTCCCCTGTCAGGTCACCTTACCCCTCTGTCTGACTCTGCACCAGGCCCCCCAGATGCATGCAGGCCCTGACTTCGTTTTGCTGCCACTACCCAAGGGGAGGCTTTGGTCCCACCTGGTCCCTTACTGCTCCCCATGCCCGTCCTCTGGGCCGTCTTGCTCAGCTGGTCAGAGCACAGAAGGCTTCCATCACCGTCTGCAGAGGTAGCTGGCACCTGCCACAGGCACAGGTACTTCTGCTGAGCTGGCACAGAAGGCTCATTAGTCATGCTGCCACAGGCCTCTGCAAGTTCATTTCCTACTTCCACCTTTGGCATTTCTCCCTGTCCCCACCTCCCTGTCAAATCAAGAATGCCTCCTCCAAGTTCTCTTGAGCAAGAGGAAATAAGAGCACTTGAAGATGGGGCTCCAAGTTCACTATTCAGAATCTGGACTCTGCTCTTTATCCAGACATTTAAATCGCAACCTAATTGCTCTCCTAAACTCTCCCACGAATCCCAAGAATTGGCACCTAGCAGGTGCCCAGTAAATATTTGTTCAGTGAATGAATGAGCTGTTTTCTTTCCCTTCCTGGAAACGCTGTCCCTAAGGAGTTTCTCCTAAACTGTGCTATATGCTATGCCCTCTCCCTGCCCCTTTCTCTCGGATCCACCAGCAGCCAATCCTCCAGCTGTCTCCCTAGGTCATTTGCTCATGTTTTCTCACTCTCCCCTTTGAAAGATTTCTCTCCCAGTGCGTCCTGATGACCCCAGAACCACAGAGCTCTGGGTTGTGCTCAGTCCGTCCAGCTCAGCACTCAGGGAGGCAGGACTGCTGGGCACTGAGAGCATGGGCTTTGCTGCCTGGTAGCCGGGCAGTGTAAGGAAGGACCAGCACGTGTGATTCCGGGGAAGCATTTGCATTCCCCTTCCCCAACATGCCTTCCTCCCGCTCCATCACCCCGCCTCTAAGCGAGCTGTAATTGCTCAATCTAATTTAATAGATGTGCTGAATGGCTGTGAGTGGAGTGAACTCTGCTCAGTCTCCCCAGGGGCAGCCGTGATGGGCATGTTTTGAGCCTCCTGCTCACTGTGTAGGCTCCCAGCAGCTCAGACGGAGGCGACGGTAGAGACGCTGCCACTGTAGTGGCCCCATGGGGGTCAGAACGGCCTCACTGGAGCTTCGGTCCGTTCTGCACCCTTCCCCTGAGATCTGCCAGCGGTGGCACAGGTCCCTCTTGTCCCCTGGCAAATCCCTTGGCTTTAGACTCAGCCTGATCAACCTTCCCTCCAGGTCTTCGAGCACTCCAGAGCCCCTCCCAATTCTGCACATCTCTGAGGACTCCCAGCTCCCAGCCTCAGGGAATCTCCCTGCCATCCCTCTCACCTTACTGCGGCTCCCTGGGCCACTGGGCTGCTCTAGAACAGGGATCCCAATGTCTACCGTAACAGGACCCTCAGCTGCTTGGGGTGCCCAAGGCCTCCGGGCTGGCGGCTGAACCTACTGCGCAGGGCCAGAGTCTGCCTCCTAGATTCCTGCCAATTCGTGGAGACTTAGGTTTTCATAACCACGGCCCCGACTTCCTGCTAAGCTCCAGTTCCACCTTGTGTCTCTCCTGCGGACTGTTTGCTTCTTGCTCTGGCATTGAGCACCGAGGCTTTGGTTGCTCATGTTGTTTCCTCTAAGCATGACCTGCCCAAGCAATGTGTGCATGGCCAACTGTGCTCGAGTTTGGGAGTGGGGATGGACAACCATCACTTTTTGCCCAGTGCAAAGTATACATTACAAGTCCAGTCTTACTGGTCCCTCAGTGCTCCTCCCTGGGGCCCCAAGGGCCCCTTCTCACCCATCCTTCATCCCCTCCCACTCCTGGCTCCTAGTTTCCTCTCTCCCGGCTGCCTCTGAAATTCTAAATTTTCCCACTTGGTTTTGTAGAGCAAATCACCTTTTTTTTGTCCTTTTATCTTTCACTCTCCAGCTTATTCTGGCCATGCCCCAGGTGGGGAGCACTACAGTGGACTTCACCGTCTAGTCCCCAAAGCATGTGAAGGCACTTTCCTAAACAAAGGTAATTTTTCTCCCAAGAGGAATACTGTATCTGGCTTTTAAAATAAATTGTCTTTTTAAAACCTCCACGGACTTCCATTTTCATTGTCCTTATTGTCCATTCAGCACCCAACAAGTTTTTACCAAACACCTAGGGATGTGGGGATGGCCAGGACATGGTCTCTGTCCGTGAGGAGTTCCAAATGGGGCAGGAGAACATGGTCACATTTACAACGAAGGAGATGCTGCTTTACCAGGGACAGGAGCAAGGGCTGCAGGATCACAGAGGAAGGAACAGCTCAGCGCCTCGGGTAGATCAGGGCAGGTTCCGTGGTGGAGGATGGGTCTGGGTGAGTGAGACGGAATTTGTTGAGCAAACAAGTGAGGGAAGCAGTAAACGCAGCACAGGCGAAGGCTGGCAGCAGGAAAAGCAAGTGTGCTTTGCAGAACTTGAAGTTGTTTGGTGTGAGTTGACCGTGGTGCGTGAGGTGGGGGGATGGGTGTCGGGGTAGGGGAGGCTGAAAATGAGGTTGGGGAAGGCAATTAATGAAGGGCCTTGAAGAAGGGCCACTATGTCATTTGCCTTCCAAATTGGCCAGGGAAGTGGGAGCCAATGTGTCTTCAGGCCCATTTTACAGATGACAAAACAAAGTTCAGGAACTCATTAAGCAACTCTCTGGGCAGCTCAGCTCAGACAATACTTAGCTCACACTGCTCCTGAGCAGTTTTATGTTTTTAAAGATCGATTTAACTTAACCAATTAATGTATTTACTGTGGCCAAATCTCTTATCCCCAGAGGGCAGTGTTCCCAGACACTGCCTTGTTTACCCAGCAGTGGACAGGGCCATCCAGGCCTTCAGAATCCCTCCCCGGGACCGCTTTAGCTGGTTTTGGCGGCCAGCGGGGCACTTGTCTAATCTCCAAAGAAAGGCAGAGGAAAATGGATTATGGCACAAAGTCCCCTCTGTGTTGTGAGATCAACACCTACCCACCGCCCGGGGGAGAAACCTTAACCACATCAAGGACTAACTAAGACCCAATCTCCTTCTGCTTGTCCTCACTCTCCAGAATCCTTTCAAAGCTGCACAGAAATGGAGGAGGCTATGGATTATGCCCCTAAATGTTCAGAGAATTGAATGAGGGATTAACTACTTAACGGCCATTGACTTTAATGATCCCAGGCTCTAGAGAGTTTTCCGCAGCTCTGGAGCATGTGCAAGCTGTTTACACGGGCCGTGTGTACACGTGTGTGCGTGCCATGTGCAGGGGGCAAGTGTGGGCACAACTGTGTAGATAAGGTGCTCACTGTGGACTCATCCAGTGTCTGGTGCGTACAGGAACATGTGAGTGTGTGTGTGTGTAAACACCCACCTGTGCAGCTGGCCGTGGCTGCCAGGTGCCTCTGTGTACTCTCCTGTTTGTGTCTGTCTCTGTCAAGTCCACCTTCGTGCCCATCACATCCCTCTGTGCACAGCTGCATACCTCACTGCCCGCTTACATGTAGCGGGTGTGTGTGCCTCTGTCCACGCATGTGTAGTCCATGTGCGTGGAGTGCGTGCTATCTGCATATGGCTTTCTCTGTGTGCATGTGAGCCCTGTATTCACATCAATATGAACTTACACCTTTTGGTTCCTGGAAGGGATCACACTTTTCTTTCCTCCAGTGCCCTGATCGTGTTCCCCTGCTCCGCGCCTGAAGCCTTCCTGCCCCTCTATTCACCTCCTCGTCTAAATGCATAACCTCTGCTACCCTCTCTCAGGGTCCTGTTAGTCCCCTTCCCTGCACTTCCACTTGCTATTATGCCTCTGTGTGCTAACTTGTCAATCACTTTTCTTCCCAGTCCCCCCCATCCCAGAGATAGTAAGCTCCATGACTTGGGGACTGTGGCTCTTTATAACTCTGCTGTCGTCTGTGCTTTGCAATGTCTGGTCTATAGTAGGTTTTCAACAAGTGTTTAGTGACCAGATAGAGCTATGCTGTGTGCACGCACACCTCATACAAATGCGTAGGCAGCCATAGTCCGTCAGGATGGCCGTGCCTATCCATGTGCACAATTCTGTGTGCAGCTGTGTGTAATAGGAGCCTGCACATGTATGTGCATGTGTGACTGCATGTGTTTAAAATGACACAATTTCTTCAGCTTCTCCTTGCTTCAGCTGGGATCTGTGATGTCCTAATGGAATCCAGGGAAGGAAAACTGGGGAATTTCCAGAATGGTCTGGAAATGGGACTCCATCCTAAAGGCAAGCAGAACAAACACCCACGGAGGGCTGCACCTGTAGTGCCAGTGAGAAGGGGAGGGATGGGGTGGCCTTGAGCATCGCAGCAGTGGAGAGCATCCTTGAGGGGACTGCAGGGCTAAGCAGATACAATGGTGGCCCTGAGAAGGGACTGGGCATGCCCCCAGGGATAAGTGATGCCCCCAGCTGTGCCAGACGCTGTTATTTCCTCACAAATACCCATTCAGCAGACTTTGCAGAGAGCTCTCCAGGCTGTGCCCTGAATGGGACACTGGGATGGGGCCACAATAGGACTTCTCTTATCCTGACATTGACACATGGGCTTCCCGAGGCTGGTCTACCTGGCTGCCCTCCCACTAGACTCTGAATGCCATTAGGACAGAGGCCAGGTGTGTCTTATTCACCCCTGTGTCCTCAGGGCCTTGATGTGGTTGGTGAATGTCCGTTAAATGGTTAAATGAAGACGAATGCCAATAACTCGTCCCCACGTGTCCATTGTGCACTGCCTCAAAACTCTCCAAGAGCTTTGCCACTCCCTCTCCCAGGTGTCCCCCAGTTCCACTAGCATGAGGCCCTGTGAGTCTCATCACATACAGAAGAGGAGGAGAATAAAACTAAAGCTAGGAACAACAGGTCGCTCATAGAACAACAGCTTCAGGAAGAGACTACTACAGGAGCAAACACGGTCAAAGGCAGCAGAGAGACAGTAAGTCCACTAATGAGACATGCTTGGAAAGGAAAAACAGCTAACGGGGGTCAAAGAGCCTCTCACAGCCCGGCCTGAGTCTCAGCGGGATCCTCACACAGGTCCCCCCGCCCAGCCAGCACCGCTCTAAGGAAGGTGGAGCCACATCAGAAAGGCTGCCCCGGGCACTCTGTCACCAGCAAAGTGCAAACCAGAAGCTCCCTTCCAGCCCCTGACTCCACTGGCTGGTTATGAAGATGCAATGGCAGGTGGCGGGTGCTCAGCTGGTGCCAGTTTCTTCTTTCCTCGTGGACTGACTCTCTACTGCACAATGGTTTGTGGCGTGTGTTCTTGTGGCTCAGAGGTTAGTGGCCGGAGTTAACATCAGCTGCTGAGTATTGATGTATTGAGTATGTATGTGCCTCGTTTAGTCCACAGGACAAATCTATTATTAGTCCCATTTAACAGGTGAGGAAACTGAGGCTCAGCGGGGTTAAGCACACTTAGCTCCAGGTCACACAAGCAAGTGAATAAAAGAAGCCAGTTTGGGGGACCTATTCCAGAATCTGAGTTTCTAATGTTTCCTTTTTGTCAAAATTACTTAGCAATGCCACTTCTCTCTGAGCCTCAAAGGAGTTATATCAGACCAGGCATTTTCAGCATCTTTCAGTGGCTGAACCTTTTATTTATACAGAAGCCCAATGTGTGAAATACATACAATAAATAGTGATCTTCCCTCCCCACCATTCCCTGCCCCAAGCAGCCCCTGAGGGTACCTCTGGGAACAGACTTTGGGTTTTGTTTTTTTTTTTTGTATTTTTCTTAAAATTTTTTATTTCAGATTAATATAAGGGTATAAACAATTAGATTACAATGTTTGCATTTGTTAGGTAAGGTCCCTGTAATAGTTGTGTCTTGCCCCCAGGAGGTGTGCCATATACCCTTACTTTGTGTCCCTTAGTGGGAGCACACCAATCCCCCTCCCTTCTCCTCGCTCACCCACCCCAACTTGACTTGAATTGAGTTTTTCTCTTATGTGGGCGTGTATTAGTTTGTCTCCTGGCTTCATATTAGAATTGACTACATTGGATACTTGCTTTTCCATTCTTGTACTTTACTAAGGAGAATGTTCTCCAACTCTCTCCAGATTAATACAAAAGAGGTAAAGTCTCCATCATTTTTATGGCTGAATAGTATTCCCTGGTATACATATATCATCGTTTGTTAATCTATTCATGGGTTGATGGGCACTTGGGTTGTTTTCGAATCTTGGCAATTGTAAATTGAGCCACAATACACAATCCAGTGTAAATGTCCTTATGATAAAATTATTTTTTTTTCTTCTGGGTAGATGCCTAGTAATAGGATTGCAGGATCAAATGGGAGGTCTATTTTGAGTTCTTTGAGGATTCTCCATATTTCTTTCCAAAAAGGCTGTATAATTTGCAATCCCACCGACAGTGTAAAAGTAGTAGGAATAGACTTTGAAAAATGCTGGAGTAGGTGATCTCGGCAGGCTCTGCCAGCTCTGATGTCCTGGGTTTCTGCTCAGTTAACACCTGTAGCTGCATGGAGGGTAGAGAGACAAGGGAGAGGGGCTTTTGGGGTAGTGCTGAAATCACTATCACTCCCACCCCATTTATAAAGGTGGAAAACAACTAACACCAGTGAGATAATGAGAGAAAGCTACTCTGGAGGGTCTTGCAAAGGCCTCTGGGCAGATGGCGGCTCCATGCTTCTTGTCCCCTAAGTAAGGAGCTCACCAGCTTCTCTCGGTCGTGACTGGGAGCCCAGGCCTGGCTGGAGAGCCTTTGTTTGGAGTTCTGATTTATGCAGCTTCTCCCTGCAAACTATGCATTAAGTTGCCAGTGTAGATTCAAAATGGTAAAATAATTGTGGTGGTGAAATGATTCACAAATCCATCCAGGCCCTGCGCATTGGGAAAGCAGTCAGATTACATTGAGCACATGGTGACATAACTCAGGCTAAACAGATAAGCTTGTTACGTTCCTGACAGAAGCAATTCCCCTGAGACTACTAGGGAATTACTAGGCCAATTACACACCCAGCCCAAGGAAGGGAAGGCACGTCACTGCTGAGGGTGACAAGCAGTGACAAGAGGGGCAGGTCATGCCTGAAGGGAAGTGCCATCGTAATACGTTGGCAAGCACAGGAGGCCATGGGCTGGGGCATCCTCATCCTCAGACAAGGAGGCCAGAAGGGGACCAGGGTTGGGTCTAGCTCTGAAGTTAGTTAGGGAATCAGCTGGCCAGCATATCCAACTGAACTACACTGGGCTCATCGACGGAGCAATGGTGCCCTTTAAATGATAAAACAGACTCTTCCTCTTTGAATGGCTGCATTCACTTTGGTAGGCCCGGGTGACAGGGATCCGGTATGCCAGTACGGCTTAGTCAATATCTCTCCTCCTCTTTACTTGAATCTTTTTTTTTTTTTTGGCAGTTCAGTTGCTTTATCTGGCAGTTTACCAAGGAGACAGGTGTTTTTTGTATTCACTACAATAGTTTCTTCACTTTTATCAAATGAAGCTGGTCATGATAATAGCTAACAGTTTTTGAATGTGGTGCTAAGAATTTTATAAACATCATTTCAACTTAAGCCTCTAAAGCGGTGGTTCTCAAACATCAGCATGAATCAGAATCCCCCTGAGGGCTTTCTAAGTCACAGATTGCTGCACCCCAGAGTTTCTGATTCAATCCATCCACAATGGGGTCTGAGGATGTACATTTCTAATGGAGGTGGGACCTGGTTGCTATTGCTGCTGACATGGCTACTGGTCTAGGGACCATACTTTTGAGTAGCAAGATGCAGAGTGGGGAGTGAAGACGCTCACCTGTAAGGGGAGGAGAACACGCAGACACTCAGAGAGAAGAGGACCGGCCACACTGAGCACAGGAAGCAGCCGGCTCTAGCAGTGCTGGGGCCCTAAGACGCTTCTGGTTCTAGCCTGCATGCATGGTTGGGATAATCTCCAGGCTTTGCTAAGAAAACCTCTGTTGGTTTCTGTTGCATCTACAAGAACCAGAGCAAGACAGTGGCCTCTTCCTTCTGCCCCACCTTCACTCGGGGCAACGATGCTTCTAATGGTGCTACCTCAGCTGCCCCTGCGAGACCCACAAGCCAGTTCTAGACTTTATTATTGCACACGTGACCTGTGCAATAATATTGACCTATTGCACACGTGACCAGGCCCTGTGCAGGGTCAGGGACATGGAGACAAGCCAGCCACAAAACTTGCCCTTTGCAAAGTTTATGGGCCTGTTTCTCCACACCCACAATCTGCCTCCCAGGCTCTGAGATCATCCGTCAGAGGAGGATGAGGAAGAAGCTAGCGCCAGGCCTCAGAGCATTCAGGAAGGATCTGAGAGGCTGTCCCAGAGCCTGTGGCCTGACTGGGAGCAAGACCAGAAAGCAGAGCTGACCTCTTACACCTGGACAGGACACGTGGCTCTGGATGCCTATTTTATTAGAAGATTCAGAAAAAAAATCATTATTTTCAGGCACAAATTAATATGACAATTTAGGGAAGTAGAATACAAAATACATGTACATTTTTGAGACTACGAGATGGGATTTCAAAAGAACTGCCTGACTTTGAGCCCTGCTTCCTTCTACTGGGGGTTCCTTAGCAGAAAACTTGGCTAATACTTTGCTGCTAAGGAGCCTGGGACTGAGAGAGTAACAGGGATCTCAGGCAGCTGCCCCCGGCCAATCCAGCTCTGAGCAAGTGATCCCCCCACCCACACACTGCAGGCCCCAGTCCTCAGGCCCTGCTGCACCACTATATTGCAGACCAGAATCTCCAAAAGTGAAACTTCTCTCACTCTCACTGTGCCCTTCCTCTCAGACCTGCCATCTCAATTTCATAGATCTGACTCAATTTGTTGGTTAACCCTGAAGCATCAGGTACCAACAAGCAGAAACACACAGGCCTAGTCCCTGCCTCGGAGGTGATCTCACCTCATGTAAGAGACAAACATCTACCCAGCAAGTTATAGGTCTGACAGAGGAGGGGTCAGATCGCAGTGGGGGCGCAGGGGGGGAGATGATTCTATTCTAGTGGGGATGTTAGGTCACCCGCACTTTCACCCACTGTTCAGTTTACAGCAGGGCCCTGAGTAACCCCTGGAGGGTACAACAGTGGGCCTGACAGCCTCAGTCCCTGCATCAGGGAGCCTGGGCTCTGCATGGTGACCCAGCAATGGAGCCACACTGAAGAATGATGGCTAAGATTCAAACATTGCTCCCACTCAAACATTTCTGCTAAACAACCCTGGCTAGGAGAGAGCATGTTGCAAAGCCAGGCAACTTCCCTAAAATCTTTTGTGTTCATTTTGAAAATGCATGTGTCTTTTGCTGTCTACTCCCAAAGTTGCCGTGTTCATTTGCATGTGACCATGAAATTTTTCTCTTACTCTTCTGATGCAATAGGCCATCTGGAGCCATGCATCATGTTGCCTGGGGCCTCAAGTCCCTCTGATACGTCTGTGGACAGCTCAGCTGCAGGTGAAGGCGATTCCTGAGTGTCCCTCCGCAGAATGAGGTGGCCCCAGAGCACGAATGAGGTGCTCTATCCCTTCCACACAGAAGGTGCCACCAGCCCTACCTTGACTGTGGCTCCTATTCAGGGAGAGATTTTACATCAAGTGCTTTTCATTCGGAATTGGAAGCTTTAATATGTTTTACAGGAAGCCCTTTTATGTGCCAATAAAAAACGAGCGATTATAGCAGACGATGAAAAGCAGCCAGCACCTCGGAGACACTGTGTGTTTAGAAGGAGCAGATACATTTCCCATGAGAATGACACCACGGGTCCTTTCTCATTCATTATGGAAGCAGGCAGAGAAGAGCTCTTGTTAAAGAAATGCAGAGCTTTACACAATCACTGTACACACTTGTGTGTGTGTGTGTGTGTGAGAGAGAGAGAGAGAGAGAGGAGGGAGGGCGAAGAGAAAAGAGAGAAAGAAGAGGAAAGAGAGAGAAAGAAGCTGGCAGAGAGACAGAGAGAGGGAAGGAGGGAGGGGAGAGAAGAAGAGAGAAAGGGACAGAGTGAAGAAAGAGAGGGGGCAGAGAGAGAGAGAGAGGGAAGGAGGGAGAGAGAGGGGGAAGGAGGGAGAGAGAGAGGGAAGGAGGGAGAGAGAGAGAGGGAAGGAGGGGGAGAGAGAGGAAGGAGGAAGAGAGAGAGGAAGGAGGGAGAGAGAGAGAGGGAAGGAGGGGGAGAGAGAGAGGGAAAAGGAAGGAGAGAGAGAGAGAGGGAAGGAGGGAGAGAGAGGGAAGGAGGGAGAGAGAGAGGGAAGGAGGAAGAGAGAGGGAAGGAGGGAGAGAGAGAGGGAAGGAGGGAGAGAGAGAGGGAAGGAGGGAGAGAGAGAGGGAAGGAGGGAGAGAGAGAGAGGGAAGGAGGGGGAGAGAGAGAGAAAAGGAAGGAGAGAGAGAGAGAGGGAAGGAGGGAGAGAGAGGGAAGGAGGGAGAGAGAGAGGAAGGAGGAAGAGAGAGGGAAGGAGGGAGAGAGAGGGGAAGGAGGGAGAGAGAGAGAGGGAAGGAGGGGGAGAGAGAGAGAGAAAAGGAAGGAGAGAGAGAGAGAGGGAAGGAGGCAGAGAGAGGGAAGGAGGAGAGAGAGAGAGGGAAGGAGGAAGAGAGAGGAAAGGAGGGAGAGAGAGGGAAGGAGGGAGAGAGAGGGAAGGAGGGAGAGAGAGAGGGAAGGAGGAAGAAAGAGGGAAGGAGGGAGAGAGAGGGAAGGAGGGAGAGAGAGAGAGGGAAGGAGGGGGAGAGAGAGAGAGAAAAGGAAGGAGAGAGAGAGAGAGGGAAGGAGGCAGAGAGAGGGAAGGAGGGAGAGAGAGAGGGAAGGAGGAAGAGAGAGGGAAGGAGGGAGAGAGAGAGGGAAGGAGGAGGAGAGAGGGAAGGAGGGAGAGAGAGAGGGAAGGAGGGAGAGAGAGGGAAGGAGGGAGAGAGAGAGGGAAGGAGGGAGAGAGAGAGGGAAGAGGAAGAGAGAGGGAAGGAGGGAGAGAGAGAGGGAAGGAGGAAGAGAGAGGGAAGGAGGGAGAGAGAGAGGGAAGGAGGGAGGAGAGAGAGAAGGAGGGAGAGAGAGAGGGAAGGAGGGAGAGAGAGAGGGAAGGAGGGAGAGAGAGAGGGAGGGAGGGAGGGAGAGAGGGAAGGAGGGAGGGAGAGGGAAGGAGGGAGGGAGAGAGGAAGGAGGGAGAGAGAGGGAAGGAGGGAAGGAGGGAGGGAGAGAGTTGAATTCCCCCCCCACCCCCCGCTCTGGCTCCACTAGTTTAATACCTTCCTTTCTTCTTTGTGGAAGGAGAGATGGATGTAAGCCAAAGGCAGTAAGCCATGACCCACTAAGGGCAATTAACCTGGCATTTTGATTGCTATTTCTTCCCCAGACACCAACCCCCCTCACCATTTCTAGAATCTGCAAGGAGCCAGAGTCAGGCGGGAGATCTCTCACGCTCTGAAGGGGGCAGTCTGGGGGCCCTTCCACTCTCTCTGGGGAAGCATTATGGGGTGAGCCCCCTTCTGCCCATCCTGAGAACACGAGGGGGTATCCTCAGGTCAGCTTGTGAATCCAGGGTCAGGCAGGGGCCCTTGCTGTCCAGGGGTCGTCATCCTAGATTGGGGGGGGGGTCCTGATCCAACAGTGGGTGTCCCCTTATTAGGAGAGACAGAAGAGGAGAACACCCAGAGACATGAAGGGGGACGGCCAGGGAAGACGGAGACGGGAGGAAGTAGGGAGCTGCAAGCCCCAGAGATGGCTAGTGGCCACCGCAGAGGCAGCCCTTCCTCTCTCTCTCCCTTTCTCTCTCCTCTTTCGCTCCCTCCCTCCCCCATCCTCCCTTCCTTCCTCCTCCTCTCCCTCCATCCTTCCCTTCCTCTCTCTCTCCCTCCCATCCTTCCCTTCCCTCTCTCTCTCCCTCCATCCTTCCCTTCCTCTCTCTCTCCCTCCATCCTTCCCTTCCTCTCTCTCTCCCTCCATCCTTCCCTTCCTCTCTCTCCCTCCATCCTTCCCTTCCTCTCTCTCCCTCCATCCTTCCCTCCTCCTCTCTCCTCCATCCTTCCCTCCTCTCTCCCTCCATCCTTCCCTTCCTCTCTCTCTCTCCCTCCATCCTTCCCTTTCTCTCTCTCTCTCTGCCCCCCTCCCTCCTTCCTTCTTCTCTTTTCTGAGGAGAGAAGTGGGAAAACCAGCTCAGAGCTTCCAGAAGGCGCCATCCCTGCTGACACCTTGATTTGGGAGTTCTGTTCTCCAGAACTGTAAGAGCAGATATGCTGTTGTTGTAAGCCACCCAGTTTGTGGTAATTTATTACAGTAGCCTTGGGAAATGGGCTGTTCCCAAGACAGAAAGGTCCCAAGGCCAAAAGGCACCACCATTGGCCAAGGAAGCAGGGAGGGGAGCTCAGGGACTGGCCCTGGCCCCTGGTCACCTTTCGGGGTCAAGGGCAAAACTTCCAGCATCTGGTCCTCAGATAATTCCCTGCTAACAAACAGGGGCCCTTTCTTCCCCAAATCCCAGAACTCTCCACACTTGCAAAAGCAAAGTCTCTGGACCGGTTAACAAGGCCGCTGGATGGTTAGGGTAAGGCAGCGTAAGCGACCAACTGTGTGGCAGAAAAGGAGAAAGAAGAGAGAGAAAAGTAGTACAACTGAAGCTTTATTAATTGTCCAAGCTATTTAGCAGTAGGGTTGAAAAGAAAGTAGTTAGCCACTGAAGGAAGAAATAGAAAACTCTGGTCTCTCATTAATCTCTCTGCCCTCCGTGTCAAACGCCCATTGTCGGGGTGGGTACAAAGGCTGTCACAGTTTGCAGCAGAAATGCTCAGGGCTGAGCAAACGGGAACGCACAGGCCAGGGAGAGAATGGTTCGATACTGAAAGTGTTTTCTCCGCAGCAGAGGTGCCCATTCCAGTCCTTTTCAATTTGTACACTTTTTCTCCAATGACTCCTCGAGGGTAATTACAGTTCTTTTTCACAAATGAAGTATGGAAGATACGAAACAGAGGCGAGGCTGTCAATGGTTCTGCAGAAATGTGCGGGTCCATCTCCGGGAGACACAGAAAGCATCGATCCTCCCTCCCGGGGAACGCGGGGCGTGAATGGAAGGTGCCCCAGTGGGCAGTGCCTGTGGCTTCAAAAGAAGGCGCCCCAGGAGGGAGGCTGGGGGGGACACTGCCTTCGCCTCCCAGGGGCCTGAGGAGAGGAGGTTCTGAATCCCAGGAAGGGCTCAGAATAGAAGAGGTTGCGTCCCCTCCACCCCCCCAGCCCGGAAGGATGTTTAAAGACCCAAGGGCTCACTTTTCAAAATATATTTTTCTCCCTTGGATGTATGATCCAGGGGTCCCGGCCACAGGCAGTGTGAGGAGCCTCTGGAAGGCCTAGGAGCCCGTATTTCCACCAGTGACTTCAGGATGGGCAAAAGTCACCTGTGTGCAAACAGCACACAGCTGCAGGAGACTGTGGAGTCACCGCCGAGTGGCTGGCCCAAGGGGCTGAGGCGCATAAGGTGAAACGGTGTAGGTATAAACATGCAGTTTCACCCGTGGGTCCCAGACCCACCTGCGGGTTCGCAGCAGCCCCAGCCACACAGCTCTAGGACGGTGAGTAAACAGCCAACACGGGTGTGGGTGTTCTTTGGGCACCACACTCACAGCAGCACCCCACAGGATCCCCCCAATGTCCCCGAGATGCCACGCTATTATCATCCCTAGTTTGCAGAGGAAGAAACAAATGCTTTTTAGCTGTTATTAATAATACCGCCAGGGATATTTGTGCAAATCACAGTATTTTACACCATTCTCACATCCTTCCCTCCTCCCACTCCAATGACTGAGGTGTCTGTCCTCCAAAAGTCGCAGAGTGACTTTTCCAAGGTCCACGATGGGACTCGCCCTGAGCCCTTGCTCCAAGCTGCCAAGCAGACTCTTCTAATGTGGCTGCTTCAGCAGAGCAAGGAAGTGACCATCTGTGCTGCAGCTTCGGCCACAGCACAGTGGCACAGGATGCTCAGGCCTGGGCACATCCTTCCACTGAGAACATGAAGGGTAAAGGAGCCAATATATGCAGCACCCCTCTCGGACTGTACCTTGGGGCCCTTGCTGCCACTGTGCCTGGCCTGTGACCCTCTGGAGAGCTTTATTTATTTTATTTTTTTATTTTTTATTAAATCATAGCTGTGTACATTGATATAATCATGGGGCATCATTCGCTAGCTTCACAGACCGTTTACCAGTTTCTGGAGAGCTTTAGTCTCTGACCTCTTCCTTTGGGGCTCAGTTCATGGGATTCTCCCAGCACTCCCACATCGCCTTCTTCACTGCCCATCAAATGCTGATGCCATCACACCGCTCCCTCCGTACCAGCATCCTCAACTGCCTTGTCTCCCACCCAGCAAAATGCCAAGTTTGGTTTAATCCAACTGTTCTTTTATTCTGGCTAAGCCTCTGGGTTTCTGAGGGGAGCAGGCTTGGACAATGTCACACTGTAGACTGTTCATGGTCCTCCATCCTGTGCTGGACCCTCAGCTCTTCCAGCAATGAATTTTCACACATCAGCTTGGTCTATAGTCCCCTACTGGCTCTTTTAGGCCTTGCTCTTTCTAGGCAAGTCCCCTTCCCTTTCCCTCCCCTGGAGAGAAAAAGGCCAGTTTGTGGGGCTAAAAAGCACTCTGTCAACCTATTACTCCATCTTTTTTTTAAAAAACAGCTTTTTACAGACTAATTTACATATCATAAACTTTACTCATCTGAAGCATACAATTCAAAGATTATTAGTGTACAGCAGAATCATGCAGCCTTCACTACACTCAACCTTCAGACACTTCTGTCACCTCAAAAAGAAATCACCACCCTGGGGTGGTCCCTATGCACTCTCACCCAGCCCCAGCAACGACCAATCTGCTTTCTGCTCTGTAGACTTGCCTTCTCTGGATATTTCAGAAACATGGAATCATGCAATATGTAGTCTTGTGTTTCCCACTTCCTTCATCCTGTCGTAGCACGAATCAGCCATTGGTTCCTTTTTATTGCAAAGTAGTGTCTCATTGTATGGATATGACACATGTTTATCTGTTCATGCTTAGTCACGTGTGAGTTGCCACCTTTTAGCTGTTATTAATAATACCGCCAGGGATATTTGTATGCAAATCACAGTATTTTACACCATTCTCACATCCTTCCCTCCTCCCACTCCAATGACTGAGGTGTCTCTCCTCCAATCAGAGGACAGTTCTTCATCTGTGCTCTGCCTTCTTCCTTCCCTGTTGCCCTGGGAATCTCACTCTATCAGACATCCCTTCTTTCTCCCTTTATCTCTCTCTTTCTCTAGTCATCAGCATTTTTCTCCATAAAACGGGGGTCATATGAAGATCTGCCTCATAGTGTTTTGTGAGGATTAAGAACTAATACAGAGCAGCTATAATCCCCACCTCCTGCTGTTCAGGCCCTTGTGTGGCCTCCTCCCCTTGAGTGGGTGGGGCCTGCAACTTGCTTCTAACAAACAGAAAACGCAAAGGTGATGGATGTCACATCCATGATTATGTCACATTATCTAAGACTCTATCTCAGCAGACTAGAGATAGAGACCCTCTCTGATGGCTTGATGAAGAAAGAGGCTGTGTTGGAAAAGCACACATGGCAAGGAACTCTGGCATCCTCCAAGGACCTTGGGTGGCCTCTGGGGCCCCAGAGAATCTCTAGCCAAGGGCCAGCAAGTAATCAAAGCCCTCAGTGCTACAGATGCAAGGATGTGAATTCTGCCAACAATCTGAGTGAACTTAGAAGTGAATTCTTCCCCAGTTGAGCCTCCAGATGAGAGCACAGCCAAGCTGATGCTGTGACTATAGATTGTGAGACCTTAAACAAAGGACCCCAGCTAAGCATGTCAGGACCCATAGAAACCATAAGATAGTAAGTATGTGTTGGGTTTTTTTTGTTGTTGTTTGTTTGTTTGTTTGTTTTTGAGACAGAGTCTCACTATGTGGCCCTGGTAGAGTGCCATGGCATCACAGCTCACAGCAACCTCAAACTCTTGGTCTTAAGCAATTCTCTTGCCTCAGCCTCTCTGGTAACTGGGACTACAGGCCCCCACCACAACTCCCAGCTATTTTTTGGTTGCAGTTGTCCTTGTTGTTTAGCAGGCCCAGGCTGGGCTTGAACCCACCAGCTTTGGTGTATGTGGCTGGTGCCCTACTCACTGAGCTACAGGCGCTGAGCTAGTGTGTGTTGCTTTATTATTATTATTATTATTGTTATTATTATTAAGAAACAAGGTCTCACTATGTTGCCCAGGCTGGCCGTGAACTCCCAGGCTCAAGCGATCCTCCTGCCTCAGCCTCCTCGGTAGTTAGCACTACAGATGTGTGTTATTTTAAGCCACTAAATTTGTAGTAACTTATTATGCAACAAAAGAAAAGGAAAATACATGCCGAGAGCTCAGCACAGAGCCTGGCCCAGCCAGCGCCTGCACCTGTGTGTCAGTTGGTCTTAGTGGGGCAGCACATCTTCTCTTTTCCTTCGATTACAACCAAGCAGAGCCCATCTCAAAAAATTGACAGAAACAATCACACCTTTTATATTTCCAACCCTGACAAATTTCTTCCGAGGGTTTTCTGTATTTACTTCTTGCCCTTCCATTCACTCCCATTTTGCTGCAATTTAACTCCTCTGTCTCCTCTAGTCCATCGAAGCTGCTCTCCTAAGGTCACCAATCATCTCCTGGCCACTAAATCTGATGGATGGCTTGGGCCCTTCCCATACTTGACTCCTCTGAAGCCTTTGATGTTAGTGACTGAAGTGGCTTAGAGCTTTGCTCAAAGGAGACACTCACTGAATTGAAGCCTCTTTGAGGAGGACCCAGGAGTGATCAGACACTGACATGCTGGTTCCTGGCAACTTTCAGCCATTCACACACTTGCATGCCTTCTGGATTCTGCAGATGCACCACTAAAGCCATCAATAATACAGGGGCAGCCCCTACTTCCAATGGAGATTACATTCTAGGCATGGGGGAGATTAAAATAAGTCAATAAACAAACAATATGATTTCAGAGAGTGGGAAGTATTATGATGACAAGAAGACAGAATGAAGGCAAAGGAAGTGCTGTGTGGAGGAGCTATGTTAGGGTTGGAGGGCAGAGCAGGCTTCTCTGGACAGATGGCCTTTGCGCTGGGAAGTCTGGGGTGAGTGGCAGCATTCTAGGTCAGGGAAACAGCTAATGCAAAGGCTGCCACATGGGAAAAATCTTGGGGTATCCAAAGAATAGGAAAAAGGCCAGTGTGGCTGGAGCAGCTGAACCAACAGGCAAGCGGCAGGACAGGAGGTCAGAGACATAGCTGGGTCTGATCACATAGGGTCTTGTAGATTGCCCACAAAAGGGAGTCTGGATTTTATTCCAAGGGCACCAGTGGATCAGTAGAGGCTTAAGCAGGGAAGTCATTGATCTGATTTCTGTTTTATAAAGATCACTCTTCTTGCTACACGGAGAATAGATTATTTTGCAAAGGCAAACACAGGGAGACTAGCTGGATGGCTATCACAGTGGTGTGAGGGAGAAATCGGGATGGCTTTGACTAGAAATGTGGGCCAGGTTTCCCAGGAGACAGACTCTAGAATTCATTGATTTGCATGTAGATAATTTACTGGGGAATGCACTCAGGGATGACACCTGGGGGAGTGAGGTCACCAGGATCAGGCAGAGAAAGAAGTTAAACTGTGATAAAGTTGCAACAGACCCTACAGCCCACCCAAAGGATGCCCCAGAGCTGGAAGAGCCCCTTGGAGCTGTCCTGAACTATGGCAGGAAGGCCGGGCTCTCATACCACAGAGCTAACCTGTCAGTGGTATGGAGTGTGGGCCTGGGAAGAGGGCACAGCCTCATGGGAGGGGCTTCTCTTCAGCTAAGGGGAATTCCTGAAGGAAGACTCAGCAGATAGGGGTTGGATTTCTGGGCACGGCACAGCATCCACTGCAGGTGGAAACCATTAAAACATAGTGAATGGGCAGGTAGAATGTAATTCCTAAGTGGAACTGGTGAAACTCACATTAGCCTGATCATAGATGAGCAAAACATGAGAGGAATCAAAGATGGCACCAGGAGAGCTGGCTTGAGCCCTAGAGTGAATGGTGGTGCCATTTCCTGAGATGGGACACGGAGGAATGGCTTTTGGGGAGGGAATTAAGAGGCTGCTTTGGCCTTGTGCTCTTCAGGAGGCTGATAGCCACAGGGCTGTGTCAGCCAAGCAGGGCTCAGCTGAAGATCAAGGCTGAAGATACAATTTAGAGAGCTATTAATCCTCCAACCAGCAGAAGACAATGAGCCCGAAAGACACTGAAGAGAAGCCAGGGGATGGCAGGGAATCAAGGAGAGAGGTGTCCCAGAAGCTAAGCGAGGGGCTGCCCCAGGGAGGAGGGAGAAGTCACTAGGCTGAGTGATGGTGGATTTGGCAAGATGGAGGAGGATTTCATGGGAAATCCTGCCCTGAGCGCTTTGCGTGGAGAGATGGGAATGGAAGTCTGTGTAGAAAAGGTCAAGGGAGAATGCAGGGTGGAGAAGTGATTATCGTGACTGCAGAGTTTTGTAATTTGAAATGTCTTGGGGTGAATGGCAGGGAAATGAAACAATATCTGCAGGGCACTGTCTAGTCAGTAAGGGGATTAAGAGATGTTATTCCAGAGTGTACAGATGAGGACTTTCTAGCGAGGATGGGAGTGGAAGCCATCGAGTCCAGAGAGTGCAGGCTCGGGTGGAGCCTGGGAGTTAATGAGAGCTTGGACTTGCTAAGCACAGGAGACTTTTATCCACATAACCAGACACCATAGGTTAGTAGATTTAGTGGGGAAAGTGATTATCATTTTGCCAGTGAAGTAGAAGGCCAGAGGAAAAGGATTTGATGGTCAGCCTGAGGAAGACACGAAACCCCATTCTCAATCTCCACTGGGAAAGGCAAGGCTCGAGGCCTGGCCTTTGCATGGGAGCTGGGGCACTCAGAGCAAAGGAGGACGCCTGAACAGAGGGACTAGAGACCACCTCAGCCTGCCACACCTGTCCACCTTGCCCTTGAGATGGTCTTGCCTTTGGGACCTGAAAACCCAAAGTCATACAGCTTGAACCCTCTGTTATCTATCCTAGGAAATCTGTCCTCAGAATTTCCTGAGGCTGAGAGCCAAGGCTTTCTCTCTTCTAGGTGACCCTGGGGCAGTGCCTGTCTTTTCTCTGGGGGCTCTCACTTCCTTCTCCAACTCCCTTCTGACCAGCACATTCTTATTTTAGATTTCCTAGACACACCATACAGGCTGCGGGCCAGTGGTCTTGGCCCCGGAGCCATTTTTCATTTTGAGATGACCTAGCATCTCTCTGCTCTGATCCATTGATTCAAATGTCCTCTCAAAGGCTTATTGATTTCCCTCATTTCCAAGTTCTCCAGTGTGACTCTCATGAAGAATTAGCTGCTCTTTCCATTTTCCATCACTCTCCTTGCCTTCAGTGTCCCTTGTTTTCCTCTCCATGCCTTCTTAGCTCCCGCGAGGCCTCCCTCCCCTTGGACATGGGCATGTCAAGTGCCACGTTCAGATTTCTTTTCTTCTGACTTGACACACACTTCCCAGCTGCCCCAGGGTTCACTGACAACCTGATGAATTCCCAAGCATCTCACCCACCTAGAGCCCTGCCTGGAGGGCCAGACTGGTAGATCTACTATCTGCATTTAATCTCTGCCCCGCCTCAAGGGTCACCTCCATGATGAAACCCTTCCTGACAATGACCCTTCCTTTGACACTCTATTCCTTGTGGGAATTTCAAGCTTAGCATTTTGCAACGCTAATTTTTAGTAGACTTTTTTTTTTTTAAGAGAAATTTTAGGTTCACTGCTACATTAAGCAAAAAGTCCAGATAGTTTCCATGTGCCCCTGGGCCCCCTACAGCCACAGCCTCACTCATTATCGACGTCCCCTACCAAAGTAGTATATCTGTTACAGCTGATGAACCAACCCTGACACGTCATTATCACCCACGGTCCGTGGTTTACATCAGGAGTCACTCTTGGCATTGAACATTTGATCGATTTTTGACAAATGTACACTGGCGTATACCCACCATTACAGTGTCACACAGAATAGTTTCACTGCCCTAAAAATCCTCTGTGCTCTGCCTGTTTGTCCTTCCTTCTCCCCTCATTCCTGCTGACCACTGATCTTTCTATTCTTTCCATTGTTTTGCCTTTTCCGGAATGTCATATACTTAGAATCACACGGTGTGTAGCCTTTTCAGACTGGCTCTTTTCTATTGGTAATGTGCATTTAAGGCTCCTCCATGTCTTTTCATGCGTGATGGCTCATTTCTTTTTAGCACTGAATAATATTCAATTGTACAGATGCACCATAGTTTATTTATCCATTCGTCTATGGAAGGACATTTTGTGATACTAATTTTTCACGCTTGTCAAGAGCAGGGTGGCCAAGTCTTTATAATTTCAGCACCTAGCTGAGTGCCTGGTACATAGCTGATCCTCAACAAGGTCTTGTTAAATGAATGAACGAACAAACTAACAAGTGAAGGAAGAGTATGCCACTGATATCTGCCACTCTTTATGTTGAAAGCTAAATGTAATCTCTCCTCTTAATCCCTCCCTGTCATCATCTCCCAAAGGATCCAGATATTCTTCTTGATTTTCTAACTTGTAGAACATCAACTGGTACAAACATGAAGATACCCTGGGTTCTTCTTTCTTCTTCACCTTCCATAGCTTACTACTCCCCAGTTTCTGTTGATTTTACTCTTGAGTGTCTCCCAATTGTCTACCACTGAAGATCAGATCTTACTCATTTCTCACCTGGATCCTCATTCTCACTCCCACCAGGCCACTCTTCACGCTAGCCACCCGAGTGGTCTTCTTCAAATGTCTCTCCCCCTATTTAAAATTATGCAACAAGCCCCCAGGCCTTTGGGATTCCAGTGGAACACCTTATAAAGACATTTCAGCCCCTCGAGACAGCATATGTAAAGCTCTCAGCATAGTGCCTGAAACAAGAAAAGCACAGTAAGTGTTCTTATCATTTCCATTAATAAAGCCTGGAGATGAGAAGAGTTTGCAAGGACATGAGAATTTCCAAATATCTGTGATCCAATATGCATCAGTTCCTTCTGTCTTGTCCCAAGGGACATAATTGGACCAATGGGTGGAGGCTGCAGAGAGGCAAATTTTATTTCAATTGAAAGAAATGTCTAACAGACAAAGTCACCAAGGAATCGGAAGGTAGGGACACTGGTTTGGTGAGGAGTACCATCAGGAGCAGAGGGATTTTTAAATTCTGGTTGAGTCATTCACGGGTTTCTGAAAGCCCAGAGTTTCCAAGAGGATTTAAGCACCAGGGGTCAGGGCAGTGGTGTGGACCATCTGACCTTATGGTCACCTCCCTCCTGACCTATGGATTTTGTGAAATGGTGGTGAGAACTCTGCCCAGTGCCAGCCCTGAAGTGCTAGCCTCCAAGCCCTGCTTCTCACCTCCTTCCTGTCGTCCCCTCCACTCCCACTACCATCACTCCTGGTCTCCAGCCTGGGCTGTTTTGGTAGCCCCTTGACAACTCTTGGTCTGTCCCCTCCTCCCTATCCAATCCGTTCTCCGTCTTGTGTACAACTAATATTGTTAATTCAACAGTTGAGGCCCTTTCATTCCTCTCCTCAAAACCCTCAAGACCCCTGTTCCTACCCCATTGCCTCCATCATAAACGCTAAATGTTAAGTCAGTTGTTCCTGGCTGCACAAACCCTGGGGTCAGATTAACTCTACCACTTAACTATCTGGCAGACCTTCGACAGATCACTTGTCCTCTTTGGACCTTGGTTTCCTTGTCCATAAATTCGGAATGATCGTGCTGACCTTGAAATAGCCTTGAGGATAGAAGGAAAGTTGTGAAGCCTCCATCAGGGTGCTGAGCCCACTATGGCCTCAGGACACCACAGTTCTGTGCACGCTCCTAGCATCTTCTCCCACCCTTCTTCCCCTCTGCAACCCATTCTCTGTCCCCCAGACCAATATACAGATCCTGGCACTGAATGTCTGTCCAGGCCATCCTCCTGATTTGGGTTACTCCTCACCACATCTGGCAACTTTTATAACCCTGTTCATCCTTCCAGGGGTAGCTCCAACCTCACTTCCTCCGTGAGCCCTTTCCCTGTTCTCCACCAGAACCAAGCACCTCCACCGTTGAGCTGGTTCTGTGCCTGGTTCCGCAGATCATAAGGACAGGAGCCTCGCCTGGTTCACTGATGTGTCCTCCGCGGCCAGTGCATGTGATGTCTCCTTCACTGGGAGGTTAACGGACTTGGTCTAAGGAAATGTAAGAGTGGCTAGGAATGAAGGCTCTGCCACTGATGTTGGTTATAGAAGCAGATGGATGGGAAGGAAGCATCGTCAGCCAAACCCACGCTTCCCCCCGTAGTATCCAGTCTGGGGTCACTGAGGCCCATGCTGGGTGGTCTGCAGGAGGGGCTATTTGGCTGTACAAGGTGGGTGTAGCTCCATGTTCAGTCTGCCACCTCCAGAACTTCCCCAAGGAGCCCTCTTCTCTGAATCTTCAACTCCGAAGGTCCTTCTCAGTAAAAATTTCCAGAGACGGGAAGGAGAGACCACCAGCAATCTTCTCTGTCTGCCTAGTCACTTTCTACCCTGTGTGGCCACCTAAGCCTCTCTCTGGAGCAGCCTAGCCTGCTGGCTAGAGCTGGAATTCCCTGGTGGCTGTTGGGAAGACCCAGGACAGAAACTCAGGCCACCAAGGGGGCAGCTATGGAAGGAAGGGTAAAGAAGATGACCAGACTGTGTAGCCCAGCTGAGCCTGTGTCCATCCAAGAGGCTGGCGTCCAGTGCTCAGAGCCTGGTGTGACTCAAGTAGCCAGGAAGGCCAACACTGACCAGAATTGAGAGGTGCAGAGTCCATGGACTAGCTTGACACACACAGTGATGAGCTTGGTTCTCCTCTTCCCCTCTCTCTGTGATGAGGATTGTAGCCTCACAATCCAGTTACCC
Organism: Nycticebus coucang; assembly: GCF_027406575.1. NCBI lineage: Eukaryota > Metazoa > Chordata > Mammalia > Primates > Lorisidae > Nycticebus > Nycticebus coucang. The sequence continues at coordinate 30,664,477 of NC_069801.1, forward strand.
ATTGCAAGCAAACGCCAGACCTTTGGGGACCCCAAGATCTGGGCTAAAGCAGGAGAGAGGCCAGCTGTGGACCCAGGCTGTAGTTTATTTGTAACCAGCCAGGGGGTGGGAATCTGAAGCTCTTACTACCCCCACTCCCATTTCCTTTATAATGAAATGAAGCCACCCCACAGCCCCCACCCCGGAACCTTCCTAAGGTAAGAGTGAAATCGATTTTCCTTTTTAACTCGAAAGCAAGATAAACACATGGCACCCTTAGGGGCGGAGGGGAAGCACTTAAAATAGCACATCTCTGGGAGCAGGCTGCTGCACACAGAGTTCGTCACAGACGAGGGCTGCATGCAAATCGCAGAGGCAGCAGCTGGGCCCCACCCGCCCCCAGGGAACAGGTGAGAGGCAGCACCTTCGCCCCCTGCACCCTCTGCCTCCCGCAGAGCCTGCAAGAGCATCCTCAGGCCGACCCCCATTCTCTGATCTGGAAAATTCCTATCAGGCCATCCTCACCTGTGTGTGCACCCATGCAGTGATAGGGCGCTGATCGCCCCTCAAGGTAGCCCACTGCAGCTCTCCCATTAGAAACTTCTCCCCTTGCTGACCCAGCATGGGTGTTCCAGCAGTGGTCCCCACAGAGGGAGGTCAATACTGAGTCCTGTATCCCTGCCGCTCATTAGCCCCCTATGTCCCACCACCACATGGCCCTGTGGGGTTGGAAAACCAGTCAGACCCCCTCCACTCCTCTCTTCTTCTCATCTGAGCCCCAGAACCCTCAGCTATTCCTTGGAGAAAACTGTCCTCACTCTGGACCCCTCATTCACTTTGCTGGGAGGTAAGGAAAGCTTCAAGTCTACAGAGAGGAAGAGGAGGAGGGAACAGCTTGGGGCAGAAAGGGAGCTGGTGTCATCAATCGAACGCTGACTCTATGGCAGGAGGTGTGTTCAGAGTTTGTTTCCTTGGCGGCGCCTGTGGCTCAAGGAGTAGGGCGCCGGTCCCATATGCCAGAGGTGGCGGGTTCAAACCCAGCCCCGGCCAAAACAAACAGAGTTTGTTTCCATTTCTGATTCAATCCACTCAGCAACCCTGTGACTTAGGGTTAGGAGAGACTGTATCACGGGCATTTCGGTACTTTGCCCAGGATCACAAGAGCAGTGAATTGCTTTCAATCACGCACTACCTTTTCCTAAGTATAATCATCTCCATTTTTCTGATTTATGGCTTTGTATTATCACAGTCTGTACATAAAAAGGGGCCACTTTACACATGGGTAGGGTAGAGCAACAGGCAGAAAGGAGCAAGGTGTTGTGGCTGGACTTTCTGAGATCAAGGCCAGCCAGATGGTAGCTGGGCTGTATGGGGCTGGGGGAGTGTCTCCTGTCAGGCCATCTGGTTGCTTGTGTGAGGATGTGGTCTTTGAGAGCCAAGGTGGGCTCCAGTCTTGAGTCTGTCCTTGTGGGAAGTTAGGCAGGGATTTCCCCATATCCAGTCTCAGAGTCCAGGATGTGATGGCGGCTGTGGCTCCTGGGCATATGGCAAGGACTCTTCAGGCCAGGGGATGACAGGTGTGGGGAAAAATGCCATCTCACCCTTCTCAAGGGCAACTCTTTTCTCCAAAAATGTGCTAAAGACAGAGTGGGGTGGCCAAAGCTTAGGATGTGCCCGATGAGTCATTGTCGAGACATTGGTCTCTGTACCAATACTGATGGGGACCAACTGTGCCTAGGCCTATGTCAGAGGCAGCCTCAACACCATTCCTGTCCCTGGCTGGGGAGGGAGACGAGCCAGCACAGGTAAATGATGGCTGTGGGGGCTGAAAGGAAAACCAGCTCAGCCCAGGAGAGTCACAGTGAACATCCTGAAAGAGATGACACTAATGTTCTCAGAGGGAACCAGAGCAGGCTGGGAGTGAGCCAAAGAAAGATAGAAAGGTGGCATGACAAAGTGACGGGTCTGAGAGCAGACACAGCAGAGCTGGGACCACACTTCCAACAACGTGGCGGAAGCATGGGCTGTGTGCTGGAGGGACCCACTGGTCCAGGGACAGAGCCCAAGACATCCTCCCGTGAGTCAGCAGCAACAGTCACTGGATCTCAGCAGGGATACTGAGCTCAGGGTACCAGAGGCCAGCCAAGGATCCAGGTGGGGAAAGCAGGACACAGGTCTGGTGGTACCATTCACTGAGGAGAGAGGCTAATGAAGAGCATAGAGAGATGAGACTGGACAGAATGGTTTTGAGGTGCCTGCGGGGCACAGTAAAGGACCCATTATTTCTGAAAATAGATGACAGGAGTGGCCCTCAGCAGAGGTCTAAGATACACCATCACAACATTCCTCCTGGATTATCATTCCTAACTCCTTCCTCCCTCCTCGAGACAGAGTATATACCCTTATACATCCTTGTTACACATCCCCAGCTTGTGCATGTGACTCTTACAGTGTCTGCCTCTCCTGCTCTTCTCCCCCCGTTGACCTTGGGCTGTGCCTTGTGAAATGTGCTGCAGTGATGGTCTGCTGGTTCTGAGAGAAGCCTCTACCAGGCGCTACCTACTTCCCCTCTCTCCTGCTAGGCGTCCACCCTCCCACTAACTAAGCCTACCCCAGGGGCTTGGAATGAAGGAGAATGGAGTAGACCAAAGTCTACCCTGCAGCCTGAGTCCAGCCTGAGCCAGTTGAAACCAATCAAAATCAGCCAAATTCCAGCCAATCTACAGATTCAGAAATCTGAAACACATATTTGTTGTTGTAGAACACTGAGCTTTTGGGATTGTTTGTTACGCAGCATGATTGCAGCTGAAACCTGACTGACACCCTGAAGGTGGAGGATGTGGCTCAGGGAAAGCAGAGTGCGGTGGGGAGAGAGCCTGGCGTGCTCAGGACAGCAGCAGTGGGAGAAGGAGGAGGGCATCCAGGCTGGGAGGGAGACCAACGCATAACCTGTGAGGTGAGAGGAAACCAAGGGAGGGGTGAGGTGGGAAAACATGAAAGGCAGCCGCATCAACCCACCCGTGGGCTGCACCCTTCCACGCTAGCCAGGGGCTTCTCAGGCTGTGGACACCCGAGGAGGTGCAGTTAGGAAGGGGTCAAAATGGTGGCACATACTTGAGCTGTGCTCTGCCCTCAAAGGGACCCTTTGCTGAGTAGGACAAAGTTGATGGGGAAACAAAGGGGCTAAAGAAGCCTCCCTCTGTAAGTCAAGATCAGAAGCGTGGGAGAAACAGAGTGGCACCTGAAAGAGAGGTCACCTTCCTGCAATGCCTGGGGCAAGCAAACGGCCAAGACCCTGCCAGTAAGATATCTGCCATGTCTTACTGGGGCCCTGGGAAAGAAACCCCAACAGAGCTAGGTCCGCAGGATGGCCATGCCTTTCTGGGGAGGCAGTTGGGAACACCAGTCCTCTTCCTCAGCCTATCTCAAGGTTGCTGTCTGGAGTCTGAGGCTGCTGGTGCCCTCCTGGAGTGACTGGGCTCTGACTAGGTAAGCCCAAGCCCCCCAGCCCTGCACCAGTAGTGGCTGTGGCTCTGGCACCAGGCCCGCCCTCCAAGCACATTCCCGCTTGGCTAGATGTGTGGATCCGATGTCTCTTTTGCATTTAAAAGTCCCCTTTGTTCAAGTAGTAGAATATTATGCAGCCGGTTAACAGGAACCTGTCGATCTACATTTATTGCCATGTGAAGATGTCCACAACATATTGTTGAGAGAAAAAAATCATTTACATAACAGCATGCTAAATCTATTCTGTTCACTTCAAACCATGTGCATGTGTTTACAGCCAGACGGGGGTGTCTGGAGAATGTTCCTCAAAGTAGCACCAGTGGTTGCTTCTGGGGGGTAGGATTTATTTTCTTCTTCTTTCCTTTCTGTGACTGAATTTTTTTTTTTTTTTTGTAGAGACAGAGTCTCACTTTATGGCCCTCGGTAGAGTGCCGTGGCCTCACACAGCTCACAGCAACCTCCAACTCCTGGGGCTTAAGCGATTCTCCTGCCTCAGCCTCCCGAGCAGCTGGGACTACAGGCGCCCGCCACAGCGCCCGGCTATGTGACTGAATTTTTTAATAACAAACATGCATTACACTTTACAATGATATTCTTTTTTTTTTAAGTTTTCTTTTTTTAAATTTCAGAATTTTATGGGGGCACAAATCTTTTGGCTGCATGAATTTCTTTTGTACGGTTTGAGTCAAAGTTACAGTAAATAACATTAATAGCAAAATACTTTTCAGAAAGCCCCACTATGCTATTTAATTTTATAATACAGGACATGGGCCGAGGGAATGTCAGTTGCCTTTTCTGCCTCTTTCTTCGCTCCTCCCCCTCTCTTCGCCCCAGCCCTCCTCTCCGGGTCTCCTCTGAGCACTCAGACAGGGGCTCTCCCTGTTGCAGTGACTTTGGAGTAATGTCAGCTCTGTAGAAAATGGGCATGAGAATTTAGACCCCCAGGAGGTTGTCTGAGAAATGGATAAATCGTGTGGAGGCAACTGAACGCCTTCTCGAGCATGCTCTGTGTTGAATGAATGTTGTGGTTGGTGGCAATCACATCACAGACCAAAAATATCAGGGGCCCAAAAGCCTTGGGAACTCAGCCTCTCACCAGTTGGAGGGGGAAATGCCTTTCAGTAGCTGTCTCACTCAGAGCCTGGAGAACTGCTAGTTAAGATGAATTTTTTTTTTTTTTTTTTTGAGACAGAGTCTCACTCTGTTGCCCTGAGTAGAGTACCCTGGCGTCATATCTTACAGCAACCTCAAACTCCTAGGCTTAAGCAATCCAGTAGAGACAGGCATCTCCCTCTTGCTCAGGCTGGTCTTGAACTCCTGAGCTCGAGCGATCCACCTGCCTTGGCCTCCCAGAGTTCTGGATTACAGGCATGAGCCATCACGCCTGCCTCTTAACATGAATTTTTAATTAGTATGTTTGCCTGTCTCTCAGGGGTTGGCAAATTGTATCCCATGGGCCACATCCAGTCCACAGCCTGTTTTTGTGTGGCTGTCAAGCTAAGAATGGTTTTTCTATTATTAGAGAGTTGAAGGACATGAGGCAGAGACCATGTGTAGCCCATATTTATCATGTGGTCCACACCAAAAGTTTGCTGACCCCTTCTGTGTCCTGTAGTGGATTAGAAGCAGGTATAGGGACGCCCTTGGGACCCCTGGACTGCTGCAGAAGTGACAGCTCCTGAGAGGAGGGAATAGCACAACTCAGGAAAGCACACGGTGGGTGCTAACTCTCATGATTCTGAAGTGTTGAAAGAGACATCATCTTCAAAATCCTCTGGTTAGGGAGGTAGGGATGATTTCTACTCTAGCACATAAAGTGGAGTTTGGTGGTTGAAGGGAAGAGCTTTTGTTAAGAAGAAAATTATCTTGTGTGTTGGGTACAGTTCCCATCCCTGCTTTTGGAGGAGCATGCAGGGCCTTAAAGAGAGAAGCAATTAGGCCAAGGTCACAGTCATCCCACTGGTGAATGGAGAGCAGGGATTTGACTTCAGACAGTAGGACCCTAGTACTGAGTGCTGAACTTTTGCCTGCAGGGTTATTCTAGGGCAGGGCAGGTTCTGTTAGATGTGGGTGGCCAGATTCCTCCCGGAATGTCAACATTTCACCTATGTTAAGTGGACCCCTGGGAGCCAGTGGTACACTCACCCAATTGTTCAGCCCTGGTTATGAGGCCCAGCCTCCACAGAGAGAGCAGAGGCCCTTTGTGGCAAGAGGGAAGGGAACGCCCATGTTCTGGTCTCCAGCCAGGTTAGGCATCATGTTAAATCATTTTCTTCTGTCTTAACAGCCACTCACAATATTGGGACAATGACCCCATTTTCCAAGAGGTAAATTGAGGCTCAAGGAGCTTGCACAAGGTCATGCAGTGTGTGGCTGGTGGGTTCTGGACTTGAAACCAGCTCTCTCTAATTCCAATCTCCTTGCCTTTCATGCTCCTCCATGCTACCTCTTCTGTGGGATGGGTAGGGACGCCTCCTTGTTGTCTCTCTTTGGGGGCACCCACTTCTGCACTTGCAAGTACATCAGCAGGCTTGCTGCCTGCCCAGCTCCTGCCAGTCCTGTCCCACAGAATCTGAGCCAGTCAAGTGTAGCAGGATTGGGTCTGCTGAGGCAGACTAATGAAGCAATTTAAAAACAATTGTTGGGAACACACAGACATCTGGGTAATAATAGACTACAAGACAACTGACCGGTGAATTTTCTCAAGGCCACTAACAGAGCAAGATCTACCTCAGCACATGCAGACAGCAAGAGACTTGTGGGCGGGTCCCACAGGTGTCTCTGTGAGTGTTGAGACAGAGTCACTGCACACGGTCAGCCCAGGCACTGCTCTGGCCCAGCCTGGCAGGCACTGAATGTGTGTGTCTGAGGTGAACACAGGTGCGTGTTCAGCTCAACATTATCATGCAAATACTCTGCTTTGCATACATGTGAAAGAGCATCTGTGCACACGTATACTCTCATGAATATTCACACAAACACGTGGGCATACAACAACAAAGTATGTGCCCATATGATGGAAGGACACAGCATTGGCCCCAATTCCTCCCCTCCCCCTGTAAGGGGGCGGAACCCCTGCCCCTTGACTTCAGTCGCCCGGCTTGCTTTAGCCAATAGGATAAGGCCAGTGTGGTGGAGTGCAGTTCCAAGTCGAGATCTTAAGAGGCCTCTAGTCCTTCTGCCGAGAGAACTCGCCCCCTCACCCTTGGTCCCAGCCATGGATCAGAGCTGCCCCAGCAGAGCCCAGCCACAGATGCACAGATGATGATAAGCCGTGTGGTCTGTTCAACAACACGAATTGACCAGTAAACGCAGGCACATGAGGGGGCCGTGTTGGGCCAAGGAGAAGTCGGAAAGCACAGGGAAGACGCGTGTGCCAGCATCCTTCACTGTCTGAGGGGGAGTGTCCCAGCACCTCTGTCGGGAACCGAAACCCACAGGTGCTCAGGTCCCTTGTATAGAATGGGGCGGTATTTGCATATAACCCATGCACTTCTTCCCATCTAGTGTATTTTCTATTATCTACACACTATTATGATATTCAGTGTAAATGCTATGTAAATCGTTGTTATATTGTATTTCTTTTCATTTTTGTTGTATTGTGTTTTTTAAATATTTTTGATTTGTGGTCGAATTTGAAGACGCAGAACCCATTGCTATGGAAAGCCAACTGTCCGTGCATCCAGATAACCCTGTACACATACGCTGCCAAACACAAACACCAGTGGACCCACTTGGGTAAGGGCCTATAGGAGACAGAAAAGAGAATTAAACACTATCTTATCCTGTCTTCATCTCTAAAAGATTCTCTCTTATTGGCAGTGGAGAGATGAAAGTAAGGTATTTGCCCCAAATTTCTTTTATAGACTTCACACCAAATAGCCTCCAGCCCCAAAGTGGCAGGGATTTTTCAGAGCCTCCTCTGAGCAGCTCTGACAGAGGACTCCAGGGCTGATTCAAATCACAGCTTCCTCGGGAAGGAGGAACAGGCTGTCACCTTGTGACTTGGGAGCAAGAACAAAGGGAACTGCTTGAGAGGCGTGGGTGGGCAGGGTGGGGCTGCTCCACCAGCAGGGGCGCCTGAAGGGCACAGGCCCTGGGTCTTCTCATCCTGCAGCCTGGGCGCAGGTGTCCAAGGCTTGGTGGGGCTGGCCCAGCCTGGACCCTCCTCAGGCAAGGCTTCCATCTGCCTCCCTCTGGGATGGGTGACTTGAGCTCTGGGCAGATGTTACCTGCTTCCTGGACATTAGCAGCTGGGTGTGATCTGGGCCCAGTAAGGTGGGCGTGAGATGGTATTCAGGCTCTTAAACCAAACTACCTGAATTCTAACCCTATCTCCACCCTTCCTAGCTGTGACTGGTTCAAGTAACTTAGCTTCTCGGTGCCTCAGTTTACACATCTACAAAATGGAGACTGTAATAGTGCCACTTCATGGGGTCTTATGAAGACGAAATGAGATCATTACCATGAAAGGCCCTAACTGTGAGCCTGGCATCGAAGCTGAAATAAATGGTAACTGCTATTACTAGCATTCTGGATGACTGGCAGCCAGGGGCTGTAGCTATACGTAGATTTGCTAGATGCCCCAGGGTCCGACACAGAGTGTGCATTAAGTAAAACTTTTGAATGAATTAACTAGTGAATGAGGATATAGAAGACACAACGAAGGTCTCCTAGGTCTTTAGAAACAAGGATCGGGATTAGATTACAAGACAGATGAGATGGCCATTGCTGGACTCCACACGTGGTAATCAGGGGTAGCAGCACCTGTGTACAGCCTGGCCCCCATAGCTTCCCAAGCACATTCACATCCGTGGGTTGTCAGATCCTCACCACTGTCCCCATTTTAGAGATAGGGAAACTGAGATTGGCAGAGGATGAGTCAGCTCTTTTGACTCCAAATCCCAGGAGCTTTCCATGACTCCAGAGTTTCTCTCAGAGTGAGAAGGACTTTTGAGGTCCTATTTCAACTTCTTTCTCACGGGAAGATGAACCTGAGAAGGGAAACAACCATCTTAAGATCACACAGCAAGGAGGACCCTTGTCTACTGAATCCAAGTTCAGTGCAGCCTCTCAGGTCCCCTGAACATCCTGTGAGATGCGCATGATCTAAGCCACATGCCTACAAGCTAAGGACACACATGGGTAGGAATGAATTCCAGTACAACCATAATATATCAATAAAAAATAAAAATAAAAAGGCTTATTGGGACCAAAAAAAAGGGGGTGGGGGCTGGGCATAGTGGTTGCTCACCCCTGTAATCCTAGCACTTTGGGAGGCTGAAGTGGGGTGATCCCTTAAAGCAGCTCTGCAAAACAGATGAGTCATATTGGTTTGACTAGGCAGCAAGGAATAAGTCTTCCCAGAGACGCCTGGTTTTCTGTTTGGCTCTGCTTACCTGGAGTTCAAAACCAACCTGGGCAACATACCTAGATACACCCTGCCCCACAAAAATTTTTTTAAATAAGCCAAATTAACCAGGTGTAGTGTTGGGCACCTACAGTCCAAGTGAGTGACTTGGGAGGCTGACACAGGAGGATTGCTTGAGCCTAGGAGTTTGAGGTTGCTGTGAGCTATGATCATGCCACTGTACTCTAGCTAGGTGACAGAGTGAGACCTATAAAAACAAACAAACGGAGGGAGACAAGATGGCGGACTGAAGCCAGCTTTCAACAAAGGCTCCCGTCCAGAAGGAGAGTTAAGGGACAGGAATTTAGTAAGTATCCTGGTGGACTTGAGCCTCACCAAGAGAGAAGGCTGAAGAACGCACATCAACACCGCTGAGGCAAGTTGTGATCACAAGGACGCAAACAAAAGGTACAAAATCCACCACCAAGCGGACGGGAGTCCCCCTCCCCCATGAGACCGGCTCTGGAGCCCCACAATTTAACAAGCGGGCAGAAATTAAAGGCCCTCCCACTACACTCCACGGGAAAGACCTTCTAAAAACTGGACCTACCTCCCCTACTGGGGTGCCGTGGCGTTCTCCTGCCGGACATAGGGCTGAATAAAACTTTGGGAATCCTTTGCCGGCAACCCTGAATCCCCGGCGCTCCCCTCCCGCCCACTGAGGTCTGGAGGCCTGTCCCCCAGGACTTCGGATCCTTGGGTGATTTCTCAAGGGGAGTGGACAGTCCCCGAGTTGCGACTGGTAGCATTGACTCTGAGGCCCGCGAGTGAGGAGAGGGCACCGGGCTGAGGGGGAGTCACGCCTCGCGGCACTTCCCTGCGGTGCAGTGCACCAACTCTCCCCGGGCATACGGGGCCCAAGACTGAATAAGACTCTGGCCTCCCTGCTGAGAGCTGAGAACCCCTACTCTCACTCGGGGTCTGAGGGCCTATCCCCCAGGAGTTCGGCTCCTTGGGTGATTTCTCGAGGGGAGTGCACAGTGCCTGAGCTGCGTCAGGTCAGCGCTGACTCTGGGATACGTGAGCGAGGAGAGGGCACTCCGCTGAGGGGAAATCAAGCCTTGGCGGCACTTCCCTGCGGTGCAGTGCAGGAGCCCTCCCCGGGCACAAGACTGAATAAGACTCTGGCCTCCCCGCTGAGAGCTGAGAGCCCCTACTCTCACTCGGGGTCTGAGGGCCTATCCCTCCGGAGTTCGGCTCCTTGGGTGATTTCTCGAGGGGAGTGCACAGTGCCTGAGCTGCGTCAGGTCAGCACTGACTCTGGGACACGTGAGCAAGGAGAGGGCACTCCGCTGAGGGGAAATCAAGCCTTGGTGGCACTTCCCTGCGGTGCAGTGCAGGAGCCCTCCCCGGACCGTAGTATTGCGTGAAACTGAATGAAACTCTAGCTTCCCCCCGCCCCACTCCCAATCCGGGTCTGGGGGCCCATCCCCCAAGAGTTCTGATTCTTGGGGGATCTCTTAAGGGGTGTGGACCCAGCACAAACTGCAGCCGCTCAGTGCTGACTCTGGTGCGCGGGACAGAGGAGAAAAGGGTCGCCTGAGTGCCCACACCAGAGCAGCAGTTCCCTGGAGGTAGATCAACAGCCGTTTTTCCTTTAACGGCAGAACGCTCACTTCTGGATATTCTGAGGCCACACCCCCTGTCTCCCTGGGCAACCAGAGGAGGCCACCGGTGTCACGGCTCACAAACCCAGAAGCCTCCAGGGCGGGGCCGACCCAGAGAGGTGTTCAGACGCAATTCTCCAGCAGCAAAGACGCTTGAACTCAAAACAGCCCATCTCCTGTAGGCGATGACAGGAACAGAGACAGAACCTCACAAAGTTGTCTGTTCTGTTCTGTTCTGTTAGCAGCATCCATCAGGGACGGGGCTAAGCCTGAGTGAACACCTCCTTCCCAACACCTGCATCAAACACTCAAAGATGTCAGGCCCCATCTCCTCCTGCTAGATAGCGGCAGTCTGCGGGGGCCTGGCAGACTTCCTCGCGATTCAGGCAGGTGCAAACCCCTGGAGTGTCTGTTCACTGCAGGCAACTGGGTTAGCCATCTGCAGAGATACCAGTGACTGGGTCCGACGGAGGGGCAAAGTGGGGAAGGAGACGTCAACCTTCCCAGACTGCTCTGTTTGCGGGGTGGCTCCTCCTGACTCCACGCTGCACTGGGGTGAGCTGTCTCAGAGGAGTCACCAGGCCCCTGTGATCCAGTTCCCAGAGACCTCTTGAACCCTTCCACCTGAGACAAGTGCCGATTGAGACAGTTGATTCGGACCTTTTGAACTGGGCTAATAGACTGAGGACTTTTCAGGTGGTGCCCTGGGTGTGCGATTGTAGGAAGGTTTGATTCTCCTTTTCCAACTGGGGCCAGAGGTGGGCAGGCGGGGTGACTTAATTGCTGATTTTTTCACACAGCTGAGACTTCAAGCCAGAGTAGAAGTTGCAATAGGATCGAACAGAAACCAGCTGAAAACAAGACAGAACCACTTTGCTCCACCACACCAGACAGGGCCCCAGTTTCTCAGGCCACAACACTGTACGGGCCCTCGATAAAACCCCAGGGGAAAAACCAAAGGGAGTAAACCATGGGGCGGAATCAGCGGAAAAACTCTGGTAACATGAATAACCAGAATAGATCAACCCCCCCAAGAAAAGATACGGCAGATGTGATTGAAGATCCCATTCATAAACAACTGGCTGAGATGTCAGAAGTCGAATTCAGAATTTGGTTTGCAGACAAGATTAATAAAATGGAATTAGGAATTCGAGGAGAAATTCAAAAGTTGTCTCAAGAATTTAACGAATTTAAAGACAAAACCACCAAAGACTTAGACACACTGAAACAAGAACTTACAGCCCTCAAAGATATGAAAAATACAGTAGAATCCCTCAGTAACAGAATGGAGCAAGCAGAAGAAAGGATTTCTGACATTGAAGATAAAGTCTTCGAACGCTCCCAATCTCTCAAAGAGGAAGAGAAATGGAGAGCAAAAACGGATCACTCACTCAGAGAGCTCTCAGATAATTCGAAAAAACATAACATAAGGGTTATAGGAATTTCGGAGGCTGATGATGTGGCAGCCAAGGGCACAGAAGCCCTTCTACATGAAATTATGAAAGAAAATTTTCCAGACATGCCTAGAGAATCTGAAATCCAGATAGCAGACAGCTTCAGAACCCCAGCACGATTCAACCCCAAAAAGCCATCTCCCAGACATATCATAATTAGCTTCACTAAAGTTAACATGAAAGAGAAGATTCTCAAAGCAGCCCGGCGAAAGAAAACTATAACGTACAAAGGTAAGAATATTAGAATAACTGCAGATCTCTCTGCTGAAACTTTTCAAGCAAGAAGAGGCTGGTCATCAACTTTTAATCTCCTAAAGCAAAAAAACTTTCAACCCAGGATCTTGTATCCAGCTAAACTGAGTTTCATCTATGATGGAGAAATTAAATACTTCAATGACATTCATATGTTGAAAAAATTTGCCATAAGTAAACCAGCTCTTCAGGATGTTCTCAGACCTATCCTCCACAATGACCAACCCAATCCTATACCACAAAAGTAAACTCACTCAGAAACTTCGGATCAAACTCCAACTTCCACACTGGCGAAAGGATTAAAAATGTCCACTGGACCTTTGAAAAACTCGATACCCAAAATTCCACCAGACTTATCCTTACTCTCCATCAATGTGAATGGCTTAAACTGTCCTCTAAAGAGGCATAGGTTAGCTGACTGGATACAAAAACTTAAGCCAGATATTTGTTGCATACAAGAGTCACATCTCAACTTAAAAGACAAATACAGACTCAGGGTGAAAGGATGGTCATCCATATTTCAGGCAAATGGTAATCAGAAAAAAGCAGGTGTTGCAATTTTATTTGCAGATACAGTAGGCTTTAAACCATCAAAAGTAAGGAAGGACAAGAATGGTCACTTCATATTTGTTAAGGGTAATACTCAATATGACGAGATCTCAATTATTAATATCTATGCACCCAACCAGAATGCACCTCAATTTATAAGAGAAACTCTAACAGACATGAGTAACTTGATTTCCTCCAGCTCCATAATCGTTGGAGATTTCAACACTCCCTTGGCAGTGTTGGATCGATCCTCCAGAAAGAAGCTGAGCAAAGAAATCTTAGATTTAAACCTAACCATCCAGTATTTAGATTTAGCAGACATCTACAGAACATTTCATCCCAACAAAACTGAATACACATACTTCTCATCAGCCCACGGAACTTACTCCAAAATTGATCACATTTTAGGTCACAAGTCTAACCTCAGTAAATTTAAAGGAATAGAAATTATTCCATGCATCTTCTCGGACCATCATGGAATAAAACTTGAATTGAGTAACAACAGGAATCTGCATACCCATACAAAAACATGGAAGTTAAATAACCTTATGCTGAATGATAGCTGGGTCAGAGATGAGATTAAGAAAGAAATCACCAATTTTTTGGAACAAAATGACAATGAAGACACAAGCTATCAGAACCTCTGGGACACTGCAAAGGCAGTTCTAAGAGGGAAATTTATAGCACTGCAAGCCTTCCTCAAGAGAACGGAAAGAGAGGAAGTTAACAACTTAATGGGACATCTCACGCAACTGGAAAAGGAAGAACATTCCAACCCCAAACCCAGTAGAAGAAAAGAAATAACCAAAATTAGAGCAGAATTAAATGAAATTGAAAACAAAAGAATAATACAACAGATCAATAAATCAAAAAGCTGGTTTTTTGAAAAGGTCAATAAAATAGATAAACCTCTGGCCAACCTAATCAGGAAAAAAAGAGTAAAATCTCTAATATCATCAATCAGAAACAACAAAGACAAAATAACCACAGACTCATCAGAAATCCAAAAAATCCTTAATGAATATTACAAGAAACTTTATTCTCAGAAATATGAAAATCTGAAGGAAATAGACCGATACTTGGAAGCACGCCACCTTCCAAGACTTAACCAGAATCAAGTGGAAATGTTGAACAGACCCATAACAAGTTCAGAAATAGCATCAACTATACAAAACCTCCCTAAAAAGAAAAGCCCGGGACCAGATGGTTTCACGTCAGAATTCTACCAAACCTTTAAAGAGGAATTAGTACCTATATTACTCAACCTGTTCCAAAATGTAGAAAAAGAAGGAAGACTACCCAACACGTTCTATGAAGCAAATATCACCCTGATCCCCAAACCAGGAAAAGACCCAACAAGAAAAGAAAATTATAGACCAATATCACTAATGAATATAGATGCAAAAATATTCAACAAGATCCTAACAAACAGAATCCAGCAACACATCAAACAAATTATACATCATGACCAAGTTGGTTTTATCCCAGGGTCTCAAGGCTGGTTCAATATACGTAAATCTATAAATGTAATTCAGCACATAAACAAATTAAAAAACAAAGACCATATGATTCTCTCAATTGATGCAGAAAAAGCTTTTGATAATATCCAGCATCCCTTCATGATCAGAACACTCAAGAAAATTGGTCTAGAAGGGACTTTTCTTAAACTGATAGAGGCTATCTACAGCAAACCCACAGCCAATATCATATTGAATGGAGTTAAATTGGAATCATTTCCACTCAGATCAGGAACCAGACAAGGCTGCCCATTGTCTCCATTGCTTTTCAACATTGTAATGGAAGTTTTAGCCACCGCAATTAGGGAAGAAAAGGCGATCAAGGGTATCCATATAGGGTCAGAAGAGATCAAACTCTCGCTCTTCGCAGATGATATGATTGTGTATCTGGAAAACACTAGGGACTCTACTACAAAACTCCTAGAAGTGATCAAGGAATACAGCAGCGTCTCAGGTTACAAAATCAACATTCATAAATCGGTAGCCTTTATATACACCAACAACAGTCAAATTGAAAAAGCAGTTAAGGACTCTATCCCATTCACAGTAGTGCCAAAGAAGATGAAATATTTGGGAATTTACCTAACAAAAGACGTGAAAGATCTCTATAAAGAGAACTATGAAACTCTAAGAAAAGAAATAGCTGAAAATGTTAACAAATGGAAAAACATACCATGCTCATGGCTAGGAAGAATCAACATTATCAAAATGTCCATACTACCCAAAGCAATATATACTTTCAATGCACTCCCTATTAAAGCTCCACTGTCATATTTTAAAGATCTTGAAAAAACATTACTTCGTTTTATATGGAATCAGAAAAAACCTCGAATAGCCAAGACATTACTCAGAAATAAAAACAAAACAGGAGGAATCACACTACCAGACCTCAGACTTTACTACAAATCAATAGTGATCAAAACAGCATGGTATTGGCACAAAAACAGAGAAGTAGATATCTGGAATAGAATAGAGAACCAAGAGATGAATCCAGCTACTTACCGCTATTTGATTTTTGACAAGCCAATTAAAAACATTCAGTGGGGAAAAGATTCCCTATTTAACAAATGGTGCTGGGTGAACTGGCTGGCAACCTGCAGAAGACTGAAATTAGACCCACACCTTTCACCATTAACTAAGATAGACTCTCATTGGATTAAAGATTTAAACTTAAGACATGAAACTATAAAAATACTAGAGGAGAATGCAGGGAAAACCCTTGAAGAAATTGGTCTGGGTGAGTATTTCATGAGGAGAACCCCCCGGGCAATTGAAGCAGCTTCAAAAATACACTACTGGGACTTGATCAAACTAAAAAGCTTCTGCACAGCTAAGAACACAGTAAGCAGAGCAAGCAGACAGCCCTCAGAATGGGAGAAAATATTTGCAGGGTATAACTCTGACAAAGGTTTAATAACCAGAATCCACAGAGAACTCAAACGCATCAGCAAGAAAAAAACAAGGGATCCCATCGCAGGCTGGGCAAGGGATTTGAAGAGAAACTTCTCTGAAGAAGACAGGCGCACGGCCTTCAGACATATGAAAAAATGCTCATCATCTTTAATCATCAGAGAAATGCAAATCAAAACTACTTTGAGATATCATCTAACTCCAATGAGACTAGCCTATATCACAAAATCTCAAGACCAGAGATGTTGGCGTGGATGCGGAGAAAAGGGAACACTTCTGCACTGCTGGTGGGAATGCAAATTAATACATTCCTTTTGGAGGGATATATGGAGAACACTCAGAGATCTAAAAATAGATCTGCCATTCAATCCTGTAATTCCTCTGCTGGGCATATACCCAGAAGACCAAAAATCACAACATAACAAAGATATTTGTACCAGAATGTTTATTGCAGCCCAATTCATAATTGCTAAGTCATGGAAAAAGCCGAAGTGCCCATCGATCCACGAATGGATTAATAAATTGTGGTATATGTATACCATGGAATACTATGCAGCCTTAAAGAAAGATGGAGACTTTACCTCTTTCATGTTTACATGGATGGAGCTGGAACATATTCTTCTTAGTAAAGTATCCCAAGAATGGAAGAAAAAATATCCAATGTATACAGCCCTACTATGAAACTAATTTGGGACTCTCACATGAAAGCTATAACCCAACTACAACTTAACAATAGGGGGAAGTGGGAAAGGGGGGGGTGGGTAGAGGGAGGGGAATCGGTGGGATCACACCTGTGGTGCATACTACAGGGGTATTTGCGAAACTTGGTAAATGTAGAATATAAATGTTTTGGCACAGTAACTGAGATAACGCCGGAAAGGCTATGTTAACCACTGGGATAAAAATGTGTCAAATGGTTTATGAAGTGAGTGTATGATGCCCCATAATCATATCATTGTATACACTTATGATTTAATAAAAAAATTAAAAAAAAAAAAAAAAAAAAAAAAAAAAAAACAAACAAACAAACAAACAAAGAATGAATTCCAGTGAATTCCAGCCCTCTAGTTTCAAACATGGGGTTCGATCAAAATATCTGGGTGAAAAGGAATTATCCAGCCACCCAAACAACACTTACTAAGCTCCCAGGCAAGCCAGTGCTCAACGCTAACAGCTCAGATAAGATAGATAAGACACAGACTCTACCCTCCAAGGGCCCACAGTCTAGGGGAGGCAGATGTGTGAACAGAAGTCTGCAGTGCAGGGCAGGACGTGTCGTAATAGAAAATGCTAAGTAATCAGAGAATTGGAGGACTCTAGCCCAGGCTGCAGAGATCAGGCAAGCAGAGCAGAACCGTAGCCCAGGAGCCTCCGGGAAGACTTATTCCTTGCTGTTTATTCAAACCAATATGACTCATCTGTTTTGCTGAGAGGCTCAGCCTGTCCCCTAGGTCCTGGGCAATTCAGCTCTGCTCCCACATCCACATCCTCTCTCCCAAAACAAAGACCTAAAAGAAAACAGACCTCCTCCATCTTCCTTCTTTCCCCTACAGGGTCTTACTCCCCACAAACACACACACACACACCCATCCCCACATACTTCTCAAAGGATTCCTTTGGGCTTGAGAGCAGTTCTGCTAAACAAAACTTCTTTCATGTCTGTTAATTTCCAATGATGATGTAGAGCCTCTTGTAACGAGGTGTCCCAGGCAGCATCTTGACTGGTTCACTCCTTAATTGGTGCAGCAGGGAACTCGTCCTGAAGAAGACACCCAAGTTGAGTTGGCAGGAAGGATAGGCGTGTGCAGAGTGCCGGATAGAAAGGAAGGTCCAGGAATCAGGTGGGCGATAATGACCGACCTGCTCAAGAAACAGATGGACAGGTGCAGTGGCTCACGCCTGTAATCCTAGCACTCTAGGAGGCTGAGGCGGGTGGATCTTTTGAGCTCAGGAGTTCAAGAGTAGCCTGAACAAGAACGAGACCTTCTCTCTACTAAAAACAGAAAAATAACCAGGTGTTGTGGCGGGCGCCTGTAGTCCCGCTACTAGGGAGGCTGAGGCAAGAGGATCACTTAAGCCCAAGAGTTTGAGGTTGCTGTGAGTTACAATGCCACGGCACTGTACCAAGGGCAACAGAGTGTGACTCTGTCTCAAAATAAATAAATACATAAATAAATGACAAGTGTTTCCCCATGACTGCCATGGAAAGACAGAAGAAAAAGAGAAGTCAAGTTGCCAGGAGGCCAGCAGAGCCCAGAATGGGGACGGGGCTCAGACTGGCTGTTGTCAGGTAGAACCGTGGAGAACAAGAGAAGGGGGCTAGGAAATCCTCCGGGGGTGGGGGAGGGGAAGCAAAACAGCCGCAGGCCTGGAGGGGGCATGATCCCGGCCTGAGCACCACCTTACCCATGTTCCTCTAACAACTATTTGTGCTGGAGATGAGATTGAAAGGGTGGATGGATCAGATATAATTAAACATTGTGTTTATGATGGCATGATCCCACCCTGATAGGAGAAGGTGACAGACGCAGAGGACATCTGCAGGGTGCTGTCATTAAGAAGGCTCAAGGGGAGGAGATCCCAGGATGAAGCGAGGGGCAGTCTTGCACAGGAGCCTGGTGCCTCCTCCACCGTCACAGGAGAGGGGACAGACCACAGTAAGGGCACACTTGCAGGGAGGTCTGTAGAGGTGGCAGTGAGAGTTTGTGAAGTTCACTTCTGCTTGCCTCTGTTTTCTTGGGAAATACAGGGCACATCAGCTGACCATGAGGAGCAGGAAGGAGGGGGGAAGCCTGTGCCCTGGACCTCCCTGCATCTTTCCTGACTTACTGGGGGTAAGAACGAAGAACACAGGTGCTCTGCCCTGAGCTGTCTGTCGCTCCCACACCTGCCCAGGACCCCAGAGGGTCCAGAGAGCACTCCACTAGCAGCCTATACCACTCAGCATTTTTCCTAATTGGGTTGTGCAGAAATAGGCCCCACCCTGTCTGGCCCTGCCCCCAGCCATTTGGCCAATCCCAGCTCTTTCAGCTGGGTGGAAGGGGAGATGGCAGGGGTGGAAGGGGAGATGTCAGAGGTGGAAGGGGAGATGGCAGAGGTGGAAGGGGAGCTGGGAACCACATGGGAAACTCCTGCAGGTATCTTCTGGAGGCAGTGCGTGCAGCCAGAGACAAATCTTATACCCAGGGACACTTTGGTGTTACTGCTAAACTGTGTGATTACACTTGTCAGACCTTAGAGAAAAGCAGAAAGGTTTCAGATGGCTGTGCAATGGAAAAAGAGAAGCAGCTGTCAGCGTGGGGCTCCTTCTCCCTCCCTGACACCAGCTTCTGCTTGCAACAGCAGTGGGATGGGACAGCATGAGAACAAACCTCCAACCTCAGCAAGAACAGCTTATGTTTAGGGAGCCGGGCTGTGTGTCAGTCACTCTACATCCATCAGGTCATTTAATCCCCCAAACAGCTATGAGTTGGTTCTAACATTATCCTTGTTTTACAAAGGATGGCCCTGAGGCTCAGAGAAGTTAAGTAACTTGCTCAAGGTCACCCAGCTGGGAAATGGCAGACACAGACGTTGAAGCTGGGACCATCTACTGAGAAAGCCTATACCTTAGACACCTGCCAGTCTGTTCTCTGCTGACGCAGTTCTTTTATTTATAAGCCTCCTACAGCTGCCCAGGACCCGAGAAGGCCCAGAGAGCACTTCACTAGCAGGCCAGCCCTCTGCAATACTTCTCAGCACTTTTCCTAATAGCATTTTCCAGAAATGAATCTACAAGGACTCAGAGTGCCCAGACTTGTCCAGCTCTTCCACCAGCCAATCTAGCTAAGGTCAGATTGCCTGGATTCAAATCCTATCTCAGCCATTTACTACTTTAGTGACCTTGGACATGGTACACAAACTTTGGCACACAAACTTTCCTAAGTCTCTATTTCCCATCTGTAAAATGGTGCTGTGATAGCTCCTCTCCCCCAGGGTTGCTGTAATGGCCCTTGCTATACTGAGCTTGGCCCTTTTCCTCTCATTATGCTCCAGAGTGGCATCAAAACTCCAGGCAACAGCAGGCCATCTCGTCCCTCATTCTTGCCCCCAGACCTGTAATGATACAGCCTCACAGTAACATCATTCCTTTGGTTGGTGTAAATCAGGGGTCCTCAAACTTTTTAGACAGGGGGCCAGTTCACTGTCCCTCAGACCGTTGGAAGGCCGGACTATAGTTTAAAAAAAAACTATGAACAAATTCCTATGCACACTGCACATATCTTATTTTGAAGTAAAAAGACAAAATGGGAACAACTACAATATTTAAAATGAAGAACAAGTAAAGTTAAATCAACAAACTTACCAGTATTTCAATGGGAACTATGGGCCTGCTTTTGGCTAATGAGAAGGTCAATGTCCGGTTCCATATTTCTCACTGCTAGTCATAACAAGTGATGCAAGTGTGCATCAGTTAGTCTAGATCTGGTTGGAGATTTCAGATGTTTCATTCTGGTAAAAGTCTGTTCACAGATATAAGTGCTGCCAAAGATGGTTGCCATTTTGAGTGCATGGTTCCTGAGATTAGGATACGTCTCAGAGGGGAGAGATGCATAGAAATTAGGAAGGCTGCTTCACTTGAATGCATCTTTCAGAGAGTCACAATTCTGCAGTTCAGCCAGTTCCATTTGGTAAATCGTATTCACATGTTCAATGTCAATAGAAAATGGGTTACGGAAAAGCTGTATGTCCTGTTCATGGAGATGAAACTCTTTAAATCTAAATTGGAACTCATTTTGCAACTTTTCCAGTGAATCCACACATTTTATTTGGGAATGCAACCAATGGATTTTCTGCTAACAGATTTTGAGTGGTGGGGAGATGGCAGAAATTTTCCTCCTTCACTTGTTTGATGAGGAGGCCTAATTTTACTTCAAATGCTTTCACATGTGATTGCATATCACAGATGAGCTTACCTTTTCCTTGAAGTTGCACATTGAAACTGTTGAGTAGCTCTGTTACATCTGTCAGAAAGGCGAGGTGCCATTTCCATTCTGCATCATTGAGCTCTGGTACTTCTTTGTTATTTGAAAGCAGAAAAGCTATAATCTGTGGAAGTAAGTCATAGAAATGTTTCAAAACTCTTCCTCGACTCAGCCAACGGACTTCTGGTATGGAACATCTTCACAGGCAACATTTAGCTCAGGCAGAAATTCCTGAAATTGTCTGTGGTTTGGTGCATTACCTCTAATGAAGTTAACACAAGATACCACAGTTTTCATAACAGAGTCCCACTTCAGTGATTTACTACACAGCGCTTATTGGTGATGAGGCAGTGTATGGCTATTGGATGAGAATGGTTATGTTTGTCCATCTCTTGGTTAATGCGAGCAATTACTCCTTTCTTAGACCCCACCATCAGTTGTCTAGGAGCACCATTGGTTCTCACACTGACTAGTTTTGCCCAGTCCAGCTCCAAACTATTCACAGTTTGGCAAACCTTTTCATAGATATCCTCTCCTGTAGTTGTTCCTTTGATGCTTTGCAGTGCAGCAAGCTCTTCTGTGACTTCAAAATAGTCATTTGTCCCACGAATAAAAATTAGAAGTTGTGCAGAATCATGAACATCATTACTTTTGTTGAGTGCCAAGGAAAAATAGGAAAGTTTTTTGGCGGAGTTTTGCAAATGCTGACACAAATTGTCTCCCATTTTTTCAATCCTTTGTGTAATTGAGGGTCATGAAAGACTCACTGTACTAAATAAATCAGCATTCTCTGGACACATCTCTTTGGCATCAGAAAGAAGACATTCTTTAACAAATTCTCCCTCCACAAATAGTCTGCCAGTGCACACTATTATCTTGGCAACTTGAAAACTTACAGTGATGAAGTATTTAGCTGTTTCTGCTTCACAAAAGTATTTTGCTGAGTTGTCAATGTATATTTCAGTTTTAATATTTTATCTTTTCTCACTTCTCCAACCAACCAATCATATTTATCTTTATGTTGAGTTTGATAGTGTCGACACAAATTGTATTCTTTGAACACAGACACTATATTCTGGCATATCAAACACACAGCTCTTTCCTTGTACTGTACGAAAAAGTAATCATAAGTCCACTGTTCCTTGAATATCCTACACTCCGAGTCAATTTTTCTCTTTCTTGATATCGTTGTTTCCTAGGGATTCCAAATTGCTATTAGTAAAATACCAGTATATATATACAGTGCTCCAAAAACAATATACCAGCAATAACTTTGCCCACACAGAGACATATAGACTGCACTGCCCATCAATGCAGTCTGATCAGTGTCCATCAATGCAGCCTTGCCAGTCCACATAATTTCAGCCTCGCCAGTGCCCATATGGTGGAACTCCACTTTTACTTCAGGCTCACACTGGTACAGTGTGGGAACAGGCACAATTACAGAGCCCGTTCCTCCATCACCTTTCCAGTTCACACTACCCTGTGCGAACTGCACTGTGATCTGTGAACTTGCATGTGAGAAGACCCATGTGATCAGATTCCACTGCAGGAAAAAAGAAGGCACGTATGCCTTTTTTCTTCCTAATCTAATGCAAGTTCAGCCATACAAGCATATGGCTGAACTCGCACTGCTCAGAGATCACAACAGTGTGAACCAGGGCTTACACAGCACACAACATACAACAACATACACAACTGAATATCAATCAGAATATAAATGCACTTACTGTCAAATAAATTGGGTTTCCTACTCCTCGGCTGTCTGCAGAACAGAATTAAGTTCCCATGGGGCCCTAGGCAGATTACCAGTTTGGGACCCCCATGTGATAACACTGAGCACTGACCATTTGCGATAACACTGACTGCTAACAATTTGCATTAATACTGAGCACTAACAATTTGCATTAACACCGAGCACTTACAATTATTATTACCAGTGAGCACTATTTGCATTACCTCTGAGCTCTGACCATTTGCATTACCTCTGAGCACTGACAATTTGCATTAGCACTGAGCACTGACTATTTGTGTTATCACTGTGATTCAATCCCCCTAGAAACCACTCGCAACCAACTAACCAACTTAAAAAAAAAAGGCTCTCCTAACTTCAAAAAAAAAAAAAAAAGACCTCCTAACTTCAGGGGGAAAAAGGCCTCCCTTAACTGCAAAAAGGGCTCTACTAACTGCAAAATATAAAAAAAAAAATAGACCTCCTAACTTCAAAAAAAAAAAAAAATCCTAACTTGTTCTTACCTCGGTCCTTAGGCAGCAGCAGGCTCTGCACAGGCAACCTGGTGACTCCTCCGATTACACCAGAGACTGAGAGGAAGAGTCAAGAGACAGAGAGAAGGAGGGGAAGGGGGGAGAGACAGAGAGAAGGAGTGGAGTCGGAGAGTTGGTGCACATTCCACACATGTGCACTGAGGCCCGGGACGAGTCGGCTGCTAAGCAAGGCAGGCAGCTGTGGCAAAAACACCCGGCAGGCCAGATAAATGTCCTCGGGGGCTGCATGTGGCCCGTGGGCCGTAGTTTGAGTACCCCGGGTGTAAAGCTATGGTTCCCTCTGCCTCCCAGGTGTTTTGGATGTGAATATCAACAAGCTAACTGAGCTTTGCCTTAAAGAAAGTGAGTTGCCTGGAGTCAAGAAAGAATGAGATGCAAAGCTCCTTCCCAGAGGCCTATGTGGCAGCATGCACCTGTTTCCATTATCCAGGAGCCATCAGATAGGTATTCCATGTAGATGAGCTTAATGTAAATGCAAATTGGGAGTGGGCTGGAGATTGACTGAGAGGAAGTAAAACAGTGGGTGAAGGCCTGGAGGTGGGAAGCAAGTGATGAGCAGGAAAGAAGGCAGAGCCAGGAAGGAGCCAGAAGCCAGATCTGAGTTCTGACTGCAGAAGACCGGCTGGGAGGAGCCTCCCTGCTGTTTCAGCAAAAGCTCTGTAAGTGTGAGAACCAGAAGAGTCCTAGAGAATCCTGCAAAGTTAGGGGGGCCCTCTTAGAACCATGATGTGGGCTGTACCTGGCAACATCAGATTCACAAACTTGGATGCTGACTCCATAGCCCACGGTGCGTAGGACTTGGAAAACTCCTGAGGGGCCTCCCTGCCTCTGGGGACCAGGCTTCTTGTAATATGCTCCAAATACTATATCATGGCTTCCCTCATGCCTACTGCCCAGAAGAGAGCTCAGAAAATCAGGTGTTGTACCTCGTCTGCCCACTAAAAGGTCTCACCCAGGTAAGAAAGAGCCTGTTCCTCTGGGGCCACTTGTAATTGGAGAGGGGGCTGGGTTGGGCTAAAGTGAGACACAGAGACAGAGAAATGAAAGATGGAGAGAGAGATATGAAATCTAGTAGTCTCCCCTGAGTGGACTGTCCTACAGTGCCCAAGAGGATGTCAGTTCTTCCCTCCACCTGAGACAGAAGAAAAAGCTAGAGATCCCTGGATCACAGGGACCCTGACACTCCCAGAAGGAAGCAAACAGTGGAGCTAGTTCTGGAGGGCTTGGGACCAGGGATATGGAGCCCAGTGGATGACACATTCACCAATCCTCCATACCCTGCCAGAGGCAGACTTTACTAATCAATTGTAGCACTCTTTCTTGATCATGATATTATTATTATTATCATCATTAAAGACAGAATCTCACTCTATTGCCTAGGCTACAGTGCTATGGCTTCATCCTAGTTCACAGCAACCTCAAACTCCTGGGCTTAAGCAATCCTCCTGCCTCAACCTCTCAAGTAGCTGGGACTATAGGTACCTTCCACAATGCCCAGCTAATTTTTCTATTTTTAGTGGAGACGTGATCTCACTCTTGCTCACTCTGGTCTCAAACTCCTGAGCTCCTAGACTGCTGGGATTACAGGCATGAACCACTGCATATGGCTGTGGATGGTGATTTTAGATAACAATACACACCCCAAGGGCCTTAACCCCCAGTGGATGTGGAAGACTTAGAAGACCAGTCTGAATTTGATCTTGGAGGTCAAGGACAAATCTCTAATAGTGCCTTCTAATCACTTTCATAATACTTTGACTCAAGAGCCAATGAGATTATTTGGTGCATTGGGAACCCGCCTTCCTGTCTTCCTTTCTCCTGGCTTGGTCACGGGTGGCCAGTGTTTGAGCCCAGAGCCCACAGAGGACAAGACATAACAGAAACCACATCTGTGCACATCTGTGGGCTTAGGAATCAAAACAGAAAACCAAATAACCAAAGGGTTTGGTCCATGAGGTTGGCTCCACTCAGTGTCCACCATCCTACTTTCCTGGAACAAACTAACCAAAGACTCGGGACTATTTTTAACTGATTAAGAGGGGAGCCTGGAATCAGGGTTTCTGGTTTAGCAGCTACGCAGCCAACAAGGTGCTGCTACAAACAACTGCTATTATTCTCGAATACTCAGAGCAAGCGTTATTTGGGCTTCTGCCGGCCTGACAACAGCTCTTGTTTTATCCTTGTTAGCCCCTCCACACTTGGCCATTAGGATGAATTAGGGCAGCAGAAGAGACAATCATCTGCTAAGGGTGTCCTTAGAGCCTGAGCCCTTGCGATTAGCTGAAACATCTCCATATCATTTACAGAACAGCAGCTCCCCATGGCAATACAGTCAGGATATGATTGCTGACTTTAAATAACAGAAGTATACAGATCCACATGCAGCTGTGACCCTGCTATGGAAACAGCCTTTGAGAGTGTAGGGGAGGCTGAAAAGGACAAATCCTTGAAGGGGGCTATAGCCATTGTGTACCCTGAGACTGGCCTGAAAGGGCCGGGGTCAGCAACAAACACCCCAAACATGCTTCTCCACTCTGGCCGGTGTTTGGAGCTGCAGCCCACATTCCCTCCTATCATCATGTGTTTTAGAACAAGGGTGGTACCCTCAGTCATCTCCCGTCCTCCTGCCTGTGGCAGACATCACTAATCAATCTTTTATTGCTCAGGCTGGGTATAGATTCAGACTGCCTCAATCCAGAGCTCCAGCCAACCACCACCAATTGAATGTGGAATAAAATTTGGTCATCAGCCCTGCTTAATCTACTACTTTTATGATTAAGTGGGTCAGAATGGGAATTGTTGTCCTTCCCACTGCTTGTGAAGGACCATCTTGGCCTGTCCTTTGCCTTTCATGTGCTCATGCAGGGCACTGGGGAGGGCCTTAATGGTTCCAAGCAGTTTAGTGGCAGAAGGCTGGGAGTGCCCGGCCCATGTCGGACCTTATCTAGCACTGATTGGATAGAGCACATGAAGCATCCTGTCTGCTCAGCACCTCATGTGTGTCCTGGGAGCAGCTGCTCCCTCTTTAGTATGACTCCTCTTCTCTCTCCAAAAATGTGGTTTAGTGGGTGCTGCCAATCACAGAATGTACACAATGGTTTCACTGGCCTGCTCAGACTAATCATGAACAAGAAGACCTGTGCTGGGTGAGGCAGAAGCTTTCCTTGAGAATTTTGAACCCAGCTCTAAGGGAAGAGGGGCTGGTCCTCTTTGGTGGTGGAACTGTGAAGTGCAATGCATGGGAAGTGCCAGTGGTCATTTCTTGACAATGGAAGAAATTGGTCCGAGGGGATAATGCTAACACATAAAAATGAATGAACAGGAGAGGTGGCAGGCAAGGGAGATGGAGATGAGAGATGAGAGGAAGAAAGAGAGAGAGAGAGAGAGAATCTGGCTCCAATTCTCCCAAAGACCAAGCTACCAACACCCCTTCAATAGTCACATCAGTCTTAGAATAAAGTCCCCACTTTTGGTTGTTTTTGAAATTCTGTCTTTGTCACTTACCACCAAGAACCTAGGCAGGTACCAGTGCATAGCTAAGAGCCATGAGAGGAAGATAAACACTGGGCGGGACTCCTGGAAGGAAGCATTCATGCTCCCTGGGATAAGGGTTTGTACTGTCTGCCATGGGAGGTAGGAAGTCACAGTCAGGAGGGGCCTGACCAGGCGGGGAACCGCAAATGAGGAAGAGATTTGAGCAATCCTACCCTTTTTTATTAATATTCATTTTTTTAAATTTCAGAATATTACTGGGGTATACGTGTTTTGGTTACATAATTTGCTTTTGTACATTTTAACTTAAAGTTATAAGTGTTCCCTTGCCCGTGGACGTGTGCATTGTACCAGTTAGGTGTTAATTATCTCAGTCCTTCCTCTTCCCTCCCACAAACTTGATTCCTGTTGAGTTTTACTTCCGTATGTGCACATAAGTGTTGATAGACTAGTTCCAATTTAGTATTGAGCACATGTGGCATTTGTTTTTCCATTCTCATGATACCTCACTCAGAAGAATGGTTTTTAGTTCCATCTAGGTTGTTAAAAAAGATACTAATTACCATTTTTTATGGCTGAGTAGTACTCTATGGTATACATATACCACGTTTTATTAATCTACTCATGTATTGATGAGCTCTTGGGGACGATCCCACTCTTCATGAAGGTCCTTTTCGTGGGCTGGCCCTGGGGTATCTAGACCTATGGTCCCCTTATCCATGAGCTCAATAGAGTCTTCTAGGATTCTTTGAGGCAGGCCAATCTCTGTGTTTTCTACTTTGCTCCAGGATTCCCAAGGAGTGGGATAATATGCTGGGTACAGTAAGTAATAAATACATTTCTGGGAAGGGGAGCCAAATCTCGGCATTGGCCTTACTCCCAGAGAGCAGTGGCATTCCACGCTCTTCCCTGCAGGATGTACGCTTCCTAAAACAGCTGGGGTAGGAGAGAGTCTTCTGTAGACACCCATACACTCATCCTGCTTTCAACACGGGCCTGTTGGCACCTGCTGCCTGCCAGACTGAGGGCTTGGCATGTCAGATATGGATAAGGAAGGCTCAGGCTAAAGGGGCAGAGAGATGTAACAGAATACAGCATGGTCGTTTTCATCAGAGGTGAGCACAAAGGATTCTGCAAGGCCACAGAGCAGTGGTTCTCAACCTTCCTAATGCCGCGACCCTTTCATACAGCAGTTCCTCAGGTTGTAACCATACAATTATCATTATTTTCATTGCTACTTCAGGTGTTGCTACTTCATAACAGAAATATGTGTTTTCCGATGGTCTTAAGTGACCCCTGTGAAAGGGTCGTTCGACTCCCAAAGGGGTCATGACCCACAGGTTGAGAACCGCTGCCATAGAGGGAATGAGGTAAGCCAGCCTGAAGGGTCACAGCAGATGTCACAAAAGAAGTGACACGTGAGCTGAGTAAGGGCATATTCAGATGTCAGGATGCCAGGATCTTCCTCAAATTTCCAGAGGTTCTCAAGCATGGTAAGTAGTATGCTGTCACCCTTCCATAGGTCTCCTTCCACAACAGAGATTAGAGAATAACAGCTACACTTCTCTGATACCCTCTGCTAAGCAAGTTTTACTGTGACCTAGTTTTCACCAAGCAGACAGACCAGATGTGACATGGAAAGTGGAAGGGAGCCCATGAGTTAGTAGCTGTGGGGTCTCCTAGAGAAGATTTAGCAAAGATGCCTGTTGAGTCTCTGGTCATCAGTTCTGAGTAATGGGAGTTGGTGGCCGCGGGGTTTCACTATAAACACTAGAATTATTATTAATAATAATAAACAGTATTATTTCTTGACCTTTCCAGCAATTCTGAGATCTGCCCAATCCCTGTAACAAATCCCTTTCTATTTAAAGCAATTGGTGTAGATTCTGTCTGCAGCTAAGAAACTCCAGTATTGTGCCAGGTTCTGGGGTGATCTTCCTTCTCCCCTCACAGCACAATACCCTGGTCAAGTGCATTAACCCTGGCATCAAATAGACCCTGATTCAAATTCCAGCCCTATCATTTTCTACCCTTTAGGTCTTGGGACTGAAGTTGGTGTAAAATGGTTGTGATTGTAATAGGTGCCTCATGGAGTTGTTATGAAGATCATGTATGTTACGTGCATAGTAATAGACATATAGCAAGAGCTGGATGGACGATTGTGATTGGTATTCTTTCAGCTAGGTTTCTGGCAAGCTCACCCAGGCTTCACATCAGCTATGAGAACTCAATTAAAGAGCAGACAAAAGAGCATTCACGACATACAAAAAGAGGATTTTGGTGATCTAGAAGGTGAACTGAACAAGATGAAATAAAACAGGAGTAAATGCAAAGTCCCAATCTGAGATAAAGAAAATCTGAACAAAGACGGGGGGGCTGAGACACAGTATTTGATTACAATTACAGGAGACAGATTTGTACGGTTTAGAAAAGTGATCAATGTGTATCATTAGTGTGATGTGTTACCAAAGAGCTAATACAGTCTTTAGCTGTGTTACTAAAAGTAGCATGTGTAGCTAGAGCGAGGTGAGTGTACTGTTCTATTCAGTGTTGATCAGCCTACATCACCGACTTGTATTTAACTCTGCAAAAACATTACCAGCAGAGGATACAGAGCCGAGCTTGAGTTCAGAGAGCCAGTCAAGATGGGCAGAGGACTAGGATTATAGCTAACAGTTGTGGCTCTTTTATTAAGTGCTGGAAGCCACTCCAAATCCAATCTTAACTCTTTCCCCAGCAGGATAGACTTGAACTTATAGAAGAGAGGATGGGCTGCATATAGTTGGATTCAGTCCTAATAATATGGCCATGACAAGGATGGCAGATGTGTGGCATGTAGGCCACCCATCCAGTCCCATCCCATGGCAGACATCACTACTTGAGTACAGAACCTATTTCCAATGCGTCCCCTTCAACCAAGCTCAACATTGCACTCAATCAAGGATGAGTCCCACAGGCCAGTCCGTAACTAGATGGACAGGATGGGCTGCGAATTGTGACCAATCTAATTATGAGGACATGGAACCTCTTTCAAAACCGGCCAAGGGCATAAGAGAGAGGTTGGCAGGGACTGCCAGAGGCAGACACAGCCAGTCACTTGTTTTGACCTCAAAGGTACAGAAACTTGGTAGTACTGAGGCACCCAGAGTGGATCCAGCTCTGTGAGAAGGGCAAGGCTGTATGGCCACCAAATCTAGTTTCATTTTCCTCTTCTTGGGTACACAAGAAGACTACACTTCCCAGCCTTCCTCACAGTTCATTTGGGAGCCATACTGGATTCTGGCCAAAGGATTGGGAGCTGAATTGATATACCTCACTTCTAGGCCAAACCGTAAAACCCTTGGGGGAGTGATTTGCCCATCCCCCCAACTCTACCCACCCACCTTCATCAGCGACCCTGGAGGCCATGTATTGAGGATGGCAGCACGGTAAGGTGAAAGGAGCCTGGATCCCTGCGTTATCACTAGGAGGAAAGCTCAAGCATTTCTACACGATTCACATCAGAACGTGACACCAAATTACCCTTTGTTGTGTTAAGCTCCTGAGATGTCAGAGCACGGTATTACTGTGGCAGAGACCAGCCTCCCCTGACTACATTCAGCACATGTCTGCTGTTTGTCCAATGTGGTTGGAACCACCAGCACTGGAATTATCCAGGGAGCTTGGTTGACCTGCACATTCTTAGCTTGGCCTCTGAAGACCTGGACGATGCCAGGAAGAGCCCAGGCATTTATAATTTTGGAAAGTAGTCTGGTGATTCTTCTTCTCCCTGAAGTTTCAGAACCCCTCCCTGCTTGGTCACACTCACAGGAACCAATTTATCACTTTGCAGTGAGAAATAGAACTGTCAAGCCAAGCAGAACCCTGGATCAGCTGCCCAGTTCTATCTTTTTCCATGGTCACATGTAAATGGAATGAAACCGAATTTCTATCTGAAACCATGTGGGACCCTGGAACTGGCTCCGGAGTTCAGAAAGGGATCTTTTCAGCATGAAACACCCCCCCACACGCACAGTCCCATCACTGCACACTCATTCTGGGATCTCCTGCACAGATCAAACAGGGTGCCCCTTTCCCCAGACCATGCTGGAAGCATCTGGATCCACACTCCCTTTGAACCCTAAAGGTCATTCCTATGCCTTCTCAGCCACTCCTCAGGCAGGAGCCAGGGTAATAAATTAGGGGATTCCCTTGAGGCCACGCCTGTGTCACACGGTGCCCAGACATCCCCTTAGCATTCATCTCCAGCATGGGGTCGGGCGGCGGAGGGCTGCACACACATGCACCTGCTATATGTGTTGACTCTTGCCTGGCTCCCATCTTTAAGATGTGAGGGCACCTTCTCTCCCCATCTGCTGACCACATGAGCGCCTGGGTACAAGGTGGATTTGAATGTCAGCTCTGCCACTCACCCTATGGGCTAACCAGGGCAAATCATTTGATCTCACCCAATTGCAGCTTCCTCACCTGTTAGAGAAAACAATAACCACCTTTCACAGTTATTGTGATGTTTGCATGAAATACGTATTTTTGACAGTGTTAAGCCTTACCCCAACCATAGGGTGCCCAGTTTGAAGGAGAGGGGACAGAAGGGTTGGATAACACGTCAGGCTGTCGTGCTCAGGGACCCAGTGATTCCCTTCCATGTGCACATCTTAGAGAAGCACTTGCCATGAGCTCCATGAGCTCCTGGAGACCCAGGCAGGAACACCCACAGCCATGATGGACATAAAACCCCATGCCGCATGAAAGGTGCATTGTGACCATACTGTGCAGTGCTACACCTGAGCCACACAAAGACTGGAAGGAATCCTGGAAACAAGACTGAGGGGAGAAGTTGCATAATAAATACTTTTTGGTTTGTTTATGAGAACCCACTGATGGTATGTTTTCATAGAAAATGAGGGAATGATAAAGGCAAAGTGCAGAAAGCCACACTTGGTGGGGAGCAGGGGATTATAATCAGGGGGAGCACCCCGGGCTGTCAGTGGTTTGGGCATGCTCTAGTTTCTAGGTTGGGGTGCAAACGCTGGTGTTATTTTATTATCTTCTTAATATATATTATATCTAAGATGTGTATAGCTTTTATGTAAATCAGATGAAATGAACAGAAGAAAATAAACCAATGTCTTATTCTTTTTTTTTTTTATTGTTGGGGATTCATTGAGGGTACAATAAGCCAGGTTACACTGATTGCAATTGTTAGGTAAAGTCCCTCTTGCAATCATGTCTTGCCCCCATAAAGTGTGACACACACCAAGGCCCCACCCCTCTCCCTCCTTCCCTCTTTCTGTTTCCCCCCCCATAACCATAATTGTCATTAATTGTCCTCATATCAAAATTGAGTACATAGGATTCATGCTTCTCCATTCTTGTGATGCTTTACTAAGACCAATGTCTTATTCTTATATAGTGTTAGCCATATAGTATAATAGATTAGTAGCAATAATAATAAATAGTAGCAACAATGAATCTCCATCCTACTTGTCTACTGAGTCCCTATCATCTCATCCATGGCAGCAAATATAAATAGAACCCTTGGGAGCCAAGCCCTGCTCTGAACACTCTACATGTGTTAACATATTTAACTTCCATGCAAATCCTACGAGGTGAGGTATTGAGTCAGAAAGGTGACTTTGCCCAAGGATGTGGACCCACTAAGTGGCAGACCCAGGACTCAAACCCAGCCTGCCTCAGTCTCCAGCCTGCATTCCTAACCCCTGGGTGCCACAGCCTTTCATAAACCTGCAGCTTGCCTTTATTCACTTTATTTAACCCTCATGCTGGCCCTCTCAGGACTAGGTTATTGGCCCATGTTCTGGATGAGGAAACCGAGGCTGAGACACCATCACATGCCTGTTGTACGTGGCACCCTGCCTCCAGCAGGCAGGGTGCATGTTCATATACCACTTCCCTCGCCAGGCCCATGGCAGAGCAGCTATCTGATCAGGACACACCATCAGGTCCTTCTCTAGTTAGGTGCCACTAATAAATCCACAAAAGTCATTCCATATCTTGAAACCTAATTGTCCCCCTTAGTGCTAAGTGACCTTTTCTTCTGCAGGTCCTCAGAGGCGCTTCCCAACCACTGCCTGCCTTCCTCTGTGTCTCCTGAACTACATACAGCACCTGTACCCACCCCCGGAGCACTTCCAGCCCTGAGGGGCTGCTCCTCCCACCAGCCAATGCTCCACTCCTGGAACAAATCAAAACCAGCCCTGAACAAGTCTCTGACGGCCATGCCTCGGTTTCCCCAAATGTGCATTGGACAACAGGCTGCATGATAGACCCCAAGCCTTAAAGAACAACAGCTGTAATCTGTGTTTTCTGCTCCCCTTGGAGGAAGAAGCTAAAGATCATGCCCACTTGGGGTCACATTTCCAGAAACTCAAGACTTTGGAGCCCTGGCAGCCTCCCCCCAGGAACCCCACATGCCATTTCCAGCAGCCTGCAGTGGCAGCACATTGCAATAGATATTAATTGCTACATTAAATTCTATGATATTGCTTAAGAGAATGTTCATTTAATTTCCCTGCAACTGTGGTCAACCTGATCTTTAATCGAAACTGACAGGTGCAATTTAAATCAGGTAGCAAACTTCCCTCTCTTTAAAAGAGCCAAGAATGGCATGAATATTAAATGGTCAGGACAGTTGGCAACGCTAATACAGCTTAAATCAGAACAAGCCTCAGCTACGGCTTTTAATTATTCATGCTCTCCTGGTAAGTCGGGCCCTGACAGCAGTGTCACGGGGAGTTCAGGAAACTTCCTCAACATGACATGAAAGACAAGGGGGGGCAGGGGTGGGGCCAGCACGGCCCTGGGTCCCAGGTCAGGCCCTAGCTGTCTGAGGGGGCAATCTCGAGGGCTGTCCTTGCAGCCTCGGCGTCACTTAAATGCCGTGTGCTCCTTTCGGGAGGGACGGAAACAGAAATGCTAAGATGCGCAGGCAGAGACAGAGGCCTAGCCAGAGAGAGCTGGGAATACAGGGCATAGACCAAGCTCTGAGATGGGGACAGACTTACAGAGAGAGGGGGCGGGGAGAGGAGGAGAGGAGGCGCGGGTGGGAGAAGAAAAGGGGAGAGGGAGAGAGAGAGATGGAAACTCTAGAAGAGAGACATGTGGCCGAGCCCAAAGTTGCATCTGAGACTTGGAAAGACGGAGTTTGGACAGACAGGGCCGAATAAGGAGAGGTGCTCTCAGAGCCTGGGGTCTGTCTGTGAGTGCAGGAAGTCCAAGGGGCAGGGGAGCAAGTGGGTAGCAGGGTGGGGCACACAGCGTCAGGAGAAAACAGACACTACTTCTTATGTCCAGAGACAATTGCTTGGGGATGGAGGGCAGAGCTTGCCTTACAGGAAAGAGCTCAGCACTTCCTGGGCAGAGCTGGGTCCATAAATCACTCAGGGACTGGGTGTGTGCAGCTTCAAAAACTGTACTAGGCAGGGGAATGGGGGGAGGGATTGTGAGGGGCCTGGGGCAGAGTAGTAAACAGGACCGATCACAGACAGCCAGACCTGGGGATGAGACGAGAAAGACAGATGGAAGAGACAGGAGGAAAGACGAAGAGAGATCCCGCTGGAGAGGAGGACGCCACTCTGAGAGGGGCGTGCACGTGCAAAGATGGACAGAGACACACAGGGAGAGTCACGGGAGGGGAGATGCAGAAAGAAAACATTGCCTTTCCCCACTGACCTTTGAAAATGCTGTTTGCTAGGAACTTGCTGTTCTTAGGAATAACACGCCTTCCTACGCATAAAGCACTTACAGTCTACAAGACACCTTCCCATCCATTACTTTCTCTCCTCCTTACTCCCTCCCGACATTGTCCAACTGTAGAGGAGTATTCTAGAATATTCATCCCCTAAAAACACTGCCAAGTACTGAGACAGGCCACTTGATTAACCCAAATCATCAGGGAATAAGCATTTGTCTAAATTCTCTCTCCCTGGCCCCATTTCCAGCCTCCACCCTATCTGAAATTGATGTGCCTGTGACAGGCAAAGAGCACTGAGGGAGAAGCCACTCCCACCACAGAGCCTCAGTTTCTCCCTCTGCCCAGGAGCAAGTGGGAACCCTGAAGAATCCGCTGAAACACGGCTGAGTTAACCTGAGAAGGTGCAAGTCCCGAATACATGTGAGAGAAATTGTCATGACCCACAATAAAAGGACGCCTTATTAATATGTGCCCTGTAGAACTGGGGGAAACATCCCGGGATTGAAGCGTCTGCTCCAAACTTCCTCCTTCCACAAAGGGTTCTCTTCAGCTTCCAAAAGGAAAAAGTCTGGCCCCTGCTCCTGCTGCCAAAGCCTCTGGGGCTGCCTGTGGTGTTGCTCCTTGGTGTGGCTGAAATTTGCATCAAGTCTCCTGGGCGGGCTGATCTCTGACCGGAGGGGAAGGTAGATGGAAGGCGGCAGGGCTTCCTGAGCTGTTTGCCTCTGCGGCGCTTAACATTTACACATGCTGTGCAGAGGAGGTGGCCGTCTTAGAGCGGGGTTTGGCATCCCAGGAAGGCAGAAAGGGGGAGAGAAGTCTGTGCCTGGGCCGGGTCGAAGGGATGCATGAGGGTGTTCAGGTGGGCAAACATCCCTGCCACCTCCGAAGCCCGGCCACGAGCCCCAGTGGGCCTGGTGAGGAGTGCGGGCGTGCCTGGCCCATCCACCCAGAGGACCAGCCCTGCTGCAGGAAGTAGACACAGTGCAAAATGAAACTGTGAGCCCCCTATTAAAAAAGCATTAAGAATCTCAAGCATTTCAGGATGGTGACAACAGAACACGAAACCAAGCCTGGGGACCTTCTGAGTATGGAGCCCTGTGTGACTGGAAAGCTTGCAGGGCCATGAAGCTGGCCCTGCCCCAGAGCAACAGGCAAAGGACCAGAACAGATGAGTTTACAGAGCCCATGGAGGTGCCCCAAGGGGAAAGGACCAGGGACTAGGAATGCGGCATGATATAATGGACAAGAGCTTGGACACAAAATCAACTATCTCCTAATGGTTGGACCTTGTTAATTAACCTCTCTGGGCGTTAGTCAAGGCAATAGTGTCCTGGCCTGATGGATACACAAAAAGCAGTAACAGTACTCGGCACACAGCAACACCCAGTAAGTGATGGTTATTGTCTTTTTTTAATTACTAATAACTCTGAACAAGAAGAAACACACTCAGCTCCCTCCCCAACCCTGCTTCTGAGGGGTCAGCGATGTACTGACCAGGTCACATGGCAACCGAACAATCCCACAGTAGAAGAGCCATCCATCTGCTGGGGGATATTTCTAGAGTGTGAATTACAGAAGACATGAGGGGGTAATGTAAGACGTTAGCCAGAAGGACTTCAAACCGCGGGACAGAAAATACAGCCAACGCAGGCCATTCAGCACTCATTTGTTTAGCAAATATTCACTGAGCGCCAGACACTGTGTTAGGTGCTTGAGATGTGACTGAGAAGCAGCCATGGTCCCCGCCATGGTGTCTCAAGCACAGCAAAGCCTACACCTTGCCTTAATAAAATAACGACAGTGTAACTTTTTTTTTTTTTTTTGTAGAGACAGAGTCTCACTTTATCCTTGGTAGAGTGTCGCAGCATGACAGCTCACAGCAACCTCCAGCTCTTGGGCTTAGGCGATTCTCTTGCCTCAGCCCCCCCTGAGGACTTGCCACATGCCAAACAATGAGAAGTGCTTTCTTCTCTCTTTTTTTTTTTGAGACCGAGTCTCATTCTGTTGTCCTGGGTAGAGTGCCGTGACATCATCATAGCTCCCAGCAACCTCACACTTTTGGGCTTGAGCAATCCCCTTGCCTCAGCCTCCTGAGTAGCTGGGACTACAGGTGCCTGCCACAATTCCTGGCTAGTTTTTCTATTTTTAGTAGAGACAGGGTATTGCTCAGACTGGTCTCCAACTTGTGAGCTCAAGCAATCCACCCACCTCGGCCTCCCAGAGTGCTGGGATTAGAGTTGTGAGCCACCGTACCTGGCCTTTATTTTCATTCTTAGCTTTATCCTCACTATACTCCCATGGGGTAGATACTTTTGACTAACTGTGTGTTTATGAATGGAGAAATTGAGGCTGGAGGTCTAGTTACTTGGCCAAGGTCACAAGACTAAGTAAGTGGCATTCATCCGTTCAACGCCTACATATCAATTACTTCCCCAGTGGTGGACTCTGAAGCCATGGCTGGCCAGACAGACTTGCCTCCATTTGAGAGGAGAAAACAGACAATGAACAGAAGGAATGAACAAAACAATATCATTACAGGATTTAGTTAAAGCAAAAAAATGGGGGAAGATGCTAAAGTATAAAATAAGAAGATATCTATTTTTAATGAGTGCTTAGCACACAATAAATATTTGCTGACTGGCTAAATGGAAAAGGAGGTCAGATGCTATCATTTTGCTGATACCTGAAGAATGAGAAAGAGCTTCTCAAGTTAGAAGTGGCCACCTCAGGTACAGTGAACAGCAGATGCAAAGGCCCTGAGGTGGGAAGAGCTTAACATGACAGAGGAACTGAAGGGAGGCCAGTGGGTCTGGCACTGCAAGGGAGGTGGTGAGTAGCATGTGGTGAGGTCCGGAGAGGCAGGCAGGGGTCATGGCCCTGGAGGCCACCGGGACAGAGGGGCGCCAACGAGGGCGAAACAGCACAGTGATACAAGCCTTCTCACATTCTACAGAGATCACTGTTTGTGTGTTCTTCCCATTGATAGGCAGAATCCATTTCCCTTCCCCTTGAACCTGGCCCTTGATCTATTTTGACCAAAACAATGGAAGCAGAAGTGATGCTGTGTGATTTCCATAGCTGGGCCTTGGAGCTCTGCGGCTTCCACATTCCCCACTTTGAATGACACCCAGCTGCCCAGCTGCCCAGCTGCGTGGAGAACTCAGGCTTTCTAGGCAACAGCAGCAGCTGAGCTTCCAACTGCCAGTGAGGTTGAACCTTAGATGACTCCAGTCCAGTGAACACCACGTGGGGAAGAAGAACCTTCAGCTGAGCCTTGTCAAACCACAGACCCTTGAGAGATAAATGGCGATTGTTTAAAGCCACTAGGTTTGGGGGGTGCTTTGTTACACAGCAGTAGGTAACTGAAACAGCAAGAAGAGATTGAAGGAGGCAAAGCAGAACTAGACAATCTTTGAACACAGAACTCAGTAACTCTAAGACCCTGCCCCTAGCCACCTTGCTATATAACACCAAAGTCTCTCTGACTGCTGCTGCCCTAGTTTGACTCTCCTCCCTGCTAGGAGAGTCAGTCTCAGTCTCTTGTCAGTCTCAGAGCCCGTTCTCTTGCCAACTCTGACTTCCGTCAGCCGTCTCCTGGTCCTGATCCTTCCCTGGGACCCTGGGCAGCTGAGGCCTATGTGGCCAGAAGGCATCTTGTTTCTACTACCCTGCATGCCTCTCTGGTCCTGACCCCCAAGTCAGTGCTGGCCTGCAGGGAGGGCTTCCTCCCTCCCACCAGCCCTAGGGAACAGAATGCAGCCCCGATACCTCTCCCCTGCACTGAGATGTGACTCACTGACCTTTACGAGCCTGAGACTTGATGGGCCTGGTGTTTTATTAACCTAATAAAAAGGCAGTCCGATTCAGGGGCTTAACATTTCTGGAGAGAGGAAGGCTCTGTCCCCTGGGCATCAGGAGGAAGAAATACTGTCTTGGGCTGAGCTCCCCAGCACTGTTTCTGGGACTTCTTACAGGGAGGCAAAGAGCAATTCATTGTATTCCCCATCAAACAGCAGCAGCAAGCCACAAAGCTTAATTTAATTTTGTAATCAGTGGAAGCGCAGGCAGAGGAAGACTGCTCACTGTTTTTTCCACTTTGCTTTTTAATAGGATATCTGACAGCACATATAATACAGTGGCTTTATGCAATAAAGGACGTGCGTGCACATGCACACTCATATACGCATGGTGAGGCGGCTGCAGGGGGGTGGAAAGAATCTGGGATTTGGAGGCTCAAGACCCTCTCTTGCTCACGTCTAGGCTCTCCAGTTAGTCACTTCACTTCTCTGTGCCTCTTTAGCCAACAGGGGTGTTTTCCTTATTTTTCTCAGACTTAGTGAAAATAGTAGCTAATATTTATTGTGGGCTTAGTACAAGTGCTAGAGAACGTGCAAAGTGTCTCCCTGAATCCTCACAACAAGCCTAAGCTGTAGTAACTCTTATCATGTCATTTGTTGAGGAGCTGAGGCACAGAATGACTGAGTAACTTGCCCATGGACACACAGCCAGTTAGTGGCAGAGCTGTATAGCAAGAGGGCTTTTAGTTGCAAGGATCAGAAGCTGTGTAAGCAGAAAAGATGGTCACTGAGTGGGTAGTAAGTGGCCAGAGAACCCAGCCTGAGGCTGAGCCTCCAAAACCACACCTGGGAGCAGGCCCGAGGTGGAAGCCACTGCCACTGGGAATGTGCCTTTTGTACAATGCTCTCGGCTCCAGCACTGATGTCACTTATGTCCCAGGAATTACACCTGGTTCCCCTGCCAGAGCCAGTAGGCTTGACTGTCCCACTCAATAGCAAAGTGCATTCATGGGAGCCTATTTTCCCAACTTTCTCACTTCTAGAGAGAGTCCTGAAAAGTGGGCCTGGCTGGTGGTACCCAGGTCATCTCCAGCTGCCTGATTGCCAAGGGGGCTGGGACGGGGGGAATTCTGGGTTTTCCCTGGGGGACACGGAGTGTATGGGGCCAAAAGATGTCCAAGCCTAGGAGTGGGTCAGAAGGCACCTACCGCCAAAAGCAAAGCCAATGTCCATTCCCCACTGGAATTCCTGGCAGGTGGTCTGACCGCATCAGCTGAGATGATGGAATGAAAGAGTTTGGTCCAATACAAAGACCTTGGGGGGGGGCATAGGAGGTGCTGTGCTGAGACACTCAGGTCAGTGGTCAACAAGTGACCACAGTCTTACCAAATGGAGTGATTTGCATTCAGATTGCCACCAAATCCAGTTAAACGAGGCTCAGTTGGTTCACAGTTAGTGACAACAGCAACACAAACTGGGAGGGGAACCCTTTAGCGCAATCCGTGGCGATGTCTGTGTCTTAGAAGCCTTGTCCCTCAACAGGGCCACCCCTGGCCCCCACAAATCACACCAAGCTACTCACCGCCTCATTTCCTTTCGTATCTCATTGCCTGGCCCCCCCGATTCTCTCCTGCCCAGAATGCCTCTCCTTTGTCTCATGTATTTTCAAAATGAAAATAATGATAGCATGCGTGTGTGTATACATATAGGTGCATTTTAATACACATATGTTTTATATACTATGTATATACATATATACACATTTTTCTTATGTTCTAGTGACTGCTCTAAATGTTTTATATATGTGGGTTCATCTAACCCTCATGACAATCTTATCACCATTTTACAGGTGAGGAAATCCAGAAACAGAGAGATTGAGTAACTTGCTTGCTAGGCACAGCCAGCACATACAGGTGCTGGGTGTTGAAGCCAGTTCCCCTGGCTCTGGAAGCCATGCTCACCACTGCCATGCCACATGTCAACTCAAACATCACCTCCTCTGGAAGACGTTCCAGAAGGGATCTGTGCCGAGTCCAACCTTCCTGCCTCTGGGATCCCACGGGGCCCAGTTTCTCCCCAATTCCAGCAGGATTATGTGCTCACAATGATCCACTTGCAGGCTCTACCCCTATCCCCACTAGACTATGGGACTGACTATGTTATTTGTCATTTAATCTCTGAGTCCCCAGTGCCGCTCCCAGCCTGATGCATAGTTGTTCCATGCTTGTTGAATGAATGAGTGTGTTTGTTGGGTAAATACACAGCATTGCAGCAAGAAGGCTTCAATTATTGAGGGGAAACTTTGTTTCAAGATGCTCTTGTTTCCTAACCCCCCTGACATCTGGACACCCACCCTTTGGGGTGAAAGGAGTTTGAAGAGGTACTTGCTGGGTGTCACTGTTGGCCTGATTAGGCAGAGCAGGTGCCCTTAATAGCAATTACACAGTGATTTTATCAAACCATTGGGTAATTGGGAACTTTTCATTAATTAAGCCTGGCAAACTCCCTTATTAATTAGGAAGGAAGGAAGGACAGAAGAAATGATGGTAGCTTTTTTAAAGTGCTTACTTTGACATGTTTCTTTTTTTAAAGTACTGTTTTCCAAAATGCCATCTACAGACCAGGTGAACCAGAATACCTGTGGAATTTTCTTTTAACTGCAAAGTCTTGAGTTCCTTGCCATGGGAATTTGGTTTAGTTAGACTAAGGTGGGGCCTGGCACCTGCCTTCTTAGCTGATCCCCAGAGAGTTCCCCTGCCCAGCTAGGTTCAGGAACCCATATTTATATCACATTTTCCACCAGAATGTTATGAAGAAAGCATCCTTGGTCCCTCTACAGGTGACACTGGAGAAGTTAGATGCTTTCCCAAGATTAGCAACTAGTAGGTAGCAGTCCTAGTGCTGTGGCCAAGATCTGCTTGATGAGAGAGATAAAAAGAGATCTTTAAGAGAGTGGAATGATCAGCATAAAAGAAACAATAAAAAATTAGAAAAATAGGAGATGACAACCTCATCTCCTCCTTCCCCAGCTGTTTGTCTGCTCCCTTCCTCAGGTCAGGCTCCCAGGCCCCAGCTCTGACGTCTTCTCTCATCCTTGGCAGATAACCTGTCCCTGAGTTTTGGATCCTGCTCTCTTGCCATCTGACTCCTGGCTGGCAGCCTGATCCCAACTCCAGGCTCAGTTTTCACCCTGCCCCATCATATCACCTGAGTTGTAACAGCATCTGTAATATATGACAGTGTCTAAGAGACTATCCAATGCTAAAACCCCAGTCCTGAGAACCCTGGAATGAGCAGAGTGATTTGCCAAGGCAGAGGGGCACATGGTACGAAATGTAAAACTAACATGTATTTACAGTCCTACTAAGACTCAGAGACAGAGAGAGACAGTGACAGAGAGGGAGAGAGAGAGAAGTTTCTCTCACCGTCTTGCTAGAAATTTAAGACACTCTCAGAAAGACAGAGAACAACTCTCATGATCAAAGGCAGCATCCTTGATTCAAAGGAGGGACTCAGACTGTGGGAAAGACACCGTTGGATCCATCCTGGCAAGCAGAGGCGCCACGGAAGCTGGAGGAGGTTCCACCGGAATGTCTGCTCAGGATGTTGAGGGTTTCAGCGGTTGTTGTGTAGGGTAGCAGTTGGGGGCTCCCAGACCAGGAAAGTAGGCTGAATACTAAGATAGTTCTGAACTGTCCGAGGTTGGCTTGGATGGCTAGACTAGCCTGCTTGGAACTTGGATTCAGCAATCTGGCTGCAGGATCACCTGCCTGACCCCCACACCGTATTTCCTCCATGTGCGGAAAGATACAAGAGGTAGGATAGTCCAACATGGATTTGGAATGGGTTCAGATGCCACTGCAGCTGCTCTCTGGGGATAAGGAGGAGGAGGAACAGGGCCTGAGGCTGACCCTACGGGTCAGGCCTGAGCAGAGAGGGGCTTGAGTGGCCATGCAGTGAGTATGGATTCTTCTGCCCCTGGGAGAGAGCTATAGCTATATAGAGTCACAGTCCTATATGTGAAGGAGATGAATCTGATCTTACCATATAGGGCGCTCAGTGTGGACAAAGATGCAGGGCATTTCTGCAGAGCAAGGGCTGGTTAAGGGCATGCAACCAGGGCCATTGTAAAAAAAAAAAAAAAAGTCATTGGAGGGAAGGGGGCCTTCCTGAAAAAGCTCCATCAACCCCACCACCTGGCAGTCCCTGCCACTGGCCAGCGATGTGGCTCTGGGCACCTGGCTGTGCCTCTCTGGCTGGCTGCAGACTGAGAGGAGACTGCAGGGACGAAACGAGGCCAGGGTTGTCAGGACCGAGCCTGGCAAACCGTAACACGCTGTTCCAATAAGGCACGTCCCTTCCGCTCCCAGTGCATTTTCTCTCCCTTCCTCTGTCCAGGTGCTGATCCACCGTCTATCTGTTTGGAGTCTTGCTGTGGACTTTTACTGGAACTTTTGTAGGAAGTGACTTTGCATCTTTCTTGGATGTAGGCAGGATCATAAACAATAAAGAAATGAATGGCTGCACTCCCAGCCCAAGCCCCTGCATTTATGCTTGGCCTCTGCCTCTGGCTGCTGACCCAGTAGCTACAGCTGCTGCCCACTCCTCTGCTTTGGTCTGGTGGCCTAGCCCAGACCCCAGATCCCTTTGTGGAATGCCAAAGGCTCCATAAGGAGTCCCCGGGGCCCTCAGCATTATCTGTGTCCTGCCCCACACAGCCCAGATGACAGCCCATGGGACACACTGGCGGGAGGGCCCTGTGGTGCAAGGTCACTGATCACCCTCCCCGGGAGGCATTGGGGAACTGAGGAGGCCAGGCTCAGCCCAGGTGTGGGCTTGGATGTCTAAAACACAAAACGAAGGCCAGTGGCCAAAGCAAGGAAACCAGAAGAGTATTTCACTTTTGTTTTTCAACACAGACACCCCAGGGCAGACATTCATGGGGCAGCAGAGTCTAAGCTGGAGGTGCAGGCTCGAGGGTCATCTCCACAGAAGGTCACGTGTAAAGTGAACTCTTCTGCTATTTTGGTCTCAGCTGACTTGACTCATGTTGGAGCAAGGCTGTTGCTGAACATTCATTGTGATACAAATAAGCTTTACTGTGTTACATATTACATCCATTCATTGACAAAGACTGAGCATCCAGTGTGTGCCAGGCACTGCAGTAGGCACTGGGGCTGCAGGGGTGAGTAAAACGGGTGCAGTCACTGCATTCCGGACCTTAGAGTCTGGGGTGGGTACAATTATACCAATACAGGTTTAACCACAGTTTTTGAGACTAATGAGGGGAGGAAGGATATGGTGCTCTATTTGAGGGACCTAACCTGGTCTGGGGTGAAGGATGCTTCCCTGATGAAGTGACTTTTTTTTGCAGTTTTTGACCGAGGCTGGGTTTGAACCTGCCACCTCTGGCATATGGGGCTGGCGCCCTACTCCTTTGAGCCACAGGCACCACCCCCTGATGAAGTGACTTTAAAGTTGAGATTTAAAGAATGAGGAAGGAGGGAGGAAAGCAGGCCAGCAGAGGAAATGGCACCTGGGAGGGCGAGAGGCAATGGGCCTAGCTCACACAGCTGCCGGACACTGAGCAGGGAGACGGTGAGCTTGGCCACAGCACACGGACTCATAGCGGCCACAGGGAGGATTTTAGCTTTCGTGGTAGAAGCAATGAGGGGTCATTGAGGGGTCTTGACAAGGGCTGACACAGTCACATCTGTGCTTTACAGATCCCTCTGGAGAATGGTGAAGAAATTAGGGGGAGGGGAGGGGGATTTATCCCTGGTCCAGATAAATCTGTGTTTGATTCACTCAGCAAACTTGCTCTCTATGCCTCACGCATGGCTCTTCCTCTACCTGCATTTGTCTGTAGAAAGACACCACCTTCGTCCAATGGTCCAGACCATGAGCATGGGGTCCCGGGAGTCGATCCTCTCTCTCACCCCACGTCCAGCCTATCTCCATCCCTCCTAGCCTCCCTCTACCCCCTGCCCTCACCCCAGGCAGGCCCATTCTCTCCTTTCTCAGGCCCCGGGGTC
Organism: Nycticebus coucang; assembly: GCF_027406575.1. Classification (NCBI taxonomy): domain Eukaryota; kingdom Metazoa; phylum Chordata; class Mammalia; order Primates; family Lorisidae; genus Nycticebus; species Nycticebus coucang. The sequence goes on from NC_069801.1 coordinate 30,708,450, forward strand.
TCCTGTCCTCAGCCTGCCCCTCTGCAGTCCACCCCCTATCAGGGGACTCAAGGGCATGGTCCTTCACACTCCCCTGTTCTTCATGCCCTAGTAAGTGTTACCAGCCCATTATTGCCTGGTCCTTGCCTACCTCTGAGGTCTTGTCTTCTGCTCCTCTGTGCCCTCCTGCCCCACCCCACGTCCACCTTCACTCCTCTGTGATGCTAAATGAATGCTGAGCTCTTCTAAATAATGTGCTTTGCACATGCTGTTCCCTCTGCCGGGGGCACTGTCTCCACTCCCCTTTACGGGACTGGTTCCTCATATTTCAGGTCTCAGCCAATGCCACTCACTCATCCCTTTATTAATTTGACACATATTCATTGACCGTTAGAATGTGCAAAGCAACGTGATAGGGGCTGGGGTCCAGTGGGAACAAGATGGACGCATCCTCTGCCCTCCCAGAGTTTACAGCATGGAGCTGTCTGTCTACCAAATGCCTCCATGGCTCCCATCTTTCTGCATGATGAAGTTATAGTTTATTAATACTGTGAGTTGTCTCCCCTCCTGGTTTGCAAGTCCCACAGGACAAGAATCAAAGTACAATACTTGGCACATAGTAGGTCTTCATGTGCTGCATTTACAGAGCTGAGTAAGATACAGTCCCTGCCCTGAATAGGTACAGGACCATGTATGCAGCCTGGCCATGGAGATCATGGCCACCAGCATCACAGATACCCCATGTGATCTTTTCTGCCCAGACCACATCTCCCAGAGAACTGCACCATCTTCACATCCCAGCAGCCCCCAAGCCCACCACCTGCTGATAACAGAGCTGAAGACCCAGGAGACCTGCTTCATTCCCAGGCTAGCACAGGGCACTGATACCCTGGAAGCCCAACTTTTCTATGCAGTTAGGAAAAGGTGCTAATTAACACAAATGTTCATCCATTAAACTTGCATTCCATGTCCAGCAGCTGAGACAGCTGACACATGGCCCTCCTGCCTGGCCTTCCCTCCCCTTCTTTCCCCCTTGAAATCTGTGGAACTTGAGAGAAGGTAAACATTCAGTGCCTGCTGTTGAAAGACAACAAAAGAGAAAGTGTGCCCTTCCCAAGAGAGCTGATGTGTGTTCATTTGCCAAACACAAAACCACCTTAATTTCTGTTCCAGCCCCACACCAGGCACATTGCAGCAAGGACAAGGGTGTGTGTGCCAAGATGGACTCCACAACTTTGTGACGTCCACTTATGAAGTGTCACACCTGCTCCCTGCCCCTGTGTCTCTGGGGGGCCACTTGGAAACTTCTCAGCCATTCCCCCCTCAAGTCCTGCCCTGAGTCTTTCCCTCAGCAGAGGTTCTAGGAGCACAAACTGGGATCACGTTTGCACAGGCTCAGGACATACCAGTGAGTCTCTGGGCCTCCCTGTGCTCTTTGCCTGACCCTTCTTATACTTGATTCTGCCCCTGTAAATTCAGGCCCATGCAGGTCCCATCCCCAGAAGGAAAAGTAGCAGAATTATGCCTCATCCAGGGACTCCTGTTAGCAGCCCTGAGACCCTTTCCATGGGAGCCTGATCCAGCCTGGCAGCCCGAAGCTGGCCCAGGAGCCTTCATGGTCAGTGCCTAAGCCGGAATCCTCCCATCACCCCCCAGCCCACATTGGCCAGTCCCTGGGCCTGCACGAGTGGCCCCAACCTGCCCTGCACTCCACTGCTGAGCCTCTCCCTTGCTTCCCAGCCTTACACCTGCCTATCACTTCCAGCTATGGTCATTGGTGGGTCTTAGTTCCTGCCAGGCTTCTATGACTGTCCTGTGTCCCCTGACCCTAGATTCTGCCTCTGGAAAGGAGAGCTTCGTGGATGGGGGAATGGTATAGGAGGCAGCTATAAATCAATGAGTCAAATTCCAAGTCTAGCTCTGCCCCTACTAACCACGTGGCCTGGAGCAGCTCATTTCATTTCCATGTTTTGCAGGGTTGACGGGATAAAAAAATAGGACAATGCATACATGGTGCTTGTCCAGGGTCTAGCACACAAGTGCCTTCCTGGTAGCTAAGACATCTAGTGTTCTAAGCATTTTGCTCATGTTACCTCATTTAATTTATAACCACCCTGTGACATAGGTGCAGATAGACTCCCGTTTTACAGACAGTGAGACCAGGCACAGACAGCTCTCATAACTAAGTTGAGTATAAGCTATATAGCTAGCAAGTGGCAGAGTCACATATTTACACCAAGGGAGGCTGGCTCGAGCACGTAGGCTCGGAACCACCACTCAGCATCTACCCTGATGGAGGGCACTGTTTTTTCCATTTTGGTTGTTGTTTTCATTGTTAGATGTCCTAACACCCAGGCTGTGTGCCAGGCCTCTGAATTGGACTGCCTCCTGGGGTCCCTCACCCACCCTCGCACCCCAACCCACCTTGCACATTTGCATGTAAGGGGAATGTGGTGCCTGCCCTGCCTTCCTCCAAGTGCCTGTGTGTGCAGATGCTGTGAGCAACAGGGAGTGAGCCAGAGAGGCCAGAGAGACAGTCAGAGACAAAGAGTTGTTGCTGCCAAGTCCCTTTCATCTCCAACAGAGAGAGAGAGAGAGAGGGAGGGGGAGAGAGGCTCTCCAAGGTGGGTTGGGAGAGGCTCCCTGTAAGCACGTGTGTGAGAGCAACTGGATTTCAGAGGGTGAGCAGGAGATGGGCTGCCTCCTTGGGTGAGAGAGAGAGAGTGTGTGTGTGTGTGTGTGTGTGTGTGCGTGTCTGTGCACCTGTGTGAACAGGCGGTGAGTGCCGAGTGTGCATCTGTGAGCACCGGGAGTGCGTCTGCAGGCACACGACCATCAGCTCTGTCCGTCCCACCCCCAGATAAACGGCATAAACAAGGCTGAGCTTCAAACAGGCCTTCTGATGACTTTGGTGGCAGGGAGGACAGTAGGAGAGAGGGAAGGGGGGAGGGAGGGAGGAAGCTGGAAGGAGAAGAAAGGCAGCACTCTCACACACTGGGCGCGCGGGCATGTCGGACGCCTTCCACTGCCAAGCCCTCCTGAAAGCTGTCCCATCCAGCCAAATAACATCACAAAGCAGTCCCCAAAGCAAGAGCCAGGCCCTTTCCCAGGGGCACAAGGCTCCTACTCCCAGCCACTGATATTTTATTGATTACATAAACAGCCTGGAGGCAATTGCAGTTGGGGTAGGGAAAAAGCAATTTTCCTTCCCCTTCTGCTTTTCCTGCTGGACCTTCCTGCTGAGCTGAGGCCACTGCTGTATGGACAGCCAGGGTGTGCTCGGGTCACACTGCCATCCCAGCAGGAGGCCCTGTGCTCTGTGAGCCTCCTCAGATTCACTTGGGTGCTGGATTCTACTCTGCAGGCATATTATTAGAGGGACAGACATATAGCTTAGGCCAAGAGAGAAGGGCATGAAGTTGGGCATGATTCCTGCTGACCTTTCAGTTTGGGACAGGAATGGAGAGGACAAGTCTGGACATACCAAAGAAACAGAGTCAGGGCCATGAAGATGGGGTAGACCCACACCTGACTCTGAAGCCAACATAAGCCACTGCCATCTCCTTGGGAGTGGTGCTGGCTAGTCCATTTGGACTTCACTTTCCTCACCCATGCAATGGGCATGCTATCTCTCTCAGGATGATTGAGAAGGATCACTTACCCATCAGCCAGCAGAGAGGGAGAGCTCACAGAGCCCACTGGTGTGCATCAGAAGGGAAGGGAACATTCAAGCTCACCCTAGGCTTGCCAACAAGCAGGCAAGTATTGGCTCAGAGATTCCACCTTAGTAAGCGCTGGAGCACAGGGAAGGTGGGAAGGAGGGGCCAGTGCCCGGCACGTGACAAGTGCTTAGCGAGTGTCTATGGAACAACCTGCTGAGAGACTGAACTGTGCACAAGTTCTAGAGGAAGCGGATCCCAGAGTGTCACGGAAGGCCAGAGATGGGGAGGTTTCACACAGGAGATGTCCTTTAAAAAGAATCTTGAAGCAAGTGGGAGTTTGCTAGATGGAGGGGGAAGGAATGGAAACAGAACTCCAAGCATGAAAAAGAGTACTGTGGGGGCAGGTCTCGGGATGAGCTGCCGGGGCAGACAGAGCACAGTCACAAGACTGCTGAATGTTCACATGGGCCAGACCTTGCTCTCAGTGCTTCTCATGAATTCATTCGTTTCGACCCTTCGGGTATATGATCTCCCTAGCCCCATTCCACAGACAAGGAAACTGAGACCCAGAGAGCAAACATCCCTGGATCCCAAGTACACAGAGCTGAAAGGGCCTATTCAGTTAGGCCTCTGATCTGGCCAGGCACTGTGGTCTGTGGAGAGTAATCAATCTAAGCCAGTTTTTTATTTTTTTAATTTCAGGTTAATGTGAGGGTCAAACAACCAAATCATAGTATTTGAATTTATCAGGTAGAGTCCCTCTTATGCCCATTCAGTGGGCGCACCCCAACCCCCCACCCCATTCCTGCTTCCCCCAACTGGAATTGAAATGAGTTTTTCTCCTATGTGGGCTTGAATTAGATCATCTATTGGCTTCATATTAGTATTCAATGGATTGGATACTTGCTTTTCCATTCTTGAGATAGTTTACTAAGAATGATGTGCTCCACCTCTTTCCAGGTTAATACAAAAGACGTAAAGTCTCATCTTTTTATGGCTGAATAGTATTCCAGGGTATATATATATATATATATACCACTGCTTGTTAATCATTCCTGAGTTGATGGGCACTTAGATTGTTTCCACATCTTGGAAATTGTAAATTGAGCTGCGATAAACAGTCTAGTGCCTATGTCCTTATGATACAATGACATTTTTTCTTCTGATTAGATGCCTAGTAGTGGGATTGAGGGGTCAGGCCAATGTTTTTCAACCTTTTTTAAATCTCATGGCGTACTTGAACCTATAGTTATACTTCCACGGCACACATAAATCATATGGATCAAGAAAGAAATGTAAGAAAAGAATAGATTTACTGTGCTTTGAACTTCTTTCAAAAATAATTTAATGAATGGTCTTTTAAAAATTTTGCAGCATATCTAAGATCCTCTCACCGCACACCAGTGTGCAGTGACACACAAGTCGAAAATATTGCTCTACGCTCAGAATCAAACACCCGCAGCACTATTCATGACAGTCAAGAGATGGTGGGAGTCAGGGCTGGGGGCAGCTTCTGCAGGCATCTTTTCTTTTCTTTTTTGAAACATCTTTTTTAAAATTTATTTTGCAATTGACATATAATTGTACATATTTATGAGACACACCGTGAGGTTTCAATATACACACAATGTATGATAATCAGGTCAGGGTAATTAGCATATTCATCCTCTCAAACATTGATCATTTCTTTGTGTTGAGAGCACTCACTATCCTCCCTCCAGCTACTTGAAACTATATAAAATGTGACCGTCAGCTATATTTCATCCTTTCGCTATGCAATATAGAACTTATTCCTGCTAGCTAGCTGCAATTCTGTATCCTTTAACACATGTCTCCCAGCCTCGCATAACCTTTGTTCTACTTTTTGCTTTCCTAAGATCAACTTTTTATTTTATTTATTTATTTTTGTGGAGACAAGAGTCTCACTTTATCGCCCTTGGTAGAGTGCTGTGCCGTCACAGCTCACAGCAACCTCCAGCTCCTGGGCTTAGGCGATTCTCTTGCCTCAACCTCCCCAGTAGCTGGGACTACAGGCGCCCGCCACAACGCCTGGCTATTTTTTGTTGCAGTTTAGCAAGGCCAGGTTTGAAGCCACCGCCTTCGATATATGGGGTCTGCGCCCTACTCACTGAGCCACAGGTGCCGCCCCTAAGATCAACTTTTTAAAGCTTCCACATATGAGTGGAACATGCAGTGTTTAACTTTCAGTTTCCGGCTCATCTTACTTAACATAATGTCCTCCAGTTCCAACCACATGGCTGCAAATAGCAGGATTTCATTCTTTTTTATGGCCGAATAGTATTCCACTGAGCACATACACCACTTTCTCTTTATCCATGCATCTGTTATTGGATACTTGGCTTGATCCCACATCTTAACTATTGCGCATAGTGCTGCAGAGCGCAGCTATCTCTTCCTTATACCGATTTCCCACTTTTCAACAGAAATCTCAGGCTTTGAAAGCATTTGCATGTTGAGTGATACACCCTGCCCAGCATCGTTGCCTCGGAGACACTTTCACTCCCATTAATGCTACGCCAGCTCCAGGAGGCATAAGTTACAGAGCCCATAGCACAGATGAGGACGCTGAGGCTCTGGGAGCTCCAGTGAGTGTCACATAACTGGCTCTGGCAGAGACCAGACTCCAATCCATGTCCTGTGACTCTAAATTCTCTGGACTACATGAGCTATGTCTTCAATATCAGCTGTATCCTCTTGTAGGTATTGACTTTCTCATGCACCAAGCCCTGGTAAATTCTCAGTAAGTATGTGTAAAGTGAGTAAATGAATGAATGAGGCTGAGTCATAGGAGTTGGTCCTCTCTGGCTCTTGAGGGCACTTTGGTTGTATTGCACAAAGGAAAATAGGCATAAGCCCTTTCCCTTTCCTGCATCAATGCAAGGATTGGAGACAGAGTAGGCAGGGTCAGCAGAGTTGGCAGAGATGGGGGCATCAGAAGAAGGCAGGCGTCCCCATCCTGGTGACTGGACTCAGGAGCCTGCATTAGGCTAGAAGACCCAGTCTACCACCTCCTCTAACTCCCATAGAGTAAATGCCAGGCCAGACTGTGAGAGGAACCAAGAAGCTGCTCCAGTAAAGTGCTGGGCAGCTCTGAAGATGGGTCCTCTGAAAGCACATCTATGAGACCGTGAACACACAAATAGGACTGCCAATGTAGAGGTTTGGGGAAATCTCACTCCTCCGGGACTGCTGTTCTGGTGGAAGCCAGTGCTGACTCGTAAACCCTTCCCATCTCTCATTTAATATGAAGGAACTATTTGGAAGTGCTCTTTCCAAAGTATTTTTAAAATAAGATCATATATACACACACACATACATAGAGAGAGTGTGAGTGACTATGACAGATGGATAGGGTATTCAGTGGAGTATTTTTAATCCTGGAGTCAGGATTATGTAATGACGGGAAGAGAAAAGCTAAGGCAGGTGGTGAGTCATCTGGAGTGAAGAGGGGAAGCAAGTTGCACCCAAAACCCTCTTCCTGCTCTGCCAGCATCTGCAGATGCCAAGATGTGCAGGACCCCAGCAAAGAAGCCAGAAAGGTGGGCTCCAGGGGTGGTGAGGACCCATGGTGTGGGCTGGCCCAGCGGGTAGAGCTGGAGTTTGAAGGGTTAGTGAGGGCAGTGAAGAGAAAGCTAGGGCCCAGCCAGGAGCAGCCATAAAGGCCGAGTCTTGGAATTGCTTGCCAATTTCCAGGAAATGGAAAAGGCCTCGGAGACATTTTCAAGTGAGTATTTGGCTCTACGCTGCAGGCCCTGTGTCGTGTTGGACTTCCCGCAAGTTGCTGCATTAGGAGGTTGTGAAAGCTCCCACCAGAAATTGCACCCGTGGTTGGGAAGCATGCTTTGCAGCGCCACCTTGGATGACCACACAGGGCTCTTCTCCAGGCCTGCGGAGCACATGCCGTAGCCAACAGGCCTGTGTGAAGAAGTGTTGGGATGGGACATAAGGAGCAAGTCTTGATTAGGAAGAAAGGAAAGCTAGAGATCGGAGATGGGGAAGGCTGGGGGTGTCTGCCAGAAAAGAACTTCCGGAAGATAACACCTACCATCTGCCCTGGTGAAGTTGTAAAGTCACCTGCCAAATGCAAAGGGCTAGACCAGATGGCCAATAGAAGCTCCTGTCTCTCTCTAGAATCCTTTAACTCCAGATGTGTTGCTGCTGTAAGTACACATAGCCATCAGAGTTCTGGAAAAAGAGTTCCAGTTTCCACCCCCTGCTTTCCATTTCTTTTCTTGTTTTTGTTTTTGAGATAGGTCTCTCTCTGTCCCCCGTGGCTAGAACATAGTGTCCTCGTGACAGCTCACTGCAACCTCAAACTCCTGGGTCCAAGTGATCCTCTTGCCTCAGCCTCCTAAGTGTTGCGCCACCGTGCCTGCTAATTTTTCTATTTTTTGTATAGACGGGTCTCACTCTTGCTCAGGCTGAGTGGAGAGAGGTGGGAACCATGAAGGAGATGTGAAGAAGAGTTTAGAGTTGGGGAGAAGGAGAGATTGTAACAGAGAAAGACGAAAGTCCAGACGGAGAAGACAAAGGCTGTGAGAGAGACTCGAGAGCTGTGGAGATGTAAACAGGCAAACACGGATGACAGCAGCGACCCCGTAAGACGGAGAGCCCAGCCAATCAGCAAGCCTTCCGTGTGCTGGGCACTGTTCTAGGTACGGAGGACACACAAGTGGTAAGACCCCCTCCACTTTCTAGAGCCTCTTGTCTAGTGGGGTAAGAGACAGACACTGCCTGTGTAATCTCTCCAGACATAATGACTTCAAACAGCAATAAAAGAAGAAAATCAAGGTGAAGTGGCAGAGAAACTGAGAATCAGGGAGAGTTGGATAGCAGGAAAGGGGCCGAAAATGTCATAGGGACCATTAGGAGACCAGGGAGTGAAGGAGGGAAGAAAGGAGGGAGAGAGGCCGCAACAGAAGTGACACCAGAGAAACCAGGGGGTGCAGAAGCCACAGGAGAGGTGCCAACAGTCAGGAATCCCAAGAAACCGAGATAGAAAAAGAGCAGAGCCGAAGAAAGAGACATGCCTAAAATAGGGGGGCTGAAGATGGGAACAAAATGAGGAAGGCACATGCAGAGAAAGTTAGACAGCCAGAGTCAGGATGGCAGGAAGGCCGGGCGGCAACCCAGAGAGACAGAAACAAGGAGACTATCACCATCCGCACCATGCACTGGATTTTCCAAGCCCCCTCTAGATCTTTGAACTTGAACCTTCTCATTGCCAAGGGTTACTTTCGTTATCCTCCCCAATGGGCCCCAAGGTTTGAAAGATATTTGTCTACCAAACAATCTGCATTTCATAAGTAATAATTAATTCGCTGCCCCATTTTTTATTCATCAAAGACGTCTATAACTGGCAATCAGGGCTTCAGATCAGCAGGAAAGAGCTCCTGTTGCCACTGGAAGTTGCTGCACTTCCAGCCAAAAGCAACGAAATCTGCCATTTGAGTCATCAGCCTTGCACAGGCTAATCACAGGTAAAAGCATCTTTTGTGTTATGTTTGGGGAGATGTTGACAACAGTTTAAAGGACACAGAGAGAGACCTTCCTGCCTCCACAGACCCCTGAGGGTCCCAGAGCCCAGTTTGGGGTGACAGTCCCTGCAAGTCCCATCATACTGCTAGTACTGGGCTGCCTGAGCCAAGGTGCTGGGCGAGTTGGGCTCCTTCCTCAGGAGTGTGTGGCCAGAAATGGATACACATCAACTGTCCAAGTAGCCAGTTTAAACACAAACTACAGCTATGAAGATAACAGTAGCAAAGCTGCTTAGCCCTCTAGCTACTGTCCAATTCTCACCTTCTTCCACCTTCATGGGGGCCTTTTCTTCTGACTTATTCTTCCCAAGCAATTTTCTAGAAGTCTCCCATTGTCTTCCAGATCACCCAAGTCAATGGCTTTTCCAAACTCAAGTCTGTCTGTCATTTAACATTGTAGACACTGCCCTCTCACTCAACTGTCCGATGCTGGACCTCAGGTCCAGGAGACTTAGTGTGAAGGTAGGTTTATCTGTATCCCTGTAAGGGCAGTCTCCCAGAACAACAGCCAAGCCTCCCAGAACAACAGCCAAGCCTATGACCAGTCACTCTCTCTTCTATTTGTGTCTCTGGGCTGTCCCTGTCAAAACCGAGGCCTAAAATAGCCTCTGGAGATGGCATCTCTTATTGTGGCCCCCTAGTCTGTGACCCTGGCCATGCCTCCAGCTCTGAACCTTAGCGAAGAATTTGGTTTGAAGTCTATTCATAACCCCTTCCTGGGCTCTCACCCTGAGTTGGGTTGGTCTTGGTTTAGTTTCTCTTTTTTATTAAATCATAGCTTTATACATTAATACATTTATGGGGTACAATGTGCTGATTTTAGATACAATTTGAATACTTACATCAAACTGGTTAACATAGCCTTCACCTCACTTAATTACTGTATTAAGACATTTATACTCTACACTTAATGGATTTGACATGTACCTTTGCAAAATGTACCATAGGTGTGGTCCCATGGATCACCCTCCTTCCATCCGACCTCCCCCCGCTCCTCCCCCTCCTCTCCCTTCCTCCATCCTGAGCTATAGTTGTGTTTTATCTTTCATATGGAAGTGTGAGTGATTATATATTGGTTTTATAATAATACTGAGTACACTGGATACTTTTTCTTCCATTTTTGAGATACGTTACTAAGAAGGCTATGTTCCAGCTCCATCCATGTAAACACAAAAGAGGTAAAGTTTCATGCTTGTTCCCATCTCAGGGTTCCTTTGGGTTCTCCTGCAGCGCTTTCTTTCCTTTCCTTTTCTTTTTTTTCTTTTATTTTTCTGAGACAGAGCCTCAAGCTGTCACCCTGGGTAGAGTGCCCTGGCATCACAGCTCACAGCAACCTCCAACTCCTAGGCTTAAGCGATTCTCTTACCTCAGCCTCCCGGGTAGCTGGGACTACAGGCACCTGGCGCAACGGCCGGCTATTTTTTGGTTGTAGTTGTCATTGTTGTTTGGCAGGCCCGGGTTGGATTTCAACCTGCCAGCTCTGGTATATGTGGCTGGTGCCCTAGCCGCTTGAGCTACCGGTGCCGAGCCTCCTGCAGCGCTTTCTACAGCTTCACTGCCTCCCCCATCAGAGTCTCCAGGGGGGACCCTGGCGGAGGCCTTATCCCCACTCTCGGTGACTGCCCTCCTCTTGTTGCACGCTGTGCGGACCCCCCACTTGCACATTGCTTATTCTGCCCCCGACCTTGAATAGGCTGTGCCCCATCCTCCACTCCTGCCTTTCAGCTCCCACGGTCCTTTAAGGCTCACTTTCTTTCCTATCCTCTGCTGCAGGGAGCCAACTGGATAACATGTAGGAGCTCAGGGGCTCCCCAAGATATCCAGGAGTAAGGAAAGTTTGATAAACCTAAATCCTGGGGGATCCCCCCAAAACAAGAACAGACTGTCTCTTCCAGGCAAGCATGGAGCTGGGGAAAGGGACCAAACTACAATGATCAGAAGCCCTGCAGACCCTGGGACCAACCAGAGTGTGAACAAAGGTGGAACAGAGTAACATACGTCTCTATCTTCATGGCCACGCCTGAGGTTCCCGAAACTTGGAGTTTTAGTCACCACTGCGGAAGTGGGCACCATGTGAGCTAAAGGCACAAGGTCAGTGCGCATAATTCCTAACTGCTGCAAGAGGCTCCCCACCTGCCTGTCACCAGGTACAATAGCAATCCATCTCTCTCCCTTTCTCTCAGCATCTCTCCCCTCTTGTTCTCCCAAAGCACTTCATCATATCACCATTCACGTTTCATTTATCCTTGTTTGTGCGCATGTGCTATTTTTCTTCTATTGAAAGCATGACATTTCACAAATATTGGCGGCATGAATGCCTCAGTTATATATTAAAATTGGGAGAAAATTTTATTTGAAAAAAGACTTAAATGCATGCAGTGCCTACAGAGAGATTTATTCCCTTCTTACTTTCGACATTCTCTATAATTAATATCTACTTAGAAATATCACTCATTAGTTCATTAACAAACACATACTGAGTGCCTATTATATGCCAGGCATCATGCTAAGGGATTGAGCCCCACAAAAACCAAGACACAGTCCAACAGTCCCCACCCTCTAGGAGCCTATGGTAAAGACAGGGAGATGGGTGAGCAAACAGTTGTCAGACAAGGTAAGAGGTGCTACAGTGGAGATATGTGCTGAGTGTTTGGGGGTGTATATGCCAAGGAAGTAAGGTCAACTGGCCAAGACTTTGAAGGAGACAGTGGTCAGGGAAGGCAGGGGTTGTCCCTTACTGAGTTTTGAAGGGCATATGGCAGTTAGAAGAGAATTGGAGGGGGAAAGTGAATTTCTAGCCAGAATAATTAACCTAGAAAAAAAAAAAAGGGAGAGCATGACACACAAATTAGTAGAATGACAGGTTGTTCAGAATGTCTAATAATAGGGTGCATGGTAGGTGGGGTAGGGAAGAGGTGAGAATGTGGCTGGCTGATGAGGGAAGTGGGGTAAGATCATGAAGGGCCCCGTATTCAACGTTAGGGAGTTTGTATCCTGTATCCCCTTGTTATGGTAAGTACCCCATCCCTTTGAAAAGAGTTAAGGAATGGCAACTGGATTTGGGTGGTAGGTAGAACCCTTGTGGCCAATGTGGAAAGAAGGTAGGAAGATAGGGCAATAGTTTGAATGAGGCATGATAAAGGCTCGTACAAAGGCCCCGGGCATGGAGAAAATGGCCAAATTAAAATGATGGTAAGTAGAAAGTGTCTACAGCCTTCAAAGACCGACTGGGTTGCAAATTTTCTTTGACCAGGTCCTGTGTCAGCAGCCTCCCGGTTGGATCTGCTCTCGCCTGGGGCTCAGGCATTCCGAGCTAATGAGCAGCAGTAGACTCACCTCCATGGAGGCCTGTTCCAGCAGCTGGCACAGATGGACCAGCCTCTATTGTCAAACACACTGAGAAGGATTTTTGCTTGCTCTTGATTTTATTAAAATCGAGCGTCACTTATGTCTTCTAGCTTTTCCAGCTAGCAGATCAAATTTCACAGTAAAAAAAAAAAAAAAACCCAGACCAAACTTCTGCAACTAACTTCAGGTTCACAACCATCCCCTGTCTTTCAGTATCCATTACTGCCTTTTTTCTCTCCTTGTTACTCCAAAGAGCACTGCTGACAACTGTGGCTGTTTATACTTAATTCTGTCCTTTGACTATATGGGCCCAATCAGGATCAGAGTTTACCTTGGTTGCTAATGGGAACCGTGCTATTAGTTATCTCTTCACCATCTTTGAAGCTCAGCACCAGTGTGAAAGTTGCTTTGCATTAAATTCTAAGGAGGAACTCATTAACTCTATTATGCTGGAAGAAACAGTTCTAATGCAAACCACTCTTAAAGGAAACTTTTTCCTCTCTTGAATATTTTAGACGTATTTTGTAGCGTAGAATTAATTTTTAAAGAAAATTACATAGTGTTTTTCTGATAAGCAAAAATAGATTGAGGGGAGGGATAGAGCAGAGAGGAAGAGGGAGGGGGAGGGAGAGAGGAAGAGAGACCAGCACAGGGAAAGACAGAGATAAATAAAGCAGTCACAGCTTACTGCCTACTGGAGTGACTCTTGGCCATTTGTTATCATTTTAGAGATAGTCTGTGGAACAGGTCATCAAAGCCACTTTTTTACGCTTAATAAAATATACCAAGACTCTGTGACAACTACAGATTAAAGAGGTGGCACCAGCACCAACTGTTGATACTGTAGTTTCACACTTCTAATTTCAACGCTCAACAAGAGTCACCGGGACCTAAAACTTACACTTTTTCCCTAACATAGGATCCGTCTTAGAGCCGTTAGCCAGCCTCATAACCCAGTAAGGGCTGCTGTGTCTTCTACCTCCTCCTCTACCCCGATCTGTGTCTCGTTTTAATTTGTTTTTCTGCCCAGTTCCAGAAATTTTAAAGTTTCTGAACTTTCCACTGATGAAGACCATATTGAAGTCTGTAGCATAAATGTAGTTCCATGGCGGAATGGGCTGGGGCAGGGAAATACCAGCCCCCACGATGTTCCCAGGAAACAACCATGAACTTGTAGGCAGCACTGATTCAGCCCTAGGGACAGCGACAGTGAGCCAAGTTCCATGTCCAACCTGTCCCTTCTCCCCCCAAAACACCATCCAGGTCTGGCTTTACTAGAAAGTAGAGGAAATTAAACACTTAGTCCTGATGGTGGATTATGGGGAAAGGGGCTTTTAGGACGTTATATAGAGTCAAAACGTGTTGAGAAATGTATCTCGTATGTCTGGTTGCATTGACTCCGGACTGTGCACTTTTGCAAAGCTAGGGATGTTTGCTCTGTGTCAAGCCTGATTTATAGAGCTAGTAAGAATAGGTCTGAGACTCTGATCCATGTCTACATGACTCCAGGATCCCTGCTCTTAAACTTGCACGGAGGAGGTTCTATGTCTGAGCTGGAGCCCTTAACATGAAGGCGTCAGTGTCAACAGTCTTATAGGTTTGCCATTGTGGAAATTTCCTAGATTCTGACTTTGTCAGCTCAAATATTCTGTATACTCTATTCCATCCCTGAACAATTATTTCAGAGGGGGCGGCACCTGTGGCTCAGTGAGTAGGGCGCCGGCCCCATATGCCGAGGGTGGCGGGTTCAAACCCAGCCCCGGCCAAACTGCAACAAAAAAATAGCCGGGCGTTGTGGTGGGCGCCTGTAGTCCCAGCTGCTTGGGAGGCTGAGGCAAGAGAATTGCGTAAGCCCAAGAGTTACAGGTTGCTGTGAGTGGTGTGACATCATGGCACTCTACCAGAGGGTGGTACAGTGAGACTCTGTCTCTACAAAAAAAAAAAAAAAAAAAGATAGCCAGGTATTGTGGTGGGCGCCTGTAGTCCCAGCTACTCAGGATGCTGAGGCAAGAGAATCGACTAAGCCCAGGAGTTGGAGGTTGCTGTGAGCTGTGTGACGCCACAGCACCCTGTTGAGGGCAATAAAGTGAGACTCTGTCTCTCCAAAAAAAAAAAAAAAAATTATTTCAGAGATTAAAAAAAGACTAAACAAAAAGAATTAAAAAGAATCCATTCATTTTAGAAGGAAAGAAAAACACCCCCAGCACAGCCATTTTTCACCTCTGCATATTATCTTGTAGCCCTTGTTGACACACTGACATGTTTCCGTCATTGCAATCAAAGCAATTGTAGTATTTGCATTGTGCTTCCACTTAGTGCCTTATCATAAACCTTTCCCCAAGTTGCTATCCAGTCTCTGTAATGATCACTTTTAATGTCTGTATAATGTTCTAACAAATGGATACATCACAATTTACTAAACAGCCCCCTAATTGTTGAACATTTAGGTTATTTCCAGTTTTTTATTTTGTAGATTGTGCTATGATGAGCATTTTTATGTGAAAACCACATGGGGTGATTGAAAGAGCTTTGGAGTCAGAGAGAAGAGTTAAAACTCTCCTCCACAATTTACCTCCGAGTGAATTCTCAGAGATTTCGTGTTGGGGGAGGGAGCAGAAAGCAGAAGGAGTGGACATTACCAGGACAGAGGGGTAGGAGCTTGTTGGGCGGAAATGGGCAGCCCACAGAAAGGAATGTAAAAGGCAGGCGGGAGCTACATTATACACTGTCATGACGCTGGTCCAGCCCGGCGCTGGACAAAGGTAGTTCACCTAGAGCAGCGGTTCTCAGCCTGTGGGTCGCGACCCACAGGAACGGTATTAAAGGGCCACAGCATTAGGAAGGTTGAGAACCACTGACCTGGAGGAAGGCACACAGAGCAGCTTTTCTCCTTTGCCAAATATTCTGAACCCAGGCCGTGAGTGTGGCAATGTATACAGAAGATCAGCTGCCAGAAATCTCCTTTAAGATCTGATGAGATCAGGAGGAAAAGAAACACCTCAGCCACCTTCCTCTGGGCTCGGCACCCTGGGGTTAAGACACTACAGTCATTTCTCTGCACCTAGATGACATTCTCTAAGCTCTTCCTTCCTCCCTACAAGCCCAGGGCACAGCCTCCTACCTCCACCTTCTGGAGCTACTAGCACAGCGAAGACCTCTGAGCACAGCTGCTCATCAGGACTCATTCTGCCGGCTCCTTATGCCTCTTCCTTCCCAAAGACAAGGCCATGGATTCCTATTATCATCTTTTCTACTGCCCCAAGAGAGTAGATGCACCTGAGAATTGCCAGACTTCTGGAATCTTTCATGGTTTTTGTCGCTAACCTTGCTCCTGTCATCCTGATGGGACAGTCCCTGGGCTTTTAGATGATTTCCGTGTGGTCTCTGTGACTCTTGAGGGGAAACCTCCCTGCCTGGGTTGAAGATGCATCCACAGAAGGCCAAGAAGCAGATCAGAAACAGTTGATCATTCAAGTGTTCAAAGTCCAGTGAGTGAGTGTGTTCTCAGAGGACCTCCAGACTGAGCAACTCCATCCTTAGCATGGCCCCTTTGCCACATCTACATAGGAAAGGGAAGTTGTGCCCTTACACTCACCTCCAAATCTCTACAGTCACTCCCACTTGGGAAGGGAGGGGGAGAGCAAGAAGTGGGGGAGAGAAGGGAGCCTGCAGTCCCACCAGCCACCCTTTGGGCACCCCACCCCACCCTAACCCACTTCCTCCCTGCAGTTTTTCTTTCCACCACCATCTCATTTTATTTATTTATTTACTTAGTTACTTATTTATTTATTATTTCAAATTACTGTGAGGTACTAATTTCTAGGTTACACTGTTCTCACTTCCAGGGTAAAGTTCCAATTGTAAAAGAGCCCCTCACCCAGGGGGTGTGTGTACAATAGGTGAGATCCCTCCACAGGCCCTCCCTCCTCCTGCCAATCGTCCTCCCCATCCCCCTTCCCTCCCCCTCCCCCCGACACCATACTACACTATATTTGTGTTTTATTGTTCATATGAGCATGTAATTGTTTATATATTATTTTCATATTCCTATTGAGTACATTGGATATTTATTTTTCCATTCTTGCAGCAGATTTACTAAGAAGAATGTGTTTCAGCTCCATCCAGGTAAATGTAAAAGATGTAAAACCTCATCTTTTTAATGGTTGGATAGTATTCCATGGTATACATATACCACATTTGTTGATCCATTCATGGGTGGATGGGCATTTGGGTTGCTTCCACAACTTGGCAATTATGAACTGAGCTGCAATAAACATTCTGGTGCAAATGTCTTTGTGGTAAAATAATTTTTGTTTTTCTGGGTAGATACCTAGTCATAGGATTGCAGGATCAAAAGGAAGGTCTACTTTTAGTTTTTTGAGGTTTCTCCACACTTCTTTCCAAAAAGGCTGTATTAGTTTGCAGTCCCACCAGCAGTGTAGAAGTGTTCCCTTCTCTCCACATCCACGCCAGCATCTGCAGTTTTGAGACTTTGGGATGTGGCCAACCTTACCGTCTTCCCTGCAGTTTCCAGCTGAGCTCTCTGCCCTGGGAGCAGGGGTGCCTCGGTGGGGAAAGTTGCTGACCACCTCCATCTTGGCTGTCAAGACTAATCAACATCAGGGCAATTAGTGGGGAGCACAAAACCTATTTAAAACCTACATTTACCACTTGGCTGGTTCCATTACATGGTGCAATATCCAGGTGTCATGCTTTTTTCTCAAAATGTTTGTCTCAATGCTTCCCTAAGCTGCCAGGGTTAGGACGTCACTGCCAAGAGCCACCCAAGGGAAACTCTCCCCACTCCCATCTTCACAGTGGTCTTTGCAGGCTCCAGCAGTGAGAGGTTCCCCAGCCCACTGAGCCACCTGAGGAGGGAGGTTCTGGACAGGGGCAACAGTAGACACCACAGAGACCTAAGAGGATTGCTTGCTTCCTGCTAGGGTGGTTATGGTACCACCTATTGGTGATGGTGCCAAATCCATGACCCATGCGTGTTGGAGAATCTGGGGACCAATGGGCATGACCTGCTCGGTTGAGACCTCGGTCTCTCCACCTGTCCCTTACAAGTCCAAGAGTCCAAATGAGCAGGATGACATACCGTGGCTTCCTGACATGGGCAAATGAATTCTTGGCCCTGAATCTTTCATGGAGGATCTCACGGGAGCCAGAAGAAAAGCCAAAGCTTCTATTTGAATAAGGCCAGGAGCCCTCTCCTCTGGAGCTGTCCACAGCCCCCTGTCTCTGCCATCCATGTTGCCCCATCTCACCAAGCAGCATCCGAGCACTTTATATCCTTTAAGCCAAAAATATTCCAAGCACTTCATATCCTTTAAGCCAAAAATATCTTTTCTTGCTTGCCCCTGGCCAGCCCTGAGCAGAGCCTAACCCCTGGGCACAGAACCCTTATGCTAACGGGAAAATTCTGGGCTTTGAAGGAATTCCACACTGAGATTGCCAAAGGTGGCTCTCTTTTTATTCATCCAGTAAATATTTCATGAGTACCTACTTGGCTCTGTGCTTGGCCTGAGGACGCAGAGTGAGCAAAGCATGTAGTGTAGAGGTAGAGGCAGGCGAAAATCACGGAAAGACCTACTGACACCCCGCAGCACGTGCCATGACGAGAACGCACACAGGTCCCTCAAAGCAGATAACAGGGATCTGAACCCTGACTAGGGGTCAGGAACATCTTCAGAGAAGCCCCTGGGAGGAGTGTCTCTGCCTGTCTTTCCTCGTGGCTTATAGTCTGCCACACAGAGCTTCTTGCTTGTGGAGTCACTAAGGAATGCTTCTTGTCACGTCTCCTCAGTCTCCATCACTTACTTCATCCTTTCAGCCACAGTCATCTCATCTCTGTAACCAGCCTCAACTCTTATTTTACCCAAACAAGTGTCAACCACGGAGCAGAATCGGGTCTGGGTGCCCTCCCTTCCTCCCATGTAAGTGGAGTGGGCACCCTTTGGATGCGGCTGAGAAGAAAGCTGTTGCTTCAAGATGAGCAAAGGATCTACCTCCCTCCCACTCTGTCACTTGCAGCGCTCTCCTCTCAGCATGCAGGGCCAGCTGATGTTCCTGCACAGGAGGCCTTGTGTACACGCCTGGCTCAGGGTGGAGAGGGAGGCTCCTCTGCAGACCTCCTCTGGGCTGGGTACTGGAGAGCCTAGCTTTTCCAGTGGCCCACAGATCCTCCCGGGAACAGAGCAGCCATTTCCCATCCTTGCACAAAGCAAGCCTGCATATCCTGGGAAAAGGAGGGGTGCTCGTACTGTAGCCCTCAATCAGGTGGATCCTGACAGCACAAGAGCCAATTTTATGAGGGTATCTGGTGCTCACACGCCCAGTCACACTCAGTGCCACCTGCAGGGACTGTCCATACCACCTGCTCCACGGGCATCTCCTATCTTGCACATGGGTGGGTCACAGGATCAATAGAAGGCCTAGCTTCTGCCTCTGCAGCCAGGCGGGGGCTGCCAGAGCTCCATGCACATAAGCATGTATCTGTTCTCAGGGTGGGGAAGCACAAATGCACAGCACTGTGGCAGGAAACGCAGGCCTAAGTTAGCTTTAACTCATGGTGTGCGTTTAGAAGTGACCTCCCAGGGCTGGGCGGGTGGTTCACACCTGTAATCCTAGCATCCTGGGAGGCCAAGGCAGGGGGAATTGCTTGAGCTCAGCCTAAGCAAGAACGAGACACCATCTTTACTAAAAACAGAAAAACTAGCCAGGCGTTATGTGGGTCATGTGTAGTATTGGCTACTTGGGAGACTGAGGCAAGAGGATTTCTAAAGCCCAAGAGTTTGAGGTTTCTGTGAGCTGTGACGTCATGGCACTCTATCCAGGAGATGATCTCAAAAAAAAAAAAAAAAAAAGAAGTGGCCTGCCTTCTCTGAGCCTCCTTTCTTATGAAGTAAGTGGTGGGGCTAAATAAGTGGACTTTCAAATGTTTTTCCATGTGACCCAGTGCCCTTTAAAGGTGAAGGCAAGGCTGATGGGCAGGGATCTGAGCTCTGCCCAACCCTGCTTTGACCAAACTAGCACCAATTTCATCTGCTTTGTTATACAGAGCTTTTGCAGAAAATTTTCACTTAGGAAATAAAAGTTCATTGCTAAAATTAAGTTTGAAAACCACTGGAGTGATAGTCCCAAAGGACCCTTTCAGGTCTGACATTTCATGATTTATGAGTAAATAAAATAAAGTCTATGTAAAAGGCTTGGAACATGGTAGGGAGGCAATAAACGGACCCCATTATGACTATGTCATGAGACCCCCCTGAACATGCGCAGCTAAAATCCAGGTATGGGGCCTATTCTGTTTTCTGATCTTCAAGTCTAGGGACCACACTTGGAGAGGCTCTGTAAGTACGAAAGTGAATAAATGTAGAAAGAAAAAGAGGGAGGGAGTGCAGGAATAGAAAGGAAGGAGAGAGGTATACATGCTAGAGTCGGCGCCTAGGAGCCCTCGGGTGCTCAGGGTCCTAGAGGAGAGGAGTGTAGACCCCAAGCTGGCAACTCCATCATATAGGCCTCTTGGAACATTGGTTGCCATGGAGACAGGGAACATGGGACCGGGGCACTGGTCTCTCCACCAGAGGCAGCATCTGCTCCTGTTGGTCTTATGCTGTTTAAGATAGTGCAGAGGTGGGGACTGCACCACTCTCCCTCTGTGCTCGACGCCACCTTACTGTCCTCTGTTCACCCCTGGGACTTCCCTGGGCAGCCAAAGCTCCCTAGAGGTCCCGCTGGCTGCAGTGCACGTGTTAATGGAGCGTGCAACGGGCATTGGGCAGACTTTCTCAGAACAGGCAGGTGGAGGGGGGCTGGACGAGGAGGTGAGATGGGATCCTTAGAGCTGGAGAGCAGCAGTGTCAGGATGGGAGTTGGAAAAGGAGAGTCTGACAAGCTGCAGAGGGGAAGAGGCCCAGGGAAAGAGACTAGGCTGGCGGCTGCAGAAATCATTCAAATGAGGGGAAATGCAGGCCTGGCATAGACCAACATCAGGGAAATGGACTGGAAGAATGGAGGCACCCTGGAGTTTCAAGGGGACACCAAAAACTAGAGTCATCTCTTGAACCTAAAACCTTGGAACCTCAGAGCATAAAAAAGTCTTCAAGATCTCCTAGTCCAGCTTTTCCTAATATTCTCCCTAGAAAACTGACTGGTAAGAGAGTATACTGGAGAAGCATCCAAGGTCAAGTTAACTTTGTAAATGCCTGTGTGCTGAAGCCCAGTCCTGGGGATTTACATGGCACATAGGTATAACAAAGGCCCCCAGAGGTCTTGCTGAAAAGAAGTTTTTATCTTAATGGTTGTTGGACTCAACTTTTATTTTCTCATAGGTCTGGCTACAAGGAAACGTATTTTAGCTTTGTTTAACCCAACTTTGTATTTTAACTCCAACCAAGGAGTATCTCTTGTCCCCTTTAACACCGTCTGGCATGTTAGGAAATTGCCGATATTCTATTATCGTCAAGTCTATCTCACACATAGGATGTGGTGGAAGAAGAGTCAAGAGGCTGAGCTGTCCCAGAGATGACCATGTCTATGACTCACGAGTCCCACCTCTGAGGATCAGGTCGAAGAAATGAGAGCTTCGTGTGGATGTTGCATGATTTAAGGTAGTAAAAATCATTAAATATCTGAAGGTTCGACAAATTGTGGTCCTTTTATGAAATGTTTTGGAAGAAGATCATGACTATTATGTAGTTACACAGGAAATAATTTAAGACGGACTAAAGCATAAGAACTGTGTACTATAGCTTTTTAAAAAATGTATGTATGGGAAAATAAAGAAACATATAGCAGTTTGTTGTTTTTTTTCCCAGAAAAACTATTTTCTCTGAAAGGTGAATATAAGTTCCAATCAAAGAAATAAACAGTCCCCCTGACATAGGTGATAGCTTATTTGTACATCAGGCTTATGTGAGTCTGGTTAGTTTGAGTCAGTTCCCTGCATCTCATTCCCTGCAGGCATCTTGAGTATCTGGATCTGTAGGGCTGAGCTCTGGTATCCTTGTTAATGCATGGCCCCTAATGAGACCCATCCAGAATAGCCACACATTTCTCCCTCTGACCCTCATGTCATGTTCTCAACTTTAACAGGGCTTGCTTGGGAGATAGAATACCTAGGAAAGGGGTCCTCAAACTGTAGCCCGCAGGCCACATGAGGCGGTGTGATTGTGTTTGTTCCCGTTTTGTTTTTTTACTTCAAAATAAAATATGTGCAATGTGTATAGGAATTTGTTCATAGTTTTTTTGTTTTTTTAACTATAGTCCAGCCCTCCAACAGTCTGAGGGACAGTGAATTGGCTCCCTGTTTAAAAAGTTTGAGAACGCCTGACCTAGAGCATATAAAGGGGGAATTTGGCCTAGAATAGACCCTTTGAAAGATTTCTACACTGTTGTTTGGTTCTTGACCTTGGTTCCATATTGGACTCACCTGAAAAGCTTTTAAAAATATGCTGATATGGGGATCTAGGCCTCAGAGATTCTGATTTAACAGGCTTGGGTGTGGGCTGTTTATTGGAGGTTTTTAAAGCCCAGTGATTCTCGCTGGGACTGAGAACACTGGTGTGAGGCACAGGGGACCCGAGGCTGTAGTCGAAGTGGAGGCACTTGTCATTTCATAAGGGCTGGACCTGGCGTTAGCACTCAATACTGTGGGGGCACAGAGGCTTCCTGGACCTGGGTCAAACAGCCTGGGAGGCCTCCAAGGTAGGGAGCAGGTAGGTTGGGCCTTGTGGGATGACTCAAGTTTCCTTCAGAGGGGTCACTCGGGTCGCAGGTCCCCAGTGAGAGAGGCTTGGGCTCCCTGCCATTCCTGGCCTGGGAGAAAGCACACTGTCCCTTAGGGCCCCAGAGTCTGTACCTTTCAAATAAAGACATTGCCGCTTGCCAAGTGGCAAGCTAAATGACTTAATATTTTTGGAGAAGAAAGAACAAAACCACAGCAAGACAGCGTTGTTTTCCCTGCTGTAATTGATGGGGCTCAGTCTATTCTGCCATGAAAGCACAAGCTGCAGCTATTTTTCTTTTTTTAACCAAACACTGCTGAATGTGAAACATTGATTTTTTTAAAAAACTGGATTTCAAACTGAGAAATGTCTTGATCCCAGAAGTCAATCACCTGGAGCGTCTTAACTTCCACTGGCACTATGGTAAGACTGACAAGGGGCTCCATGGGGGCTGATTTCCCACACTGAGCAGCTCTCGCCCCCCTCCCTCCAGAGGCCACAGCGCCAGGCCAAGACTCACAGCCACCCCCCTCCTGGCTCCTGCCGAGACCCCGGCCCAGCAGTGACTGTGTCTAGAAGGGAGGCAGGCACTCCCAGTTCTTTTTCAGATGGATCCTTGGGGGCCAAACCCCTGCCTTGTTCCCTATTCTCAGCCTCTCCCTTCCCCTCCAGCCACCTCCATGCCCTGACGACACCCTGTCCCGGGCTGGAGGGACACTCAGAGCCTCAGACATGTTGAGTCACGGCTTCTCAACTGTAGAACTGTTTACCTGCTGTTTAAAATCAGTTCCTTTTCACTCCATTAATGATTTCCTTTGCTGTGCATAAGCTTTTTAGTTTCATATAATCTCATTTGTTTATTTTTGCTTTTGTTGCCTATGCTTCTGAAGTCTTATTCATAAAATCTTTGAAATGTTTCCCCTATGTTTTCTTCTAGCACTTTTATGTCTCAGGTCTTATGTTTGATCCATTTTGAGTTGACTTTTTTATAGGGTAAGAGGTGAGAATCTAGTTTCATTCTTCTGCTTTTGAATATCCAGTTTTCCCAGCACCATTTATGTAAGAGACTGTCCTTTTCCCAATGTATATTCTTGGTGTCTTTGTCAAAAATCAATTGTCCATAGATACATGGATTCATTTCTGGGTTCTCTAGTCTGGTCCATTGGTCTATATTTTTGTTTTTGTGTCAGTACCATGCTGCTTTGGTTTTTACAGCTTTACAGTATGTTTTGAAGGCAGGTAATGTGTTATCTCCAGCTTTGTTCTTTTTGCTCAGGATTATTTTGACTCTTCAGGGTCTGCTAGGATTACAGAGTGTGTTAGGATTATAGGCCACCTATAATCTGACCTACAACAATACCTATTTCATTTCCATACAAACTTTAGGAGAAAATACTTACAAACTATTCACCCATCAAGGGATTAATATCCAGAATACATAAGAAACTCCAATATCTCAACAGCAAACAAACAAACAAACAACCTGGTTCAAAAGTGGGCAAATGGTCTGAACAGAAATTTCTCCAAAAAGGACATACAAATGACCAAGAAATATATGCTCAACATCACTAGTCATCAGGAAAATGGAAATCAAAACCACGAGGTATCATCTCACCCCCATTAGGACTGCTGTTTTCAAAAAGATAAAAAAATAACAAGTGCTGGCAAAGATTTGGAGAAAAGGGAACTCTTACATGATGTTGGTGGGAATATAAATTAGTACACTGTGGGGAAAAGGACAAAGGTTCCTCAGAAAACTACAAAGGGAATTACCATATGATCCAGCAATCCCACTACTGGGCATTTATCCAAGGAAGGAAAATCAGTATGTCACAGAGACATCTGCACCCCCATGTTTACTGCAGCACTACCCACACTAGTCAAGATGTGGAGACAACCAGTGTGCCCAACAGGAGATGAATGAATGAAAAGAACATGGGACCTGTGCACAGTGGAATACTATTCAGTCATGAAAAGGAATGAAATCCTGTTATCTGTGGCAACATGGATGCAACTGGAGGACATTATTAAGTAAAATAAGCCAGCAACAGAGGGTTAAACCCTGCATGATCACACTCATGTGCAGAAGTTAACAAAAAGTTGATCTCGCAGAAACAAAAAGTAGAACAGAGCTTACCAGAGGCTGGGAAGGGACGAGAGGAGAGATTTGTTAAAGGAAGCAGAGTTGTAGCTAAATAGAAGGAATACGTTCTAGTGTTGTGCAGCCCTGTGGGATGAGCATCTCTAACAATAACACGCATTTTCTTCTCTTTTCTTTCTTTTTTTTTTTTTTTTTTGATACAGAGTCTCACTCTGTCACTCTAGGTAGAGTGCCATGGCACCATAGCTCAGAGCAACCTCAAACTCCTAGGCTCAAGCAATCCACTTACTTCAGCCTCCCTAGTAGCTGGGACTACAGGCGCCTGCCAAAACGCCCA
This sequence comes from Nycticebus coucang, assembly GCF_027406575.1. NCBI lineage: Eukaryota > Metazoa > Chordata > Mammalia > Primates > Lorisidae > Nycticebus > Nycticebus coucang. The sequence goes on from NC_069801.1 coordinate 30,733,166, forward strand.
GTTAAATTTTCCTAGTTTTAGTAGAGACGGGGTCTCGCTCTTATTCAGGCTGGTCTCAAACTCCTGAGCTCAGACAATCCACCTGCCTTGGCCTCTCAGAGTGTTAGGATTACAGGCCTGAGCCACCACACCTGGCCTGTAATAATACATATTTATTATTAGCTAGAAGGATACTGAATGTCCCCAACACAAAGAAATGATGAATGTTTGAGATGATGAACTGCTAACTACCCTGATCAGATCACTACACATTGTATGTATCGAAACATCAATAGGTACAGTTATTATGCATCAATTTTTTAAATTGAGATAAAATAAAACAATTAAAAATAAAATAATAATCCATTGCCTGCAAGTCCAAACTCTTCCAAATTTGCCTTCTCAGTCCTAGCCTGGCCTCTTCTCTAGCTGCCTCTGGCCTTATCCCCTCCTCTCTAGCTCTGGCCCCACTGTATTAATGTGCCTTTTCCGTGTCTTTCCACATGCTCTCCGCCTAGAGCACTCGCCTCCCTTCCCTCCCCACCTCCCTGGAGAACTCCTTCGGCTCTCAGTTATAACGTTACTTCTTCCAGGAAGCCTTCCCTGACCTCCCACCCTGCTGGGTCCCGCTCCATGTGCTCGATGGCACCTCTGACTCACACCTAACGTTGCGTGTCATTGTAATGACTCTTTGAGCTTGTCTTCTCTGCTGAACTAGAAGCTATGTGAGGGCAAGTGTCTCTTGCTCACTACATCGCTTCAGCTGGCCTGGAGTGAAGAAGTGACTGCCGGTGATTAGATGGCTTCTGGCCTAGTGTGTGGTGCAGTCCTCCTCTTCTCCCACCATGTTTGCACAATCTAACTTCAGTTTCTCTGATTAGACCAGGAGCCTGCCTGCCCCAAGTCCTGCTGCTCCCGACGGAGGCTCTGAAATCTACCACATCCTTTTCTGCCCCCAATCCTGGGGCAGGGAGGACACCTGATCCCCATAGGGCCAGTTTCTGGTTGCAAATGAACTGGTTTGGCCATGGCCAAGCTACGGATGCTCCCTGCCTTGAGCTCTTGAGGCCTGGACACCTGAGAGTTGGGGATCTCGCTGCCTTGCTCCACCCTCTGTGTTACAGCAGCAAAGAGCTCAGTGCTTCCCCGAGTTATCTCATTTAAACTGTTTGAAGTAGGCACTATTGTTATTATGCCCATTTTATAGGTAAGGGAAACAAGGAACAAAAGGGTTAAATGACTTGCTCAAAGTCACAGAGCAAGTAGTGGCTGTGCTGGAATCCAAAACCTTTGCTTTGCACTGATACTCCCTGAACTAAGCATTGACACTCAGGGCCTTAGGTGGTGGGGCCATCCCTTCTCGGCCCACCTTTTCCAGCCCCCACCTCCCCTATGGTCCACTGGCTTTGTGGAAGAGGCCCTGGCAAGTTTTTAGCCCAAGGCTCGGGACAATTCCCCCTCAACCCAGAGAGGCCCTCCTCCCAGCTCCAAGCGGGCAGGGAGGACAGCCACTCCTGTCACTGCCTGGATAAACCTTCAGAGGCTGTCATGTTGCCCTCAGCTTCCCTTCTCTGGGCTAAGCCACCTCGTCCCTCAGGTGTCACCATAGTCTCAGCACAGGCAGCGTCCCCTTGGAGTATGGAGGCACAAAGAGTCCTACAGTCACAAGGAAAAATAGGCAGAGAAATTGCCTTTCCTCCGAGATCGTTGTAAGAAACGTGTGTGTGACCTGCCACTTTCTTTTGAATTGCCATAGCTGTGTCTCACTGGCCTTAAACTCCATCTCCGTGGAAAAATTGAAGGCAGTGAGCACAGAGATAGGACCGACTATGAGAAAGGATATTGGGTCCCAGCTCCAGTTTTGTCACATACCTGTGATGATTTCTAAACTCCTCAAGCCAGAGGACAAGTTCCTGCGCAGTAGGGCCCAGCCCCTTCTCTCACCTCCCTTGGCTGCTGTCTGGAAGGTTTTGCTCCAGCCACAGCTGACTTCTTCCTGTTCCTCAGAAACTCTGCTGTCCCTTCTGCCTCTGGGCCCCACAGATGTCATTCCCTTAGTCTGGAGCTGTTGCTTTCCTCCCTCTTTGCCAGAAAACCCTTATTCATCTTTCAGCCTAAATGTCACCTCCTCCAGGAATTATTCTTGTTACTTCTGCTAGATGAGGTCAAATTGCTGATACTCCTATGTCACCCTAGTGAAGCGTGTACTGCAATGTAATGGACTTTCTCTGCACAATCTTCTAACAGTCTACAATGAGGCACATTTATCTGCCTCGCTCACCATTGTTTCTTTAGCTCTGAACGCCCTGCCCAACACACAGTCATAGCCTGCCTAAGTGAATGAAGAAACCAATCAGTCTGGATTCTTAGTTGCAAGCAATAGAAACCAGCCGAGCAACAAACTTATTAGAGGCCTATCAGGTAGCTCACGAATCACAGCAAGCTCCGCAGCTCCAGGCTCAGGACTATGTTGCAGAAAGGTGGCTCAAGCCACATGGCTGGACTGGCTTGATGGGGATACCACTACCCCCTCCTGTGGGAGTGAGCCCCCACAGCTGCGACCACCACTGTCTTTAGCCACTGAGCCTGAACACCTCCTGCATCAGCGCTGTCCCCTGGAAACTCAACTCTGCTGCGACCCCCACTCCTGCTTCTTTGTGTTATTAGCTCCTGAGTGAGCGACTGAGGCTGGTGGCCTGATTGACAGGGCCTGAGTCACCTGCCCAGGGAGCCTGGGAGAAAGGATCACTCAGTGTTTGCATTTTCCTGAGTGGGAGGTGGAAAGTCACAGGTTGGAGAATTCCTGCGGAGGGGGAACACCTGCTAGAGAGTTAAAGAGAACGGGAAATAGCCATCACAGTGATGAAAGGATTGAGCCAAGAAGCCCAAGGCCTTAGGCAAGTTCCCGTCATTGCTCCTGCCTCAGTTTCCTCATCTGGTAAAGGAACACATGTTAGTCTCTCCCTTAGTTCCTCTCCGGTGTAATAAACATCTGTGCTTCTGGTTTAGAGGTGTTTACCCATCCAACAGAGAGGACACAAGCTGATCCAGCAAGAGGTGGATCTCCCACAAGTTCTATCAGTCAAGATGGCCTGGGCTGTGCCACAGTAACAAAATCAACACACTAGGGGAGAGGCTTTGCAATCTGAGAAGGGGGGAGGCTTTGGTACTTTGTTTTGGGTCATAAGAAACAGGGTTGCCTTGAACTTTACTGAAGGAGCATCCCAGCAGAAAGGCTAAAAAGGAAACCAGCTGGTACTCCGGTGAAGTCAAAGGCAGGTAGCTTCAAGAGGAGAAGGTTGTCCTCTTGACCCAGGCATTTATTCTTCTGCTCATTCGTGAAGTTTTTTATTTTTTATTTTTTTCTTTATGAGTCAGTCTCCCTCTGTCACCCTGGGTAGAGTGCCGTGGTGTCACAGCTCACAGCAACCTCAAACTCCTGCTTCAGCCTCCCATGTAACTGGAACATCAGGTACCTGCCACAACACCTAGCTATTTTTAGAGATGAGGTCTTGCTCTGACTCAGGTTCTCAACTCGTGAGTTCAGGCCATCCACCCGCCTCAGCCTCCCAGAGTGCTGGGATTACAGGTGTGAGCCCCTGCACCTGGACTTCATAAAGTATTTTTTTAATATCCGGTATGTGCCAGGCACTGTGCTGGACACTGAGCGTGTGACTGTAATCAAGAGGAAGGGGTCCATGCCCTCTTTGAGTTTGTATTCCAGAAGAGAAGAAAAAGAAGAAGCAGGCAAATAAATAATTAAGCAAAATGCCTTCAGATGGTGTGATCAGTGCTATAGAAACATTAATCAGAGTGGTGCAGTCAAGTGACAAGTGTGTGGGTGAGGGGCATTTTAGCTGAGAAGCCTCTGACATGGCACTGAGGCTAATAATGAGACAGGGGAACCACAAGCCAGTAGAGGGAAGGGCCAGATGCAAGGCTGATGTAGGGACTGGTGCACTGCAGTGTTACAGGAGCCCAGGTTGGAGAAGCCACAGCAAGGAATCTGCATTTGATTCCAAGTACAGTGGTTTGCAGGGAAGGCGAACAGACTAGCTTTAAGCGAGAGAGGGACATGATATGATTTGATTCTGTGTTCTTTTCATAAGATCGCTTTGGCTGCCGTGTGGATTGTAGGATTGTCAGGGGAGCTAGGTAATAACAGAGCAAATACAATCCTAGCTCAGAAGCAATGAAACAGCCGGCAAGAAGTCTTGACTTTAGTCACTACTGCAGATGGTAGATACTGCTGGAGTCTCGTGGCCAGGGCAAGGGAAATGTCTGTGAATTCCTACAGGAGAGTCCTCCGAAGATCCTTGTATTGGTCAGCACAGGGTGGGCTACAACACAGTAACAAATTAAACCCTAAGCCCCAGGGGCTTAAGCAACAGATTAACTCCTCATCACACAGCATGTCCATAGTGAGTTGGTGTCCACTCCTCACAGTCACTCAGCTGACAGAGCTCCACCCTTGATGCCCTCAACTTCTTGGTTGCTGAGACAGGGGAAGAGCACGCCGGGAAATCTCACACGTTGTCCTCTAGGCTTCATCACCTCTTCTCACACCCCTCAGGCCAGGTCAGCCACATGTATCCACAGAGCTGCCAAGAACTAGAAAGGGTCTGAGCGTCTTCTGTGGGCTCAACAGGATAGGAGGACTGGTTATGTCAGCAGAGATGCGAGAGTGGAGAACTGGCCAAGGAAGAAACGGAGCTGCCTTTCTGCTGGGCTATACAATGTGACTCGGAACCAAAGAACACTTGTTTTAGGATGAATGTGGATCTGTCTGGGGCACACAAGGAGGAGTCTGTATTCCTAGTCAGTTGAAAGGTGTAGGCAGTGGTGCCCAGAGACAAGACCTGAGCAGAGACGTTCAATCCAGGTTTATTGAAAGGGGAAGAGGGACTTTACCTAACAATTGTAATCAGTGTAACCTGGCTTATTGTACCCTCAATGAATCCCCAACAATAAAAAAAAAAAAAGAAAGAAAATACTTCAGAGGAAAAAAAAAAAAAAGAAAAGAAAGGGGAGAGTGACCCTCCTACGCAGTGCAAAGGTGGCGGGGGTGGGGGACAGTTAGAGGCCCCTTTTATACGGGGCCATAGTGGGTGGGCAATTCTATAGCTTGCCCAGAAAGTTAGGATCTTTGGTACAGACTTCTCAAGGGGTGGGGCTAGCAAATCCTTTGTCTCCTTTGTCTTAGGAGGAGAGGAAGGTGGGGCTCATGCTGGGCTACATAGGCCTCCCAACACCAGTACCAGAGGGTCTTTCAAAACAGTGTCCCCAAATGCCAGGGAAGTGGGCTTATCTCCAGGCCCCCCTTCACTCAATTTTGTTTTGTTTTTTTTGCCTCTTTCTGGGGTTCATGTAGTTACATGTACATCCTAGAGCATTTTGTAAGCCTTTTTGCATTATTATGTGATCTTTCTAGTCAACATTTCTTATGCATATACAGTTTTGCTTCCTTTAATAGCATCATACTTAGTAATAATCACAGCTACACTTTTATAAGCACCTTCTAAGTACTTTGCCTATCATCACTAATATAACTCTCACCATAATCCCATAAGAAAAATACTATTATCATTTTACATGTGGGGAAACTGAGGCACAGAGTGATTAAATCACTTACATAATTTATAACAGCTAAAAGTAGAAGAGCTAGCCCAGCTCGGGTGCCCCCATTTGTCACACTGTAGAGTCTAGACAAGTGTTTTTCAACCTTTTTTTTTTTTTTTTTTTTATCTCCCAGCACACCTGAACCTATAGCTAAAGTTCTGTGGCACAATTAAATTATGCTGATCAAAAAGAAGAGTTAAAAAAAGAATATACTTAGTGTGCTTTGAACCTCTTTCAAAAATAATTTATGATCTTTAAAATTTTTTGTGGCATACCTAAGATCCTCTCACAGCACACCAGTGTGCCACAGCATGCTGGTTGAAAATCACTGGTGTAGACTACGGAGCGTGCCCCAGACAGCTGGATGAAGATCCGCGCAGGCGCCAAACAGCAGCCTTCCCCAGGAGGGCCTGGAAGAGAACAGCAGATTCTCTCAGGCCAGATTCCTAAAAGATGACTGGTGGCTTCACAGGGGGATAAGCCTTCCACACACACACACACACACACGGGCAGGAACTGGCCAGAACACGGTATGGAAACAGTAGCCTCTGAGTACTCGAAATCAGCCAGTGATGAACTAAGCCAAGAGAACCAGAGCAAACAGTTTGGAAGCTCTTACCTCTTCTCACTTTTTCTACTTCATATTGGCTTGGCTTATTTTGTTTTCAACAAATATTTTTGAACATCTCCTACAAAGACCACACTCAGTTAAGGTTATAAAGGAAAAGATGGGACAGGAAATTAGGAGTGTAAGCCATGATCTAGTCCCTTAAGCCAGGGAAACGCAAAAGAATCACATGACGAGTTCAGTAGTTTGGTCATTTAAAAAGAAGAGATGGCAGCATAGGGCTTAACTGCTAAGCGTTCAAGATCAGAAGCTGTTGGAGGACTGGGGTGCAAGTGGGAAGGGGGAGTCACAGAGCCAGATGAGCAAGGAAGATGCCAGCAGGAGAAGGGATGTGAACTGGATTTGGAAAGATATGGCAAGGGCTCACCTAAGCTGCTGCTGGAGATGGCTGCCCCAGGGCACTGAGAACAGGAGGGCTGTGTGGGAAGGAAGCCACACAGCCCATCTTCTCTGGGTAGGAAACCTCCAGTCTCTGGACAAAGGTGAACATACACAGGGCTGGGTATGGGCCCCTTGGGCTTCTCAGAATAGCAATGTTAGAAAGACTTAGGACCAGGAAGGAGACAGGGAAGAGAGATGGCAGATGGGTTCTCTGGGGCCACAGGCTCTGATAGGCTCACATGTGTTGCTTTTCCCTGCTGCTCTCAGGGAAACCACTCTTAGGTCCCCAGCTGCCTGAGCAACTGCATGAAGCACCTGTGGGAATTCTAGGGGCAGAGGTGGAGGGAGGGGTAGTCTGTGAACAATTGTTTTTACCTCTATGTTACCTACAGCCCGAGGCTGCCACCTTCTACTCTTTAAAAATCTGCTTCCATCACACACACACACAAATCAAACAAGCCAACAACAAAAAACCTACACATTTCCCTATTGCATGAGTCAGAACCCACAGCCCTCTCTAACTGATTTTTATGAGAGAAAATAAATACAGGTCTGACAATTAAGTTTGAGAACTCATCCTTGAAAAAGTGCTACATACCTCACTACAGTCACCTTTGAAGTACTCCCCTTGGGAAGCTCTGCACTGATGCCAGTGCCTAGTCCACCCTTCCAAGCAATTTTGGAACTCTTTTACTGAAATGGCCATCAGAGCTGTCATAGTACAAGGTCTGACAATTAAGTTTGTGAACTTGCCTTCATGTGCTTACAGTGACAGCACTGTACAGACAACTCAGTAAGGTTTCATAACCTCCATATATCAGTGTCTCACAGCTGTGTTCATGTTGACGTGGCGGTGTCTTGCTAAGTGGCATTCATTATCATTGTTGCATGTTTTGCGTGCCATATGATCACAGCTTTGATGGTTATTCCAGAAAAAGTTCCAAAATGGCTTTAAAGGGTGGACTAGTCACTGGCATTAATGCATAACTTCTCAAGGGGAGTACTTCAAAGGTGACCACAGGGTTATTCAGCAACAAGATAAGCAGGACTTTTCTAGGATGAATTCTCAAACTTAATGATCAGACGTCATATCTCAAACATCACTAAATCAGTCATAGAATTTAAAAGAAGGCCAGAGAGCCTGTCCTCTATGCTGCCAGGAATAACATCCAAGTCATATGACTGTCCCACTTGTGGATATGCCCTGGGTACAGGCACTGAAGCTTGCTTCATGGACCTGAAGCATGGAATACTATCTCTAGGACCTCTGTCACTGCCACCTCTGAAAACGCGATGGCCCCACCACCACCCTCCATCCACCCCTTTGCCAAAAGCTCACCTGACTTCCACACAGCGCTTCCTTTCTCAAACACTCTCAGAGATGCAGCTGATTGGAGGAGACCAGACCTGGTAGCTGCAAGGGAGGCTAGGAAATCAAGGTGTGACTTCTATCTTGGGAAGGTGGAACTCATAATGGGGGTACTTACCAAGGTGGTCATACATTCTACTGTCTTAGGAGGGTCTTAGTTTCTGCCTGTTGTCCCAGTGTAATGATTAATAGAACCTTTTTCTATTGGTTTAGATCATAAATTATACAGACACCCTAATACAGTGGTTCTCAACCTGTGGGTCACAACCCTCAGGAACTATATTAAGGGGCCACAGCATTAGAAAGGTTGAGAACCACTGCCCTAATAATTCTCAATAGTAATTTTTTGATCCAGTCATCATGAATTTTTCTTTTTCTGTCTTATGCTCCTCCCACCCTCTCAAGGAACATGTACTGGATTTGTCAAAACCCTTCTCTTATTGCAGAGCAAAAGGAGGGCTATTCTGTGTGTGTTCAGGGAAAGCCCAGGAAAGGCATTACATGAGAGCATCACATCTTTCTGCTAGAAGGAGAAAGACTTATCTGTGTGAGGCAAATGATCCAAATGAAAAGTCAAAGGGGCAAATAAAAGATGAGTGAGAAGAACAAGCTGGCCAGTGTGGATGGAGATCCAGGTTGGAGCCAGCTCATGGAAGGCCTTAAATTTCAAGGAAAAGACTAGACTTTATCTCTGGGGAATAGCTACATGGAAGTTCTCTGATCAGGGGAATAACCTTACCCAGTCTAGTATATCTGAAAGAGGAGGGACCAGATAGACCTGAGTTTAAATCATGACTTGTTCTATGGAGTTAGGAATAGAATGGAAAATTACTTAATCACTCTGAACCTCAGATCTCTCATTTATGAGATGGAAAATCTGAAAGCCTCATCCTAAGATTATAGTAGAATGAATTAGAGTAGAATGAATTAAAAAGATAACCTTTGAGGCACAGTACACAAACCCACAGTAGATACTTGATACTTGGTAGTTGCCTTAGCTGATGTCAAGACAGTATTCAGGGAGTATCATATCGCCAATGAGTGTGTAGAGCAACAGGAAAGGAGACAGGCTAGAGGCAGCAAAGAGGCAGCTGGGTGGGAGAGACCAGGATGTGCTGCTAGGAGCTGAGGGAGAGAACAGAGTCAGCTGATAGCCAAGCTTCCCACCAGGGAAATTGGCATGCCAGTAGTGACAAGCCCAAAGTGGAGAGTGATGGCAGGTGGCTGGTTTAGAGGGATCCATAGGGAAAAGAAAGAGGAGTTTGAACTGCTACACACGAGATTTAAAGGTCCCAGCTGCCATCCAGAAGAATTCTCCAGCAGAAAAGCTGAAGCTAAAAACTTGCCTGCCCAACCCCAGATCTTACAAGCTCAAAGAGAAAATGTAATGGACAATAACAAGTCGTGCATTGTTACATGCTGGGGACAAAGTCACAGAGCCTCTGTCATTGGAGCAAGAAAGGCTAAATGCACACCTGGATGAAAGAGACCTATTAGGGTCTTAAAGGGCAAGAAAGGACATTCTCCACATTGAAGGAGGGTGTCTAGGAGACCTGCTTGGTTTACACACACGAAGAGGGGACATCCAAATCCTATAGGGTATCTACCTCACAGAACACAAGCTCAGAAACATGGCTGAACCTTGTCTTCCTCTGTTCATTCCCCAAGGTGTGTTCTCTCTCTCTCTCTCTCCCTCCCTCCTTCTCCCCTCTCTCTTTCTTTTTTCCCCTTCTTTCTTTCCTTCTCTCTCCTTCTTTCTTTTTCTCTCTCCCTCCCTCCATCCCTCCCTTCCCTTCCCTTCTCTCCTCTCCTCTCTTCTCTTGCTTTCTTTTCTTGTCTTTTCTTTTACTTTCTTCCCTTTCATTCCTTCCTTTTCTCTCCACCCCCCCCCAACCCCATTCTTGCATATTTTCCCTCTCTACTGGCCAGTTTTTTTCTTATATTCATCCCATGCCTGGTTCAGTATGGTGGCTCTGCCCCTGATCCTACCTGGCTTTTCATCTACTACCAACCAGGGGACCAGTGCCTGTGTCTCTTAGAGCAAGTTTCCAATATCTAACAAAACTGGCCTGTCTAGGAAAGATGGTCATTAGAGCCATCTAGTGCAATACATCATCAAGCTTTTAGTGCATCCTCTGGTTCTCAGGGATGGAACCCACATTGATCTGTCCTTTGTGTGCCAGGGAGACTGCATGGTGCTGGAAATGGTAGTCTGCAAATCTAGCCTGTGCCTCCCAAGCCCTTGGTCAGAGCCTCTGTGCTGTATGGTGCAAAGGTAAGGGTGTGGGAGGCACACTGAGGAATCTGCCCTAAGGCTGGAGCATTGAATACTGGGGTGTCAGAAGAACAAGGGATGAGTCTGCAGGGATCAGCAGAAACAACCCTCTGCAGGACCCTAGTAAGTCATGCCAAGGAGGTGGAACTTCGTCTTGAGCGCAATAGGGAAGCTCTGCGGTCTTTCAAAAATCTCATTTTTATCGAGGTGTCATTCACACACCATAAAATTTACCCTTTTAAAATGTACAATTCAGTGATACTTAGTATAGTCATGGAGTTGTGTAATTATCTATCTAATTTTAGAACATTTTCATCACCTCCAGAAGAAACCCCACACCTATTAGCAGTCGCTCCTCGTACCCCTCTGCCACCAGCCCCTGGCAACCCTGATCTACTTCCTGTCTGGATGGATTTACCTATTATTCTTCACATTTCATATAAATGCAGTTGTACAATATGTGATCTTTTGCAACTGGCTTCTTTCACCTATCATTATTTTTTCAAAGTTATCCATGCCGTAGTATACATTAGCACTTCATTCCTTTTGATGGCTGAATGATATTCCTTTGCATGGGTATTCTACATTTTGTGTATTCATCAATGGATGGTTATTTGTGTTATTTCCACTTTTTGGCTATTACGAATAATTCTGTCATGGACATTCATGTACAAATATTTATGTAAACATGTATCTTCATTTCTTGTGGATATATGTCCAGAAGTGGAATTACTCTGTTTTAGGAACTACCGAATTGTCCAAAAAGTGGCTGCACCCCTTTACAATCTGGCTAGCAACATATCAGGGTTACAATTTCTGCACTGACTTGTGAATAATTGTTTGTCTTTTTTATTTGAGCCATTCCAGTGGGTGTAAAGTGGTATCTCTTCATGGTTTTGATTGGCATCGCCCTAGTGGCTAGTGATATTAAGCATTATTTTGTGTCTTGATCAGAAAATTGTATTTCTTCTTTGGAGAAAATTTTATTGAAATTGTTTGCCTACGTTTTAAATTGAGGGTTTTAAAAAAACTATCATTGGGATGTAAGAGTTCTTTACATGTGCTGAAAACAAGTTCCTTGTGAGATACATGATTTGTATCTATTTTATCCCATTATGTGGGCTATAGGGATGAGACGACAGCAAGAAGGCAACTAAGAGAACCATGCTGGGGAGAAGTGGTGCTTGTCAGACCCAGGGCTGCAAAGGAGTGGCTCAGTCCAAGAGACTTGCATAAGGTACTTTTTAAAAGTAAATGATTTTCCCCATCCACTCAGTCAACCAGAAGCTGAAATAGGGCCCATGCTTTATCAGGGAAGTAGGACCAGAGGGCATGAGCCCAGACATGATGCAAGGAAGAGTAGAGACTGCGTCCTTATCTCAGGGGAGCCCACAAGGACTGTGTGAGAGAGGAGATTTAGGGCCCCTGATGGGGAGTGTGGTTGGCTTAGGAGGGACAAGGAAAACTGACAGGAGGGGGCGAGGCCTGGGTGTCCCTCGGCCTCTGTCTCAGGACAGCTGGGGGGTTTATCAGAGCTCTGCCTTTTGGGATTCTCCAGGAGCACAGATTCTGCTTTGCTCCAGCCTCATCCGCCCATCTCAAGAGGCCGCTCCTGCATGCAGTGTGCTCCCGCTGGAGCCCAGGAGAAGGGCCGGGGGCCAGGTGAAGTGGGCTGCTTTCTTCTTCATTCCTTTCTCTCCCAAGCAATTCTCCAAACAAGCTTTTGTAAGTCCCAGACGTTGCAGCCTTTGTTCAGAGTTAATCCTCCCTATTTAGCCCCCTCTGGTACCTGTTTATTGTGTTCTACCTCTCACTGGAAGCTGGGGCTCAGCGGATCTGCCACATCTGATATTATCTGCATTTGGGCAAACACAATCATGCCCATGCCTTGTCATCCAGCTCTCTGAAAGGGCCGGAGAAGGAGAAGAATTAAAATCAGCACCGCAAGAACCACAAGCCCATAGAGATTAAAAAATAAAAATGAAAGCTGCTTTGGGCCCTCTTCTGAGGCGCTTACAAAACCCTTCGGTGGAGACACAATGGTACCAGGTACACCCACCCTCAGGTTCCGTCCCTGGAAAGCATGTGGCTGTGGCTCTTGACTCCCACCTTGAGGAGGGGGCCATGATCCCTGCCAGAACTGTGAGGCCAGTGACTCAGCTTCTCCTGCTCAGATTCACAATCTAGGAACGTTACAACCTTGGGTCCGGGGTAGGATCCCGGAGAGGTCAGAGAGGAAGCAACCAGTCAGAGTGGGGTGGGTATAGGCCAGGACACAGGCCTCCTGACTTCCCCTCCAGATCTCTTTCTTTCCCTGCACACAGAATGTGCAGAGGCTGTAAAACGGAAGCAGGGAAAAAAGAGATTGAAGGAAGGCAGAGAGTTCATTCCTTACTGCTGTTAAAAACGGGCCTCTGGAGACCAACTGACCTGACCACACTGTCTCTAATCTGAACCTCTGGGGACACCCCTGGACCTGGAGCCATCATGGCATGCCAGCCCCACCTTTGGGGGGGGGGTTTTCACTAGATTCTAAGTCCAAGTTATCCCATAGGTTGGGGCAAAAGTCACCATCAAATCCCACCCCACATGGGAGAGAGGTAATCCACACTCCTTTTCTCACTTCCCACCTCATGTCCTCACCTTGGCCTTGGACAGAAGTGAAACGGGATTTCAAATGGACTTAGGGCCAATCCCATGACAAGAAGTGTGTGAGTTCTGTAACCCACTGTGCACTGGCTCCCTTAAGCCTCCTTTTAACTCTCCCAGGTAGGTACTGACATCTCTGCTGCAAAGGAGAAGAGTTCACCAAGACCTGAGAAGTTACACAAGTCACCCAAGATCACACAGTCCAAAGCTGAAACCCCTCTCACTCCCTCATCCACTCCCACGCTACCTGGTCCTCTGGACTGACCATTATCTAACTCAGGAACACGGGTGGGGTGAAGGGAGCCGGGTGCTGCAGCACTCTGCCTCTACCCCTGCAGTCACCACAAATGGTTTGTTTTATAGTCGTGGCTGCAGCAGCAGCTCTGGATGCCTTTGCCTTGCAGGATTGACATCAATCCTCATTCAAATCAAACTCCTTCTGGAACATGCTCCAGTGGAGTGGAATTTTCTGCTAAATAAGGTGTTATTAACCCAGCTCCCAGCTACTTGGGCCCGGGCTGAGCTCAGCAGCGCCGGCAGCCACTCCACACTGATGAACCCACTTAAATACAGATTAATAGGCATTGCAGCACTGGCCCTGGCAGACCCCGTGACCCCGGGCTCCTTCGAGCGCCTTGGACTACAACTGGAAACTCAGTCGCATCTTCTCTGACTCTCGTCCCAGCCCAGTCACCGCACACTGATTGGATGCTTTATGGTCTGAGAATGAGGAGATAGAAGTGGGAGGTAAAAAGTGGGAAAATTTTATTCCTTCTTGCAGCTTCTTTCTTGCCAGGCTTCAGCTTCCAGTGCTTCTCAGGATGGGGAAGACAGAGGACCAGCCCCTTCAGGAAGGAAGGGAGACAGCTACCCCCACACCACAACCCCCAATACCGCCCATGGGTGATGGGGAGGCTCCCACAGGGAAGGTGACATGAGGAGTCATCCAGACATTAGGGGGGACTGAGTCCCAGCAAAAGGCCATTCTAGTTCCAGCACAACTCCAAACAGGTGTTTTTGCCTCAACTCCAATCGTCTCAGCCACATACAAGTTCAGTTTATATAACTCTCAAGAGTTTATGCTTTTACAGCTGAAAGAGCCCTAGAGAGTCCCAGATCTGAGCTCATTTTACAGCTGAGGAAATGCAGGACCAGAGAGGGGAAAGAGCATGTCCAAGGTCACACAGCTAGTAAGCAGGAAAGCCAATGCTCATACCCAGATCTGGCAACTCCCTGAGCAATGCTGTTTCGATTATTCTGTCTCTCTGCCTTCCAAGAACACGAGCACATCGCTGATAGCTGGAAAGTAATAACCACATTTACATGATTCCCCAGTCTGCATATTGCAATGGATCTCAAATTATTCTTAAGTGATATGTTATTAAATAAGATAAGAAAATAGAAAAATGGATTTGTGAATGATAATATATAAAAAATACACCACACATTTTATCTGTCTTTTAGACGAATGCTTACGGGGCACCCGGTGGGCATCAGGCATTTACAAGGGAGAGTGCGTGGGGGCTGGTCCCTCCCCTCAGCAGGCTTATGGTCTAGTGGGGAGGGGGGAACAGATCACACACACACACACACACACACACACTCACACACAATTGCAAATGGTGCTATGCAAATCAGTGCTATGAAGGAAACAACAAGGAGTCCAGCAGAGAACCACGGAATGATCTGTTGAGAGTCATGGAAGGCTTCCCTGAAGATGTGACCTCCAGGCTGAGACCTGAAGGTGAGAAAAACCCAGCTGTGCAAGAAGAGGAAGAGGAGTGACACAAGCAGGACTCAAACTTGGATTTCTTATCGTGGACGATGGAGTGAGAATATTTTTAAATTAAGATAAGCCTATTATTTTGAAGACAAGGAAGTGATTCCATTTTCTCCTCTAGCGCTCTGCTTCTTGTTCACTTCTCAGCCTTTCTGTGATGTCTGTCTGCTCCATTTGTGGCTGAGAAGGGCTCCTTCAGAGGTTGGGGGAGACTGAATTTTTCTGCTCAGACCCAAAACAATGGTAACGGAGCTGTTACGCGCACAAGCTCCATCTCCTCTCAGCTGTGTGACGTTGGGCAAGGCATTTCCTCTGGGAGACTCAGTTTCTTCATTCATATAACTGAGGATGATAAAAGCAGAATCTCAGAGGGCTGTTGTGAGCCTTAATTGAGATAATGTGTGTGGAGAATTTAGCACCGTGTCCGACACGTTGTAACTGCTCCATACATGTTAAGCCATTAATATGAATGGAAGCTACATTCATGCAGATTAATCTACCTCACACATGTAAAAGTGTTGGTTAATTTTTTCTGCACATTGTACTTTCCATGCTCATCGCAGCAGAGAGCAGATCCCTTGTGGTTGTGACCAGGGACTTGTGCAAAGAACTAAATGAGTCCTGGCAGACCTACACAACTGGAGGATAGGGAGGTGCCTGACACCTGGGGCCGGGGATGAGATCTTTTAAAATGGAGTCTGTATTGCTCAGGGCAGAATCCCTGGGAATGTGTCAGCCCTGAGAGAGATTACAGAGGAGAGAAGAAAGAACTCAAGAGGGGTCAGAGATGGGCCGGTAAAAGCCACAGTTGCTGAGTTGAACTGCTCAGGACTCTAGTGCAATCAATTAGAGACCAGGAGATTCTAGCTATCAGTGGAAAATTCAAACACGGCCTTTTTCAGGACCAGGGAGCACCAAGGAGCCTGGGAAGCTCAGGCAGGCTGGCCGGTGGTCCCTCGGAGGGTCAGTATCTCCATGCATCAAAGAATTTGTTCAGAGCCTGTTCCTCTCCACCCACCTTGAAGGCTTTTCCATCTGTGTCTGAAGAAGTAACCACATTTGGCAAGCAGACTTGGGGCTTGACCAGATGATCCTCAAAGAAATTCATTTCATTGGACATGTTTCTAGCTTCTCTTCCCCATTGAATGACCTTTGGGTTCCATTTTATCTGTTCTCCTACTTCCCAAGCATGGTCTATAGCATCTCCCAGTTCATACCTGAGACCCACCCTCACTGCCTCCCAACGTCTTACCTCTTGGATTATGGACCACACTCTAGGCCTGCCAAAAGCTTTTGCAATTGCTATTGTTCCTTCTCCGGCATTACCCATATGCAGGATGAAATGTTCCAAGTCCAACTCATTTGAGCCACTCTTCTAAAGCCAAAAGCAAAGAAGAAAAAGCAAAGAAAATTCTGAAGGTTTTCCACATCAATTAACTAGCTGGGTTAGCATTCATTAAGGGTCCCTCCACCCAACTCTCTTGGCCTCCCCCTACACATACCTACCAACCCCTGAGCCTTCTCCATCAAGCTCCAGTGTTCCTTGGAACACGGTTTGAGAATTGCTCTTTGGTCTAATGTTTCCATTCTACCTTTAGGGAAAGTAAGAGGCAGAACACAGTCTCAGCCTCAGCACAGCCTAGGCTCCATGTTTGATCCTTGCTTAAATTTCACACATGACAAGAACAGAGGGCCCACTAGGAAGGCCTCCATCTTCACACAGGACCACCTGCCTTCCTCCTGCCTCTGCCTCCCAGGTCTCAAGTCTAGATCCCTCCTAGCCCTGTCTGCAGACCATCTAGCATTTGGGTCAATTCTCCAATGAGATTCCAGTGTAGCATCCAGGGACATTCAGCAGTGAGTCACTCTGCTGGCTGGTTCCTCTTTCCCCAGATTAACTGTTTCCTTTTCTACTTGGCTCCATGACCCAGGAATTTGATCCTGCTGTGGGTTCAGCCAATGGAAATCTCTGATAGGGCAGGAGAAGAGGTTGGGTCATCTCTTCTTTTCCTTTCCTGCTTTGGCACCATGTTTCTGACAGTGGTTATATCTCTGTGTGACCAGCAGCTCTGCCCGGACCTCCCCCATGTTCTGCCATGATGTTATTTCTCCCCTTGTCTCTACAACCCTAGGAGTGCCACCTGCTTTCTAGATGATTTATTGACACCCTAATTCTACCCACATCTCTAGAAGTAGTTGCTCCATTCAACTTTCTTTACTTGAATCATCTGGCATGAATTCTGTTTCTTGCCAGTAACTGAATGACACATTACATTCTCCAGACTCAAAGTCCAATGGCCGAGCTGTAGTGCTTGGCCTTAAGCCTGTCTGCTGTGCCCTAGATCCAAGGTCTTCTACAAGGCCCCGCAGCTGGTATCTTTGAGCGTGTGAATATGTGGAAGGCTTCCCTGCCCTATCTCTGGCACCTCAACCAGCACATCATCCTCAGGACTTGCCTTTGCTGCCCTGTCACCTCCCAGCCTTGGCCTTGTGCTAGGAAGAGGCTTGTGTGATTCTCATCCTGCACTTTTGCCTCAACTCATATTGTCAAGGCCAGAGCCAGCCTCATGTCCTTATGGCCTGGCCTCCACATACTTGCCCTGTGGTGCCCTGTCCATACCCTCTGATGACCCCAACCATATATCTCCAGCCAGTGCCCCACTGCATTGCAGATAAGTCAATCCCTGTGGTTGTCTTGGGTTCCTTCCCAAAGGGTACTGGGCCATGCTCAGGAACCAGAAGTGCCTGGGACCAGGGGTGCACTTGCCTGAGGTCTGCAGCTCATGCTAGGGCCCACATCCCTCCCTGACTCACCCGCTCAGCAGAGAGTCTCTGAGCAGCCTCTAGGCACCTGGCCCTGCCGGGTGAACCTACATCCTGAGTCCATCACATCAGGTTCCTGCCCTCAGAAGATGCTGTCCTGGGGAAAGACCTATAAACAGACCCTGATCACACAAAATGACAAGATCCTTAAGGTCCAATGGGAGCAGGCCAAGGGAAACTAAACTTGGCCTGAAAAGTTTAGAGAAATCTTCCTGGGGGAGATGATATATCTGCTGAGACTCAAAGACCTAGCGGATAAGGGCAGTGTGGACAAGAGTGGGCACAGTGGAAAGTGGCAGATGCGAAGCTCCAGGAGGGATTAGTAAGTAGAGACCCTGCTGGGGATCTCCACCTGGGAATATGTTGATCCTTGAAGGCAAGGTAGGGGCTGCTCAAGGTGGCTCTCAGGCTCCCACCTGGACATTTAGGTGGATGGATAGGGAGGGGAAGCCTATGAACCCAGGAACAGAGGAGGAGGAGCAGAGGTAGGAAGCAACGGGTAGGGCAGTGAGGTTGAGTTCAGTCTGGAAGAACCTTGGAAATGTCCACTTGGAAACAACTAGTGGCTGGAGAGACTTTGGACACAGGAGAGTCGGGGGTCAGGATCCCACTGTGAAAGTCATGGGGATAAGTAGAACATACTGCTGAGTGAGGAAGGGAGGCTGAGTACAGAGCTGGTGGACACCAATGATGGAGGAAGAAGGCTCTGGACAAAGAATGAGGAAGAGTGATAAGAGAAGCAGGAGGAAACCCAGGACAGTGTGAGGTGTGGAAAGCAAGGGAAGAAGGACTCAGGAAGGGGTGGCTCAGGATTGAGTCATGGGAGCCCTGCCACCTGGATTTGGTCCTGCCTCCTCCACTTGCCACCTTGGACAAGGCAGGTGACCTCTGAGCCTCAGTGATTGTGATGCAAATAGGAAGCAACGTCAATGGCGCCTACCTCTCAGGGAGGTTCCATTACATGTGACCATGTTGTAAAGCACGGGGCACAGTGTGTGCCACACTTGAAGTGCTCAATGAGCGGTTGCCATACCTCTGAGCTCTACTTCACTCGGCGGGCGCTTGTAAGCACTCATGGAATGATCCTTCCAGTGGAGGATGCTGAACCCACAGGCGGTCTAGCCTCAAAGAGAAAATGACACCAACACTGAATTCCAAGGGAGCAAGTGATGAGTGGCATGAAGAGAGGTCAGAGCCTGTCTGCAGGCACCCTAAGGAAGCAAAGTCCCTTTTGTTGCCATGGTTTGTGTTCCAGGAGCTGCAGGCACAGAAGCTTGCTATGGAGGAGAGACCCCGGAACTGGGCCTTGAAGAGGGAAGAACCAAAGCCAAGACCCCAGGGGAGGGGCCTGAGACTCTGAGGGCTCCTTGCTGCCCTCTGGTGCCAAGCTCAAGGGTAAATGGCCCCGAGTCTGGGCGACAAATTCGCAACAGCCACGGCTTCCAGCTGGGTACTCCACGTCACAAACATTGGGACATGATCATTAGGTGATTATATTTTTAAGGCCCAAATTGTTTTATTTGTTTCCCTGCCAGCTTTCATGAGGCCATCAGTCATTCCCCACACAGATAACATTTTTTACGTACATTGACAGAATAAATTACATGGTTCTCATCCGGCAAATCAACATTACAGGGGAACATTATCTTTTGCAAAATGCTGCATGGGTGCATCATAAATCCTAACCAGGTTTATTACATCTGTCTTGTCATAGATTCATTTCATTGAGAAGTGGAGTTTTTTCCAGATTAATAATCACATTAATAGATGAGATTCTTTTCAGAGGGTTGTTTTGTTTGGAGAAACCAAAGGAAGAATCTCACGGCCACAGAGCATTGGCACCCTGGTTGCTGGCACCGGGAGATGTCCTGGTCATGCTGACAGTGTCCCCCAATGCCTGAGTCACCGAGGACTTTGGACTAGCCCACCATTCCTTCCTTACCTCTGATTTCACAGCTCTTTCCAAAGAACAAGAAGCTTCCAAGATGGTGTCAAAGATATATTGTTATATTAAACCAATCACATGAATATTAATAAGTAACCAGCATGTGTGCAACTGATAACACAACGGGGGGAAAGAGAGCTCACCCACTCAGAAGAATGACAGAACAATTCAGGACAGAATGCCGAGAGTCAGGCCTCCTTCCTGACTGTCCTCCATCCCTGGGCAGGGGGCTCACCACCTACAGTGGAGAGCTTGTGAGCTCTGGGCTTCTTTGTCCTCTCTTTGTTAGGTGAAAAGCCCAGTTCAGATCAGACCCTTGGGCCAAATCCAGCCCATCGCCTGCTTTAGTAAATGAAGTTTTACTGGAGCACAACCTCACTCATTCATGCACGTATTGTCTGAGGATGCTTTTGCTCTACAGGGGCAGAGCTGAGAAGCTGCCAAAGAGACCTTGCAGCCCACACAGTCCAAAGTGTTTACTCTCCGGCTCACTACAGGAAAATTTTTACTGGCCCCTGGTCTACTCATCCTCCAGGTGGAAAACATGCAGCCAAGCTGTGGGATCTGTGTAAGGTTTGGTGCTGAAAAGGATTCGCATAGCTGAGCTTTCCTTGCCCTGTGGCCATAGGTTATTAAGTATGAAATGTCTGATTTCCTCAAGCTCTAAGTTGGACAGTTGATATCGCTGACATTTCACTTTAACACTTCTTGGTTTTACTTTTTATAGCAAAGGTGCATCCTCATTCATTCAAATGCACATTTTGGCTTGTAATTATCTTTCAATTTCTTTTTTAAAGCAACTTTTATGAAACCACGGATAAATCAAAACTTTGTGTTATTGGCTTACTATGCCTGTAATCCTAGCACTCTGGGAGGCCAGCTGGTGGATTGCCTGAGCTCAGGAGTCAGAGACCAGCCTGAGCAAAAGCCAGACTCCACCTCTACTAAAAATAGCAAAACTAGCCAGGCATGGTGGCAGGTGCCTATACTCCAAGCTACTAGGGAGGCTGAAGCTGGAGGATTGCTTGAGCCCAATAGTTTGAGGTTGCTGTGAGCTATGATGATACTATAGCACCCTATCCAAGGTGATGGAGTGAGACTATCTCAAAAAGAAAAAAATAGTGTTATTTTTGAATCTGAGTTCCGTTATGGAACCAATGCAGTGCGGACAGTTCAAAATATCAAAGACATGTTTAGAAAGGCTGTGGCTGATGAATGCGTATAGTACATTGATGGTTGAACCATGTGGGCAACCTGAGACCAAGGCAGATAATGATGAGCTGAAAGCTGTAGTGGAAGGGAATCCATCTCAACTTGCATGTGAATTAGCAGCAAGATTTGACGTTACTATTCCAACAATATTGGACCATGTGAAACAAGTCGGCAAGGTATAGAAGCTGGATAGTCAGGTTCTGCAAGAATTAAATGAGCTTCAGAAGAGAAATCGTCTCAAAGCGCCTTTCTTTGCTGTCACAACATAAAGGTGAACCATTTCTAAGCCACATTGTTTCATGACATGAAAAATGGATTCTTGCTGACAATCGCAAACGTTCAACACAATGATTGGATAAAGACAAAGTGCAAAAGCGAATATTTATCAAAAAAAGTTACTGGGGTCGGTTTAGTGGTCCAGTACTGGTGTTATCCTCTACAGCTTCATGAAACCCGGTTGATCGATTGATTACAAGAGATTACAAATCCCTCAGCTCCTTCAAGATTTTTCTGAAAAGATTTTGTCAGCCAGCTGGATGACATGATGAGGATGCTTGTGATGAAGCAGCCAAGAAAGATCAACAGAGACAGGCCAATCCTCTTGCAAAACAACGCTTCACAACATGTCACACAAACAGTGCCACTCAAGCTACAGAATTTGGACTTGAAAACTCTCTGTCACCCACCATATTCACCAGACCTTGCACCAACTGACTACCACTTCTTCACGGCTTTGGAACACTTCTTGTAAGGAAAAATAGTCAATCAACAAGCTATGGAAAGTTCCTTTCTCTGTTTCATTGTCACTCACTCTCCAGGCTTCTTTGCTGCTGGCATGAACAGGCTGCTGCTAAGAGGGCAAAACTGCCGATGATTTAGGAGCACACTTTGATTAACTGTACTGCTTCTGATTTGAGATACATATAATAAACTAAGCTTTTGATTCAAAATCACACATTTCAGATTTAATGACCTAATATTTAATTCTCAAAACACCTTCTTGACAAGGTTCCATTCTACAGATGAGGAAACTGAGGCTTCAAGTAGTCCAGTAACATTTCTAAAATCACCCAAAGGCAGAGGTAGGGACAAGTAAGGAGTTCAGGCCTGTCTGGTGGCAAAATCCTTCTTGCCTCTGCAATAAATTGCCTGGGCACTATAAAGATATTAATCAGTAAAGGCGAGAGAAATAGGGAAACTTCTTAGCAGACCTCATATTTGTCATGTAAGATGTTAATGGGGGGAGAGAAGGAGGGAGGGACTCCCAGCAATGGGAGCCCAGCAGAAGAGGAGGGAACTGGGCCCTGGTGAGAGGATGACCTTCTGCCCACTGATCCCCATAATGGGCATTGCCCCACTTAAGCCTTACAACCTAACCCAATAGTGGGTGCTTCTATGGTCCCCACTGGACAAATGGAGGAATAAAGCTGTGAGGCCCTAGAGTCACACAGAGGTGGGTGGTGCTTCCTCTGTACTCATAGGTTTTTGGCGAGTTCTTTGCACAATACCTGGCTGTCTCACCTGAACTAGGGGAGGATGCCAGTGGAACTCTCCAGGGCTTGAGCTTCAAGTGGGATCACTTCAGCTATGGAGCAGGGAGAATCAGAGTGGCAACCCAAGGGAAGGCAAAACATGGGGGCAAATTGGAGGCTCTCTGAGAGGCTGACTATGCCCATCTGGGAACATCTCAACCCTCCTCCCTGTTCACATCAGGAGAGACTTTGGACCTGAACAGAAGAGAAAGAGCTGAGGATCTGCATCCACCTGCTCCTGCCCGACTCCAGCCTGCTCCCTCCTCCATGGGGACTTCTTGGAGACTAACCGGGCATTTACTGTGGGACTCACGGCCCCATCTTCTCCCGGAAGCACATTCCTCGGGTTGATAAAGGATGGCCCCATCCTCCCAGCTGGTCAGAAAGAAAACATGGGTCATCCTGGACTTCTTTCTACCTTCTCTCACACTCCACATCCAATCTATGAGAAAACCCTGCTCGCTTACCTTTCACAATGTCAACAGGATCTTACCACTTCTTCCCTCTTCTGCTGCTGCCCACTGGGTCCAAGGCCACCATCCTTCCTCACGCCATTCACCTGCTGCCTTAGCCTCATGACACTTCTCCAGCCAGAGGATTCACTGAAAAGGCTACCACTCTGCTTAAAACCCTCCAATTCTTCATTTTTACACAAAGCCACATCCACGTAATAACCGAAAAGATCCCATGCCCTGGGGTGCAATTACCTCTGTCTCAAGGTCCCTGGTCTCACCTCTGACACTCTGCTGTACCCACCCCACCCTGGAAGCCCAGTTGCACACCCCCAGGAGAAGCCCTTCCCCTGGTCATTTTCATGAATGCTGCCCACCAAATTGTGTGACTTAGCCACTCTGAGCCTGCTGATATTCACACTTACTGTTCCCTTAGAATCCCCTTCCGTAAGATTTCCACAGTTGCATCCTTCACCTCCTTCAAGATTTGGCTCAAAATTCATATCCTTGGTGAGGCTTTCCTGATGTTTTATGCAAAATTACAACCTTCACACCATGCCTCCCCTCCCCAGCTCTGCTGCCTTCTTTTTCTCTGTACCATTTCCCTCCATCTGGCTGATTGGTTTATGTTCCCTTGACCCATGCCTCCCAGGAGAACATAAGCTCCTAAAGGACAGAGTTTTTGACTGTTTCATTCATTGCTCTATATGTAGCACCTACGATAAGTCCTCCACATAGTAGACATTAAATATGTAATTGTTGTATAAAAGTTTAATGTATTTTAACACTGTTCCATCAGTTGTAAGATGTGGGGGTTTTGGGCAAGGTATTTAATTGCTCTAATACCATTTCCTTGTATGTAACAATAGTATTTTCCTCAATAGGTGTTGAATGACTGAAAAACAAAACAAAGCTGAAGTGAGAAAATGTGCCTGACCCAGAGTCTAGCACAGACCCTCTCATGCAGCAGGCTCTGGAGATGTGCTCCTTCTTACTTAAGGACAATTGCCAAAGCCAAATAGACCCACACCACAAGACCAAGACCACATCTATCAGCCTCTGGTGTCAGACCAGAGTGAGAAACTCAGCTTCACCACCTACTAACAATGTGATTTAGGAATGTTCCTCTATCTCCTTGCACCTCAGTTGGCTCATTTGTAAAATGGGCACTGATAAAGTGTCTTCACACAGTTGTATGAGGACACTGAATGAGGGAATGCTTAAAAAGATGAGTCGCATAGGACCTGGCCCACATGGCTTGTTAAATGTTGGTGTAATGAAGATGATGATGACAGTTCCTAAGGAGGCCACCTGGGAAGAAGGAGCTGGCCCAAACTCAGAATCCTCTAATCCTTGGCCTCTTGGCAGGATGTGCATTCTGGAAGAGTCAGGTCTGAGTAGATTAATGTGCAAAGTCTCTCTCTCTCTCTGTCATTTTTTTTTTCTTTTTAAGATGAAAATCTGTCCTAGCACCTATCATTATCCACTTCATCAATCTCAAACTGTCTGCTAATTGCACTCCCCTGCAGCCCCTCCCTCCCTGCCTCTTCAAAAAGCTAATAACACACAACGGCCTCCCTCTAGGCAGTACTGCTGGGAACTTACAAACAAAATGTAGGGAACAATGCCCCAGTGCCTTTCTGGGCTCTATTTCCCCCACTGACCACCACTCCATCCTCTCCTATATCCCCACCTCCAGGAGAAAGGCCGCAGGACAGCCAAGGGTGGAACAGGATAAGGGAAGCAGAGATCCAATAAGATTGCATGGTTTACTCTGCAAAAGTCTAACTCCTAACTGGCTGTGATCCTTGAGAAAGGGAAACACAACACGGGAGGCGAGTTTGACATCTACCCCTGAGCTTTCTGCCAGAGGGCATATTCCAAACCTCAGCATTTGGAGAGAGAGAGCCAGAGAGAGAGCAGAGGTCCTGCTCAGAGATTGGAGTTTGCAGCAGTGGAGCAGGTGAAAGTTGGAAGATGCACAGAGAAGGGGCACCAGGAATCTATACAGTCTTTGGCTCAATTCTTAGCTGTGAACACACAGGGCGAGACTTTGTGCTTTCTGACAGAGAAGAGCTCCTGGCTTGCTGTGAGCCAAACTGTGTTATTGGAAATCACACAGTGTTGGGGAATGGTGGAGTTATGACCAGCCAGAGTAGAGAGATCTTAATGAACATGCTGGGCATTCAGCAGACTTCACAAAGGCCTTAAGGATTACTCTGTATCTGCCCTATCAAAGCCTAAAACCAATCCATAGCAGAGCCAAGCAGATTCATCAGCAAATTAACTGCCTACCAGAGCAAAAACACAACACTCTTTTAAAAGAAGACAATAAAAATCCATATCTCACTAATACAGCATCCATAATGTCTAGCGTGCAATTTTTAGGTGCTAAAAATACAAGGCAGGAAAATACAACCTATAACCAGAATAAAAATTTATCAATAGAAACAGACTTTACAGGTGACACAAGTATTGGAATGATCAGTAAAGGACTTTAAAACATCCATTATAAATGTGTTTAAGGGAGGAGAGATTAAAGATGGCAGCCGAGTAACAGCTTCCCTGCAACTGGGAACAGCGAGTCTGGGGAGACAAGACTCCAGGCATCTCTGGCCGGTGGGATCTGCCTATAATCATCCCTTTGAGGATACTGGAAGCCAGCAAGGGACTTCTGGACCCCAAGAGGAGGACAAAAACAGTGGAAAACTGGCAAGAGGTTGCGTGTGTTCAGTCAACCTAATCACACCAGTAACCGTAAGTACAAGCAGCAGTGAGACTGCAAACCGCAAAGGCCTTACCTGTGAACTGTTTCAGTGTTCTTGGACTTGGCACTCAGTTGAACTGCCTTGGGGAGAGTTGAGCAGGAGTGTGCAGAACTTTGGGCATTGTCTGGGGCCCCAGACTGAGCCACTGAGCTGGGCGCAGGAAGCCATTGTGAAAGAACTGCCCCAGCAAGCTCCGCCCTCAGGGTCTCAGAGCAAGGATTGGGTGGGTCAAATTAACCTACTGACTGAGCACCCTAAAGGGAGGGACTGAGCTGCCTTACAGCCTTAATCCTTAGGGGCAGAGTGAGACGGTTTTGGCACACTGGAGCCTTGGGCTGTTGCCCTGGGTAGAGTGCTGTGACATCACAGCTCATAGCAAACTCAAACTCCTGGGCTTGGCGCCGCCCAGACCTCCATAAGAGCTGTGCAGCGACCCCCAACTGGTGACCCACACCCACTAGGCCTTCACATTCCCTGACCAGAAACTGCCGGAGCCACGCAACCCTGCATCCTCCCTCCTGTGTCCTCCCAGCTTCCACACTAGCCCATTCATCTGGACAGGGACTCTAGTAGCTGCATGCCCTTTAGAGCCCTCCCTGCCTCTGCACAGAGCTCTTCATCTAGCCAGAGACTGCTGGAGCCTTGGGTTCTCTGTGCCAAAGTCACAGGGCATCTGGCACTCCCAGAACTGTGCGCACCACCCCCAGCCCTGTTGCTGGATCCAGGTGTGTCACAAACCGGAGCTGCTTCCACAACCATAACTCCCTAGCTAGAGCAGCCTCAGAGGAACTACAAAGGGTCACCCCTACAAAGATCCAGCAACAATAGAGTGATCACGCTGGGGTCCAATCTTGGACAGACACCTCCCCAACTCTGAGGACAGCCAGAGACAACGGTGAAAAACAATGATGAGGCAAAATCAACAGTAAACTCTGGGAATATGAATAATCAGAGTAGATCAACTCCCCCAAGGATCAATGGGGCAGAAACAGCACAAGACCCCATGCACAAACAAATAGCTGAGATGTCAGAAATTGAATTCAGGATCTGGATAGCAAACACCATCGAATTAGAATTCCAAAAGTTATCTCAAGAATTCAACGGATTCAAAGACCAAATGACCAAAGATTTTGACACATTGAGACAAGAAGTTGCATCCCTCAAAGATCTGAGAAACACGGTAGAATCCCTCAGTAACAGAATGGAGCAAGCAGAAGAAAGGATTTCTGACATTGAAGACAAAGCTTTTGAATGCTCCCAAACCCTCAAAGGAGAAGAGAAATGGAGAGCAAAAACAGACCACTCTCTCAGAGCTCTCGGATAATTTGAAGAAAACCAATATTCGTCTTATAAGGATCCCCAAAAGTGACAAAGTGGCTTCACAAGGCACAGAGTCTCTTCTCCATGAGATTATGAAGAAGAACTTTCCAGACATGCCAAGAGATTCCGAAATTCAGATAGCAGACAGTTTCAGAACTCCAGCACAACTCAACCCAAATAAGACATCCCCCAGACACATCATAATCAATTTCACTAAAGTTAATATGAAGGAGAAAATTCTGAAAGCTGCCAGATGAAAGAAAACAATTACCTACAAGGGGAAGAATATCAGAATAACTGCAGATCTCTCTGCTGAAACCTTTCAAGCTAGAAGAGGATGGTCATCGACTTCTAATCTCCTAAAACAAAATAACTTTCAACCCAGGATCCTGTGCCCAGCTAAACTGAGCTTCATTTATGATGGAGAAATTAAATACTTCAATGACATTCACATGTTGAAGAAATTTGCCACAACTAAACCAGCTCTCCAGGACATTCTTAGACCTATCCTCCATAAAGACCAGCATAATTCTCCACCACAAAAGTAAACTCACCCAAAAAATTTTTGATAACATTCCGACTTCCACAGTTGCAAAAGGATTAAAAATGTCCACTGGTCTCTCGAAAGGCTTATCAATACTCTCAATTAATGTGAATGGTTTAAATTGTCCTCTAAAGAGGCATAGGTTGGCGGACGGGATACAAAATCTCAAGCCAGATATCCACTGCATCCAAGAATTGCATCTTACATTAAAAGACAAATATAGACTCAAGGTGAAGGGATGGTCATCTATATTCCAGGCAAATGGAAAGCAGAAAAAAGCAGGCGTTGCAATCCTGTTCGCAGACGCAATAGGCTTTAAACCAACCAAACTAAGGAACGATAAGGACGGACACTTCATATTTGTTAAAGGTAATACTCAATATGATGAGATCTCAATTATTAATATTTATGCACCCAACCACAACGCACCTCAATTTATAAGAGAAACTCTAACAGACATGAGCAACTCGATTTCCTCCACTTCCATAGTAGTTGGAGATTTTAACACCATTTTGGCAGTCCTGGATAGATCCTCCAAAAAGAAGCTAAGCAAAGAAATGTTAGATTTAAACTCAACCATTCAACATCTGGACTTAACAGACATCTACAGAACATTTCATCCCAAAAAACTGAATGCACATTCTTCTCATCAGCCCACGGAACATACTCCAAAATCGACCACACCCTAGGCCACAAATCCAACCTCAGCAAATTTAAAAAAATAGAAATTATTCCTTGCATCTTCTCAGACCATCATGGAATAAAAGTTGAACTCAATAACAACAGGAACCTGCATACCCATACAAAAACATGGAAGCTAAACAACCTTATGCTGAAGGATACATGGGTTATAGACGAGATTAAGAAGGAAATCACCATATTTTTAGAACAAAACAACAATCAAGACACAAATTACCAGAACCTCTGGGATACTGCAAAGGCAGTCCTAAGAGGGAAATTTATAGCACTGAAGACTTCCTCAAGAAAACGGAAAGAGAAGAAGTCAATAACTTAATGGAACATCTCAAGCAACTGGAGAAAGAAGAACACTTCAACCCCAAATGCAGCAGAAGAAAAGAAATAACCAAAATCAGAGTAGAATTAAATAAAATTGAAAACAAAAGAACTATACAACAGATCAATAAATCCAAAAGCTGGTTTTTTGAAAAGATCAATAAAATAGATAAACCTTTGGCCAACCTAACCAGGAAAAAAAGAGTAAAGTCTCTAATTTCATCAATCAGAAATGGTAACGATGAAATAACAACAGACCCCTCAGAAATTCAAAAAATCCTTAACGAATACTATAAGAAACTCTACTCTCACAAATATGAAAATCTGAAAGAAATCGACCAATACCTGGAAGCACGCCACCTACCAAGACTTAGCCAGAACAAAGTGGAAATGTTGAACAGGCCTAGATCAATTTCTGAAATAGCATCAACTATACAAAATCTACCTAAAAAGAAAAGCCCAGGACCAGATGGCTTTACGTCAGAATTCTACCAAACATTTAAAGAAGAACTAGTACCTATACTACTAAACCTCTTCCAAAATATAGAAAAAGAAGGAATATTACCCAGCACATTCTACGAAGCAAACATCACCTTGATCCCCAAACCAGGGAAAGACCCAACAAGAAAAGAAAATTATAGACCAATATCACTAATGAATATTGATGCTAAAATACTCAATAAGATCCTAACAAACAGAATCCAACAACACATCAAAAAAATTATACACCATGACCAAGTCACATTTATCCCAGGGTCTCAAGGCTGGTTCAATATATGTAAATCTATAAATGTAATTCAACACATAAACAAACTTAAAAATAAAGACCATATGATTCTTTCAATTGATGCAGAAAAAGCTTTTGATAATATCCAGCATCCTTTCATGATCAGAGCATTTAAGAAAATTGGTATAGAAGGGACATTTCTTAAACTAATAGAGGCCATCTACAGCAAACCCACAGCCAATATCGTATTGAATGGAGTTAAATTGAAATCATTTCCACTTAGATCAGGAACCAGGCAAGGTTGCCCATTGTCTCCATTGCTCTTCAACATTGTAATGGAAGTTTTAGCCATTGCAATTAGGGAAGAAAAGGAGATCAAGGGTATCCACATAGGGTCAGAA
This sequence comes from Nycticebus coucang, assembly GCF_027406575.1. NCBI lineage: Eukaryota > Metazoa > Chordata > Mammalia > Primates > Lorisidae > Nycticebus > Nycticebus coucang. Next base: position 30,762,584 of record NC_069801.1, read on the forward strand.
GAGATCAAACTTTTGCTCTTTGCAGATGATATGATCGTATATCTGGAAAACACTAGGGATTCTACTACAAAACTTTTAGAAGTGATCAAGGAATATAGCAATGTCTCAGGCTACAAAATCAACACCCATAAATCTGTAGCCTTTATATATACCAACAATAACCAAGCCGAACAAACAGTAAAGGACTCTATTCCTTTCACAGTAGTGCCAAAGAAGATGAAATATTTGGGAGTATACCTAACAAAGGACGTGAAAGATCTCTACAAAGAGAACTATGAAACTTTAAGAAAAGAAATAGCCGAAGATGTTAACAGATGGAAAAACATACCATGCTCGTGGCTGGGAAGAATCAACATTGTTAAAATGTCCATACTGCCCAAAGCCATATATAATTTTAATGCAATTCCTATTAAAGCTCCATTGTCATACTTTAAAGATCTTGAAAAAATAATACTTAGTTTTATATGGAATCAGAAAAAAACTCGAATAGCCAAAACATTACTGAGCAATAAAAACAAAGCAGGAGGAATCACACTACCAGACCTGAGACTGTACTATAAATCCATAGTGATCAAAACAGCATGGTACTGGCACAAAAGCAGAGAAGTAGATGTCTGGAACAGAATAGAGAACCAAGAGATGGATCCAGCTACTTACCGTTATTTGATATTTGACAAGCCAATTAAAAATATTCAGTGGGGAAAAGATTCCCGATTTAACAAATGGTGCTGGGTGAACTGGCTGGCGACCTGTAGAAGATTGAAACTGGACCCACACCTTTCACCATTAACTAAGATAGACTCTCACTGGATAAAAGATTTAAACTTAAGACATGAAACTATAAAAATACTTGAAGAAAGTGCAGGGAAAACTCTTGAAGGAATCGGCCTGGGTGAATATTTTATGAGGAAGACTCCCCAGGCAATTGAAGCAGTATCAAAAATACACTACTGGGACCTGATCAAACTAAAAAGCTTCTGCACAGCCAAGAACATAGTGAGTAAAGCAAGCAGACAGCCCTCAGAATGGGAGAAAATATTTGCAGATTATACCTCTGATAAAGGTCTAATAATCAGAATCCACAGAGAACTCAAACGTATTAACAAGAAAAGAACACGTGACCCCATCTCAGGGTGGGCAAGGGACTTGAAGAGAAACTTCTCTAAAGAAGACTGACGCAAGATCTACAAACACATGAAAAAAAGCTCATCATCCTTAATCATCAGAGAAATGCAAATCAAAACTACTCTGAGATATCACCTAACCCCAATAAGAGTAGCCCACATAACAAAAGCCCAAAACCAGAAATGTTGCATGGATGTGGAGAAAAGGGCACACTTCTACACTGCTGGTGGGAATGCACACTAATATGTTCCTTCTGGAAGGATGTCTGGAGAACACTTAGAGACCTAAAAATAGACCTGCCATTCCATCCTATAATTCCTTTACTAGGTTTATACCCAGAAGACCAAAAGTCACAATATAACAAAGACATCTGTACCAGAATGTTTATTGCAGACCAATTCATAATTGCTAAGTCATGGAAGAAGCCCAAGTGCCCATCGACCCATGAATGGACTAGCAAATTGTGGTACATGTATACCATGGAATACTATGCAGTCTTAAAGAAAGATGGAGACTTTACCTCTTTCATGTTTACATGGATGGAGCTGGAACATATTCTTCTTAGCAAAGTATCTCAGGAATGGAAGAAAAAGTATCCAATGTACTCAGCCCTACTATGAAGCTAAATTATAGCTTTCACATGAAGACTATAACCCAACTATAGCACAAGACTATGGGGAAAGGGCCAAGGAAGGGGAAGGGAGGGGGGAGGTTTTGGTGGAGGGAGGGTAATGGGTGGGGCCACATCTATGGTGCATCTTAGAATGGGTACAGGCGATTGCACTAATGTACACAGCTATGATTTAACAAAAAAAAGAAAAATGTCAAAATAAATAAATAAATGTGTTTAAGGACTTAAAGGAGAATATGTATGTAATGAGTGAATCAATGAGGAATCTCAACTGAAAAATGGAAACAATAAAGGGAATCAAATAGAAATTATAAAACATAAAATATTTAATACCTGGAGTGAAACGTTAACTAGATGAGCTTAACAATAGACTGGAAACAAAAAAGAAAAGAACAATGAATTTGCAAACAGCTTGAAACTATGAAAACAAGCCACAGACTTGTCTTTTTGTGAAAAGTCTTATTAAAAAAAAATATTTGCAAAAGACTATACCTGATAAAGAACTATTATCTAAAATATACAATGAACTCTTAAAAGTCAACAATAAGAAAACAAGAAATTTGGTTTAAAATAAGCAAGATATCTAAGCAGATACCTTGCCAAAAATTATATATAGATGGCAAATATGCATATGAAAATATACTCAACATCTCACATCATTAGAGAATTGTGAATTAAAACAATTAGATACCACTACACGTCTATTAGAATTGACAAAATCTTAAACACTGACAATACGAAATGCTGGCGAGGATGTGGAACAATGGTAACTCTTATCCTTTGCTGGTTGGGATCTAAAATGGAACAGCCACTTTGGAAAATAGTTTTGCAGATTTTTTTATTTTTTTAAAAAAATATTCTTAGTATAGAATACAACAATCATGCTTCTTAGTATTTACCCACATGAGAAGACAACTTATGTCTACCAAAAACCTGCACAGGAATGTTTATAACAACTTCACCATAATTGCCAAAACTTGGAAGTAAATAAGATGTCCTTCAGTAGGTGAGCAGATAAACAGATTGTTGCATCATCCATACAATAGGATATTATTCAGCACTAAAAAGAGATGAGCTATCAGCCTCAAGCCTTTAAAAGCTTATTGTTAAGGGGGAAAAAAAAAAAACAATCTGAAAATGCTACCTAGTGTATGATTCCAGCTATCTGATATCCTAGAAAAGGCAAAACCATGGAGACAGTAAAAGGATCAGTGGTTGCTAGGAATTCAAAGAGGAAAAAGGAGGGATGACTAGGCAGAGCACAGAGGCCTTTTAGAACAGGAAAATTATTCTTTATAATGCTGTAATGGTGGGCACATTATACATTTGTCAACTCACAGATTGAGAGTGAACCCTAGCGTAAACTATGGACTCTGGTTGATAATGTGCAGTTCATTGGTTGTAATAAATGTGCTACACTGAGGTGGGTGTTGATGGAGGGGGAGGCTGCTTGTGTGTAAGAGGGAGGGTACTGTCCACTCAATTTTACTGTGAATTTAAAACTACTCTAAAAAATAAAGTCTATTAGTATTTTTTTAAAAAATAGAAATGTTTCAAATGTGATGAAAATGTCAACCCACAAATTCAAGAAGCTCAACAAACCACAAGGAATAAACATGTATACACACACACACACACACATGCCTCTACTACCACCAATAAGGCACATAATAAAATTTCTAAAAAGCAAAGATAATGGTAAAATCCTAAGATCAGCCACAAATCAAAAGCATGCATATAGATAGGGAAATGAAGAAAAAAACAAAATGATCACTGATTTACCATTAAATACAGTGCAAGGCAGAAGGCAATAGAGATCTTAAAATTCTAAAAGAAAAATACTCATTGCTCTAGGAATCTATATCCAGAAATCATTCAAGAAAGAAGGTAAAATAGAGAAATTTTGAAATAATCAAAAGCTGAAAGAATTCATCACCAACAGACATGAACTGTAAAAAATGTTAAGGGAAGTCCCTCAGGCTGAAGAAGATAGGTACCAGATAGGAGCAAGATCCTCATCAAGGAATAAAAAGCACCACAATTTACAAACACCAAGATGTGGAAACAATCTAAATGCCCACCAAGCTAGGATGCTACCAAGCTGTGGCATCTGTAGACCATGGAATACTAGTCACCCATTAAAAAAGGTGAAGACTTTCCATTTTTGTATGTAAAATTCAACTCTGGATGGAGTTGGAACATATTCTTCTTAGTAAAGTAAGTATCACAAGAATGGAAAAACAAGAATTCAATGTACTCAATTCTAGTAAATGATCTAATTCCACGTAACAGAAAAACTCTAATCAATTCAAGGTGGGGGTGGGGGAATGAAGGAGCAGGGAGAGGGAGGGGGATGGGTGTGCTCCCACATAACAGGCACAATGTTAAGGTGTATGGCACACCACTTGAGTACAGGACGCAATTAGAAGAGGCACTTTACCTAACAAATCAAACATTGTAACCTAATTCTTCATACCCTCAATTAACCTGAAACAATAAAAAAAAAAAAAGGAATAAAGAGTACCAGAAATGGTAATGCATATGGGTGAATGTGAAAGATTTTTTCTTAATATTTAAATTATTTAAAAGCAAAAAATTACTGTTTAAGCTAGCATAAATAATAACATTGTATTTTGGGAGTTAACATTGTAAAAATAATATAAAGGCCAAAAATAGAACAAGAAATGGTAGGGTGGAGCCTGTGGCTCAAAGAGGTAGGGTGCTGGCCCCTTATGCCAGAGGTGGTGGGTTCAAACCCAGCCACAGCCAAAAACTGCCAAAAAAAAAAAGAAAGAAAGAAAGAAAGAAAGAAAGAAAGAAAGAAAGAAAGAAAGAAAGAAAGAAAGAAAGAAAGAAAGAAAGAAAGAAAGAAATGGCAGTATACTTCTGTAAGATTTTACATTTTATGTGAAGTGGAATAATACTAATTGAAAGTAAACTTTGATAACTGAAGAATGCATATTGCAATGCCTAGAACAACCACTAAAAAGAGATGGAGATTAAAATCTAGTAGATAAAATAAAAATAGAATATTAAAAATTCTAGGGCCAGGCGAAGTAGCTCTCGCCTGTAATCCCAGCACTCTGGGAGGCCAAGGAGGGTGGATCTCTTGAGCTGACAAGTTTGAGACCAGCTCAAACAAGAGTGAGACCCTGTCTCTAAAAAATAGCTAAGTGTTATGGTAGGCACCTGTAGTCCCAGCTACTTGGGAAGCTGAGGCAAGAGGATTGCTTGAGCCCAAGAGTTTGAGGTTGCTGTGAGCTATGATGCCACAGCACCCTACTGGGGGCAAGAAAGTGAGACTCTGTCTAAAAAAAAAAAAATGAATATTTTAAGAGGGTAGATCTCATGTTAAGTGTTCCTACCACAATAAAGTAAAATAAAACCAAAAAAAAAAGAATATTAAAAATTCTTGAGAATTCACAGAAGACAAAAAAGGAGAGAAGAAAAGAAAAAATAACAAAAGAGAAATAGATATCGAATAGTAAAACAGTGCTTTTCAACCCAATCAAATCAATAATTACATTAAATGTAAATTAAGTAAACACTTTAATTAAAAGGCAGAAATTGTGTGATTAACAAAAAAGCAATACTCAACTACATTCTGTTTATAAAAAACACACTTCAAACACACAGAAGTTATAAATAAAAGACATTTTTTTAAAGATATTCTATCAAAATACTGATTAAAAGAAAGCTAAAGTGGGTATATTAATATCAGACAATGTAGATTCAACACAAGGACTAAAAGTAAGAAGAAACATTTCACATGACAAAACAATTAGTCAAGAAGACAGAACAATCCTAAATGTGTGTGTATCTAACAACAGCGTTTCAAAACAGATGCAGAAAAAAAATGGTAGAATACGATCTGTGTGTTTCACTGTAGGTAAATTACATCTCAATAACAATTAAAGTATATATTTGTAGGAAAAGAAGTTTTAAAAGGACAGGCTCTCTGGCACAGGAGTAAGTCTGAGGTTCAAGGTCAAGTCCTAACCAGCAATCAAAGTCTTGACACAAATGATTTAGTCAGAGCTCTCAAATCTCTTCTGTGTGAAGCCAGGGAGGAACTGGCAGCTGGGTCAGGACACAGGCAATAGTTGTGGGGCAGGGAGCCAGAGGACACTCACCAGGTGAGTGTGCAATACATGAGAAGAAGCAAGAAAGAGACCATCTGATTTCCTACCTCAACACTTTTGTTTTCTTCATAATACTACCCTGTTTCCTCGAAAATAAGACAGTGTCGTATTTTAAGGTGTGCTCCCAAAGATGTGCTAGGTCTTATTTTCAGGGGACGTCTTATCTTTCCTGTAAGTAGGTCTTATTTTTGGAGGATGTCTTATTTTAGGGAAAACAGGGTACTACAATGTGATCATTGATATATCCACATGCTCTTGGTTTGGTGTCTGTCTTACCCTACATCTGCAAATTTCATGAGGGCAGGGCCAATGTCTGCCCTTTTTATCATATTACCCTAAGTCTTGGACAGAGTGGCTGGCATATCAGATGGCCCTTAGTAACTGGTCTTTGGGGAAATAAGTGACTAAATAAATGAATGAGGAAATACTAAAGAAAGGGAAGGAGGCGGAGAGAAGATGGCTGATTGAAGCCAGCTTTCCACAGAGGCTCCTGTCCAGGAGAGCTAAAGGACAGAAATTTAGCAAGTAACCTGGTGGATTAGAGCTGCACCAAGAGAGAAGGTTGAAGAACGCACATCAACCCCACTGAGGCAAGCTGCACCCCCAAGGAAACAAACAAAAGGTACAAAATCAATCACCAAGTGGACGGGAGTCCCCTCCCCCATGAGAATGGCTCAGAGTGCCCCACAAACAAACAAGCAGAGTTCAAAGTTCTTCCCACTACACTCCACAGGAGAGACCCTCTAAAAACTGGACCTACCTCCCCTACTAGGGTGCAACGGCATTCTCCTGCCAGGCATAAAACTGTAAATATTCTCTACCTGCAACTCTGAACTCCCAGCACTCCCCTCCACTCTCATTCTGAGGTCTGGAGGCCTGTCCCACAGGAGTCCGGACTCTTGGGTGATTTATTGAGGGGTGTGGACAGGGCCTAAACTGCAACTGGTCAGTGCTGACTCTATGGCACGGGAATGAGGAGAGGACAGTCACCTGAGAGGGAACTACACCCGAGTCTCAGTGCCCCAAGGCACAGAGCAGCAGCTGTCTTTTGGCAACAATAAGGTTCACTCCCAGATATTCCGAAGCCCCCTGTCTCCCTGAGCAACCAGAGGAGGCTGGGCATCTACTCAGGTGGCAACCACTGTGGAACAGATCTGGGACAGAAACACAGGCCCGGTGAGTAAAGGGTTTGCCGGAGGTGGTACCAGCCTGGGTGGAGCGTGGTGACTAGAAATGCACGCGCAGAGCCAGGAAGTTTCCAGGGCAGGGCTGACCCAGAGGACCGCTTTACTGAGCCTAAGACACACCCAGCCCTCAGGGGATCATCAGCCTATAGACAAAGGAAGACAGGAGGCTAGAACTGACAGGTAACCGAATACAAACCTGCAGGAGCAAAGACAGGGCCTGAGGTGCAAGCTTTGCAAACTCCTAAACAGCTTCTCTTCTGCAGGGGAATTTAGTAGGGACAGAAACAAATTCCCGCAAAGTTGGTCTGTTCTGTTCTGTTAGTAACATCAATCAGGGGCAGGACCGGAACTGAGTGAACACCCCCCAGCCTCCATCAAGTGCCCGAGGTTGTCAGGCCTCACCTCCCCCTGCTAGATAGGGGCAGAGTACAGCAGCCTGGCTGAGCAGAAATAGATTTCCTTGTAATTCAGGCAGGTGCAAACCCCTAGAGTATCAGTTCACTACAGGCAACTGAGTCACAGCCCTGAGGGACTATCAGTGACTGGGTGTGACAGAGGAGCAAGGGGGGGAAGAAGGCATCAACCATCCCAGACCAATCTATTTGCTGGGTGGATCCTCCTGACTCCACGGAGCACTAGTGCAAGCCATATCTGAGTAGTCACCAGACCCTTGTGATCCAGTTGCCAGAGACTTTTAAACTCTCCCACCTGAGACAGGTTCTGACTGAGACAATTGATTTGGACTTTTTGAACTGAGCCAATCGCCCGAGGACTATTCAGGTGGTGCCCTGGGTATGTGGTTGTAGGAAGGTTTGATTTACCTTTTCCAATTGTTGCCTGTGGGGGGCGGGGTGATTTAATTGCTGGTATTTCTCCACAGCTGAGACTTCAACCCAGAGTAACTGTTTCACTAGGGTCAAACAGAGACCAGCTGAAAACAAGACAGAACCACTTAGCCCCACCACACCAAACAGGTTCCCAGTTTCTCAGGCCATAGCACTGTATGTGACCTGAACAAAGCTCCAGGGGAAAAATCAAATGGTGTAAAACAATCATGGGGTGGAATAGCAGAAAAACACTGGTAACATGAATAGCCAGAATAGATCAACCCCTCTCAAGGAAAGATATGGCAGATGTAACTGAAGATCTTATTCATAAACAGCTGGCCGAGATGACAGAAATTGAATTCAAAATTTGGATTGTAAACAAGATTAATAGAATGGAGGAAAATTTGGAATTAGAAATTCGAGGACCAATTCAAGTCAGAATTAGAAATTCGAGGAGAAATTCAAAAGTTGTCTCAAGAATTTAAAAATTTAAAGACAAAACCACCAAAGATTTTGACGCACTGGAGCAAGATTTTGCAGCCCTCAAAGATCTCAAAAATACAGTAGAAGCCCTCAGTAACAGAATGGAGCAAGCAGAAGAAAGGCTTTCTGACATTGAAAACAAAGCCTTTGAACACTCCCAAATTCTCAAAGAGGAAGAGAAATGGAGAGCAAAAATGGATCATTCTCTCAGAGAGCTCTGGGATAATTCAAAGAAGGCTAATATCTGCCTCATTGGAATCCCTGAAAGTGATGAAGTGGCCTTGCAAGGCACAGAGGCCCTTCTCCATGAAATTATGAAAGAGAATTTTCCAGACATGCCAAGAGATTCTGAAATTCAGATAGCAGACAGTTTCAGAACTCCAGCACAACTCAATCCCAATAACACATCCCCCAAGGGACATCATAATTAACTTCACTAAAGTTAATATGAAGGAGAAAATTCTGAAAGGAGCCAGACGTAAGAAATCCATTACCTACAAAGGGAAGAATATTAGAATGACTGCAGATCTCTCTGCTGAAATTTTCAAACCAAAAGAGGGTGGTCATCAACTTTTAATCTCCTAAAGCAAAATAACTTTCAACCCCGGAACTTGTATCCAGCTAAACTGAGTTTCATTTATGATGGAGAAATTAAATACTTTCATGACATTCATATGTTGAAGAAATGTGCTATAACCAAACCAGCTCTTCAGGATATTCTCAGACCTATCCTCCATAATGACCAGCCCAATTCTCTACCACAAAAGTAAACTCACTCAGAAACTTGTGACCAAACTCCAACTTCCACAGTGGCAAAAGGATTAAAAATGTCCACTGGACTTTCAAAAAACTCGATACCCAAAATTTTACCATACATATCAATATTCTCCATTAATGTGAATGGCTTAAACTGTCCTCTAAAGAGATACAGGTTAGCTGACTGGATACAAAAGTTCAGGCCAGATATTTGCTGCATACAAGAGTCACATCTTACCTTAAAAGATAAATATAGACTAAGGGTGAAAGGATGGTCATCCATATTTCAGGCAAATGGTAATCAGAAAAAATCAGGTGTTGCAATTCTATTTGCAGATACAATAGGCTTTAAACCAATAAAGTAAGGAAGGATAAGAATGGTCACTTCATATTTGTTAAGAGTAATACTCAATATGATGAGATTTCAATTATTAATATCTAGGCACGCAACCAGAATGCACCTCAATTTATAAGAAAACTCTAACAGACATGAGCAACTTGAATTCCTCCAGCTCCATAATAGTCAGAGATTTCACCACTCCTTTGGCAGTGTTGGATCAATCATCCAAAAAAAAGCTGAACAAAGAAATTTTAGATTTAAGACTTAGCGAGAATCAAGTGGAAATGTTGAACAAGCCCATATCAAGTTCTGAAAAAGCATCAACCATACAAAATCTCCCTAAAAAGAAAAGCCCGGGACCAGATGGCTTCACATCAGAATTCTACCAAACCTTTAAAGAGAAATTAGTACCTATATTACTCAACCTGTTCCAAAATATAGAAAAAGAAGGAATACTACCCAACACATTCTATGAAGCAAACATCACCCTGATCCCCAAAGCAGAAAAAGACCCAAAAAGAAAAGAAAATTATAGACCAATGTCACTAATGAATATTGATGCAAAAATATTCGACAAGATCCTAACAAACAGAATCCAGCAACACATCAAACAAATTATACATCATGACCAAGTTGGTTTTATCCCAGGGTCTCAAGGCTGGTTCAATATATGTAAATCTATAAGTATAATTCAGCACATAAACAAATTAAAAAACAAAGACCACATGATTCTCTCAATTGATGCAGAAAAAGCTTTTGATAATATCTAGCATCGCTTCATGATCAGAACACTTAAGAAAATTGGTATAGAAGGGACATTTCTTAAACTGATAGAGGCCATCTACAGCAAACCCACAGCCAATATCGTATTGAATGGAGTTAAATTGAAATCATTTCCACTCAGATCAGGAACCAGACAAGGCTGCCCATTGTCTCCACTGCTCTTTAACATTGTAAAAAATGTTAACCTTCAGCTATTTTTTTTCTTAGTTTCATAATTCTCTTTGTAGAGCTCTTTCACATCCTCTGTTAGGTTTACTCCCAAATATTTCATTTTCTTTGGCACTACCGTGAAAGGAATAGAGTCCTTGACTGTTTTTTCAGCTTGGTTATTGTTGGTATATATAAAGACTACAGATTTATGGGTGTTGATTTTGTGGCCTGAGACATTGCTGTATTCCTTGATCACTTCTAAAAGTTTTGTCGTAGAATCCCCAGTGTTTTCCAGATATACAATCATATCATCTGCAAAGAGTGAAAGTTTGATCTCTTAGGACCCTATGTGAATACACTTGATCGCCTTTTCTTCCCTAATTTCGATGGCTAAAACTTCCATTACAATGTTAAAGAGCAACGGAGACACTTCATTCTGGATAAATCTTGGTAGGTGGCATACTTCCAGGTATTGGTCGATTTCTTTCAGATTTTCATATTTCTGAGAGTAGAGTTTCTTGTAGTATTTGTTAAGGATTAAGGATTTTTTGAATTTCTGAGGGGTCTGTTGTTATTTCATCATTACCATTTCTGATTGATGAAATTAGAGATTTTACTCTTTTTTTCCTGCTTAGGTAGGCCAAAGGTTTATATATTTTATTGATCTTTTCAAAAAACAAACTTTTGGATACATTGATCTGTTGTATAATTCTTTTGTTTTCAATTTTGTTTAGTTCTGCTCTGATTTTAGTTATTTCTTTTCTTCTGCTTGGTTTGGGGTTGGAGGGTTCTCCCTTCTCCAGTTGCTTGAGATGTCCCATTAAGTTATTAACTTCCTCTCTTTCCATTTTCTTGAGGAAGGCTTGCAGTGCTATAAATTTCCCTCTTAGGACTGCCTTTGCAGTATCCCAGAGGTTCTGGTCATTTGTGCCTTCATTGTTGTTTTGTTCCAAAAATTTGGTGATTTCCTTCTTAATCTTACTATACTATACTTCTATAGTACTTAATCTTACTATACTATACTTCAGCATAAGGTTGTTTACCTTCCATGTTTTTGTATGGTTATGCAGGTTCGTGTTGTTATTCAGTTCAACTTTTATTCCATTATGGCCTGAGAATATGCAAGGAATAATTTCTATTTTTTAAAATTTGCTGAGATTAGATTTGTGGCTTAGGATGTGGTCGATTTTGGAGTATGTTCTGTGGGCTGATGAGAAGAATGTGTATTCAGTTTTGTTGGGATGAAATGTTCTGTAGATGTCTGTTAAGTCCAGATGTTGAATGGTTGAGTTTAAATCTAAAATTTCTTTGCTTAGCTTCTTTTTGGAGGATCTATCCAGCACTGCTAAAGGGGTGTTAAAATCTCCAACTACTATGGAACCGAAGGAAATCGAGTTGCTCACATCTGCTAAAGTTTCAATTATAAATTGAGGTGCGTTGTGGTTGGGTGCATAAATATTAATAATTGAGATCTCATCATATTGAGTATTACCTTTAACAAATATGAAGTGTCCATCCTTATCCTTCCTTATTTTGTTTGGTTTAAAGCCTATTGTGTCTGCGAACAGGATTGCAATGCTTTTTTCTGCTTTTTTCTGCTTTCCATTTGCCTGGAATATAGATGACCATCCCTTCACCTTGAGTGTATATTTGTCTTTTAATGTAAGATACAATTCTTGTATGCCGCGGATATCTGGCTTAAGTTTTTGTGTCCAGTCAGCCTGTGACCTGTGCCTTTTTAGAGGATAGTTTAAACCATTCACATTAATTGAAAATATTGATAGGCCTTTCGAGAGTCTGGTGGACATTTTTAATCCTTTTGCGACTGTGGAAGTTGGAATTTGATCAAAATTTTCTGGGTGGGTTTACTTTTGTGGTGGAGGATTATGCTGGTCTTTATGGAGGATAGGTTAGAATATTCTGGACAGGTGGTTTAGTTGTGGCAAATTTCTTCAACATGTGAATGTCATTGAAGTATTTAATTTCTCCATCATAAATGAAACTCAGTTTAGCTGGGTACAGGATCCTGGGTTGAAAGTTATTTTGTTTTAGGAGATTAAAAGTCCATGACCATCCTCTTCTAGCATGAAAGGTTTCAGCAGAGAGATCTGCAGTTATTCTAATATTCTTCCCCTTGTAGGTGATAGTTTTCTTTCATCTGGCAGCTTTCAGAATTTTCTCCTTCATATTAACTTTAGTGAAATTGATTATGATGTGTCTGGGGGATGTCTTATTCGGGTTGAGCCGTGCTGAAGTTCTGAAACTGTCTGCTATCTGAATTTCAGGATCTCTTGGCATGTCTGGAAAGTTCTCCTTCATAATCTCATGGAGAAGAGACTCTGTGCCTTGTGAACCCACTTCATCACTTTCGGGGATCCCTATAAGACGAATATTGATTTTCTTCAAATTATCCCAGAGCTCTCTGAGAGAGTGATCTGTTTTTGCCCTCCATTTCTCTTCCTCTTTGAGGGTTTGGGAGCATTTTAAAGCTTTGTCTTCAATGTCAGAAATCCTTTCTTCTGCTTGCTCCATTCTGTTACTGAGGGATTCTACTGTGTTTCTCAGATCTTTGAGGGCTGCAACTTCTTGTCTCAATGTGTCAAAATCTTTGGTCATTTGGTCTTTGATTTTGTTGAATTCTTGAGATATCTTTTGGGCTACTGCTGGAATTCTAATTCCATCTTATTTGCTATCCAGATTCTGAATTCGATTTCTGACATCTCAGCTATTTGTTTGTGCATGGGATCTTGTCCTGGGTCTGCCCCATTGATCCTTGGGGGAGTTGATCTACTCTGATCATTCACATTGCCAGAGTTTTTCTGTTGATTTCTCCTCATGATTGTTTTTCACTATTGCCTCTGGCCATCCTTAGAGTTGGGGAGGTGTCTCTCCAAGATTAGACCCCAGTGGGATCACTCTATTGTTGCTAGATCTTTGTAGGGAGTGACACTGTGTAGTTCCTCTGGGGCTGATGCAGAGTTGTGGTTGTGTAAGCAGCTCTGGCGTGTGACACACCCAGATCCAGCAACCAGAGTAGGAGGTGGTGCTCACGGTTCTGGGAGTGCCTAGCGCCCAGTGACTTTGGCACAGAGCACCCAAGGCTCCAGCAGTCTTTGGCCAGGAGAAGGGCTCTGCGCAGAGGCAGAGAGGGCTCCAGAGGGCACACGGCTACCAGTATCCCTGCCCAGACCAGCGGGCCAGCGTGGAGGCAGGGAGGATACAGGAGGGAGGATGCCCGGTAGCACGGCTCCTGCAGTTTTTGCTCAGGGCATGCAGAAGCCCGGCAGGTGTAGGTCGCTGGTTGGGGGTTGCAGCACAGCTCTTATGGAGGTTTGGGTGGTGCCAAGCCCAGGAGTTTGAGGTTGCTATGAGCTGTGACGCCACGGCACTCTACCCAGGGCAAAAGCCCGAGGCTCCAGTGTGCCAAAACCATTCTCACTCTGCCCCAAAGGGTTGAGGCTGTAAGGCAGCTCAGTCCCCACCTTTAGGCTGCTCAGTCACTAGGTTACTAGCTCCCACCGTTTCCTTGCTCTGGGACCCTGAGGGCAGAGCTTGCTGGGGCAGTTCTCTCACAATGGCTCCCTGCGGCCCAGCTCAGCGACTCAGTCTGGGGCCCTAGACATTGCCCAAAGTTCTCCGCACTCCTGCTCAAGCTCTCCCCAAGGCAGTTCAACTGAGTGCCAAAAACAAAAACACCAAAACAGTTCACAGGTAAGGCCTTTCCGGTTTGCAGTCTCACTGCTGCTTGTACTTACGGTTGCTGGCGGGATTAGGTCGATCAAACACAAGCAACCACTTGCCAGTTTCCACTGTTTTTGTCCTCCGTTTGGGGTCCAGAAGTCCCTTGCTGACTCCCTGTATCCTCAAAGGGATGATTATAGGCAGATCCCACCAGCCAGAGATGCCTGGAGTCTTATCTCCCCAGACTCACCGTGCCCAGTTGCAGGGAAGCTGTTACTCGGCTGCCATCTTGCTCATCATTTGTGGGCAAGGAACTCAAAGAGAAACTTCTCTGAAGAAGACAGGCGCACGGCCTACAGGCATATGAAAAAATGCTCATCATCTTTAATCATCAGAGAAATGCAAATCAAAACTACTTTGAGATATCATCTAACTCCAATAAGTTTAGCCCATATCACAAAATCCCAAGACCAAAGATATCAGTGTGGATGTGGAGAAAAGGGAACACTTCTACGTTGCTGGTGGGAATGCAAATTAATACATTCCTTTTGGAAAAATGTTTGGAGAACACTTAGAGATCTAAAAATAGATCTGCCATTTAATCCTATAATTCCTCTACTAGGTATATACCCAAAAGATCAAAATCACATTATAACAAAGATATTTGTACCAGAATGTTTATTGCAGCCCAATTCATAATTGCTAAGTCATGGAAGAAGCCCAAGTGCCCATCGATCCATGAATGGATTAATAAATTGTGGTATATGTACACCATGGAATATTCTGCAGCCTTAAAAAAAGATGGAGACTTTACCTCTTTCATGTTTACATGGATGGAGCTGGAACATATTCTTCTTAGTAAAGTATCTCAAGAATGAAAGAAAAAGTATCCAATGTACTCAGCCCTACTATGAAAGTAATTTATGGCTTTCACATGAAAGCTATAACCCAGTTATAACGTAAGAATAGGGGGAAGGGGGGAAGGGAGGGGAGGGAAGGGGGAGGTAGGCTGAGGGAGGGTGATTGGTGGGATTACATGTACTTACAAGGGTATATGTGAAACTTAGTAAATGTAGAATGTGAATGTCTGAACACAATAACTAAGAAAATGCCAGGAAGGCTATGTTAACTAGTATGATGAAAATGTGTCAAATGGTC
This sequence comes from Nycticebus coucang, assembly GCF_027406575.1. Taxonomy (NCBI): domain Eukaryota; kingdom Metazoa; phylum Chordata; class Mammalia; order Primates; family Lorisidae; genus Nycticebus; species Nycticebus coucang. The sequence goes on from NC_069801.1 coordinate 30,777,847, forward strand.
TATAAAACCAGTGTATGGTGCCTTATGATCACATTACTGTACACAGCTATGATTTAATAATAGAAAGAAAGAAAGAAAGAAAGAAAGAAAGAAAGAAAGAAAGAAAGAAAGAAAGAAAGAAAGAAAGAAAGAAAGAAAGAAAGAAAGAAAGAAAGAGAAGGAGGGAGAGAAAGAAACAAAAAAAAGAGAAACAGGAATAATTTCTACTTTCCCTACCCAGAATTTCCTACTTTCCTTAGCAGAGCTAAGGTAATGTCATAAAGTAAAGGGCTAATAACCAGAATCTGCAAAGAACTCAAGCAAATCATCAAGAAAAAAAAAACAATACCATTTAAAAATGTGCAAAAGACATGAACAGAAGCCTCTCAAAACAAGATAAACAAATGGCTGACAAAGATGAAAAAATGCTCAATGTCACTAATCATCAGGAAAATGCAAACTAAAACCACAGTGAGACATCAGCTCACCCCTGTTAGAATGATTTTTATTAAAAATCCCACAAACATTAGATGGTTGCCTAGATGCAGGTAGAAAAGACTGTTTATGCACTGTTGTTGAGACTACAAATTAAGTAGTACAGCTTCTATGGAAAACAGTATAGACAATCTCCTCAAAGAACTAAAGTAGTTAAATCAAAGACCACCATTTGATCCAGCAATCCCACCACGGAGTACCCAAAGAAAAGTCTTTTATCAAAAAGACATCTTAAAAAAGATGGATACTCAGGGCAGTCCCTGTGGCTCAGTGAGTAGGGTGGCGGCCCCATATACCAAGGGTGACAGGTTCAAACCTGTCCCAGGCCAAACTGCAACCAAAAATAGCAGGGTGTTGTAGTGGGCGCCTGTGGTCTCAGCTACTCGGGAGGCTGAGGCAAGAGAATCGCCCCCAGGAGTTGGAGGTTGCTGTGAGTTGTGATGCCACAGCACTCTACTGAGGGCAACAAAGTGAAACTCTGTTTCTTAAAAAAATAAAAAGATGGAGACTTTACTTCTTTTACATTTACATGGATGGATCTGGAACTTATCCTTCTTAGTAAAGTATCTCAAGAATGGAAGAAAAAATATCCCATTTAATTCTATAATTCAGTATTATTATGAAACCAATTTACAATCACTCACACTTTCACATGAAGAATAGATCACAACTATGGCCCAAGATGAAGGAGGGAGGACGGGAGGATGTGAAGGGAGGGTGGAGGTCAGATCGAGGGAGGGTGAATATGGTGGGATCACACCTATGGTGCATAATGCAAGGGTCCATGTCGGATCTATTAGTATAGAGTATAAATGTCTTAACACAATAACTAAGTAAACGAGATGAGGTCTATATTAATCAGTGTGATGTAAGTGTTCCTAATTCTATATGAAATCAGCACACTGTACCCCATAAATGCATTAACGTATATATGATCTATGTGTTTATGATTTAATAAAAATAAATAAAGTTCACAACTTCAGTTTTTCAAAAAAGGAAAAAAAAGACACCTATATTCAAGGAATTGTTGTACAATTCGCAGTTGCAAAGATGTGAAATCAACCCAAGGGTCCGTCAATTCATGTGTGGATTAATAAACTGTGGCATATGTACACCATGGAGTACTACTCAGCTATAAAAGGATGAATTAATCTCATTTGCAACAATTTAGGTGGGATTGCAACCATTCTCCTAAGTGAAGTAGCTCAAGATTAGAGAAACAAATTGTAGAATTGTTTCCTAAAGAAAACCACTCCCGTGATCATGGCTCTCCATGTCAGAATTGTGTACGCTCTGTAACATCTTTGTTGTGGTAGTCCTGTTCTCCTAATAACTTTGTTACTATGCTGTGAATAACTGAAAATCTGAGTATGTAGCATATATGGTAATAAATTGTGAATTGGTGGGACTTACGTAACAGCTTATCAACATTTAAAGATACTGGGTGTTTGATATCCTCTTAAGGAAAATTTGCCTCCAAATTTTAATCTGGAAAGTCACTGAAATAACTGTTTTAAAAAAGAATTGCAATAAATGGCTTTTTAGATTTTTGGTACGTATGTTAAGTATCGTGTACAAATTGAAATGTCTGTATTGATGCTCAACACAATGAATAAAATCTCAACTACAAAAGAAAAAGAAACACCACATATACTCATTATTAAATTGGAACTGACTGATGAGCAACCACACATTACACATAGGGAAGAAAAATTCAGTGGGAATTAACTGGAGGACACATAAGAGGGCCCTTAGTAAAGTGGGGAGGGGCAAAAAACTACCTAACGGGTACAATGAACACTATTTGGGTGACACGCATACCCTTAGCCTTGACTTAAGTATTACCAAAATGATAATGTAACAAAAACATCTGTACCCCCTTAATATTTTTTTGTTTTTCTTCCATATAAAGTTTCTACACTCCCCCACTTGACTATGAGTATCTTCCAAATGCAAGTGATAATGGCTGCTATGGAAAGCTTTGAATAAATCACCTGTATTTTTTAAGAGAGAGAGAAGAGGAGGAGGAGGAAGGGTGGAAGGAAGGGAGGGAGAAAAGGAGGGAGGGAGGGAAGGAAAAAGAAAAAAGAAGGGAAAAAAGAACAGAAGCTTGAAATACAAACCCTACTATCTAAAAACACAAAAATACAAACCCTCAAGTTTCCTTTTCTACTCTGAAGTGTCCCAGTAACCCTGCATTCCCTCACTATGCTGCCCTCCTCCTGGTTCTGCCCTGCCACCTGAGCCCCTGACCTCTACGTCAGCCTAATACAACGGCCTCCAGCAAGATCCCTGAGGGCCATGAGAGCCCAGCCTGAATCCTCTGCGGCTTCTTCCCTGGACAACTTCCCTCTGGACTTCAGTGTGCCGTGCATTAAACCAGACCTTTGTCTGCCACAGCACAATTCTCAGTTCTGAAGAGGAATCCACAGTCATTGATCAAAGACTCTTTACTTAATTTGCTGCCTCCACCCCCACCCATCTCCACAAAGGGCCATTTTCCAGACAATACCCTTCATCACTGCCTTTGTGCAGGCCCAGGCATTCTGAAATTGAGCCTCCAGTCTGCTCTCAGGCAAGCACAGGAAATGGAAAATCCATGATAGCCCCTGCTAGCACATTGGCAGTTGATTCCAAAGCACATGGGGTGCCTTGCTCCCCAGGGTCCACAGGGAACAGATGACCTGGGACAGCCTGGGCAGGGAGAGGGCTAACTTCCATGTTCTGTCCTCCAGGGTAGGATTAGCATCTTCCTGGGCCACCCCACAACCCCTCTACCCACCCACTTCCTGCAGTGCAGTACAGAGCAGGACCCACTTGCTGGGTCAACGTTGGAGAGCCCTGGGACCTAGAATTCTGGGAAGGGAAAGTAGACAATGGATATCCCATTTAGGAAGAAGCTCTTAAAGACTCAACGTCACCCTGAGGTAGGACACATCCTTCCTTTCTGTTTCCCAAGTTAGCAGCCTGCAGATGCTTCTGACTCATGCATCTGAATAACATCACTTCTCCTGCTTAAAGTTATGTTGGTATAGGGGCTCCACAGCTGCATTGAATGTCATCTTAAATATTTTAAGATGGTCAGGGAAAGTTGATCATGGAGTAGATATTGGACACGACAGAGGATTTGTTGTTAATTTATTAGGTGTGATAATGTCACTGTTGCTTGTAAGAAAACATCCACGTTTTCTAGAGATGCACTCCACAAGATTGTAATGGTATAATAAGCAAATCTGGAATTTGCTTTAAAATGCTGTAGTACACATTTGGATTTAACAGACATCTACAGAACATTTCATCCCAACAAAACTGAATATGCATTCTTCTCAACAGCCCACGGCACATACTCCAAAATTGATCACATCTTAGGTCACAAGTCTAACCTCAGTAAATTTAAAAGAATAGAAATTACTCCTTGCATCTTCTCGGACCACCATGTAATAAAAGTTGAACTCAGTAACAACAGGAATCTGCATACTCATACAAAAACATGGAAGTTAAATAACCTTATGTTGAATGATAGCTGGGTCAGAGATGAGATTAAGAAGGAAATTACCAAATTTTTGGAACAAAACAATAATGAAGACACGAATTATCAGTGCCTCTGGGATACCGCAAAGGCAGTCCTAAGAGGGAAATTTGTAGCACTGCAAGCCTTCCTCAAGAGAACGGAGAGGAAGTTAACAACTTAATGGGACATCTCAAGCAACTGGAAAAGGAAGAACATTCCAACCCCAAACCCAGTAGAAGAAAAGAAATAACCAAAATTAGAGCAGAATTAAATGAAATTGAAAACAAAAGAATTATACAACAGATCAATAAATCAAAAAGTTGGTTTTTTGAAAAGGTCAATAAAGTAGATAAACCTTTGGCTAACCTAACCAGGAAAAAAAAGTAAAATCTCTAATTTCATCAATCAGAAATGGCAAAGATGAAATAACAACAGACTCCTCAGAAATTCAAAAAATCCTTAATGAATATTACAAGAAACTTTATTCTCAGAAATACGAAAATCTGAAGGAAATTGACCAATACTTGGAAGCACACCACCTTCCAAGCCTTAGCCAGAATCAAGTGGAAATGTTGAACAGGCCTATACCAAGTTCTGAAATAGGATCAGCTATACAAAATCTCCCTAAAAAGAAAAGCCCGGGACCCGATGGCTTCACATCAGAATTCTACCAAACCTTTAGAGAGTAACTAGTACCTATATTACTCAACCTTTTGCAAAATATAGAAAAAGAAGGAAAACTACCCAACACATTCTATGAAGCAAACATCACCTTGATCCCCAAACCAGGAAAAAAACCCAAAAGAAAAGAAAATTATACACCAATATCACTAATGAATATTGATGCAAAAATATTCAGCAAGATCCTAACAAACATTGCATATGAAGAATGAAACACAACTATAGCCTAGGATGAAGGAGGGAAGGGGAGGGTTGTGGGTTGATAGAGGGAGGGTTAGTAGGGGGACCACACCTATGGAGCATATTGCAAGTACAAGTTGGATCTATCATGTGTAGAGCATAAAAGTCTTAATGCTGTAATTGGGTGAATGAGGTGAAAGCTCTGTTGATTAGTAGGATGTAAGCACTCCAATTTCTACAATTAATCAACACATTGAAATCCCCCCTAAAATAATAAATAAAATAATGGCAAACAATATAATACTTAATATATACTCCAAAAAAAAGGTCCTAACAAACAGACTTCAGTAACACATCAAAGAAATTATACACCATGACCAAGTAGGTTTTATCCCAGGGTCTCAAGGCTGGTTTAATACACATAAATCTATAAATATAATTCAGTATAAACAAATTAAAAACCAAAGACTATATGATTCTCTCAACTGATGCAGAAAAAGCTTTTGATAATATCTAGCATCCCTTCATGATCAGAACACTTAAGAAAATTGGTATAAAAGGGCAATTTCTTAAACTGATAGAGGCCATCTACAGCAAATATTGTAATGAATGGAGTTAAATTGAAATCATTTCCACTCAGATCAGGAACCAGGCAAGGTTGCCCATTGTCTCCACTGCTCTTTAACATTGTAATGGAAGTTTTAGCCATTGCAATTAGGAAAGAAAAGGTGATCAAGGGTATCCACATAGGGTCAGAAGAGATCAAACTTTTGCTCTTCACAGATGATATGATTGTATATCTGGAAAACACCAGGGATTCTACTACAAAACTCTTAGAAGTGATCAAGGAATACAGCAGTGTCTCAGGTTACAAAATCAACACTATAAATTGGTAGCCTTTATATATACCAACAACAGTCAAGCTGAAAAAAGTCAAGCTATTCCATTCATAGTAGTGCCAAAGAAGATGAAATATTTGGGAGTTTATCTAACAAAGGACATGAAAGAGCTCTATCAAGAGAACTATGAAACTCTAAGAAAAGAAATTGCTGAATGTTAACAAATGGAAAAACATACCATGCTCGTGGCTGAGAAGAATCAACATTGTTAAAATGTCCATACTACTCAAAGCAACATATAATTTTAATGCAATCCCTATTAAAGCTCCACTGTCATACTTTAAAGATCTCGAAAAAATAATACTTCATTTTATATGGAATCAGAAAAAAACTCGAATAGCCATGAAATTACTCAGAAATAAAAACAAAGCAGGAAGAATCATGCTACCAGACATCAGACTATACTATAAATTGATAGTGATCAAAACAGCATGGTACTGGCACAAAAACAGAGAGGTAGATGTCTGGAACAGAATAGCAAACGAAGAGATGAATCCAGCTACTTACCGTTATTTGATCTTTGACAAGCCAATTAAAAACATTCAGTGGGGAAAAGATTCCCTATTTAACAAATGGTGCTGGGTGAACTGGCTGGCGACCTGTAGAAGACTGAAACTGGACCCACACCTCTCACCGTTAACTAAGACAGACTCTCACTGGATTAAAGATTTAAACTTAAGACATAAACTATAAAAATACTTGAAGAAAGTGCAGGGAAAACTCTTGAAGGAATCGGCCTGGGTGAATATTTCATGAGGAGGACTCCCCAGACAATTGAAGAAGTATCAAAAATACACTCCTGGGACCTGATCAAACTAAAAAGCTTCTGCACAGCCAAGAACATAGTGAGTAAAGCAAGCAGACAGCCCTCAGAATGGGAGAAAATATTTGCAGGTTATACCTCCGATAAAAGTCTAATAACCAGAATCCACAGAGAACTCAAACGTATTAACAAGAAAAGAACACATGACCCCATCTCAGGGTGGGCAAGGGACTTGAAGAGAAACTTCTCTAAAGAAGACAGACACATGATCTACAAACACATGAAAAAAAGCTCACCATCCTTAATCATCAGAGAAATGCAAATCAAAACTACTCTGAGATATCACCTAACCCCAGTAAGAGTAGCCCACATAACAAAATCCCCAAACCAGAAATGTTGGCATGGATGTGGAGAAAAGGGCACACTTCTACACTGCTGGTGGGAATGCCCACTAATACGTTCCTTCAGGAAGGATGTCTGGAGAACACTTAGAGACCTAAAAATAGACCTGCCATTCCATCCTATAATTCCTTTACTAGGTTTATACCCAGAAGACCAAAAGTCACAATATAACAAAGACATCTGTACCAGAATGTTTATTGCAGACCAATTCATAATTGCTAAGTCAGGGAAGAAGCCCAAGTGCCCATCAACCCACAAATGGACTAGCAAATTGTGGTACATGTATACCATGGAATACTATGCAGCCTTAAAGAAAGATGGAGACTTTACCTCTTTCATGTTTACATGGATGGAGCTGGAACATATTCTTCTTAGCAAAGTATCTCAGGAATGGAAGAAAAAGTATCCAATGTACTCAGCCCTACTATGAAGCTAAATTATAGCTTTCACATGAAGACTATAACCCAACTATAGCACAAGACTATGGGGAAAGGGCCAAGGAAGGGGAAGGGAGGGGGGAGGTTTTGGTGGAGGGAGGGTAATGGGTGGGGCCACATCTATGGTGCATCTTAGAATGGGTACAGGTGATTGCACTAATGTACACAGCTATGATTTAACAATAAAAAAAACCCACCTCCCCCCTCCCTCCCCTCCCTTTCCCCTTTCCCCTTATTCTTAGGTTGTAACTGGGTTATAGCTTTCATGTGAAAACCCTAAATTAGTTTCATAGTAGGGTATATGTGAAACTTGGTAAATGTTCTGTAAAGCTAGTGAATGATGCCCCATGATCATATCAATGTACACAGCTATGATTTAATAAAAAAAAAAAAAATAGGCCTTTTGGATGTATTGATTATTCTGAATTGGTTATTTTGAGAAACTGCAGTCACAGGATTAGCTCTGAAAAGTTGCCCTTTTATTAAAGCAATTTGTATCTATAATGGAAACCTCCATTAGTAAAGGATGCCTCCCTCTCTGAACCAGAAAGGGCAATTAAATCATTTGATGCTCTCTGCCAATGGAGAAGGCCTAGCCTGAAATCTGTGTAGCAAACTTTACCTTCAAATTACAGCGTTTTTCCTGGCCATCTCTTCCTCACCAGTCTCCTCCACCCTACCCTTTTCTCTTTGGTTTCAGATAATGAAAGTATTTAAGCCTGAAGTGGAAGTGCTTTTTTTGACATCTTCTCTGGAGACTTATTCATTTCTCTGGGTTTTCTCTCATGCGTGCATGAAGTAAACATGTCAGTAAACCTCTTTTTTTTTTTTTTCTTTCCTAGTAATCTGTCTTTTGTTACAGGGAGTCCTAGTTAAGGACTGTGTTGGGTAAAAGGAAAATTATTATTCATTCGTTCACTTTGTGCATTTTGATTATGGAATTTAATCCATTTACATTTAAGGTAATCATTGCTAGGTGAGGTCTTCCTATTGCCATTTTGGTTCCTTGTTCTGTGTTTTGTAGTTCTTTTGTTCCTGTCTTTTTCTCTTACTATCTTCCTTTGATCTGATGATTTTCAATGATATGCTTTCTGATACGCTTTCTGATTCCTTTCTCTTTATCTTTTGTGTATTCACCATAGGTCTATGCTTTCTGGTTACCATGGGACTTGCACAAAATATCTTATAGTTGTTAACAGGCTGTACTAACAACAACTTTTATTGTTGTTACAATAAAACAATAATTTTATTCTTTCTATGGCGTGTGTCTAATAAAGCATTGTAGCTGTAGTTATTTTTAATATTTTTGTCTTTTAGATTCGGTGCCTGTAGCTCAGTGGTTAGGGTGCCAGCCACATACCTGGGGCTGGCAGGTTCAAACCCAGCCAGGGCCTGCTAAACAACAATGACAACTACAGCAACATTAAGACATGTACATAAATATATGTATTTGTATTTTAATCTTCATACTGAAGTTAAAAGTGATTTGTACACAACCATTACAGTAAAGTTAATAATGATTATCATTAGATGTTAAGATTATAAATAGATTATGTATAATTTTCCTTCTTTATTTCTATTTTCTAATTATCTTGGACATATGCAATAAGGTGCTAATATAATAAAGCTATAAATTCATTTAAAAAAATAAAGATTTAAACTTAAGACATGAAACTATAAAAATACTCGAAGAAAGTGCAGGGAAAAGTCTTGAAGAAATCGGCCTGGGAAATATTTTATGAGGAGGACCCCTGGGCAACTGAAGCAGCATCAAAAATACACTACTCAGACCTGATCAAACTAAAAAGCTTCTGCACAGCCAAGAACACAGTAAGTAAAGCAAGCAGACAGTCCTCAGAATGGGAGAAGATATTTGCAGGTTATGTCTCCGACAAAGGTTTAATAACTAGAATCCACAGAGAACTCAAACGTATTAGCAAGAAAAGAATAAGTGATCCCATCTCTGGCTGGGCAAGGGACTTGAAGAGAAATTTCTCTGAAGAAGACAGGCACACGGCCTACAGACATATGAAAAAATGCTCATCATCCTTAATCATCAGAGAAATGCAAATCAAAACTACTTTGAGATATCATCTAACTCCAGTAAGATGTCTGGAACAGAATAGCGAACGAAGAGATGAATCCAGCTACTTACTGTTATTTGATCTTTGACAAGCCAATTAAAAACATTCAGTGGGGAAAAGATTCCCTATTTAACAAATGGTACTGGGTGAACTGGCTGGCAACCTGTAGAAGACTGAAACTGGACCCATACCTCTCACCATTAACTAAGATAGACTCCCACTGGATAAAAGATTTAAATTTAAGAAATGAAACTATAAAAATACTTGAAGAAAGTGCAGGGAAAACTCTTGAAGGAATCAGCCTGGGTGAATATTTTATGAGGAGGACTCCCCAGGCAATTGAAGCAGTATCAAAAATACATTACTGGGACCTGATGAAACTAAAAAGCTTCTGCACAGCCAAGAACATAGGAAGTAAAGCAAGCAGACAGCCCTCAGAATGGGAGAAAATATTTTCAGGTTATACCTCTGATAAAGGTCTAATAACCAGAATCCACAGAGAACTCAAACGTATTAACAAGAAAAGAACACATGATCCCATCTCAGGGTGGGCAAGGGACTTGAAGAGAAACTTCTCTAAAGAAGAAAGATGCACGATCTACAAACACATGAAAAAAAGCTCATCAGAGAAATGCAAATCAAAACTACTCTGAGATATCACCTAACCCCAGTAAGAGTGCCCACATAACAAAATCCCAAAACCAGAGCTGTTGGCGTGGATATGGAGAAAAGGGCACACTTCTACACTGCTGGTGGGAATGCACACTAATATGTTCCTTCTGGAAGGATGTCTGGAGAATACTTAGAGACCTAAAAATAGACCTGCCATTCCATCCTATAATTCCTTTACTAGGTTTATACCCAGAAGACCAAAAGTCACAATATAACAAAGACATCTGTACCAGAATGTTTATTGCAGACCAATTCATAATTGCTAAGTCATGGAAGAAGCCCAAGTGCCCATCGACCCACAAATGGACTAGCAAATTGTGGTACATGTATACCATGGAATATTATGCAGTCTTAAAGAAAAATGGAGACTTTACCTCTTTCATGTTTACATGGATGGAGCTGGAACATATTCTTCTTAGCAAAGTATCTCAGGAATGGAAGAAAAAGTATCCAATGTACTCAGCCCTACTATGAAGCTAAATTATAGCTTTCACATGAAGACTATAACCCAACTATAGCACAAGACTATGGGGAAAGGGCCAAGGAAGGGGAAGGGAGGGGGGAGGTTAGGGTGGAGGGAGGGTATGGGTGGGTCACACCTACGGTGCATCTTAGAATGGGTACAGGTGAAACTTGCTAAAGGCAGAATACAAATGTCTACATACAGTAAGTAAGAAAATGCCATGAAGGCTACCTTGAACAGTTTGATGAGAATATTTCAGATTGTATATGAAACTAGCACATTGTACCCCTTGATTGCACTAATGTACATAGCTATGATTTAACAATAAAAAAAAAAAGATTAGCCCATATCACAAAATCTCAAGACCAGAGATGTTGGTGTGGATGTGGAGAAAAGGGAACACTTCTAAACTACTGTGGCAATGCAAACTAATACATTCCTTTTGGAAAGATGTTTGGAGAACACTTAGAGATCTAAAAATAGACCTGCCATTCAATCCTACAATTCCTCTACTAGGTATATATCCAGAAGACCAAAGACATTATAACAAAGATATTTGTACCAGAATGTTTATTGCAGCCCAATTCATAATTGCTAAATTATTAAAGAAGCCCAAATGCCCATTGACCCAGGAATGGATTAATAAATTGTGGTATATGTACACCATGGAATATTATGCAGCCTTAAAGAAAGATGGAGACTTTACCTCTTTTATGTTTACATGGATGGAGCTGGAACATATTCTTCTTGGCAAAGTATCTCAAGAATGGCAGGAAAAGTATTCAATGTACTCAGCCCTACTATGAAACTAATTTATAGCTTTCATATGAAAGCTATAACCCAATTATAGCCTAAGAATATGGGGAAAGGGGAAAGGGAGGGGAGGGGAGAGGGGAGAATAGGAGAAGGGAGGGTAATTGGTGGGACCACACCTATGGTGCATCTTATAAGGATACATGTGGAACTTACTAAATGTAGACTATAAATGTCTTAACACAATAACTAAGAAAATGCCAGGAAGGCTATGTTAACCAGTGTGATGAAAATGTGTCAAATTGTATATAAAACCAGTACATGGTACCCCATGATTGCATTAATGTACACAGCTATGATTTAATATAAATAAATAAATAATAAGAGGCATAATTTAAAAAAATGCTTTAGTATAGGAAATAAAAAAAGATAAGGAAACCTTTCATAGAGCAAAATCCAGGCTCAACAAGTTGAGAAGCTGTGATCCATTATGCTGTCTGCCACAGACAGGGGAGGGGCAGCTTGGGTTGGGGGTGGGGGTACTGACAGGACACCAGCTATACTTTGCCACGGATGGCAAAGTACCTTGTCTTCCAGATGAATGTCTACTTTGCCTTTCAAGCCTACTTCAAAGAATACTTCAGTTTTTTGTTTTTTTTTTTTATTAACTAGGAGTTAATGCGTTCTTAAACAATTTAGTCTTCTTCATTTATTCTGCTTGCTGCTCTGCGACAAGCCAAAACTAAGAACTATCAGGACCTTAGCCTAACAACTGCTATCATTAATTGAATTCTATATGAAAGTATTGATTTGATATTTCAGACTCAAATAAACAATTTCCCCTTTCCTTACATTTGTGGAGGAGAAGGGAAAACTTCCCCTTTGCCCCTGAAGATTTGCTGAAAGATCAACTCACAATAAGGCAGATTAATAAGAAAAAGAGATTACAAATGTATTCACCCTGCACACAGGGAGACTCACAGAATGATTACCCACCATCCCATGGGGTCCAGAAGTTTATATACCCTCATTTTAGAAGGGAGGGAAAGATAGGGAATATAGATAATTCTGTTTAGGAGCAACAAATGGATACCAGGGAGGGTGAATAGATACTTGGGAGAATGAATGGGTGGGGGCAACAGATCGACTTATAAATGATTCTCTTTGGAAATTAAATTATTAAATTAAATTATCTTCACAAAGCACAGGGCCACACTTAATGGGCACCGTGTAAAGGCACATGGCACACCTCTTGGGTGCAGGACACAACTACAAGAGGGACTCTATCTAACAAATGTAAATATTATAACCTAGTTGTCTATACCCTCACATTAACCTAAAATTAAAAAAAGAGAGAGAGTTGGGTCATGTCTGCTTATATTCTCTATCTTCTTTCCTTCACTAAGTTGGGATAACAGGGAGGGGAAGGAAAAACAATTATCCTTCTTGATGAGTCTATCTGGTTCTATGCAGATAAAGAGAAAGCCCCTCCCACGGCTTGTAGATCTCTAAGGGCCTTTCATTCAAAATATTCTTTATACCAAGAAGTCATATTTTGGAGTGAAATTTCCTGAGCTCCTTGACTTTTAAGCAGGAAGTGATATTAATAGCCACCACTTATTGGATGTTTACCACATGCCAGACACCATGAGGAGTGCTGCACACACATCATCTCATTAACCACCACAACAACCCTAGTAAGCAGAGTAGGGCTGTATAGCCCTGTATTTCAGATCCGAGCTGCAATCATTTGCCCAAGGCCACAGATTACTGGTAAGCAGTGAGTTAGGATCTGAGCTCGAGTTCTCTGACACCAAAGGCACTGCTCAAACATTATCCTCTCCCTCCTCTCACTGAACACCTAGACAAGGAACTTACAAATGTTTTGGCCACAGGGAAGAGCTGGGAGTTTATTGACTGTAGGACCAGAGAGGAAATAGAAGTTCTACAGAACAGCTGCTTGAGAGCTGGCCACCCCGGGGGAAACTCTGTGCTCTAGGCAAAAGAGAGAAAGAGGAAACACCACCTGCCAGGGGCTTCCCCAGCCTGTAGAGAGGGGCCGATTCCTGGGCAGCCCAGAGCAGCTGTGCAGAGCCACCAGCCAAGGGCTGCTTGTGGTAGGGGCTCCAGGTGGCTGGGGCACTTCCGTGAAAACTTAGCCTACTTTGGGGCAAGCATGACAACTAGGAGATCCAATCAGTGAAGCTGCAAACACAAATTTGGAGCTCCATTGATTATTCTAATTGGGTATAATCCTTAGTTTGGGAGTTTTCTTGTTTCATGATGATAATTTGAATCAAAATTTTTGTGCGAGTTTGGCTATTTCCATGGGATTTAAATTTTTATCAGCAACTAAATATTTTACCTGATGCGCTGCGGTGGGAGTGTGCTATCATTGCATTTTGCATGATTCCACCGGAGGCACTTGAACGTATGGCTCATGCAAGGAATCTTATATTCCAATTGAAGTAAAATTTATTTAGAAATAAGGAAGTGTTGCTATTCTATAATTCTCTGTGTTTTGTGCTTTGGCTTCCCCCCACCCCTTAAAAAAATGACTCCAAGGTCTCCCCATGAATTTATGAGAATTATTTGTTTTTATGTTTGTTTCGAGACAGAGTCCCACTCTGTCGCCTTAAGTTGAGTGTCTTGACATCATAGCTGGCAACAACCTCAAACTCTTGGGCTAGTGATCCTCCTGCCTCCATCTCCCAAGTAGTTTGTACTGCAGGTGCCTGCCACACTACTTTTCTGTTTTTAGTAGAAAGGGGGTCTTGCTCTTGCTTAGGTTGGTCTCTATCTCCTGAGTTCAGGCAATTCACCTACCTCTGCCTCCTAGAGTGCTAGGATTACAGGCATGAGCCACCATGCCCAGTGAGAATTATTTGTAATCATTTGAGGTGGAGGCTAGTGAATGTGATATGAATGGAGAGTTAGCTGAAATAATGGTAATAAGCCATGAGCTCATTGGAATTGTCTGGGTTGAACTGTCTCAGGAAATATGTCCAATCACAGTGCTGAGTCTAGTATAGTTAGCTGGCTTTTGTTTGGGTTGTGATCTTGAGTAACTTGCATTGGCAGTGTTTCTGTATTAAGGGATTAAGAAAGAAAATACTAAACTACAATAATAAATGGCTAAGATATTAGAATTAGTACAAGAACTTTTCACTCATTGTCAAAAAAAAAAAAAAAGCCCTCCATGCTCTCAAGTCCTACAGCCTTCCAAAATCAACTTCTCCTTTAAACTCTGGCTAGCGATAATCCAAATCCCCAGACAGTTTAACTGGAAGAAAGCCTGGCCCTTTCTCAGGTTTTGCTCCCTTGAGGGATGTGTCTGTGTCCCACAAAGCAGCCTCGGTTGTCCCTTAAATTCAAGCAGCTGCCTGGCTTCTAGTCAACTTCTTGCTTCATTCCTGTGTTAAATTTCTCTAGATTATTTCTTCTGCCTTAAATGTCCCACCCTAAATTCCCCCAGAGCACGGCTAAAACCAGACTGTACCATTTAACACAATCTTCCCAAAGGCTGGAGGGGAGCAGGGAAGACTCACGGTGCCAAGGGCTGGCTCGCTGTCTGGGCTCCAGTCTGACCCTCTCCATGCAGAATGCTTTGCCTCTGACCACCCTGCACAAGGTTAGACCCTCACCCCCATCCCAGTTTCTCCAGGGGCCAGCTAGAAGGCAAGGATAGGATTGCTGCCCCTGAAGAAGACTTACAATTACAAAACGCAAATCCAGTTAAACTTTTTGCTTTAAATCTGAGTGTGATAGGCCTTCAGGTAAGATACAAATCTCCCACTTAATGAAACAGGAAGTCATCAATTTTTAAAACAGCACCCTTTCCCGCCACTTCTAACCATCATTCCTGGGGTCCACCTTTATGATTTAAAGGTTATTTTCAGACTTGGCAGCTGGGTAAGGCAAGTGGTGCCTAAGCCACATTCCTTCCTTGAGATCTGTCCTTTGGTACCTGTCTCTCCAAGGTACATCCTGTACCATGGCTAGGGGACATCCTACATTTGTGCTCCTGTGCCCCAGAAATGGTTCTTTATACAACACTTTCCTGCTGGGCGCAGGATGCCTGGAGGAGCAAATGGTTTTAGATCAGGATGGTGACATGAACTAAATGTAGAAAAGGCCTTTGAGTATTGCTGGAGGCAGCATCTGTGGTCTAAGGAGAGGAAAGGAGAAACAGCATCGGCAGTGAAACTGTGGCAAACAGAGGGACAAAGCAGGAGGGTGGCCCAGGTGGCAAGCAGAGAGCCAGGGCAGAACCCCGTACAGCACCCCAAAGCCAGCATCTGTGTTAACTTGTCTTTGTATTATTACATTGTGTTTTCTTTTCTTTTCTTTTTTTTTTTATTGTTGGGGATTCATTGAGGGTACAATGAACCAGATTACACTGATTGCATTTGTTAAGCAAAGTCCCTCCTACAATCCTGTCTTGCCCCCCAAAGGTGATGCACACACCAAGGCCCCACCCACCTCACCTCCCTCCTTCCCTCTCTCTGCTCTTCCTTTCCCCACCCCTCCCTCCTTCTTTCTCTCTCTGCTCTCCCCTTCCCCCACCCCCACGGCGACCTTAATTGTCATTAATTGTCCTCATATCAAAATTGAGTACATAGGATTCATGCTTCTCCATTCTTGTGATGCTTTACTAATGTGTTCCACTTCCATCCAAGTTAATACAAAGGATATAAAGTCTCCATTTTTTTTTTTTTACATTGTGTTTTCTTCACCAGGAGGCTTGGCCTTGCTGTGTCTGGCAAAAGTTTGAGTTTTCTCTTTTGAAAATGTTTCAAATTCTTTGCCCTGATATGTCTTAATTTATATTTCTCAAACTACAGCACATTTTTCCCATTCCCTGGGGGGAACATAGGGGCATGCTAGAGGGTGTGTAAGGCCCGGGAATGCCACGAGAATCCATGGCGTGTGGATTTATGATGTCTCAGGGATGGAAGTGGGTGCCCCCTCAGAAGTGGGTGCCCCTTTTGCACTCTTACACATGTTTGTCACAGAAAAGATGGCAGCCTCCTGGTTTTTCATTTCATTGAATTTCTTTTTTTCATAAAATTTTAGAGTTTGGTTTTGTTAAATTTTTAATCAAAATAACATATGGACATAGTTTTAAATTCAAATCCTACAAAAATCTTCTCCTAAAAAATATAATACTCTGCCTATCCCATCCACCCACTCCTGACTCTGGCCCCCAGAAATGCTGATTCATAATTCTTTATAATTTTTCCATTAGCTGTTTCCATATTTCTAAATACTACATGTAAACTGCTATTGATTGGCCCACAGATTTGACCTTCTCTATTGATTTTGAATTATGATGGATGTGGGTTTGGCTCTTTGAGTCCCCCAATCTGTACTGCCTCATACAGCAATTTCACTATTTTCCGTTAAATAATTTATGTTGTAAAATAGATATTGGCTGTTTCATTGCCACCTAACATCCATTCTCTTTCCTCTTATGGCTGTACCTTGACTCCCTTTTGGAATGGACGCTACCCTTTTCCCCAGGTTGCTGACCCAACTTCTAGCCACAAGGGTGGGCCCTGATTGGCGAACCCCATCCCTCAAGCTATATTGATTGGTTCAACAAATGGCAGGCAACCCAATATTGACCAATAAGATGTTTTCCAGCCAAAACTGAGATTGCATCTCCCTGTTCTTCTGTAGAACTAGAGAAATGTTCTTTTCCTGATAGATACAAATGAGGACATATACAGTCCCTGGGCTGCTGGAAACCACCTTGAAACCATGAGGAAAGCCAGTCTAGTCTTACTTTGAATATATACTGCAGAAAGGAGAGGAGAGGAAAGATGGAAATTAAAAACTTTTAGAGAGCCCATGAATCAAGCCTCCTGTGGAGCTTAAACTGCCTTCAAGGTGGTCAATTATGTGAGTGAAATGCTATGATTTCCTTTATGGTTTAAGCCACTTTGAGTTTTCGATTACTTGTAAAGGAAAGCCACTTCCTCACCACTATAGGGGCTTACATCATTATGATACACAGCAAATTATTATGATTTCAATGAAGTTAAGTAGCATATGATTACATGTCCTTTTCATCTATAGTCTTCTGGTGGTTTTAAAAATTGATTTTTATATCACTTGTGCAATTTTCCATATGTATCTCCTTAATTCGTTCCACATATTCAACACCAACCTCCTCCTTCGTTCTGGACTGGTGACCTCCACGGTGCCAACTGGGCCTCCTCCTCACTGCTCTCCTGAGTTGAATCCACCTACTTCTAGGTCCCATGACTTCCCCTTCTCTTGGATTACTCAAGATTTACTAGAACATTTTCTCAATTATTTCTATGAAGGAATGTCAAAACGTCTATGAATGGAAGAAGGTAACTCAATTTTACCCTTGTACCTGACTGATAACTCAGCAAGGTATAAAATTCCCAGCTGAAAATCATATTTTGTAAGTTTTTTTATGCTATTGTTCAATTGCTTCTGATCTCTAATTTTCTACTGAGAAGTCTGATCTCATCCTGATTATTTTCTTTTGTGTGTGACTTCTTTTGCACTATTCAATTCTTTGCAAGCTTAACCCGGGTTCTAAATCCTCTTGATGATATGACTCGATGTGGATCCTTTTTCTCTTATCGTGACAAATTCCTTGTGGGCCTTTTTCATAAGGAGCCTGGAGTGCTTCATTTTGGAAAATGTTTCCTAGATTCTTTCCTATGTTTCTTTCCCTCTGGTTTTTTTTTTTATTATTATTATTGTTGTGGATTCATTGAGGATACAAGAAACAAGGTTACACTGATTGCATTTGTTAGGTAAAGTCCCTCTTACAATCGTGTCTTGCCCCCAAAAGGTGTGGCACACACCAAGGCCCCACCCTCCTCCCTCCATCTTCCTCTCTCTGCTCTCCCCTTCCCCCACCCTATGTTTTCTGTCTTCTTTCTTCTCTCTTCATTATCTTCTCTCTGGAATCTTCTCAGTCAGAGGTGAAATTCCTGGCATTTATTCTCTATGTCTCTTTTCACTATTCTTACATTTTCCAACTCTTTATTCTTCTGTTCTGATTTATATCATATTTCCTTGACTTAATCTTCTATCCATTTTTTAAATTTAGCTATCATTTATTATTTCCACAAGTTCATTATGGTATCTTGTTCTTCTTTTATAGATGTGACACCTTCTCACAGCTGTCTGAGAATATCGATTAGAATTGGGTGGGTAGTTATTTGGGAAGTTTTCTTCTTTTCCCTGTTTTGTATCTGTTTGCTCCAGATTCCTTTTTTTTGTTCTAAGTTTTTCTTTCTTATTTTGGTTTCTTTCTTTCAAAATAAAGACTTACTTTCCTCAATTGTTTTTAGACTTCTGTCTGAGTTTAATAACTGAATGAAGATTTAGAGACCTTGCAAAGTTCATGGAAGGTGGACTTACATGCAGGTGGTGAGCAAGGAAGCTGGCCATTTCATTGGTACATGCCCAAAACATCAATGTGTAATTGCCATATTTCAAATTGTATCATGAAGCTATAGTGACCAAATAGCAAGGAACTGGCATAAAAGCAGACACATGGGTCAGTGGAATAGGATAGGGAGCCCATAAACACACCCACACTCTACAGCCAATTGATTTGTGATAAAGATTTCAACAATGGGCTCTTTAATAAAAGGTGCTGCGAAAGCTGTTCTATATACAGAACAAAAATGAACTCACCCCATTCCTTATACATGCATCAACTCAAAAATGGATTAAAAGTATAAATATAAGATCTGAAATTATAAAACTACCGGGAGAAAATATAGGGGGGAAACTACATGACATTGGTCTGGGGATATCTTGAATATGACCCTAAAAGCACAGGCAAAAAAAGCAAAAAATAGGCAAATTGGATGGCATCAAACTAAAATGCTTCTACACAGCAAAAGAAAGAATTAAGAGAATAAACCCACAGATTGGGAGAAAATATTTTCCAATCATATATTGATAAAGGGCTAATATCCAAAATATATAAAAAACTCAAACTACACAGTAACAAAAAGATAAATAACTTGATTTTAAAATAGGCAAAGGATTTGAACAGATAGATCCCAAAATAAGAAATATAAATGCCCAACAGATGTGTGGAAAAATGTCTAACATCTGTAATCATTAGAGAAATATAAATTAAAATCTCAATGAGGTATCACTTCATACCTGCTAGAATGACTATTAACAAAAAGACAAATGATAATGAGCATTGGCAAGGATGGAGAAAAGGGAACCCTTGTTGGTGGGAATGTAAATTAGCAAAGCCATTATGGAAGACAGTGAGGAAACATCTCAAAAATTAAAAATATTACTACCACGTGATCCAGCAATCCTGCTTCTAGGTATATATCCAAAGGGATTGAAATCAGGATGTCAAAGAGATATATTCACTCCCATGTTCATTACAGCAGTACCCAAGATATGGAAACAATCAAAGTGCCCAAAAATGAATGAAAGATTTCTTAAATATGATATATATACACAATGGAATAGTTTTCAGCTTTTAAAAAAGCAGAAAATTCTGTCATTTATGATAATGCAGATGAACCTGGAAGACATTATATTAGTGAAATAAGGCAGACAAGAAAGATTAATTCTGCATGATCTCACTTATACGTGGGAATTAAAAAGTCAAACTCACAGAAGTAGAGAATAAACTGATGGTTGCCAGGACCTGGGGGAAAGAGTGAGGTGGTCAGGGAAAGGGGAAATGTTGATCAAAGTTCCAATAAAAGAGGGTTAGGTTCTGGTGACTTATTGCACAGCAGAGTAACTCTAGGTAATAGTAATGCACTGTATATTCCAGAATAGCTAAAAGAATGACTTTAAATGTTCTCACCAAAAAGAAACAATAAGGGCCGAGTGCAGTGGCTCATGCCTGTAATCCTAGCACTCTGGGAGGCCAAGGCAGGTGGACTGCCTGAGCTTAGGAGTTCAAGACCAACCTGAGCCAGAGCTAGAACCCATCTCTAAAAAAGTAGCCAAGCATTGTTGGGGGTGCCTGTAGTCCCAGTTAGTTGGGAGGCTGACACAGGAGGATCACTTGAGCCCAAGAGTTTGATGTTGCTGTGAGCTATGACACTATGGCACTCTACCCAAGACAACATAGTGAGACTCTGTTTCAAAAAAAAAAAAAAGAAAGAAAGAAAGAGAGAGACAAAAGAAAAGAAAAAATAAATAAGCAAGTATTTGAGGTGATAGATATGTTGATTAGCCTGATCTGATCATTCCGCAATGTATACCTGTATTAAAACATCACATTGCATCCCATAAATATAGTACTTAATTATTATTGTCCAAATACAAATAAAACTTAAGAAAAATAAATGTGTTGAGGTTTTTTCCTCTAGGGCAATGCAGTTTCTCCAGAGAAAAACCTGTGCTTTCCTACCTCGTTAGGAGGATGGGAATGGTCTGCACATCAAACAGGGTGAGGGGAGGGTGATGCTGTCATTGCTTCATCAGTAGACCTTTGGTGAATTTTATTGTCTTCATCCCCATGCTCCATCTCATTTCCAAATTTGGGGGACTCAATTTCTTCGGAAAATAAACCTGCTTGGGCTGTAGTGAAAGAGAAGGAATAAGTCTGTCTTTTGTTACTGGGAGCATAGTAATGGAAAATAGGGTTCAGGGAGAGGGGTCCAACTATTCCATATAGAGTCTTCCAACAAATTCCCCAACTCTTCCTCACCCATTGCTTGCTCAGTAACCAGTACTCTGCCTCCTGGGTCTTCCCTCTACATCCTACTCTGCGTAGACTGGATACTGGAGCCTTTTGTGTCATGATAAATCAGTCGCCATTTCTCCAACAATTTGTGTCTTCTAAAGATTGTTGAAATCTCTCCTCTACTGATCTCCCCACGTCCATTTCTCTCTGGTCCTATGAGTTCATGACAATTTTATTCATGTATTATCATTTTGTTAGGTTTTATTAAATGAAAAGAAAAAAGATAAATATGTGTGATCAATTCATTACCTTTAGAGTTTTCTAAAAACATTTTTATATGAAGAAAGTGATTGGAAAATAAATTATTTTGTAATTCCAAAGACCCAGTTGTATTAATAACATAGTCACAATTAGAATTAGGGCCAGTGATCAGAGAATGTGCCAAGACTGCAGAAAACACAAATGACAGTGACATCACTGTCCCCAGGGCTAGCCCATGTCACCAGATTAAATAAAAAGCATAAGGTATAATTTGCTCAGAGGTCACAGGAAAGTGCACACCTAAACTTTTGAAAGCAAATTTGCCATTTTTTCTTTTAACTTTTCACACATAAAAGTAAAAATCATTCAACTTCCTAACAAAAATGCACCCCATCAAGTATTTTATTTACAAATGTAAAAATACAATAGAGGTAATCCCAGTACTTTGGGTGGCTGAGGTAGGAGGATTACTTAAGGCCAGGAGTTCAGGGAGACAAGATGGCTGACTGAAGCCAGCTTTCCACAGAGACTCCCATCCAGAAGGAGAGTTAAAGGACAGAAATTTAGCAAGTAACCTGGCAGATTAGAGCTGCATCAAGAGAGAAGGTTGAAGAATGCACATCAACCCTGCTGAGGCAAGCTGCAACCCCAAGGATACAAACAAAAGGTACAAAATCCATCACCAAGCAGATGGGAGTCCCCTTCCCCATGAGAACGGCCCAGAGTACCCCATAAACAAATGAGCAGAGTTCAAAAATCCTCCCATTATACTCCACAGGAGAGACCCTCTAAAAACTAGACCTACTTCCCCTACTAGGGTGTCATAGTGCCCTCCTGCCAGCTATAAAACTGTGTAAAACTGTATATATTCTCTACCTGCAATTCTGAGCTCCCAGCACTCCCCTCCACTCTCACTCTGAGGTCTGGAGGCCTGTCCCCCAGGAGTCCAGATCCTAGACTGCAGCTGGTCAGTGCTGATTCTGTGGCACGGGAGTGAGGTGAGGGCGGTCTGCTGAGAGGAAACCACGCGGGAGCGGCAGTGCCCCAAGGTGCAGAGCAGCAGCTGTTTTTGGCAACAACAGGGCTCAACCCTGGATATTCTGGAGTCACACCCCTTGTCTCTCTGGGCAACTAGAGGAGGCCGGCCATCTTCTCAGGTGGCAACCACTGGCAGAACAGATCTGGGATGGAAATGCAGGCCCTGTGAGTAAAGGATTTGCCCAAGGTGGTACTGGCCTGGGTGGAGTGAGAGGACTAGAAAACGCATGAGGAGTGCTGGCTGACTCCCAGGGCGGGACTTACCCAGAGGACTGCTTTACTGAGCCTAAGACACACCCGGCCTCCAGGGGATCAACAGCTGAGACAAAGGAGGGCAGGAGGCTAGAACTGACAGCTAATCGTGCTGCAAATACAAACTACCAGGCAGCAGCAAAGACAGGGCCTGAGGCACAGGTTCTGTGAACTCAACACAGCTTCACTTCTGCAGGGGAATTTAGCCAGGACAGAAACAAATTCCATAAAGTTGTTCTGTTCAGTCAGTAACATCAATCAGGTGTGGGGCTGGAACAAAGTGAACACCTCCAGCCTCCATCAAGCACCCGAGGTTGTCAGGCCTCACCGCCCCTTGCCAGATATAGGCAGAGAGCAGTGGCCCAGCTGAGGAGACATAGATTTCTTTGTGATTCAGGCAGGTGCAAACCCCTGGAGTATCTGCTCATTGCAGGCAACGGGGTCACAGCCCTGTGGGGTTATCAGTAACTGGGGGTGACAGAGGTGCAAGGTGAGGAAGGAGGCATCAACTTTCCCAGACTAATCTATTTGCTGGGTGGGTCCTCCGGACCTCAAGGAGCATTGGACCAAGTCATATTTGAGTTGTCAGCAGACTCCTGTAATTTAGTTGCCAAAGACTTTTTAACTCCTTCACCTGAGACAGGTGCTGAATGAGACAATTGATTTGGACCTTTTGAACTTAGCCAATTGCCCAAGGACTATCCAAGTGGTGCCCTGAATGTGTGGTTGTAGGAAGGTTTGATTTTCCTTTTCCAATTGTTGCCTATGGGGGGCAGCGTACTTAATTGCTGGTATTTCTCCACAGCTGAGACTTCAACGCACAGCAACTGTTTCACTAGCGTCAAACAGAGACCAGCTGAAAAAAAGACAGAGCCACTTAGCCCCACCACACCAAACAGGTTCCCAGTTTCTCAGGCCGTAGCACTATACGGGTCCTTCCTCCAGGGGAGAAGTCAAATGGTGTAAAATAATCATGGGGCGGAATCAGTGGAAATACTCTGGTAACATGAATAAACAGAGTAGATTAACCCCCCCCAAAGAAAGATATGGCAGATGTAACTAAAGATCACATTCATAAACAGCTGGCCGAGATGTCAGAAATCAAATTCAGAATTTGGATTGCAAAAAGATTAATAGAATGGAGGAAAATTTGGAATTAGAAATTCGAGGAGCATTTCAAAAGTTGGAATTGGAAATTCGAGGAGCAATTCAAAAATTGTCTCAAGAATTCAACGAATTTAAAGACAAAACCACCAAAGATTTTGACACATTGAAGCAAGAATTTGCAGCCCTCAAAGATCTGAAAAATACAGTAGAATCCCTCAGTAACAAAGTGGAGCAAGCAGAAGAAATGATTTCTGACATTGAAGACAAAGCTTTTGAACACTCCCAAACTCTTAAAGAGGAAGAGAAATGGAGAGCAAAAATAGATCATTCTCTCAGAGAGCTCTGAGATAATTCGAAGAAGGCTAATATCCGCCTCATTGGAATCCCTGACAGCAATGAAGTGGCTTCAGAAATTCAGATAGCAGACAGTTTCAGAACCTCAGCATGACTCAATCAGAATAAGACATCCCCCAGGCACATCATAATTAACTTCACTAAAGTTAATATGAAGGAGAAAATTCTGAAAGCAGCCAGAAGTAAGAAATCCATTACCTACAAAGGGAAGAATATTAGAATGACTGCAGATCTCTCTGCTGAAACTTTTCGAGCTAGAAGAGGGTGGTCATCAACTTTTAATCTCCTAAAACAAACTAACTTACAACCCTGGACCCTCTATCCACCTAAACTGAGTTTCATTCATGATGGAGAAATTAAATACCTAAATGACATTCACATACTGAAGAAATTTGCCATAACCAAACCAGCTCTTCAGAATATTCTCAGACCTATCCTCCATAATGACCAGCCCAATCCTCTACCACAAAAGTAAACTCACTCAGAAACTTTTGATCAAACTCCAACTTCCACAGTGGTGAAAGGATTAAAAGTGTCCACTGGACTTTCAAAAAACTCGATACTCAAAATTTTACCAGACTTATCTATAGTCTCCATTAATGTGAACGGCTTAAACTCTCCTCTAAAGAGGCACAGGTTGGCTGTCTAGATACAAAAACTCAGGCCAGATATCTGCTGCATACAAGAATCACACCTTATCTTAAAAGATAAATATAGACTCAGGGTGAAAAGATGGTCGCCCATATTTCAGGCAAATGGTAATCAGAAAAGAACAGGTGTTGCAATTCTATTTGCAGACACAATAGGCTTTAAACCAACAAAAGTAAGGAAGGATAAGAATGATCACTTCATATTTGTCAATTGTAATACTCAATATGATAAGATTTCTATTATTAATATTTATGCAACCAACCAGAATGCGCCTCAATTTATGAGACATACTCTAACAGACATGAGCAACTTGATTTCCTCCAGGTCCATAATAGTCAGAGATTTCAACACTCCTTTGGCAGTGTTGGATAGATCCTCCAATAAGAAGCTGAGCAAAGAAATTTTAGATTTCAACCTAACCATCCAACATTTAGATTTAGCAGACATCTACGGAACATTCCATCCCAACAAAACTGAATACACGGACTTCTCATCCGCCCACGGAACATACTTCAAAATTGATCACATCTTAGGTCACAAGTCTAACCTCAGTAAATTTAAAGGAATAGAAATTATTCCTTGCATCTTCTCAGACCACCATGGAACAAAACTTGAACTCAGTAACAACAGCAATCTGCATACTCATACAAAAACATGGAAGTTAAATAACCTTATGCTGAATGATAGCTGGGTCATAGATGAGATTAAGAAAGAAATTACCAAATTTTTGGAACAAAACGATAATGAAGACATGAATTATAAGAACCCCTGGGATACCACAAAAGCAGTCCTAAGAGGAAAATTTATAGCACTGCAAGCCTTCCTCAAAAGAACGGAAAGAGAGAAAGTTAACAACTTAATGGGACATCTCAAGCAACTGGAAAAGGAAGAACATTACAACCCCAAACCCAGTAGAAGAAAAGAAATAACCAAAATTAGAGCAGAATTAAATGAAATTGAAAACAAAAGAATTATACAACAGATCAATAATTCAAAAAGTTGGTTTTTTGAAAAGGTCAATAAAATAGATAAACCTTTGGCTAACCTAACCAGGAAAAAAAGACTAAAATCTCTGATTTCATAAATCAGAAATGGCAAAAATGAAATAACAACAGACTCCTCAGAAATCCAAAAAATCCTTAATGAATACTACAAGAAACTTTATTCTCAGAAATATGAAAATCTGAAGGAAATTGACCAATACATGGAAGCACGTCACCTTCCAAGACTTAGCCAGAATCAAGTGGAAATGTTGAACAGGCCTATATCAAGTTCTGAAATAGCATCAACCATAGAAAATCTCCCTAAAAAGAAAAGCCCAGGACCAGCTGGCTTCACATCAGAATTCTACCAAACCTTTAAAGAGGAACTAGTACCTATATTACTCAACCTATTCCAAAATATAGAAAAAGAAGGAATGCTACCCAAGACAGTCTATGAAGCAAACATCACCCTGATCCCCAAACCAGAAAAAGACTCAACAAGAAAAGAAAATTATAGACCAATATCACTAATGAATATAGATACAAAAATATTCAACAAGATGCCAACAAACAGAATCCAGCAACACATCAAACAAATTGTACATCATGGCCAAGTCAGTTTTATCCCAGGATCTCAAGGCTTGTTCAATATACATAAATCTATAAATCTAATTCAGCAGATAAACAAATTAAAAAACAAAGACCATGTGATTCTCTCAATTGATGCAGAAAAAGCTTTTGAGAATATCCAGTATCACTTCATGATCAGAACACTTTAGAAAATTGGTATAGAAGGGACATTTCTTAAACTGATAGAGGCCATCTACAGCAAACTCACAGCTAATATCGTATTGAATGGAGTTAAATTGAAATCATTTCCACTCAGATCAGGAACCAGACAAGGTTGCCCCTCGTCTCCACTGGTCTTTAACATTGTAATGGAAGTTTTAGCAACCGCAATTAGGGAAGAAAAGGCAATCAAGGGTATCCACATAGGGTCAGAAGAGATCAAACTTTCGCTCTTCACAGATGATACGATTGTATATCTGGAAAACACCAGGGATTCTACTACAAAACTCTTAGAAGTGATCAAGGAATACAGCAGCGTCTCAGGTTACAAAATCAACATTCATAAATCGGTAGCCTTTATATATACCAACAATAGTCAAACTGAAAAAACAGTTAAGGACTCTATTCCATTCACAGTAGTGCCAAGGAGGATGAAATATTTGGGAGTTTATCTAACAAGAAACATGAAAGATCTCTATAAAGAGAACTATGAAACTCTAAGAAAAGAAATAGCTGAAAATGTTAACAAATGGAAAAACATACCATGCTCATGGCTGGGAAGAATCAACATTGTTAAAATGTCCATAT
Source organism: Nycticebus coucang (assembly GCF_027406575.1). Taxonomy (NCBI): domain Eukaryota; kingdom Metazoa; phylum Chordata; class Mammalia; order Primates; family Lorisidae; genus Nycticebus; species Nycticebus coucang. The sequence goes on from NC_069801.1 coordinate 30,804,859, forward strand.
TACCCAAAGCAATATGCAATTTTAATGCAATCTCTATTAAAGCTCCACTGTCATACTTTAGGGATCTTGAAAAACAAAATACTTCTTTTTATGTGGAATCAGAAAAAAACTCAAATAGCCAAGACATTACTCAGAAATAAAAACAAAGCAGGAAGAATCATGCTACCAGACCTCAGACTATACTATAAATTGATAGTGATCAAAACAGCATGGTATTGGCACAAAAACAGAGAGGTAGATGTATGGAACAGAATAGAGAACCAAGAGATGAATCCAGCTACTTACTGTTATTTGATCTTTGACAAGCCAATTAAAAACATTCAGTGGGAAAAAGATCCCCTATTTAACAAATGGTGCTGGGTGAACAGGCTGGCAACCTGTAGAAGACTGAAACTGGACCCACACCTCTCACCATTAACTAACATAGACCCTCACTGTATTAAAGATTTAAATTTAAGACATGAAACCATAAAAATAGTAGTAGAGAATGCAGGGAAAACCCTTGAAGAAATTGGTCTGGGTGAGTATTTTATGGGGAGGCCTCCCCCCCCCCGGGGCAATTGAAGCAGCTTCAAAAATACACTACTGGAACCTGATCAAACTAAAAAGCTCTGCACAGCCAAGAACACAGTAAGTAAAGCAAGCAGACAGCCCTAAGAATGGGAGAAGATATTTGCAGGTTATGCCTCCAACAAAGGTTTAATAACCAGAATCCACAGAGAACTCAAACATATAAGCAAGAAAAGAACAAGTGATCCCATCACAGGCTGGGCAAGGGACTTGAAGAGAAACTTCTCTGAAGAAGACAGGCACACGGCCTGCAGACATGAAAAAATGCTCATCATCTTTTATCATCAGAGAAATGCAAATCAAAACTACTTTGAGATATCATCTAACTCCAGTAAGATTAGCCCATATCACAAAATCTCAAGACCAGAGATGTTGGCGTGGATGTGAAGAAAAGGGAACACTTCTACACTTTTGGTGGGAATGCAAATTAATATATTCCTTTTGGAAAGATGTTTGGAGAACACTTAGAGATCTTAAAATAGATATGCCATTTAATCCTATAATTCCTCTACTAGGTATATACTCAGAAGACCAAAAATCACATCATAACAAAGATATTTGTACCAGAATGTTTATTGCAGCCCAATTCATAATTGCTAAGTCATGAAATAAGCCCAAGTGCCCATCGACCCACAAATGGACTAGCAAATTGTGGTACATGTACACCATGGAATACTATGCAGCCTTAAAGAAAGATAGAGACTTTACCTCTTTCATGCTTACATGGATGGAGCTGGAACATATTCTTCTTAGTAAAGTATCTCAAGAATGGAAGAAAAAGTATGCAATGTACTCAGCCGTGCTATGAAACTAATTTATGGCTTTCACATGAAAGCTATAACCCAGTTATAACCTAAGAATAGGGGGAAGAGGGAGAGGGAGGGGAGGGAGGGGAGAAGATGGGCAGAGGGTGGGTGATTGGTGGGATTACACCTGCAGTGCATCTTACAAGGGTACATGTGAAACTTAGTAAATATGGACTATAAATGTCTTAACACAATAACTAAGAAAATGCCAGGAAGGCTATGTTAACCAGTGTGATGAAAATGTGTCAAACGGTCTATAAAACCAGTGTATGGTGCCTCATGATCGCATTAATGTACACAGCTATGATTTAACAATAAAAAAAGAAAAATAATAAATAAAGTTTAGCATCTCTGTTTCAGAATAACACAGAATATCTGTGTGAAACCACCATTCTTGAAGTGACATTTGAAATTCAATATACAATCGATCAGCAGAGCTAAGTCACAAAATAGTGACAATACTAAAACCAATGGTAACAATACCAAAAATTAAACTCCGTTGAAACTGGATTTCTCTTGCATTACTGGTGGGAATGCAAAATGGCAACAGCCACTCTGGAAAACAGTCTGGCAGCTTCTTAAAATGCTGAACATATACTTGCTGTTGCTGTAATAATCACACTCCTGGGCGTTTATCTCAGAGAAATGGAACTTATGTCCACCCCAAACCTGCACCTGATTGTTGCTAGTGGGTTAATTTGTAACAGCCAGAACCTGGACCGAGACAACAGAGATGTTTTACAATCAGCAAAGGTTAAATAAACTGTAATGCATCCACAGCATAGAGTACCACTCAGCAACAAAAAGGAACAGACTATCAATACACACTATGATCAGGGTGGATCTCAATGGCACCATGCTGAGTTAAAAAAAAAAAAAGCCAGTCTCAAAAGATCACATGTCATTCTACTTATACAAAATTCTCAAAATAACAAAATTATAGAGATGGAGAACAGATTAGTGGCTATCAGCAGTGAGGCAGGTATAAAGGTGTTGTTGGGAAGGTGGACACAACTATAAAAGTGTAGCACAAGGGATCTTTGAATTCTGCTTCATGATTGAGGCTGCGGTTACTGAATCAATACATGTGATAAAATGCAGAGAACTAAACACACACTTTTAGTTCTATGCAATAGATAAATGACTACACTAAAAAAGAAGAAAGAGCTCCAATAACCTGAATTTACACCTCAAGGAACTAGAAAAAGAAGAATAAACTAAGCCCCAAGTTAACATAAGGGAGGAAATTGAAAAGACTAGAGCAGAAATAAATCAAATAGAAAATAAAAACACAATAGAAACAAATCGTTAATGTGATTATAGAGGCTGAGGGGAAAAAAAGAAAGAAATCAACAAAAATAAGAGTTTGTTTTTTAAAAAGGCAAACAAAATTGACAAACTCTTAGCTAGATTAACCAAGAAAGGAGAAAGAAGACACAAATAAATGAAATCAGAAATGACAGAGGAGACATTACAATGAATGTCTCAGAAATAAAAAAGATCATATCCAACTCTTAGGAAGACTTATACACGCCAAATTGAATAACCTTAAGGACATGAATACATTTCTAGAAGTGCAACCTATAAACACTGAATCCAAAAAAAACAAAACCTAAAAAGACAAGTATCAATTAACAAATGAGATATAAGCGGTAACCAAAATTTTCACAATAAAGAAAAGCCCTCACCGTATGAGGTCTGCACCACCCTGATACAAAATCCTGACAAAGATACCACAAGAAAAGAAAACTACAGGCCAATATCTCTGATGAACACAAATGCAAAAATCCTCAATAAGACCTTAGCAAACCAAATTCAACGGCACGTTAAAGACTACAGATCTTAACTAAGTGGGTAAAGGATGCAAGGATGGTTCAATATATGCAAATCTTGAAATGTGATATACCACATTAACAAAATAAAGGACAAAAACCATATGATCATCTCAACTGATTCAAAAAAGAATCAACAAGATTCAAATCCAAATCACGATGCTTTTTTAAAAAATACTCTCTCAGCCATGTAACAAAAAAACCTATACACTCATAATATTTTTCAAATAAATAGATAAATAATTTTTAAGTTAAAAAACCTTTCAACAAATTAGGTGTATAGGAATAATAATAAATGATAGCAAAGGTTGTAAATGACAAGCTGACAGTTAACAATATACTCGAAATTGAGAAGTTGAAAGCTTTTCCTCTAAGATTAGGAATAAGACAAGGATGCCCACTCTCACTGCTTGTATTTAACACTCTACTGGAAGTTTTAGCCAGAGCAATTAGGCAAGAAAACAAATAAAGGTATCTACATAGGAAAGAAAAAAATAAAATTGTCTCTGTTTGGTGATGATGTGATATATATAGAAAATTCTAATGACTCCACAAAACAACTCTTGGGACTGATAAATAAATTTGGTAAAATTGCAGTTTACAAAATCAGCACACAAAAATCAGTAGCATTTCTGTACAAGGTTAGACAATTAAGTTTTCAAACTCATCCTAGGAAAAGTGCTACTACATACCTCACTGCTGAATATGGCTATGCTCACTGTTGAAGTACTCCCCTTGGGAAGCTACACACCAATACCAGCACCTACTCAACCCTTCAAAATAATTTTAGAACTCTTCTGATGGAATGGCCATTAGAGCTGTCATTGAACAGAGGTTTGACAATTAAGTTCATGAACTCGTTCTGGAAAAAGTGCTTTATCACTGGCATTAACACATAGCTTCCCAAGGGGAATACTTTGAAGGTGACTGTGGTGATATTCAGCAGTGAGATATGTAGCACTTTTTCTAGAATGAGTTTGCAAACTTAATTATCCAACGTCATATACTAACAACAAATAATCCAAAAAAATCAAGAAAATAGTTTCATTTAAAACAGCTTCCGAAAGAACAAACTACTTAGGAGGAAATTTAACCAAGAAGATTAAAGACATATACACTGGAAGCTATAAAACATGGAGGAAAGAATTAAAACTTGATACAAATAAATGGAAAGATATTCTATGTCTATGGATTGGAAAAACTAATATAGTTAAAATGTCCATACTGCCCAAAGCAAACTACAGATTCAATGCAATTTCTATCAAAATTCCAGTGTATGTTTAAAGAATTAGAGGCAAATCTAAAACTCATATGGAACCAAAAAAGACCCCAAATAGCCAAAGCAATATTAAGCAAAAAGAACAAAGTTGGAGGCATGAGACTGATACACTTTAAAACTATTGTAATCTAAACATCATGGTACTGGCATAAAAACAGACACGTTAGCCAATGGAACGGGAAAGAACGCATGAAAGTAACCCGAGTATTCACAGTCAGCTGGTTATTGACAAAGGTGACAAGAACACACAATAGGAAAAGGACAGTCTTTTCAGTAAATGGTATTGGGAAAACTGGATACACAGAAATTGGACCTTTATCTCCTATCATATACAAAAATCAACTGAAAATGTGGTAAAGACTTAAACATGTAACCCCAAACTGTAAAGCTTCTAGAAAAAAAATAGGGAAATGTTTTATGAGATTGGTCTGGGTGATTTCTTGGAAAGGACTCCAAAAGCACAGGTAATAAAAGCAAAACTAGACCAACGGGAGTCCATCAAACTAAAAGGCTTCTGCACAGCAAAGGAAACAATTAACAGAGTGAAGAGACGACCCACATATTGGCAGAAAATACTTGCAAACCATACATCTGCTAAGGGGACTAATATCCAAAATACATAAGGAATTCAAAAAGCTCAGTGTAGAAAAACAAATAACCTGATTAAAAACTGAGCAAATGTTCTGAGCAGACATTTCTCACAAGAAGAGATACAAATGACCAAAAGACATATCCAAAAATGCTCAACATCAGTAATCATCAGGAAAAATGAAAATTAAAACCACTGTGAGGTATCATTTCACACCCATTAGAAGGGTTGTTATCAAAAAGACAAATGATAACAAGTGTTGGTGAGGATGTGAAGAAAATGGAACTCTCGCACGCTGTTGGTGGGAATGTAAAGTAGTACAGTCATTATGGAAATTCCTCAAAAAAAAAAATGCAATTCCTATACAATCCAGCAATCCCACTTGTGGGTATATATCCAAAGAAATAGAAATCAGTATGTTGAAGAGATATCAGCACTCCTGAGTTTACTGCAGCATTGTTCACAATGTCCAAGATACGGAAGCAACAGATGAACAGACAAGAAAATGTGGTCTGTATACATAATGGAATACTATACGGCCTTTAAAAAGAGGGGATCCTATCATTCACAACACCATGGATGGAACCTTAGGAGGAGTGAAATAAGCCAGGCACGGGAAGACAAACTGTGTGATCTCACAGGCAAGTGCTCATACAGAGCGCGGTAGAAAGGTGGTTACCAGAGGCTGGTAAGGAGCTGGAGGGATGGAACAAGGTTGTTGATCAAATGGTATAAAACTTCAGTTAGACTTCAGGAATAAGTTTTAGTGACCTGTTGCCCACTGCCTAGTGATCACAGTTAATAATAACATGTTTTAAATTTTAAAACTGCAAAAAGAATAGACTGTTAATGAAAAGTTGGGGAGAGGTGATAAATATGTTAATTAGCTGATCAACTCTTTCTAGAATGCTTACAAAGACCAAAACATCACAAATACGCCATACATACATAAAATTATTGTCAATTAACAATAAATTTAAATTTGTATTTATTTATTTATTTTCCTTTCCTTTCTTTCTTTCTTTTTTTTTTTTTTTTTTGTGAGACAGAATCTCACTTTGTCACCCCTGGTAGAGTGCCGTGAAGTCACAGCTCACAGAAACCTCAGACTGTTGTTCTTAAGCAATTCTCTTGCCTCAGCCTCCCAAGTAGCTGGTACTATAGGCGCCTGCCACAACGCCCGGCTATTTTTACAGACAGGGGTCTTGCTCTAGCTCAGGCAGGTCTCGAACTCATGAGCTCAGGCCACCTGCCCTCCTGGGCCTCCCAGAGGTCTGAGATTACAGGTGTGAGCCACCGCGCCTGGCCGAATTTAAATTTTTAAAGAAAGGAACTTGATGAAAATGATGAAGTTTTGACATGGGCTGCATCAATGTACCTTGAGGGCATTATGCTAAGGGATATAAGCCGATCGCAGAGGGACCCGAACTGTATGATTCCACTCATTTGCAGAGCCTGCAGTAGTCAAGTTCAGAGAGACAGATAGCAGAGTGGTTGCCAGGGGTTGGAAGGAGGGAGGAATGTAGAGTTATTATTTAATTGGTGTGGTGTTTGAGTTAGCACGGATGAAAAGTTTTAGAGATGGACGGTGGTGATGGCTGCACAACGATATGAATGCACTTAATGACACTACACTGTACCCTCAGAAATGGTCAAAATGGTAAATTTCACATTAGGTATATTTTACTGCAATTAAAAAAGAAAAAAATCATCTTAGAAGGAAAAGCCCAGGTTAAGGGAAAGAAGATGAGAAATGGAGATGTGGTTAGGGCTGAATGTTTTGGAGCAAAAGCAGACAGGCAAGGTGCTCTTAGAGAGTGAACCATAAAAGAATGCATTTTAATGTGTTTGAAAAGGCATGTTTGAACAACCAGTTGGGAGAATGAGGTTAAGTGGGTTCTTTACCTTACAGTCCCGTGACTGAGCAGATGTTGATTTTAGGGCATTTTGTTGGTCTGTGTTCCCTATGTTTATAATGATGATGCTGTAAGACATTAAATGCAAATTTCTTGATGGTAAAATAACTGGTTAAGGAAATTCCAACAACACAATATGAGTTCCAGGGAAAACCACGGTATCACTTGGAGAATGTGAACAGATGGAGCTAAAATTCTGACAGGCAAAACTGCAGGCGCGGCAGTGGCCCAGGCACAGCCAACATCCCTGCCTCCCTCACACCAGAGCGCTTCACCTCAAAATGTCTGTCTCTTGGGGTTTTTTAGTGTCTCAGCTGAGAACTAAAATGAGTACATTTGGTAATAAGGTATGTTTTGAATATTTATCCTGTGAAAAAGTGCCTTTAAAAACTTGGTCTGCCTCCCTAACATGTACTGGTTTTGCGAGGAGAACTGGTGTTTCTGAGACATCAAAACTATTAGGCTGAACTCAGTGACTCATGCCTATAATCGCAGCACTCTGGGAGGCCAAGGCAGGAGGATTGCTTGAGCTCAGGAGTTCAATATTAGCCTAAGGATGAGTGAGACGCTATATCTACTAAAAATAGAAAAATTAGCAGGGCAGATGCCTGTAGCTAATTGGGATATTGAGGCAGGAGGATCACTTGAGCTCAGAAGTTTGAGGTTACTGTGAGCTATGATGCCACTGCAGTCTACCCAGGGTGGCAGAGTGAGACATTGTCTCAAAAAGACAAAAAATAAGTATGAAACATTGATGAACTTAAAAAATGTGTTGTTCACCTTAATGATGAAGTGACTCATGAAACCAGCTTATTTAGTAAGTTTGTTTTTTCAAGGTTGAACACACTCATTCATAATCTATAAAACCAAAACAGTTGAGGTAGATGATTAATAATCACACTCAGGCCTGGTATTAATGATGGGGGTGCCTAAGACGTCAGGCGAACTGGCTCTTCACAATTTGCTGACATTGCCTGAAGACAAAATAAGCAAAATGCCCCAACATTTACAAAAAGCTTGGTTTTTGTTTTGTTTTGTTTTGTGTGTGTGTGTGTGTGTTCTTTCTTTCATTGTACATGAGCCTGGACTTCTGCTTCCAGAAAGAGAGAGTAGATGTACTTGCCTTATTCTTCTTGCCAAGTATAGCTAAAACCTTGAGACATTATTTATAAAATAAACGTTAGACTCTGAAAGCTGGAGAGAAGACACACTGGCTAGGGACTTCAGAACCCAAAGAATTGTACAGCAGTTAACCCTTTGGGCTTCCTCTGCCTCCCGTGCCCCACTGGGTACTGAAGAAACCAGCAGCCTGGAATGTCCATGCACAGATACGAAATAAATAAATAAATAAGCTCTAAGGAAGACTTGCTCTCTCTAGACAAAGGACCAAGAAAGAAATAGCTTAGGAAGACAGAAAAATGTCTAAAAATATAAATACTCTATTCCAAATATCACAGAAAAATTGGCCCCACGGCTACCCCACTAGCAAAGACTGAGTCAGGAGCCTATACTTCATTTTCTCCCCACTGCGTGGAGGGGGCCTGTCCCTATCAGGGCAGTGTCAGAAAAGGCTGAGTACTCTTCCACTTCGGAGGAAAGAGTGTCTCCTGGGGAGGCAAGCAGGCCGCTTTCTTCAGCCCCCACCCAGGGCTGCCTTTGCAGAGGCCCGTCCTTCTCGGCCTTCAGGGAGGCCCAGGCTGGGCCCAGCCTTGTGTTTGGAAGCCCACACCTGCTCGGGAAGAAGGATGGTGGGTCCTGGCCATGGCGGAAGGCCCAGGCAAGGCTCAGTTTGCATGACAGGAAGAACTCAGGCCCAGAGGAAAACATTCTAGACCTGTCATATCAACAAAGGGTCATGGACAAGGACGACCAGGACCAGGAGGCCCTGGGCAGTGACGCCAGTGACTTCAGCGACACCTCTATGGAGGATGGCGGTGGCCGCTCAGTAGTGAAGGGCAAAGCTCTCAAGTTGTGAGTGTGCATCCTGGTGTTCGTAGCATTTGTGGAAAGCGGTCTGTGTGTGTACCTGAGCACGTGTGGGTGGTGTTCATGAGTACAGAGCGCAGCGCTGTCCGTTACACGCGTCCCTGTACATATGTACACTGACATGAAACTACGGTTTTATTTAACAGATGTGTCCCAGTAAATTTGATTTTTGTAGCTTTTTGTAAATTATTTAAAGTGCTGTAAAAAGTATTTTTGGAAAATATTGTCGTTCACTTTTGTAGGGCGTCCCTAACTGCAGTTTTCTGTGGTTTGCTTGCAAGTCTTAGATTAGCAAACATTTGGTTCTTACCATCACAGCCAGGTTCACAGACGCTGAGGCCGCTGCTGTCCAGTAGACCGCGGGTGACAGTGTCCAGTGGTACCACCGTTCAAGCCAAGAGAGACAGCAGCCGCCCTCGCCAAGAATCACTGAAATGCCCAAAGGTGTCTTTTGGGAAGCTCCCAGGACAACACTTTTTGTACAAAGGACCTCCCACCCCAGGCCTTTGAGGCCAGAGCACGTCTTCTGAAAACGGAAGTCACAGCCTTCAGCTGGAAAATGTTTTGAAGCACAAAGATCAACCGGCACCGAAGGGTCAACTAGCCGGGCCACTGCGGGTGGAGGCCAGGAGAGCCCTGCTGTGGCTCTGGAGCCCCAGCTGGTTAATGTCTGTCCAGTCACTAGATGATTCTAAATCTAAATAAACCTCTTTTTATATGGGAAAAAAAAAAAAAGAAAAGGTTGAGTAGAGATCTGGGACTTTCATCTCCACCAAGTCTTCTCTCTGAGTGGTGTCAGCGGAGATTCTATGGGGAACCTAGTGGTGTCGCTGGTATCAAGGTGCTCCTCTCCCTTTCTGCTGGGATGGTGTCAGAGGAGGCCTAGTGGAAAGTAAGGATTTTCACCACCACCCAACAGTCAGTGAGGTCACTCCACTACCGTCACCCCTGGCATGTCAGTGGAGGACATGTGGAGAGGAGGTACGAGGAATTTCTGCCTCTTCCCTCTTACTCAGGGTGGTATCAGTAGAAGCCCTTGGGACGTCTGATCTCCTCCTCATTCTTCCCCTGCTATGGAGAGAAGGGAGGTTGACTGAGAAACCTGGACTTGCGTCTCCACCTTACAGCAATGATATAGCACTCCCCTCCCCCACCAGAGCAGCGCCTCAGAAGTCCTTCTAATAAGAGCCAGTATCACATAACCTAAAAAGTCCAAGTTTTTATCTAAAATCATGTATCATACCAAGAACAAGAGAAATCTCAACTTGAATGAGAACAAATCATCAACAGGTGTCAACACTGAGCTGATGTTAGATGCCAGAATTATCTAACAAGGATTTCAAAGCAGCCATCATAGAAACGTGTCAATAAGAAATTACAAATACATTTGAAACAAATTCTGTAAAAAAAGAAAAAGAAAGAAATGCAACAAAATAGAAGATATACACATATAAAAAAGAATTAAATGGCAATTTTAGCACTAAAAAGTATAATAAACACAATTTTAAAACCCAAAGGATTAGATCAATCGCATAAAGGAGAAGATAAATAAAAGAACCAGTAAACTTGCAGAACAATTGGAATTACCAGATTTGAACAAGAGAGAGAATAGACTAAGAAAAAGCGGAAGGGTAGAGGGGGAGCAAAGGCTCACACCTATAATCCCAGCTACAGGCCAAGGTGGGAGGATTGCTTGAAGACAGGAATTCAAGGTAAGCCTGGACAACACAGTGACAGAGAGATCCCCCATCTCTACAAAAAAATTTAAAGAAAAATTTTCAGGTATAGTGGCTCACTCCTGTCATCCTAGTTATACAGGAGGCGGAGTCAGGAGGATAGTTTGAGCCCAAGAGTTCACGATTGCTGTGAGCTATGATCATGCCACTGGACTCCAGGATAGGTGACAGAACCTGGAAGACCCTGTCATCAGAGTCAGAAAAGGAGAAGAAAAAGGTGGGCTGAAAAAGTATTCAAAGAAATAATGGTTGAAAACTTCCTGAATTTGACAAAAGACACAAACCGACCAATTTAAGAAACCCAGTGAATCCCAAATAAAATGAACCCAAAGAAATTCACACCAAGACACATTATAGTCAAACTTCTTTAAACTAAAGACAAAGAAAAATCTTTTAAGCAGAGAGAGAAAAACAACACCTTACCAATATATAGGGTAAAAAGATTCAAATGACAGTGATTTCTCATCAGACACCATGAATGCCAGAGGAAGTGCCACATTTTCCAAGTGCTAAAAGAAAGGGCTGTTAAATAAGAAACCTAGATCCAGAAAAAAAAAATCTATCAGAAATAAAGAAGAAATCAGGATATGAAAAAAAAAAAAAAAAAAACTTAGAGAATTTGTAGCCAATGCAGCTACCCTAAAAGCATGATTAAATGAACTTAGACTTGAAGGTAAAACAAAGGGGTACAGAAAAGAAATACACAATAAGGAATCTTGAGACCTCAGGAAAGAAGAAAGAACAATGAAAAGAATAAAGATACAGGCAAGTAAAAGAGACTTTCTTCTCTTTTTGAGTTTTCTAAATTGTGTTTAATGGTTGAAGCAAAAACTCAAACACTGTCTGATGTGGTTCTCAGTATAAGTAGAGGAAATATCAATATTTAAGACAATTATATTATAAATGGGAGAGAGTAAAGGAATACAAAGGGACATAAGATTTCTTACCACTCAAATTGACACATACGGATACCAGTAGATTGTGATAAGTTATATATATAATGTAATACCTAGAAAAGCCATGTTAAAAACCCCACACAAAGACATATACTCAAAATACCATAGTAATAAAAAATGAATTCTAAAAAACATGCGAGTGACATACATAAAGGCAAGAAAAGAAAACAGAAAAACAAAAGCAAAAAAATAAAATGGCAGACTTAAATGTAAATGATCTAAATATAACAAATAAATGGTTGGAGATGGGTAAATTGAGTGTTTTTTTAAAATGACACAACTACATGATGTCTACAAGAAACTCACTTCAAAAATAATAACAAGGGCAGGTTGAAAGTGAAAAGATAGAAAAAGATCATGCAAACATTAATTAAAATAAAGCAGGAATGGGCGGCACCTGTGGCTCAAAGGGGTAGGGCGCTGGCCACATGTGCCAGAGGTGGCAGGTTCAAACCCAGCCCCGGCCAAAAAAACTGCAAAAAAAGCAGGAATGGGTATATTAATATCATATAAAGTACAGTTAGAATAAATAAAATCGCCAAAAAAGAGAGCAAACATTATAGTATAATAATAAAAGGATCAGTCCACCAAGAAATGATGCAATAAGGAATCTCACGGTAATTCTAAATGTATATGCACCAAACAAAAGAACTACAAATGATGTGAAGCAGTATAAAGAATTGCGTATGAGGATCCAATGTAGTTTATTCTAGGGATATAGGATGGTTCAATATTTGCTAACCCATCAACGTAATTTCACCATATTAATAGGCTAAATGAAATGAATACAATAGTCTTTGCAAGAAAAGATCTTGTAGTAATTGTATACCCATAGGTCAAAACAGAGAACCTTGAGCTAAATCTAACATTTTATATTATATATATATAAGAAAATGACTCAAATGTACCCTAGACTTAAATGTAAAACGTAAAAATATAAAAATCAATTAGAAGAAGCCTTCTGAACCTAGGGACTGGTAAAGAACTATTATGTATGACACCAAAAGCCCAATCTAGAAAAGAAAAAAGATCACTAAATTGGACTTCATCAAAATTATAAAATTTGCTCTGAAAATGACCACATAAGGGGATAAAAAGACAAGCTATGTTTTGGGAGAAAATGCTTTCAAACCACATATATGATAAAGGACTAGCATCTAGGATATATAAGGAACTCTCAAAACTCAACATCATGGCACCTCATACCCATTGGGATAGCTACTATTTAAAAAAAAGAAAAACAGAAACAATTAAGTGTTGTTAAGAATGTGGAGAAATTAGAACCCTTGTGTACTGTTAGTGGTAATGTAAAATGGTGTGACCACTATGGAAAGTAATATGGCAGGCCTTCAAAAAATTAAAAATTGAATTACCATGTGATCCAACAATTCTACTTCTGGGTATGAATTCAAAAAAATTGAAAGGAGGATCTCAAGCAAATATTTGTAAATCCATGTTCATGGCACCATTATTCACAATAGCAAGAGGTGACAGAACCCAAGTGTCCACTGATGGATGAATTGATAAACAAAAGACACATAAGGAATATTATTTAGCCAAAAGAAAGGAAGTTCTGACATATGTTACATCATGGATGAATCTTAAGGACGCTATGCTAAATGAAGTAATCTACTCATGAAAAGGCAATACTGTATGATTCCACTTATATGAGGTAAATTCACAAAAACAAAAAGCAGATTGGTGGTTACCAGGGAAAAAGGTAGGGGGGAAATGGAGAGTTGTTTAATGGGATTGAGTTTCAGCTTTGCAAGATGAAAAAATTCTGGGGGTGGATTGCCCAACAATGTGAATATACTTAACACTACTGAATTACACTCTTTAGAATGGTTGCAAAGGTAAACTTTGTTATATGTCACTTATCACAATTTTTTTCTTGTTTTCTTTTTCTTTTTTTTTGAGGCAGAGTCTCAAGCTGTCACCCCAGATAGAGTGTGATGGCATCACAGCTCACAGCAACCTCCAACTCCTGGGCTTGAGCGATTCTCTTGCCTCAGCCTTCAGAGTAGCTGGGACTACAGGTGCCTTTCACAATGGCTATTTTTCTGCTGTAGTTGTCATTGTTGTTTGGCTGACCGGGGCCAGGTTCGAACCCACCGGCCTCAGTGTATGTGGCCGGCACTATAACCACTATGCTACCGGCACCAAGCCTTATCACAATTTTTTAAAAACTCAACAACATAAAAAACAAACAAGCAGAAAAAAGACAAAAAACAAAAGGAGACAGCTCGCCCAAGAGAATAAATGTAAGATAACAAGTAAACACTTGAACTTCAACATCACTAGCCACTGAGGAATTCGAATTAAAACCACGGTGAGACATCAATACACATCTGTTAGGCCAGCTAAAATTAAAAATACCAGATGCGAAGAAGATAGAGAGAAATTGTATTTTTCATGCATTGCTAATGGGAACATAACACAGTACAGCACTCTGAAAAACACTGGCAGTCTGAACAATTCCTTGAAAACTAAACATACACTTTACCATACAATTCAGCATTCATACTCCTGGGCGTTTATCCCAGAGAAATGAAGCTTGTCCACACAAAAACATGTTCACAATTGTTCATAGCCAAAAATTGGAAACAACTAAAACAATCAAGGAATGATGAAAGAAACTCACGCATCCACACCTTCAAATACCATGCGGCAATGAAAAGGAGTGAATTATTAACGCACACTGCAACTTGGGTGGATCTTGAATCTCAAGGACATTGTATGAATGAAAAAACAATCACAAGTGTTTCAGAATGTGTACTTTCATTTCTATAGTATTTTCGAAATGACAAAATTGTAAAAGTGGAGAATGAATTAGTGGTTGCCAGAGGTTGGGAATGATCATGGTGGGGATGAGGGAATAACTGAAAAGGGATAACATGAGAGCAGTCTTTGTGATGATAAAATAGTTCTGTACCTTGATTAAGGTAGTGGCTATGAAAGCTACACGCATGATTTTTTTAATTGCATAAAACTATACATATGCCCTTTCTATCAATGGCTACATCCTGATTCTGGTGCTGTACTGTAGTTACATAAGATGCAACCAATGGGAAAAAGTGAGTGAAAGGTCCCTGGACCTCTCTTCTATCTTTGCAACTTCCTTCAAATCTAGAACTATTCTGAAATAAAAAGAGTTGTGAGAAAAAGCAAATGAGACTGATAGTGGGTGGAGCTGAGACCTTTTCACACCATGTTATGCATCTGGTAAATTGGACGCTTTGCAAGATACACCTGTGGATTGTGCATGGTTTCCTTGCATGGAATGCAGCTAAACGACTCAGAACAGGTGTTCTTAAACTCAGGTAAGAAAATCTTGCCCATGCCACCTCTTTGGCAAAATTCCGGGCCTCTTTCCGCAGTGCTTATGCTGACATAGCTCATAAAGCAATAAAAAAACATAAACTGTTGTCATCTGTGTCCCCGTATTGATGCAAGCTTGAGTGCACATTGAGAGACCAATGCAGAGAAGATAAATGGCCTCAATCCTTAAATGGATGGGCAGTGTCAATTCAATATATGTGATATCTATTGGTGACAAAGTCATGCATACAACTAATACAGTTTGGTCTGTTCCCTATATTCCTAATTAAAGGAAATGCTAGATTTCTGCTGTATGGTTATTTCAAACAGATATATATTTTTCTCAGCCAAGTTGACAGCACCCCAGAATGCTTACCTGAGGTTAAGAACACCTGTTCTGAGTTGTTTAGCTGCATTCCACAACTATTGATGTGTTCCCATTTTCATTTTTGTTCAGTTCAAAATATTTTCTTCTTTCCACTGTGATTACCTCTCTGACCTGAGGGTTATTTAGTAGAATATTGCTTTGCATCTCCTTCAAATCCACAGCCTATTCCTTGCGAATGTGTTTTAGAGGTGATGTTCTACTTATCTTGAAAATAATGGAAGCACCCCTAGAAAAGGTGACTTGCAAGCTGGAAGGTTATTAGAGCCTTGGCTAGAGCAGCCAAGATGAAGTGTTAATGTGTAAATTTTATTGTTTTAAGATTTATCATTTTTAAAATGAGTAATAACACAGGCTCTAGCTTTAAAGATGCAGTGGCTGCCCAGCAAGGAAACTGGGGCTTGGGCAAAGACTGTCAGGTCAGGAAAGGGTGCCCACAGCAGGTCAGTCCTTCACACTGCCACCTCACTGGACTTTGTCCTGCTTTCCCTGGGGGCTACAAAGGAACAGGACTGGAAACGTCTAGTTGAACAGGAGTTGTGACAAATCCTAGTCGAGCTGCCCCATATCTGCTAGAATCAAAGACATACTTGGAGGATGTAGGATGAAGAAGGGTGGGGAATCAGACAGGGAAGGTTGATGCCCACCCCGAAACAATCTTCAAGGGTTTGGCCATTAACTGTCAACACACCAGCTTGGTAGGGTTTCATCTCAAATTTAGAAATTCAGGATTTTGTAGTCAAGCTTCAGTGGGGTTATGCAAGCTACATAAGAGTTGGAAATTAAAGAGAAGTGCTCAGTGGGATTTATTTCCGTTGCTTAACTCACTGTGTGATCTGACTATACTCTTAAAATTCCTGCCCCTTGGTTAATTACCTCGTATGTGCAGAAAGGAAGTTGAAATAGAGCTGTCTGAGGACACTCCTCATTCTAAAACATCAGTGATGCTATGAATTGGTAAGTTGCATAGTTTGTTTGCTCATACATGCGTGTCATGTATGATGACTAGAGATGATGATGGGCAGGGAAAAGTGTGTCACAAAGTGATAGGAACTATGCTTTCCAAGCCACCTAGGGCTGAGATCTAAGAACAAGCTCATAGTAGCAGTTACAAGTTGGCATTTCTCTGGCTCTGCCCTCCACCCACACGAGGGGAATGCTAACTTCCTACCCCACAGTCCCACCTTAAGTCCTCCCCAAACCTTCCAGAAACTCCCAGGAGAATTTCATGTATACTCAGGCTACTGCGTGGCCTCTTCTAGACTCATTGAAATGATGCTCCCTCTACTGCCAACTCCCTACGCCACAGAGGTGCCATCCTAAGGCCGCGGTGCTACCCTTCAGCCTTCTATCTGCTGTGGGGTTGCCAGCGTCCAGCGAACTAGGGCAACATGTAGCAAGTGTGCTGAGTTCCCTCTCCAGGGCCAAGAATAGAGAAGTAGGCAGATGAGGGACAGAGGGGGCAAAATGGAAGGAGGAGCTCATTCTCAGGGTCATGCAGGGGCCAACCCTGCACTTTGACAAATCTAGGAGTGAATGCCTTCTTAACTTCTACTTCCTAGTGCCTTTGCTTTGTCATTCTAGTCCTGGCCCTGCCTATCACAGCCAGAAACGTTGGCCCATCTGGCCAATGCCCTGAGTGCTCACACAGAGGCAGTGGACGCAGCGAATAACATTCAGCAAATGTGAAACGAACAATTGCCTCACTCCTGCTCCTACACAGAAGCCCCAGAAGCTGTGCTTGTAGCACCTGACTCTGCCTCAGCTCTAGCTGATTGGACCAGGAGAGACACTGGATCAAGAAGAACCAAGCGGATCTGTCGTACAGGAATTTGGAATGAGGATTGCCAGAGCCAGTCATTTCTGCACATCATCACAGCAACTGTGCATGTCAACCCTGAATCTGTGAAGTATGAAAAAGCAGAGGAAGGGGATGTGCAAGGAGTTGAAGCAGAAAGGAAAGATGAGGCATTTCTGATTCTCAGCCCTCTGGGGGCTTTGGCTTCCAGGAGACACCTTGTGTCTTCACAACACAGTTCCTTTTCTACTTACACTGGTGAAGGTCTCTTACTTGCAGCCAAAGAAAGCAGGGGATTTAAGGGTTTCTCTCTCTTATCACAGCCTCCTTGCCCTGCCCTCAAGCCAGGCCCAGGCCTGTGCCAGAATGCCCTGTAAGAGAAAACAGCCCTATGGGCTCAGATCTCCCCTCCCAACTGGCCCATTGCCTTCAACTGATTTTATTATTTCTCTTTCTTCTCTTGAGGTTTGTTTTTCCAGAAGTCTCTTGGAACTTCATGTAAGTAGATCAGCAATCATTTGTTTTTCTAATTGCATTCCTCGAATGGATCTGAATCCCAGAGTGGGGACCACAGTTTAGGCACCAGCTGGGGCCCAGCTACCGGGCCTTCCAGGTTTAATGCTTTCTCTGGATGGCTTCACCATTAGGATTCCAGGCACAGTGCAGAGTGTCTCAATCTCTTGATGAAATTACCCACTTAAACAGATGCCTGTCTGCCCAGTGGCAAGCAGGCAGCATTCCAACAGACCTGCAACTCACTCTGAGGGTACTGCCAGGCAAGACACTAAGCACAGCCCACCACTTGTTTAGACTAAGGCAAGCCTCAGCCTAGGTTCCTCTCAACCCAGGCTGGACGTGAGAAAAATAAAGAGATCACAGGAAGGGGTGAGAAAGAGAGGAGTGGCTTTGGCCACTTTCTCCGGTACCTTTTCTATACCCCTACCCCTCATACACACACCTCAGGTCAGCAGTCTTTTTCTCTGTAGGGTGAGAGAGATGGGGAGAGGGGACCTGTTACCCAAGTGTTTCAGTTATCTATTGTGGCTAACAAATCACCCCAAAACTTAGAGGCTTTAGAAAATAGCCTAATCTCATTGAGGGATCATTTGAAGGACTGGCTGGTATTAGCTGGGTGATTCTTCTGATCAGGCAAGTCAGCTGGTGTGCACTCATGTGGGGACTTGGTTGAACTGAACATCCCAGATGGCTCATTCATATGTTTCATGTTTTGATAGGGGTGGCAGAAAGGCTACAGTTCTCTCTCCCTTTTCTTAGAGTCTCAGTTTTTCTCATCTATGTGGTCTTTTCATGTGGACTCTCCAGCACCATAGTGCAACCTCTTACTTGGTAACCCAGGACTCCAAAAAGCACAAAAGAAGACTTTCCTACTGTTTAAGCTTAATGTTATTCTCTGTTATTCTCTTTGTGAAATTGAGTCACAGGCCAGCCCAGACTCCACATGGAGGGGACTATCCAAGGGTGTGAACACCAGGAGGCAGGGCTCAGAAGGGCACATTTTGGAGATTAGCTACCCCACCATGATTTAACCTTGGAAGGTTATAGATCATGCAAATAGATAGAACTTGTACAAGTACTCAAATGTGGATGCCATGACATCACACACAGATGCACACAGTTCGGGGCATATAAGTGCTGAGATAATCAGAAAAACATTTGCACACATATAGTCCCACCTTGACACTGACATACCCACCCACTAATGCATGTGTGCATGCACACACACACACACTGACAGCCTGTGTTCTGAATATTCTTATCCAATCTCTTGACTGTGGCCCTTGAATGAAGACAAGGAAGACAAAGTACATGATCGGTTTGCAAATGGAAAAGCAAATACATTTTGCAAAGGAATCAGAGGTTTCGCTGAGTTATATGGCCAACAAGATGAACTTCAGTCAGGATAGGTATAGAGTAGCCACATAATTTATCTATAAAATGGGTCACAGTTAAGAGAGAAAGAATGCCAACTAAAAATGGAAGGCTGGAACATGTCCACCCTAGATAGGTATAAAGCTCTGAACATGGATTTAAAATATCAGTTCCCGAAGGCTGAGTGTAACAGCACTCACATCTGTGACATCCATTCAGGTGCATGTTCTGGTTGAGATCTTATGTATGTATGTATGTATGTATGTATGTATTTAGACAGAGTCTTGCTCTGTCACCCTGGTTAAAGTGCAGTGGTTCACTGTAACCTCAAACTCCTGGGCTCAAGCAATCCTCTTCCCTTGGCCTCTTGCGTAGATGGGACTACAGGCTCACACCACAACACTCAGCTAATTTTTTTTATATTTTTTATGGAAATGGGGTCTTGCTCTTGCTCAGGGTGGTCTCAAAATCCTGCCCCCAAGCAATCCTCCCACCTTGACCTCGCAGAGTGCTAGGACTACAGGCATGAGCGACTGTACTCAGCCCCTCAAAATTTATTTTTAAAATGTCCCATCTACTCTGCCAGCTGTCCAAATGTATAGATATTTGAGAAAATCTGCACAGCAGGTTCTTTTGAAAAAACACAACCTTGAACTCTCTGTTGTCCTTACTTTATCAAAAACTTTACAAGGGAAGTGGTATACATGGTGGGATGCCTGAAGGATGAATAATCTATCCACGCCTTTACCTAGTCTACATTCAGTACAGACCATCAGAAAGCCAGATAAGAACTTGCACTATTTGCTCCAGCCAGCTTTTCTGCCCTGTCTCTTACCCAGAAATTCCTTTTTAAATTGTGCTTTGGTGCTAGGGCATTGAGATTGTCTCTTTAGCTTGCATTGGGGCATTACAAGAAACAGCTACTGCACTGAAAGTAAGGAAAGGCCTACAAGTGGTCCACCACAAGGTCTTGCTTATGATGATCAATGAGAGAAGTTTTCATATCACAGCGTCTCACTATGGGAAAAGGCTGGGATGCTCCTTAACAATTGGTTTATTTAAAACTTATAGACATTGTAAAATTTTTAACGTTTTGGCTTCTCTTTGCTCTGGATGCTGGGAAACATAGAGCTAAATTTGCAGCCCATCTCTAGCAACCATACAGACTACATTGTCTATGTATTTTTGGGTATTTCATGGTATGTATGTCACCTTGACCCAGGCATCATGAGCATTATACTAGATGCTCTCAGATTCATTCTAGCCATCATGATTAATCTAATCCAGCCATGGAAAGGCCATTCCCCTTGTCCATGATTGGTTTGGGAGTAGGAAAGAGATCTAATTCTGAGCTAAGAATCAGTGAAAGAAAGTCTGCTTGAGGCATCTGGGGATAGTTTCCCCTATCCTCAGAAGAGGTAGTCTTTTCTCTTCCTTTGGGCATCAGGATATCTGCATATAATCCCTAAAAGTGCTTCCAGCTTAAAGATAAAGAAAAAAA
Organism: Nycticebus coucang; assembly: GCF_027406575.1. Classification (NCBI taxonomy): domain Eukaryota; kingdom Metazoa; phylum Chordata; class Mammalia; order Primates; family Lorisidae; genus Nycticebus; species Nycticebus coucang. Next base: position 30,825,424 of record NC_069801.1, read on the forward strand.
ATGATGACAGAGAAGAGCCAAAGGAATCTGTGTCCCTGGGCCATACCCCTGGAATTCCTTTGCTATAGTTTAAATGTTTGTCCTGCTTGGAAACTTATGTTGGAACTTGATCACCAATGCAACAGTATGGAGAGGTGGAATCTTTGAGAGGTGATTGGGTCCCAAGGACTCTGCCTTTATGAATGGATTAATCCAGTCATAGGTTAGTGAGCTAATAGGTTAATGGATTAATGGGCTATCGTGGAAGTAGGTTATTATGGGAAGTTATAATGAGCAGGTTATCATGGACATTTTCACAAGAGGTGGTCTGTTATACATGTATAAGCCAGAGTGACTCTCTTATGAACCACCTCCCCATGTGATGCCTTGTACTTCCTTTGGACTCTGAAGAGAGAAGGCCTTCACCATCAAGAAGGCCCTCACCAGATGCAGCTGCCCGATCTTGGACTTTCCAGCCTCCAGAACCATGACTCACAATAAACTTCTTTTCTTTATAAATTATCCAGTCTCAGGTATTCAGTAACACCAATAGAAAATGGACTAAGGCATCTTGTTATATAAGATAATAAAATTAGTAAATGGGCTGTCTTTAAATACTTATAGCTAAAGTATAAGTATTATACTAGCACATGCTGGTTCTATTATTTATCCATCTCATTTTATCTTTGAACGTGGTCTCTCAGCCAGTTTTTTGTTATGTTGCATTTTAAATATGGGCAGATTGATTAACAGCAAAGAACCTGTATATTTCATGAATGTGAGTCAATGATTCGACTCAAGTGCTAAAAGAATCAATATGTCGGGTGGCACCTGTGGCTCAGTGAGTAGGGCACTGGCCCCGTATACGGAGGGTGGTGGGTTTGGACCCAGCCCCGGCCAAACTGCAACAAAAAAATAGCTGGGCGTTGTGGCGGGCGCCTGTAGTCCCAGCTGCTTGGGAGGCTGAGGCAAGAGAATCGCGTAAGCCCAAGAGTTAGAGGTTGCTGTGAGCCGTGTGACGCCACGGCACTCTACCCGAGGGCCATAAAGTGAGACTCTGTCTCTACAAAAAAAAAAAAAAAATCAATATGTCCAGCAGCTACACAAATGGGCTAGGCATGGTGGCTCACACTTGTAATCCTAGCACTCTGGAAGGTCAAAGTGAAAGGATCACTTGAGGTTAGGAGCTCAAGACCAACCTGAGCAAGAGAAAGACCCTGTCGCTACTAAAAACAGAAAACATTACCTGGGCATTGTGGCAGATGCCTGTAGTCCCAGCTACTTGGGAGGCTGAGGCAGGAGGATTGCTTGAGCCCAGGAGTTTGAAGTTCCTATGAGCTGGGCTGATGCCATGGCACTCTAGCCTGGGCAACACTGAAATTCTATGTCAAAAAAAAAAAAAAAAACTGTGGGTTCAAGTGTACCATGAGATAAAAAAGGTTCAAAAACACTGTTCTAGGATATATGGAACAGGCCTGGACCCTGGGTCCACCAGAACCTAGGTCCTTGGGGACTAGACTGGAGCTATGGTCGGCTGCAGGCTAGATCTTTGGATAGTAGCCTGGTCCCTGGGTCTGCAGGACTGTCCTGGAGGCTGGGTCTATTGGGGCCAGACCAATACCAGAGTCTACTGAAATTAGCCACTGGTGCTGCTGGAGCAGGTGGCTGCAGAGGTGGCCTGGCTTTGGGTGGGGGCTGTATCCTGGAGCTGGCCTGACCCCTAAGGCTGCAGAAACCAGCCTGGAACTGGGGTCCATGGGTACAGACCTAGTACTATAGTGGAGGAAGAATTTGTAGGTAAGAGCAGCACTTTTTAAATGAAATAAAATAAAACAGAATAGATTAAAATACCAGGGTACATTGTTCCCAATAAAGATTAATATATTGCTTGGTGACACTTTTGTTTCAGTTGTATATAGGAGTAGTTAACTGGGTAGAATATAAAATGAATTTCTTACTGTGCATCATAGTTAAAACAGAAAAAGAAACTCACTGTGAGAGAAGAGCAGAGAAAAGCCAGTGGCTGGATCATAGGAAGCTGCAGGGAGAATCATGGAACAGAGTTCTGCAGGAGGAAAAAGATCCAGACCACAGGGAGCAGCCAGAGTGGCAGGGAAAAAGGAATAACAGGGGCAAGCGGAGCTGTGGAACCAGAGAAGAGGGTGCGTTCGGTGGGGCGACTTCTGAGAGGTGTGATGTGATGGTGAGACAGCCACGGAGGTCATTACTGACCTGGACGAAAGGGATGTCCACAGAGTGATGGGACCAAAGCCTGACTGGAGAGCGTTAAGAACGAGAGTGGAAGGTAAAGAACTGGAATCAGCAGCTAAAGGCACCCTTGCAAGGAATTTTATCACACAAAGGAGCAGAATGAACAGACATAGCCGGAAAGGCCTGGTGCCACTTAGAGGCAGTAATGAACACCCCACCGCAGCCTGCTCAGTCCCCGTCAACCCCCCTCCAGACCATTCTTCTTTTAATTCCAGACCCTAGATCCCATAAGGAGAGAAGACGTTGGAGAGAACTGCCATAACAACTCTTTCTCTGAAACATGTCACCCCTCCAAGGACATAGGATGGGTTTTATGGTGGAAGAGAAGAAAGAATAATGTTACTTTTGCTCAAAAGCTTGGAGTCCTGGACCATGACACCCTGGCTGTCTCTGAGACGTGCGTCTTCCCACTGGAACAGTAATAGACACTTTGCAAGAAGCGATAGTGTTGAGAAAGGGCTTCTACGTATGTGTATGACACACAGCCAAGTGCACAGTCATCATGAAGACCCTCGCCCTTGTCACACCAGTGACTTTATGGAGCGTGGACATCAGGGACAAGTCTACAGCACACAAAACACCCCTTAGCCAAGAGGGGGAGTGCGTAGGCAACACAACTCATCCTTCCAGCCCCACGAAGATGGAAGCCTTCACTCCTTAAGCAGGCCAGGCGGGTACCTCCAGCTAGTGGCCTTCCCTGGATAAACATCCGTGCTATTTGCAGGTTGGAGCCCACTCCTTAGCCTGGCATCTTCTCAGCTGGGCCTGGCACCTGTGCCATGACTAAGGCAGCTTGGAGTCATCCAAGTGTCTTCCCAGCTATGTGAATTCTGAGCTCCAGAACCCCCAGTTGTACAAGGCAGAGATAATCATCTCAGGGGGCGCGGTGGAGCAGGGTGAGGAACAAGCGAGGCAACGTGGACGGGAGGCTGGCACAGTGCCAGCTACGTAGTACGTGCTTAATAAGTGCCTTTGTGTGTTCTGCTCCTTCCATCACTCCCTCCATTTACCCTAGGCTCCTCCTAGACCAGCCTCCTCACTCCCACCCAAGCCCACCAGGGCACCAAGCCCTTTGTTCCTGCTTGGCTTTCTCTGGTGGGGTTCTCCCTCTTCCCACTGTGCTGCTCTGCAAGCTCCTACTTGTCCTTTCCTGACTCCCCAGACAAGATTACTCTGTCTCTCTCTGTTGCTCTCAAAACACATTACATATACCTCCCTAACAGGGATTTTGACACAGTGTTGTAAGTAGTTATACAGTGTGGCCAAAAAGTTTGTGTGCCATTGCACATGAACTTTATAGCCACCCTGTATGTTACAAGCCCCTCCCCACAAAAACTAGATCCGTGGAGGGCAGGGACTGTATCTGATTTATCTCTATACTGCCAGTCCCCCGCACAAGAGGGGTGTTCAGAAAATACACAGCGACTGCATCGGTGAAAGTACATGAATGTGGATGGACAGACAAACAGATGGGCAGTGAGCAGCAGTCTTCCACTTCAGTCCAGACCTCAACCTGACTATCTTGGGGTGACAGAAAACTCAGGCATCACTCATGAAAACAGTAGCCTAGCACAGCTCACTTGCACTGGAGAGAAGCCATGGACTCAAAAACCCAGGGTACAGGATTTTAAGTATCCTTCAGAACCAGAGAAAAGCACCCCAGAAGAACCAGGCTTCTCAAGAACCTGCAAGAAGCTTCAATGGGAGAAAATGATTTAATTATCAGAGTGTCACCAAACAAATTGTACGCCTCATTTTGGGGTACTTAATGCTTATGGTAATTAACATTACGAAGATTTTTCTTCTCTCTTCTGTTTATATTTAGTTTAGCCATTCACAATAGAGCTAAAATTATTTCCACTAATTTTAGGCGCTCTCCCTGCATTGCCACTGCGTTCCTTCCCCAGCGCTGCTACCCAAACCCAATCTTTAACTTCAGAGACAGCCAAATACAGGACAAATTGGAATCAATGCTGCCTTTGTCTTCGCTAATAAGTGGCTGCCACGCAGAGGAGTGTGGAACTGCTAATTGGCTGATCTCAACAGGGAAGAGACAATGGTGGCGAGAATGCTGGGGGATTAATTATAGGGCCGCCTTCTGCAGCCCAGCTTCCCGGCTCCCAGCTTGCCATGCAACAAGGGTGGGCCTCTCCGCCCACCTTTAGAAACAACAAGCTTTCCAGCTGGAATTCTCCTGCCCTGGGGATGCAGACCACACACACAGCACACACAAAGGTCAAGGGAGAAGAAGGCAGTGTAGTGGGCAGGGGCCTCCCAAGGGGGAGTGTGGAAACCAGGAGGCACTTCCTGGGAGAGTCTGAGCCTGACAACCCCTCAACACCAAAGAAAACTGAGCCCCAAACAGTGAGGGACATGACCACCACATGTGGGGCAACAGTGCCCTCAAGCTAAAAGTGAAGACTCCTCTGAGCTTGGACTTGAACTCAGCTTTGATTCCAGAGCCCATACTCTGCACAATTCTCAAAAGCTTTCCTTCCCCATTAGTCTGTGGCCTCTGAAAGTTCATTTCATTGTCTTTGGGGTAAAGGAATTATTATATTTCCCAAATGTCCTTGTTAAAATGCAAATATAGGCTTGAACTGGTGGCTCACACCTGTAATCCTACTACTCTGGGCGGCCGAGGCAGGAGGATCATTTGAGCTCAGGAATTCAAGACCAGCCTGGGCAAGAGCAAGACCCTGTCTCTACTAAAAATAGAAAAATTATCTGTGCGTCACAGTGTGCACCTGTAGTCCCAGCTATTTGGATGGCTGAGACAGGAGGATTGTTTGAACCCAGGAATCTGAGGTTGCAGTGAGCTAAGATAATACTATTGCACTCTACTCAGGGTGGTAAAGGCAGATTCTGTCTCAAAAAAAAAAAAAAAAAAATGCAAATCTATCTGCCAAGTGGAAGAGCACATGCATCCCTGGCCCAGATTTGCTCCCCAGGGAACAAGACAGGAGGACTTGGAAAACGGGTAGGGGAAACTTCAAGGCCAGATGGAACTCAGAGGTTGTCTCAAGAATGGGATGGGAAAGCTCAAAGGGGTGCACCTGGGAGGGGAAAACCCAAGGTATTTTACCAAGGGCAAACTGGGCCAAGTCCAATTGTCCAAAGTCAAATTTGGTGTTCCCCTTTTGCACTATTGGTGGGATTGCAAACTAATACAACCTCTATGGAAAGAAGTATAAGGAATTCTCAAAGAACAAAAAGTGGCCTTTCCATTTGATCCCACAATTCCATTACTAGGTATCTACCCAGAAGAAAAAAATATGATTTTATCACAAGACACTCGCACTAAAATGTTCATTGTAGCTCAATTCATAATCACCAAGATATGATTTGCCCATCAACTCATGAATGGATTAACAAACTGTGGCATCTGTACACCATGGAGTATTATTCAGCCATAAAAAAGGATGGAGACTTGACATCATTTGTTTACCTGGACGGAGTTGAAACACATTCTTCTTAGTAAAGTATCACAAGAATGGAAAAGCAAAAATTCCGTGTACTCAATACTAATGTGAAACCAATATATAAACAACTACAAGCCCACACGAAAGAAAAACACAAGTATATTCTAGTGAGGGGGAGGGGAGAGAAAGGAGAAAGGGGAGGAGGGAGGTGATTGGCAAGTTCTCACCTAATGTGCACAAGGTGAGGGTGTTCAGCACGCCCCAGCTCAACTACAACTTGAATTTTACCTTAGAAATGAAAACAATGTAACCTAAACATTTGTACCCTCATATCAACCTGAAATTAAAAAAAAAAAAAAAAATTGGTGTTCCCTTCTCAAAATCTACCGTGCCTGCCGGATGTCACATCTCTGCAGCTTCCACCTAGAAGCCTGTGATGGCTTCCCAGTGCCTTCTTCTCCCCATTCCTGTAGCTAGTCTTCAACTCTGCCTTCAAAGCTGTCTTTCTCCCCAGTTACCCCATCAGCTTAAGCTTGATTTGCCGTTTGCCCCATATCAAAGTAAAATGGCACCAGACACTTTTTTTAAATTGCAAGACATTTTATTTGGGCTACTGCAGTTAGGGAGAGAAACTTCATATGGAACTGAGCCCATCTCCAAGTTCAACAGGGGCAACCAAGGATTTATAGCTAACCTGTAGTCTGAAGGAGTCAGTAGAAGGGAAATTACTATGGGGAGAGGATTCTTGCTAAACTGGCTGGGTGGGATTCTTGCCACACCTGGGCTCTGCAGGCCAAGGATGAGGCCTAGTTAAAAAGAGGGCTCAGAGGAGCCAGATTTGGTCAAGGAAGAGGTCCCTGTCACCCACCAATGGGCACTGTCTCCAGGCTCACCCCACTGGTCTACTCTCCATGCATAGTCTACCCAAAATTCAGTCCTGAACCCATCACTTTCCTGCTTTAAAACATACACACACGCGCACACACACATACTCTCTTTCTCATCATCCTTGGGATAGTGTAGGAATCGCTGGTGTGAACAGCCACATAAGGCTATTCAGCTATAACCAGAGAGTCCTGGGAATACCTGACCCAGAAGGAAGAGAACTGGTCTTAGTCCACTTTCTCTTGCTTAGAATATGTGAAACTGGGTAATGTATAAAGAAAAGAAATTTATTTCTTATATTAATAGTTTTGGAGGCTGTGAAGTCTATGGAGGCCCAAGGTGGTGCAGAGTATCGTATGGCAAAGGGGCTGAGCATGCTGGCTCAGGTCTCTCTTCCCCTTTTTATAAAGCTACCAGTCCCCACTCCTTGATAATCCATTAATCCAGGAATGGATTAATCTATCACAGGACAGAGCTCTCAGGAGCCAATCACCTCTTAAAGGCCCCACCTTTCAATACTGCTAAATGAGGGATTAAATTTCAATGTGAGTTTTCGAGGGCCAAACGTTCAAGCCACAGCAGAACTCTATGGTGTTCATTCCTGATTTCACCTGGGTCCTGAACCTAGAAAGGTTAAACACACCAGAGCAAAACCTTTCCTGGCTGTTATTTCACAGCACTGCAACAAGACTCCTTAGCATTTCCAAAACTCTTTCTTGTGTTTTATCTCTTTAGTTTTCATGACCTCCCTGAGTGGCAGGCAGTTTCATTACCATTTCACAGATGAGGAATCCTGGATGAGCACAGCTGGGAAGTGGGTTCAGCCAGCATCTGAACCCAGTCTCTGGAGCAACACACCGCTGCAATTGCCCCCGCCCCCTCCTAGACAGTGAGCTCTGTGAGAAATACTACATCCATTTGGTTTACCTCGGTGTGGCCACACTTGGCGATCCTAAGCCTCCAGCCAACTGAATGGACCCTCTCTTGGCCCAGAGGACCCCAAAGAAATCTTAAAACTGAGATCAGACTTGACCTCCCTCACTAACTGCAATTAGGATATTTTTCCAAGGGTTAAACAGACACCAGCTCTTTGGAAAGACTTGGATCTCCGCTGATTTCAACCACTTTTGTGACTGCTCCTCCCTTTTTGTGATTTTAACACCACAACCAAAAGGAATTCCCTCTGGATGAAAGACCACCATCTACAGAGTGCCTGTGGCCAGCCTTCTGCACAGTCCAGGGCCTTTTGTCCTCTGCTTCACTTTTTGATGGACTGGCCCTAACTCTAATACGTTTAAATGTCAAGTCTCCTCCCCTCGGTGAAACAGGGGACACATCATTGAATATTGTAAGCCTACTACACATGTGTGCATCACCCTTCCTGAATATTCATTCATCCTCCTAAAATCTGCTGAATATGTATATTTTGCTACCCTACTCAGCATAATTCCTGTTCCCTTTCCCCCTCCCTTGAGTGCCTGTCTCTGATCTTTGCCAGAGGCTCCACTTCCCACTCTACAAGATGGTCAACCTTCAGGCAACCGTTCATTAGAAATAAAGCTCTTCCAAATTTATGAACCCAGTGATTCTTCAGTTGACAGGAATACTCAATAGAAAGGCAATGAGATCACCGCCACTTACTGAGGACTTGCCTTGTGCTGGTACCACGCCAAGGATGTTCAAAGGTCAAATTTTGCCTCAATGCTTGAAGGTGTAACACTGCATTTAATCCCATCGTTCAGACCTAGAAACCAAGGCCCAAAGCAGTTAAGTAGCTACCTTAAGGTGATAGTTCATAAAATGATAGAGCAGGGATTCTCGCCTCCATCTGTCTGACTGGAAAGCCTAGAATTTTAATCTGTACTCTATACTGCTTAAAAAGTGGATGAATGAATGAAGGACTTCAGTTCTTGAGCTCTTTCCAGCATGCTGTGCTTTTATCTGAATAACCACCTCCTCGCTTTCCTCCACAACCTGACCTCAGGGCTCAGCTGAATGTAGACACTTTGCAAGCAAAACAGAACACCCAAATATTAATGCTCATAGCTAATATTCTTTGGTAAGAATAATTTCAATGTTTTAAGATATTAATGTTCATTTGACTGGTCTCCTTTCTAAGCACTTCTAAGTAAACACATCTATCCTAGGCTGATTGATTCTTGCAATTGCGCTATTATAAACTAAACTAGGACATTCTGAGTCACATATTCAAAAGGAGAAATGATTCAGGGTATGTGTGTGTGAGTGTGTGTTAATATTTTTTTTAAGTTTCCTTTTGTGCTCAACTAGAGAGAAATATTTGAAATTCAAATAATGAGGTATTCATAGTGAGTCTGCTTTCCTTATGCCCAGGGTAAAAATAAAATAAAATGCTAGACCTTTTTCTCCCTCCATTATATGGTGCTGACTTTCCCTTCTCATTATGTTTACCTCCAAAATTTGAATGAGAGTAAAATTTAAAGGAATTACCACAATTCTTCAGTACATTTGCAAATCAATTAAGAGTAGCCAAATTATACTACTGCTTTTTGCAAGGAGCCAGTCTTCCCCAGCTCATGGAACACCACAGCCCACAGCTGCTTGGGAAACAAAGAACAGCTGTCACGTCTACAAGGAGGCTTGGCATTTCAGCACTCACCTCCAGCGCCAATGCCCCCTGCTGAACCAGCCTCTCCTTCCACTTATCTGCTGGGAGCTGGGTCTCCTGTGGGGCGTTAATGGTGCTGTGGAGGAAAGCACACACTGTCTTTGGAATCAGACAGATCCCTGGCTGTGCAGTCCCCACTCTGCCACCTCCTCACTGTGTGGCCTTGGGCATATCACTTCACCTCTCTGAGCCTCACTTTCTTTGGCTACCAAGTGGAAATGCTTCTCCCAAGTTTGTCTTGAGACTGGGATGAGTTGACCAATTTAGAAGATTGCAACCCCACCTGTCTGGCCCTCTGTGGGCTCAAGTGTGTGTGTGTGGGGAGGGGGGTTACCTTCCTTTCTTCTCACCTTTGGGGGCCCTCTGAGGGAGAGGAGGGCTGGAAGCTTTCACTTTACACTGTAGGTTTATCTCCACACTTCCTCCCCTGATCTCCGCCCTGAGGACTCTTTCAACCTCTGGTTAGTTTGACCATAAGGAGCCCCTGCAGGAGCTCAGAGGGAGGGTGAAGGGTGAGGTCATGTATTATCACCCACCCCATCACTCTCACCACTGAGGTAGCCTTGTGCTGACTGAATCCTTTTAAGCACCACTTTGAGAGGGCCACAGTCCCATCTCTAAGCCATGCTCTAATTACCCTAACACAGAAGGCCATCTGTTTCCTGCCGGGACCCTGGTGGCATTTTCCTCCCTTTCATTTTGTTCCCCCAGGAGTTATAGGACAGGAAAGGAGGTTCCAGCAAGACTGAAAGTTAAAACGTCACCTCCTCCAAGAAGTCCTGCCAGATTGCATCTATATCGTCTTTCTTCCTAATTCTCTCTGAATCATGGGAATTTTGCTCTCCACCTTGTATTATGTTGACTTATGTCCACATCATCCCTCTCCTTAGTGACACAATACCATGTGGGCAAGGAAAAACCATGATGCCTCTTTGTAGTCTCTGTTTAAGTTAGATGGAATTTGCTGTGGTTTTAGCTGACTTTCTTACCTCCGGGCCTTTTCTCATGCTATTCCCTCCCCTCTGACGCACCCCCAGCTCTGCTCTAAAATGCATAAGCTCACATGCCTGAACCAGGTAGATTTGCAGCTGCAGGTTCTGGTGTGTGAAAAATGCCCCACTCTTCATTTTTCTAAACTCAACTCCAAGCTGAGGGTAAGGGGCTGACCTGTGCCTCAGCTCATCTCTGAACAGAGGAGAGCAGCTAATTCCATGGGCCTTGGGGGCCAGTCTCTGATGCCGTCCTGGATGAGGAGGTCTCAGAGCAGTGGGGTTTGGGCTCTGTGACCTGCACACTGAAGTGGTTCCCAGGAAGAGACTAGCAACCATGCAGCATATAATGCCGGAGAGAATGGAGTGATCCCACGAGACGATGTTGCGGGACGGAGAAGCAGAGCCCTGATAGGAGGGCAAGTACTAGGGCAAGGGCTCGCTGACCAAGTCCAGGTCCAGGACCCAGAGGAAGCCCACTGGGGAGTGAATAGAGGGTTAGAACAAGAAGGAGAGAGTGCTGCAGGCCCTGAGCCTTGGGCCTCCCTTCTCTGGGCCTCAGTTCCTCAGTTTCCCATCTGTGTGTTAGAGGATTCTGAGCAGGTCGCTTCTGGGAATCCTTGCAACTCCAACGTTCTGGGATCCTAAAGAGTGGGCACAGCGTAGGCGGAGGTGTAGATAGTGGTGCTAAGATTCCTCAGTATCACTCCCTCCCGTCCCCCATCCAAGCATCCTGGTGACCTTGAAAGCATCCTCGTCCTCCCAAGCTCCCAGAGCCCCACCTAGGATGACAAAGAAGCACAGCCCAGTTTGCTTTGCTTTCAGTGAGCACGAGTGTGCCCGGATACTGTGCCAAGGGCTTTGCACATACTCCTTGCCAAGGAGCAGTGGGCAGCTAAACCATCAGGGGCTCTTCCTGGCCCAGGAACATCCAGGCATGGCCCCAACCTTCCCTTACAGGGGCCCTGGACCAAGAAGAAAGAAAAATAGGACAGGGCAGGAGTCTCCACCAGTCCCTGGGGATGAGCATGTACAATCTTTCCTTCACCTCCCCACCTGCCTCCTCCCCTAGTGTGTTGGGAGCCTGGTCCCCAGGCGCCCGCAGGGGTGGGCCCTGCTCCACAGGGATGTCCCAGCCAGGTGTGCAGTCCTGTGCTAAGCAGTCTGCCAGCTCCAACAGATGGCAGAGTGGAATTGCCATCCATCACAGCCGTAAGTGGCCAACTCCCCTCCTGGTGCCCCAGACAAATGGCTCTGCTCCTCTGTCCCTCCCCCAGCCCCTCCATCCAGGCAGCCGGGCGGAGTCGTTTACTCAGCGAGTCCTGCGTGCAGGATGTGTGTGGAGGCAGAGCTGCGCGGCACAGGGAGGCACATCCATCATCCCCGAGAGCTGGCAGCTTGCTCCACACAGCACAGGAGGAGCAGGGAGCGCGCACGCAGCAGATGCAGGCCCTCATCGGGTGTGTGCACATGTGTGCTCACACACACACATGCATCAACCACCATCCCATCTGCCCAGAGGAACCTGGTCTTGCCTCTCACCAGTGACCTGTCTGCCTCAGCCCCAGCCTTAGCTCTGGGAGAAGGATGACCAAGCAAAAGCCTTCTGGGATGGGCTGGATTGAAGCTGCCATGTCCATTTTTCCCTGCAGCAGGTGGATCAGACTAAGTGTAGCCCAAACAGCAGGGCATATGCCAGGCCTTGGCTGCCATGCAGGCCAAAACGTGGATCAGCCCACCTAACAGGCCACACAGGAAGATGTGACTCACACTGCTTGTCAGGCTAAGAGTTTCCCCTTGAGGCCCAGCAATTAAAGCCACTGGATTGATTAGGTGACTTGAAATCTCTGTGCAAGGGCTTTTTGGTACCTAATCCCACCTCTCCCACTTCCCAACTGTGGAGCCCTGGGTTAGTGATCCAGCCTTTCAAAACCTCAGTTTGTTTCCTTTTCTGAAAAATGGGGAGAAGGATACCTACCTCTCAGGGCTTTGTGTCCACCAGGAACTTAAAGGAGGGCCTGGGAAGAGGTGATTCATGGAGTAGACAAGCCCTGAGTACCATGGACCAGAGAGACAAGCGCACAGCTTCGCAGAGAGGGGACAGGTAGGAGGTCATATGCCGCAGAGTCAACCTGGGCCGTTGAACCATCAAAATAACTTGCTGAAGGGACTCAGAATCTGGCCCTCTCCTCTTCACAATGTCCCCAAGTTACACAAGTGAGGACACAGAAAGTACTTGGGTCAGTTCTGCAAATGGCTCAAAATAAGAAAAGGTGTTCATTGATTTAATGGCACATCCCCAACTCACTGCTGTTAGATAAGCACCACAATGAGGACAGGTCTCGCATCCTGCCCTACTTTCAAATATTAAAGACTCTGGCACAAGTGATGAAAGGATCTGAATTGGCAGCAGTTCTCATGAATGTGAGCTGACAAACTCCTACACATCCGTCAAGGCCCAAATCATCTTACCTCCTAGGTGGAGACTTCCTCAGATTTCCTTCCCCTTTACACCTGCTTCTGTCCTCATGCCTCTCACACTGGACTCCATTCTCTCTCCCTGAGGCTGAGACCTGGTCTAATTCATCCCCCATGCTTATCCCCAAAGCCCAGCACAATGCGTAATGCAAATAGGGGACAAATGAATAAATGAACTCATTCTTTCACTATGTTTTAGCTGTCCACAACTCTGTAAGAGCCAAGAGAGTTTTATAGCTGCTTCCAAACATGTGGCCTTAGTCAGGCTGCATCAACAGAGGTGTTGTGACCACAGCAATGGAGGACAGAGTCCCACTCTGTTCTGTAGTACTCAGAAAGGTGCCCCCAAAGATGAAGGTAGAGTCTGAAAAATACGTGCCAGGAAAACATGGAAGAAAACCAAGAAAAGGAGCCTCAGGTTCACAAGAGCCATCTTCCCAGTGGTCTGAAGGGTGGTCTGAAGGAAGGCAGGGAAGCCTTGTCATCCTGGCTCTCAGGCCACTGGCATCTCCACCATCGTTTCCAGCCCACAGCAGCCTGGCTGCCACACCTCATCTCATCTGTGGAAATATCAGACATCCTGTCCTGTCCCAAGGAAGGCCAAAGCAGTAAGTGGCATCTTGGAACCCCCACTGGTGGCTTCTGGCTTGGACGGTTCTCTCGATCCCCAGGCAAGCAAGTCGGCATTGCCAGGTCAGGCAATGGAATTGGCAAAGTCCCCTAAGTAAATATATCTATATTTTGAATATAACTTCATTTCAACTTCATATCCCAAACTTATGTTTACTTCAGGAAGGAAGTGCTATTTTGTGGTTTCCAGGACAATGCAGTTCATAATTTTTTCACACCTTTCAGAGCAGGTGACAGCTTGCTTACAAAACCTAATTTATTGCCATGCGGGGTTTGGAGCTGCAGTTTAATACATGCACCAATAACACATCACAATAAGGTTAGAGACAGACACTTCCTCCCCCCACCCCAAGAAGGGTTTTTCTGGATCCATCCATGCAAGAAGAGAGCCACGCCGAGTAGACACCTCCAGAGAGGCCTCCGGAAAACCAGCAATAAGAGAGGCCTCCCTGTGTAATTTCCTCCTGGACCAAGTACCACCACCTCACACCCCTCCCCAACTTAATTGCAGGAAGAATTGTTATGCTAATTAGCATTATTCACAGAGTTAACAGAGCACAGGGTCTAAATTTAGAACTCCTGCTGCAGAGGGCTCTAAATTCATTGTAAGCCAGGCAAAGACGCTGGTGGGGAAGAAGAGGTTTCTGGAATGGCAATACAGGATAGTGGAAGACACAATGGCAATACAGGGGAACCCCCATCCCATCTTCGGAGCTTCTGGGATCTTTACCTCAAAATGGAATGCGTTGGCTACTGGCCAGGAGGACCCTCAGAAGGCAAAATCCTCTTCCAAGGGAATGTTGAGCCCAAGTGCCCACCATGTGCCAGGCAAGACACCCAGATCAGAGGTTGTGGACCAGTACGATTGAGCTGCCGCATGTGTGTCACACACTCCAGGGTCCTGGCCTGACTCCATAAGATGAGTGACCTTGGGAAAGTGACTTTGCCCATCTGGGTGTCAGTGTCTGCCCCTGCAGTGGGCACCATGACATCTTTACGGGGCTGCTGTGAAGGTAGACAAGACGATGCTTGTGAGGCACCTGGAGCAGGTCCCGGCCTGAGTGTGCCACTAATCAACAGCTGGGATGATGGTGAAGGAGGAGGGGGAGGAGGGGGACCACCAACCACCCCTCCCCCACTCCTGCCAGAAGGAGTTATGAGTATTATTTTATGAATAAACAAAAAGCTCAGAGAGCCAGGAGAGCCTGCCCAGAGCAAGAAGGTCTCACAGAGCTGGGATTTGTACCAGACTTGTCTGAGTAAAATGGCTGCGTGGTTCACCCCCAGTCCCTGGGCCATGGAGGAGGAGAGTGGTGTAGGAGAGAACAGCGACTCAGCCCAACTCTGGCCCACCACCCCTATGACCTCTGTGGCCTCATGGGAGTGAAAGTCCAGGATGGGCTCAATGAAGGCAAGGAAAGGCCAGACTGGGAGAGTCACCTTAGAGGGGAGCAAAGGGGCCTGCTGGATACCTGGGCCCTCAGGGACGTGGACCCTCTGCTCTTGTCACATGCATGGACAGACAGCCGAGAGTAGTAGTTCACAGCATGGACACTGCCCAGGCTGTACTCCCAGCTCTGTCTGACCTGGGGCCTTGTTTTCCTCATCTATAAAATGGGGATAACAGTGGTGCCTCCCTCCCAGGGCTGCTGTGAGGGTTTGGTATTGACCCTGTCAAAGCCCTCAGAACAGAGCCCAGCACTGGGTAGATGCCAGGTTAGTGCTAGTTGGTCTGAGATTCGGGAAGTCTGGAAACTAGCCCTGTGTAGGCCTCTTGCCTTGAGATCCCACCTTAAGGGTCCTAAACCACTTAAGGTTTAGGGTCACTCACTGTTGGCATCCATGAGGGATCTTTGATGAGATCAAGATTAAAAATGAGGGATGCCCTTTCCTCTAGCAGGGAGAAGATCTTAGATCTGAAGCTGAAATCCCCACCCTGCAGGTCTGCAGCCTCCAAAGATGCCCAGCCCCTGGGGCATGCCTGCCAGTTTTCTGGACTCCCAAGGGAAGGCCCATACCAGGCCCTATCCCTGGCAGCATCTATAGTCTGAGAGCAAAACTAAATCTCAGCCTCACCCAACACTCAGTTGAAGAATGCCTCCTTGCTGAGCAGACCTGCAACCTTCCAGTCTACAGGGCCTGTTGGAAAGCTCTGAAGCCCCAGCTGTCCAGAGACCTGGGTTCGAATCTCTGCCTACATCCAGCTAGCTATGGGCTTGAGAAGTCTCTGGGTTTCTTTGAGCTTCAGTATCCTCACCTTTAAAGCAAAAAGGAATTTCCTCCAGAGAAAGCTGTTATGCAGATTGAATAAGACCCTGTGATATTGCTGATAAGCTGTGAAGTGCAAGGCAAATAAATGGTTGGATCCACACTGGCCTGAATGAGGTCCCAAGTGTGCAGCTGCGAGTGCAGTGCCTCTGACAGGCCTGAGTCAGGAGGTTGTGGGGGCTGCATTTGGGGGGTTCCCCCAGCCCTGCCCATGGCTCCTTCCTCATAGATTACTTTTCTTCCATGCCATGGAGGCTGCAGTTTCCTGGTATCCATCCCACATCCCTCTCCTTCTCACTCTACAGGGATCTGACCCAACCACCAGGCCTTTTGTCACCACCTCTAAGCCAAGAACTTGCCCCTAGCTGGGTGGGCTGACTCACTCCTGTAATCCTAGCACAGTGGGAGGCTGAGGTGGGTGGATTGCTGGAGCTTAGGAGTTCGAGACCAGCCTGAGCAAGAGTGGGACCCCTTTCTCTACTGAAAATAGAAAACTAAAACTAGCCAGTGTCATGGTGGGCACCTGTAGTCCCAGATATGCAGGCCTAAGAGTTTGAAGTTGCTGTTAAGCTATGATGCCATGGCACTCTGCCCAGGGCCACAGAATGAGACTTTGTCTCAAAAAAAAAAAAAAAATACTCGCCCCCAAATCTCTATCTCTGGTGTAATTCTCTCTTCCAAGCTCCAAGCACATCTCTCCAACTGTTTCCCAGACATCTGCCCAGACCATCCCAATGGCATTTCCAACTCAACAGACTCCAAATAGAACTTCCTATTCCTCTTGCCCTGAACCTGTTTCTCCTTCGTGTTCCCCACCTTATTGAATAATGTCGACATATCCCGGGTAGCCAAATTTGGAGACCTGGGAGTCACCCTAGCTCCACCCCTGCCTTCGCTTACCCCAGGCATCCAGCCAGTCATGAAGTCCTCTCATCTCCCCTTGAATCCAGCCACTGCTCCCTGGGGCACTCTGGGTCTCCTCATCCTATTGCCATCTGGCCTTTGGGATGAAACCATCATCCTGGGTCCACCTGCCCCTGAGCTGCAGGAGTGGAAGGGTCCAGCACATTCAGAGGGGACACACAGGATGGATGTTTGACGTGCTCATACACAGCTCTTGCATCCCTTTGCTTAACCTTCACACACATCCCCCAGGCTAAGTACTGTTATTACGCGGCAGGTGGAAGAATGGCCAGCAAAATATCCACCCCTCAACCCTTAAGACCTGGGGTTACCTTACATGGCAAAAGAGACTTTATGAGTATAAGACAAGGATCCTGAGATGAGGAAGTGATACGGATGATCAGGGTGAGCTCAACGTCACTACATGGGTCTTTATAAGAGGAAAAGAGGAGGGTCCAAACCAGAGATGTAATGACAGAAGGAAGGACTGAAGAGATATGCCCCAAAGATGGAGGAAGGGGCCCTGAGCCAGAGGTGCAGGTGGCCTTTAGAAAGGCAAGGCTGCTCCTACAGAGACTCCAGAAGGACACAGCCCTGATGATGCTGTAACTTTAGCCCCTTCAGGCTCATTTCAGACTTCTAACCTCCGGAAACAGAAGATAATAAGCTCGTGTTGTTTAAGCCACCGTATCTGCCGTCATTTGCTATGACAGCATAGCAAACTGTCACACGGTTCCCCCTCTCTACAGCTAGGAAGACTGAGGACTTCAGTCCCTGAGACCGTGGTAGGACTTGGATTTGAACTCAAGTTTTCTGGCGCCACAGTCCTGGGCTGGGAATCTCACGCAGAAGAGGGTAGAGAAAACTGGGTGTGACTGGAAGTCCTGGAATGAATCCCCGGTCACTAGAGATGGACACTTATTTTCTAACATGCCCTAAAGGAGATTTCTGTATCAATGCCTTTCAAATCACCTAGGAGCGGAATCGTACCAGAAGGGAGCTTCTCACTCTTCTATAATTATTCCCTAATTAAGGTAATCGAGATGAAAAAGGAGCTTCCCTGTTTGGACAGGGCCAGGCCCGTGCCTGCTGGGCTTCCTTTTTGTGCACACGTGCCCTGCAGGGCCTCTGTAGTGACACACGGTGACTGAAAGCACAGCCTAGGGGCTTTCTGAGGTTCCCCCAGATCCAAGGTCCCGGGAACTGAGTCTCTCTGGAGACACATGACAGGGAACACACCGTCTCCCTCAGAGCCCGTAGAGCGGGGGCTGGAGCCAGAGAAGGTTTAAGAGCCTGTCAAAAACGCTACTAACGATTTTTAGTTACTTAATTCTCCCAGAGCTTTGACAGGTCCCCATAACGTAGGGTTTATTTGCTTTCTCTTGAATGTCACATATAATTCTTGTCGAAATGTTTATTTGCCTAATGCAACTTTTAGTGCCCGGGTAATTTATTCCCCTATTTGTCAGCCAGGAGGAAGGAAGGCTACTTTTAGCCTCTGGCTCGATTGCAGAAAGTAATACAATGCCCCCCCTTCATCTCCACCACAACAGGGGCCTGGCTGCCACACACCTTTCCTTGAGAAAATCAAAGCCCACTCCATTTCAAGGCCCCTTGCCCCTCCCACAGGGCCTGCAAGCTCAGTTCCATCCAGAAACTGAAGTTTTGTTTTCTTTAGAAAGAGCGACCAGTGAGGAGGTGAATTGTATCATCTTATGCCCTTGGGAGAAGCAAAAATCAATTCTCTGGATGCAAGGTCATTTCCAAATCAAATCAATTCCATGAGTTGTGAAGGAATTCAATTCAACCAACACTAATTGAGACCCTACTATGTGCCAGGACTGCCACTGGGATGGAGATTCAGCAATGGATGATCAGCAGTGAGAGCCTACTACATGCCAGGCCTGCCGCTGGGATGGAGATTCAGCAATGGATGGTCAGCCGTGATGTTCCCGGCCTCGAGAGCTGACGGCTGACTAGGAGACGGGTGTGTAAACCAGTGACGGCAGCGCAGCAGGGCTGTGGTGGGGAAGCATACAGGGTGCTGGGGGGAAGGGGGTGCAGGAGGAGGCAGTACACTGCCCTGGGAGCTGGCAGAGGTGCTGGAGGTGGCAAGGAATGCAGCCTTGTATTATCCCTGGGGGCATGGAGGGTCAGGGAGTCATAGGGAGCTCCATAAAAAGGAAGGCAGAGCTGCCAGGGGGCACTGGGGAGATGGGCTGGAGAGATGAGGCCTTGGAAACTCTCCAAGGACTTTGAGGTCATTTGTGGGTGACAGAGAGCCAATCAATAACTTGTGTTAGGAGATGATCATGGTAAGATTGGAGCCAGGTATGCCGAGCCACCTCAGGGGTCTTTGCAGAATACACAAGAGAGATGGTGAACTGATCTGAGCCAGTGTGGATGGAGCGTGCATGAGGGAACAGCATGATGAAGAGGTTGGGCAGTCATTCCATTGGGGACGTGGCTGGCAATTAGATGTAAGGGTGAGGGCCAGGAAGCGGGTCACAGATGCCATCCCTGGACAGGAAACACAGGCAATGACCAAGTCTGTGGGCAGGAAGGGGCTGGCTCTGGTCTTGTCAGGTCTGAAGGGCCCTTCCCTCCAAGGGAAGGGCATGGACCAGTGGATGTTGGAAACGAAGGTCCAGGAGGCGCTCGTTTGGGCCTCATGGGGGAACTCTGGGCTGGGCTGGGACAACAAGGTTTTGGTCTTGAGAGGTGGTACTGACCTCACCATATCCCCCCTCCACACCACCAAGCCCTGGCCTCCTGTGATCAATAAAAGCATAGTCTGGAGGCAGGAGTGATTCTTCTAGGAACATCCCTGAAGTTTTGCAGCCCTTTCCGAGTGGGGGAGGGAGTCATATTAGGTCCTTCCAGCTCTCCACAGGGACAGGAGAAATGGAGGCACACAAAGAGTGTGGGGAAGGAGTCCTCATGATCCTGACAAGAGTATAGCCATCTCAGGAGGACAGTTAGGACAGTTAATGAAAGAAACAGGTCAGAAACCAGACAGCAACCCCCCACCCCCCATGCCTGGAATGCTTCAAGGCTAGTATCCTTGGGAAACATCCTATCCCAGTCCTGGCTGACACCAGGGATAAGCTCCTGGTAGGAAGATTAGCACCTCAGTGGCCCTGACACAAAATCAGTCACTCTGTGAAACTGAAGGACCCCTCACCACCACCTCACATTCCAGCTGCTTGAAGGAACCCCCTCACCACCACCTCATATTCCAGCTGCGGTGATAAGGGTAAGGGTAATGACAACCTCTTGAAACTGTGTGACAGGGATCTGACTTTTAGTCAGACTCCACTTTGCTCTTTTTCTCTTTTCTCATAAAGCTTCTCTTCAATCCCTGGGCTGGCCCCCTCTCCTTCTTGTGGACCCTCGCTTTACCTCTACCCCTGAAACCCTCAAAAAGATCACTGGTTCTCAGAAACCTAGAAAGAAGCTGAACTGGAGGGGGAACTATGAACATCCCCTATGCCTCAGGCACCCCAAAAGCCACCTCAGTTTTCCCTGGAGCCTCCCCAACTGCAGGCTCACCTGGCCAATGGCCTGGACAGGTGGGCCATGGTTGATGCACAGGAGCCCCAGAAGAAGTGGAACATTCGCCAAGGATGGAGCAGGGAGTGCCAGCCTCCAGAAACTTCTGCAGAAGCCTGGGAACACCAGAGTCTCATTGGGGTGACCCATGCGAGGCTGGGTGTGCACGGGCAAGATCAGACAGTGAGTGAAGAGCCATTCATGCTGTGCCCTACAGGGGAGGCTGGGGCTCATACGGCCCAGTGGTTAGCAGCATGGACTTCAGAATCAGGCTGGTCCTGTGTTCAAATCCTGCCTCTGCTGCTGGTGTAGGTGGCCTTAAGGAAATGAATATTGACAGAGATGATGTCGAGAAAATCATGTAACTGTACCATGCCTCAGTTTTGGACTCTATAAGATAGAAGTGATAACAGTAGTGTCCAACTTACATAATTACTAGGAAAGTTCCATGAGGTAACTACATGAAGCACTACACATGGTGTCTGGAACTAAGTGGGTGGCTTTTATTTATTTCTTTACTTTTACCATCATCACCCCTATAAAAGGAGCTACAAAAGCCAGAATGTGTGACTTCCCTAGTGATGTCCAGGGGAAAACTTCCCCTAAATCTAGCAGGCCTTTGTTTATTTCGGCACCAAGTAAGAACATCCCCTCTAGAAATCAATATTCCAAGCACCCAGCGGGCATGAGGCTTCCCCAGGCTCTGATGACCTTTTGGTGGCCCACAAAGGCAGAGCCAAGGTCCCATCCCAAAACCATGGTGATCCTGCCTGTCCCCTAGCAGGGGAAGCCCCATTGCTGGAACCAGCCCCTCAACCACATCCCTAGCTCATTCTTTTTTGGGTTCAGCCCCAGCCTGGAAGAAAAAAGGGCCCTTTCCCCTCATAGGGAGCAGTGTCATTAGGCAGGATCTGCTCCCTGGACCTCCTTGACAGGATTCAG
Source organism: Nycticebus coucang (assembly GCF_027406575.1). Taxonomy (NCBI): domain Eukaryota; kingdom Metazoa; phylum Chordata; class Mammalia; order Primates; family Lorisidae; genus Nycticebus; species Nycticebus coucang. The sequence goes on from NC_069801.1 coordinate 30,846,390, forward strand.
CTCAGGAACTTGGGGGATACTGACAGACTCTCCTTGGGGACTGCCAGAGGAGCCTTTCCCAGTGCCCCAGGCTGACAGCCCTTCTCCCTGCTTCTGTGTTCATGAGCTCCCATTTCCTGAACACCTACTAAGAGGCAACCCAGTATACACAGCAGCTGACTTTCCACATCCAAACCCAAGAACAGAAGCTCTCGAATAACAAAGAACCTGAAAGTCATTGCTAATCACATTTGCATAATATGATTTTTTTTCAGCAGATTTACCTTCCTAATTACGTTTGTCTCCAGCCAATATTAAAGTGATTTTGCATTCCCCAAGCACACTGGGGTTGTGCAGGGCTGTTCCAGAGGTGGGCCAGGCAACGTCATCCTGGAGGCTGAGGTTCTGCCATAAAGTAGAAAATTCCCAGCTGAAGAATGAATAAGACCCACCTACGTTCCTAATGGGGAAGAAAGGTAATAACTGGCATTTGTACGGAGTGTTCGGGGCTTTACAGCTTGCAACGGACCTCTTCAAGCAACATCTCATTTGATCATCACAATTATCCTGTCACTGATGATACAGGCAAAAAAAACTGAGATTTCTTATCCTAGAATATCTAGGAATAAAGGCAGGACTCCATGTTAAACCTCCCAAGTTCAAAGCTCTTTAGGGAGGTCTCCCTAAAAGCGCTCCTATTTTTAATTGCATGAGAGGGGGGCTACCATAGTCTCTTTTACAAGGGTGTAGATACTGGAGTAAGGAAATGCAATGGCCCAGTTTGTTTGTCCTCCTATATTCATGCCCTTCAGCACTCCTCTGAGGCACAGTTACTCTAGGATTGGCCATATGACCTGTTTTCACCAATGGAACAGCATCGGAAACATGTCACAAACAGAAACTTGAAAAGTACTTGCTTTTGAGTCTTGCCTCTTGCTGTATTCCTCCCACTGTCACACGAGTAAGCTTGGAAGACCTAATGGTAGAGGAAAGTCACATGGGTCAGTCACCCTCACACACCGTGCCCCCCCAATAGTTCACCAACTGCTACAGGTGTGGGAGGCCATCAGAGTCCATCCAGGCCAGGGGCTCAGCTCAAATCAGCCAAGCTGAGCCCAGATCACAGAATCGCTCAAGTGCCACCAAGTGCCGGGATGGTTTGTCACACCACAAAAGCTAAATCTAACTGATTGCTATGTACTGAATGTCTATAGCCCCCCAGATTCTCAAGTTGAAGCCTAATCCTCACTGTGACAGTATTAGGAGGTGGGGCCTTCCTCATGAATAGGATTAACACCATCCGAAAAGAGACCTTCAGCTAGTGAGGACACTGGGAGAAGACAACTGTCTGTGAACCAGAAAGTGAGCCCTCACCAGACATCAAATCCACCAGCGCCTTGATCTTGGACTTCCCAACTCCAGAACTGTGTGAAATAAAATTCTGTTGTTTAAAAGCCACCCAGTCTATTGTAGTCTCCTATGGCATCCTTGGTGAACAGAGACATTGATTGATACAGTGAGCTGTGCCCTCACTGCGGGAGAGCTGCTGGCAGGGCGTGTTTCCATGAAGTCCAGCTCATCCCTCCTCTCAGACTCTGCTCTCCCTGAGCTTTGATCCAGCCTGGGCAGTTTCTCCACCCCAAAGACCTGGACTTGCTCCTTTCTGAAGTTCTATTCTCAGAACATATAGAACGTATATTTCTTCATCTCATACTCCATAAACTCTCTTTCCTGGGAAATCCCAATTACTGGCACCCATGCTCTCTTTGCTCAATAGAGACCCCACATAAAGTCAGGATTTCAGAGACAATTGCCCAAGAAAATTAAGCTGGAGCATGGAAGGCCCAGAGGCCAATTTAGAGAGTTACTCAGTCAGCTTTACCTAAACCCAGGCATGTGGACTCCAAATCTCCTCACTGGCCTTGTGAATTGGTTCTGCTGGAGGCCAGGACTCAATCCCTATCTCAGGACAGTGCTGGCCCCAGGGGTGTTCCTATAACCAGCTCCATCCCTCCTGGAAGATGAAGAGAATGGACTACAGAGTAAGAATGCTTAGGTTTATATCCCAGTTCTTCTCTTTTTAAAAAAAAATTTTTTAATTTTCAGATTAATATAAGGGTACATACAATTAGGTTACATTATTTGCATTTGCTAATGTAAGATCTAAGCTGCAGTTGAGCCCAGCCAGCTCCTCTCTTCTGACTTTGGCAAGTTACTATTACCTCTGTGTCTCAATTTGCCTCTCTGTAAAATGGGTATAATAATAGTACCTACCTCATAGGGCTGCTTTGAGGTTTAGATTTATACATGCAAAATACTTAGAACAGGGCCTGACACATAGTAAATGCTAGGTACGTGTCAGTTCCCACTGCGCCTACTGCCATGGCTCCTGTTATGATTATTACTGTGGTGATAATTCTCATTTTTCATGTCCCAGAGGAAGGGCCTTCGAGGAGAAAAATCAAGTTCATGCTCTTGGCTTCAAGCCCCCATGGTAGCCTAATGGAGGCCCCTTCAGCCTGCTCAGAGCTCTCCAGGTTCAAGTCCCACAAAATTCCATATTTTCCTTGCCTTCCTTTTCCTGGATCTAACCTCAGCATGTGGGCCCTGAAGGTTTCTCTTTCTGATCCATTAGACCTAAAGTTGCTCTGAGATCACTCAAGACTGGTTCTCTCTCATTCTGGAACAAGAACAGGCTTCCTCACCACAGTTCCACCCCAGAAATCCCACCATCCTTTCTTTTCTCACCACTTTAGGGTAACAGCAAGGAAACTCAATGCTGTAAACCTAGAGTCAGAGAGATCTGGTTTCAAATACTGGGATCCAGTTTCAAAACCTTGCTGAATCACTTATAAGTTGTGCAGGCTTAGACAAGTCACTTAACCTCTGAGTGAAGTTTCTTTAACTTTAGGACAGATTATTAATACCTGTACCTTAAATGTTGTGAGGATTAAATGAGATCATCATGTATGTTAATTACAGTAATGGTAGCTGCTGTAACAAATATGCCCCAATATTTTAGTAGCTTGTCACAATAGAAGTGTTTTCCTCATTCACATAATGGTCAAATGAGAATGTTTCTGTTTGGTCAGAGGCTCTCCTTCACACGGTGATTTGGAGACTCAGCCTACTTCCATTTTGTGGCTTTGCCATTCTCTAGGGACAAAGATCCCTGCACCTAGCCAACAGTCAGGAAAGAGAAGTTAGAGGGGACATATCTTGGTTATATCCATCCTCACCCGGGAAGAACATGCATTATCTCCCCTCACATTCCATGGATGAGGCCAAGCCAGGGCACCATCTAGACGGGAGCAGGCTTAAGAAAAGAAACAGTCACCTTCAGGCTGGGCTTGGTGCCTCACACCTGTAATGCTAAAACTCTGGGAGGCAGGAGGATCTCCTGAGGTCAGCAGTTCAAGACTACTCTGAACAAAGTGGGACCCTCTCTCTACTAAAAAGATGGGAAAAAAACAACCCAGGGGTGGTGGCACAACACTGGTAGTCATAGCTGCTTGGGGAGCTGATGCGGGAGGATTACTTGGGCCCAGGAGTTTGAGGTTGCTGTGAACTATGATGATGCCACTGCACTCTAGCCAAGGTGACAGAACAAAACCCTATCTAAAAATAAATAAATAAATAAAGCTTTTTGTTGTATTAAAACAAATAAAAACAAAACAAAGGAAAGACAAGAAATCATCCCAGACTGGGCAACATCACCACTGACAACTCTGCAACGTGGAAGGGGAGCACAAACCCATGGTGGTCGTGCTTGCTGTGGTCCACATGTGCTTACATAAATACCTTGGGCACACAGGACACACAGAAGTTCTACGACCACCACCACCCACTGCTACTATTGGTAATTGATGAGTAGTTACTCTGTGAAATAAATGTAATGACACCAATCTCACAGAGCTGTGAAAAGTATTCAATCAAGACATGAAAGCATGAATGAGACTGCCTGTCTCTTCCTCCTCCCACGGCTAAGTCCCCAGCAGCCCCTGGAGTGAGTCCTAACACCTGCCCCTCCTGCGCTCAGCGCCTTCCTGCAGAGAAAGCCAGCCATCCGCTGCCTCCACCCCACCCCAAGGTCCTGTGGGGCACTTGCCTTTCTCTGGCCTCCCTCCCCCTCCTAAGAACACTAGAGATAGTTTTCCAGGTCAGGCTTACCTGATCTTCTAACGGTCAGAACAGAATGCTCTCTGCTCACTACTTTCTGAGGTGCAAAGTGGACTCAAAGCAAGAAAAAGAAAATGGAATTGCATGCATCGCCTCCGTGTCCCCACTACTATTTCTTTTCCCATACAAACGGTGTTTCCGGCAGCTGTTTCCCAAGTTCCCCTTCCACTAGTCCACTCACTCAATTTCTGTTCGTTTCCACGCCTTCCCACTTTTTTCTGGCCTGTTTACTGTGGAAGGGATTTTACTAACAGAAGCGGCTCCCCAAAGTGGCTCTTCCTAGGATCAATCTTTTAAAATGTAGAGTAGAGCTTCCAGACAGGCAGTGAGAGAGTTGTCTTGATCTTATATTTCACCAGGATACTGGAGACAAAGGGAGAAGCCTAAGTTGGAGGCACAGATGCAGACAGAGGGGTCTTTTGAGAGGAAGGCGGAACGAGAAATATGGAGAGAAAGATGGATGAGGTCAGCCAGGTCTCATCAAACACAAACTCCGTTCTACTTTCTTTCTCTAGAATGATGTAGCAGATTTGAATTTGTATAGCTGTATAATTTTTAAGAAATCATTCAACCTTCCCAAACCTCAGTTTTTTCATCTATAAAATGGGTCCTATGGTCACCCAACAGGACTATTGAGAGTGCTAAACAAATACAATATTGCAACACAGCCAGCATGGTGCGTGACAGCTTAGTCAGATGGACGATAAATGATAACTCCCTTTGCCTTTCTCCTTCCAAAATAAATGCAGAAGGTAAAACTTCCTGAGTCTGAGGTTAACTGGAATTTTTCTAATAAGACATAACTTTTTTTCTGAATGCAAAAATACCATATTATTAGTATACATTTAAATAACAGAACCTTTGGAATTCTACTGAATCTGAGTCAAGGCCACGGGGCAAGAAAGAATGGTCACAGCAGACAAATATTATCTTACTGTATAAACTTCACATTAAGTTGTTGATATTGGATTTGTTTACCTACAATACGGCAATTTTATACCATTCAGCCTAAATCAAATGATAATAATAGCAATAGTTACATGGTGCTTACTGTATGCTAAGCCCTGTTCTAAGCATCTTAGTGCTCCTTAAATCCTCACAACAATTCTGCAGGATAGATACTACCATAAATTCAGCTAAAGAAACTTCAGCACAGAGAGGTTAAATATCTTGCCTGAGATTACACAGCAATAGGGGCAGAGCTGGGATGTGAACCCAGGTGATCTGGCTCCAGAGGCCATGACTCAAGCCACTTGATTTTACTACCTCCTGCGTGAATAATTGAGAGGCCTCCTAAGGAGAAGTTCTTGTTTCCATTTGGCTCTCAAATGAGCTGGGAGGAGGCTAAAAAGCCTGGCCGGCAGGGATGCCTCCAGGGAAACCATTGGCACTCTCCTTGCTGTCTGAGCCCACCCGGCTAAGAAGGGTGATATCACTCCTTCCAGAAGTACGCAGCAGCTACTGGAGGCACCTGGCCCCACTCTCTTTCCTGAGCATTTCATTTTCCTGTCCTCTGTGGCATGGCTCTCATAAAACTATTCATTTCTTAATTCTGATGGCAGGAAGGAATTTAATCAAATTGCTTGAATATGACGACAGCCTCCCGCTAAGCAGCTGCCTTCCGAGGGTCATTGGGGAGACAACGCCCTGTTAATATTTAGCTCCAACAGCAAACATTATGACTTTCAATTTAGAAAATTATGCTTCTGGTTAGTTATGTATCATACGTGTGCGCGTGCTCTCTGGGTGGCCCATCTCATCAGCGCAGGAGCATTTTGCCAGCGTTATAAAATAATGCCATTTTCTCTGCGAGCCCTTTCCAGTCAGTGATCCGGTGAAGCAACATCGGGATCAAAATCATGTTCTGAAAAATAATTGATCTGTTCAGCAGCTCGCAGGCCTGCATTCCAGCTGCCCAAAGGAGCCATTTTTGAGGAAGCCAGGGGCCCCTGTGGGAGGGGCTGCAGGGGGACAAAAGTGACCCAGAACGCGGAAAGGAGCTGTCCGTGGTGCTGAACCCAGGATTGCCAGGCAGCAGGAGGGAATAGTAGCCAGTGGGACTGACTGGTCGTCTGGGAACCTGTGCCTGTTCTAGGGTCTTGGATCATTACATTTTCCTTCTTTCCAGAGCTCCCAACCCTATTTCTACGTCTGAATCCAATTCCTCGAGCGCCTTCTCTCTTCCTTGGCCTTTCCAGCGTCTGCCCTTATGCTGAGGAACTCAATCCCACTGGCCACTTCATAGTTTGCATTCATTTCTTTTCTTTTTTGGATGAACTCTTCCTAAGGATGTATAAAGAAGCTCAATATTTCAGAAACACAGACCCTTCTCTATTGCCTGCATTGACTCTTCCTCTCCCGCATTTCTCTCTGCTCCATCATCGCCTCCCCCAGCCCTTGCCCCCTCCCTCCCTCTCTGCAGCCCTTTGCTTCTTTTGTGGGCTCCTCCTTCCCCGCCCTCCCTCCTCTGGGCACTGCTCACTCTTTCTTTGCCATCCTCCTTCCTCCCCTTCTCCCCTTTTCTCTCATAGCAGATCCAGGTAGTGTGCTCCCTCCCTCCCTCTCTCTCTCACCCTCTCTTTCTATTTCTTTTTCTCCTTCGATATCTCCTGTCATTTTTCTCCTCCTTCCCACCTCTTCTCTCCTCCCCCTCTGTGCTATCTTCCCTCCATCACTTCACTCAGGTCTCTGCGGAAGCCCCGTCTGCCCAGCTCATCTCTCTCCTTTCCTGCCTCCCTCATCCATCCCTTTCCCTTGTGGTCTCTCTCATTCTATCTGTTTGTCTCTCTCCATTGCTCTTTCTCATTTTTTCCCTCTTTCCCGGTCTCCCTATTTTTCCTTTCTCTCTATTTCCCTCACTCGCTCTCACCAGCTCCCTCCTCCTCCCCCTGCGTCCCCTCTTTTGTCCCCTCTTTGCCTTCCATTCCCCCCTCTTTTCTAGCCACCCCCTGCCTCCATCCTCCTTCTACATCTTTCCATTCTTCCGCACGCCATTTCCTGCCCTCTCTCCCTCTCCCCTTTCTCTCACTCCCTCCTTACCGTCAGTCCTTCCTCTCTCCATCTCTCTTCCCCCTCCCATCCTCTCTTTCTCTGCACACAGCTCTCCACACAGCCCCCAGCTGCCTGGTGAATTCATTTCAGCAGCTATTAGGGATCAGCACCTGCCCTGATACTTGGTGGGGAAGATGAGTTTGAGATAAGATGGGCTGTTTCAATCTCAGCACATCTGTAATTGCATTACCATTAAATTGCACCATTTTCCAAAGGTGAAAGCCCTGGGCCCTTGCGCTGAGAGTCTTCTGTAAATCCACTGCCAAGTCCTGCATGATGCGGAGGCCCCAGGCAGAAGGGAGAGCAGACCCAGCTTGATTTGACCACCATATTAATGCCCTTTGTCACCAGGGTCTCCTGTTTTCCATTTTATTTCAAAGGTGAAATGACCCCTGGGAATCATTACTTCCCATGCTCTCATCTCACAGATAAAGAAATGGACACTCAAAGAAAGAAAAGGAATCACCCAAGGTCACACAGGCATGAACCACTGAGTCTCCAGATATCCCCCATTCTGTCGCCTTCCTGCAGTTAAAGACTAGGGCAGGAAAAGTGAGGGAGGGGCAAAAGTAAGATCCAGCCTTTTCAGGATCCCATATCCCAGGATCTGCCAGATCCAGTGTGAAGAATACAAAAATGGCACGTGGGGCAAAGGATAGTAACATCATGACTTCCTGTGATCTGTCCGGTTTGACCAAAGATACAGAGAACAGGATTACGCCTGGGGGAAAGGACAAAGGTGGTAAAAACTGGATGGAGATTGGATACATGAGAGTTCCAGACAGATGGGCTGGTGTGCAGGGCAGAACTCTAGTTCCAATTAGGACCTGGGGGACATGACCAGGAAATCATTGCAGAAGTCAGTGCATAAACCAAGGCAATCAGATAGGGGCTGGCAGTGGAGATTGCAGCCCAGGAGTTTACTCAGCCTGTGCCTGCCTGGAAACTGGTCCAGGAAGGAGCAAGGGAAGTGGAGGCCAGGATGGGCTAAAGCCTGGAGGCAGGGCACAGACACCAGACACCAGCTGGGGAACACTGAGGGGGGATCACACACACATTGTGGACTGGACATCAGGGAGAGTTCCACCCCAGAGCTGTGAGATAGGACAGACGAGCCTGGGAAAGGCCCAGCTTTGGCACAGAGCACGATGCATAAAAGATTCAGGAGGCCAGGGAGGGCATCACTTGGCACAAGGGTCTGTCCCTCTGATTCTTCTCTGCCTCATTGGCTCTCTGGTTTCTGTTTTGAAAGGAAAATACATTCAAGATCAAACAAAGCCCAATTTTTTCTTGCACTAGGGGATTTTTCCCAATGCCCACTTATGGTCAGGCAGACTAAGGAAGGATAGTTGGGGGCCTAGATGGGAGGGTAACATGATGCCCACGCCCCAGACCCAGCACCAATGGCAGCTGGAAACTAAACAGGCAGCATGAGCAGATGCAGGTCCCCAGCATAACAGCTCCAGCCCCAGGGCCAGGAGGCCAGCAGGCAAACAAACAAACGGCCAGCAAATGTGTCCCAGTGCCCCAGGGTCAGCCCGCTGCAGTGGCTACACCTGCTCTGGAAAAGCAGCTACTTTGAAGCCCAGCCTGATGTAGAAAGAGCATACAGCACCCGGGGACAAAATAGGGGGGTTTAATGATGCGAAATAGCTCTGTGTGTAATCTGGGTGTGCTACAAGGGCTGCTGAGAGCCTCTAAAAGCTTCCCGGGCTGGCCCGCCTCTGAGGCTGGCCCATTATGTTGTTTGCTGCCTTGTGACAGGATGAAGCCAGCCCCAGCTGGTCCCAGCGCCGTCCATCCACCCTGCTCCTCTCTCCCAACTTCAGGCACCCATGGGGCCCCTGACACAGGTCAGGGAGCACAAGGCCGGCTGCCCCAGCAATTCTTAGATAAATCAATAAGGATAAATGAGCTTAGTGATGTATGATGCCCTTGCTCCACTGCGTGCCTTCTGAACTATTAGTTCTCCAGAGAAGATTAATTACAGGAGCGTCATGCTAATGCTCTTTTAATGGAATCTGTTATTTAAGCTTAAGAAGAGCAGGTATCTAATGTATGGAAGTTAGATACCTTTTATGTGCATCCCAAATCAAGGGCAATGGATAAAACCAACCCCAGGATAGACCTGTTGAAACAGAAGAATAGCCAGTAATCACTCTGAACCCTGCAGAAAGTTGTAGTGGGTCCCGAAAGGTTTTCCTGGAATTGATTACATGTGTTTGTTGAATTAAACACATTAAATTGATTACATGTGTTTGTTGAATGATCTGAGTAAACAGATATTACTGTGTTGGTGGAAACAGAGTTGGAAAATGTATAAGTAGTTATTGAAAGGAAGAGGCTGGTTGGCCTTGAGTTAGTTATAGAGTGGGGTATAGACAGGAAAAGCTCATTTGATCTGTGGTCATATTAAGAGAAGTATAATGTCATGAGCAAAGGAGGTTAAGGTCTCTTCCAGTTCAATGTAAGGAGTCACATTTCCCAAGTGACAGCAACCAAATGGGACATGTGACGTGGATAGTGACTAGAACCATGAGAGGTCTGAAAACCGAACCCTATGAAGGCTGCAGGTATGTCCTGAGAGAATTCAGAGGGAGATCAGGATGGGAGTGGCAAAGCTATGGATCACTTATTCTTTAAAGTAGTGGTTCTCAGCCCTGGTTGTTTTTTAGAATCATCTGGAAACCTTTAGAAAATACCAATGCCCAGACCTCCTTCCCAGAAATTTTGATCCAATTGGGCTGAGGCAGTGGATTCAGGCATCATATCATATGAAGTTTCCCTGGATGATCCCAATGTGCAGCTAAGGTTGAGAACCACTGCTTGAAAGGGTGTCACAGGTAAAGAGGAATTGTACTTATTTTGGGTGATTATAGAGAACAAAAAAGTATGGGTGGGTGGAGGCTTTGATCCTAACATGCCGGAATCCTGTTAGTGAGGGACCAGCAGAGGATGGAGATGGAGTGAATGGAAGGCAGGGCCTGGACCAAGGGCTGGCTTCTCCATAGAGGATATTAGCAACTGAGACACAGACCTGCGGGATGGGACAAGAGTGACTCACACAGAGGTGGAAACAACTTGCAATCACCCTCCCATTTGTTTCCTGGATTTCTATACAGGAGGACACAGCGGTGTCAGTCGTGTCCCCAGGATTCCAGCCCACTGTGAGAGTCTGATGGGGCGTTGGAGGGAGAAAAACCTGTTCAGAGCCAGATGGGAGGTCAAGGCAGCCCAGCTGAGTACATTGAGGGCTCAGCCAGTTCCCAGGCACCCAGGAGGGGTCATGGTCCTCGCCCTAGGAAAGAAGAGCCTGGCAGGGACTAGTCAGAAAAGCTGGGGCAGCACCCTCCTGGACAAAGGTTTAGGACTGGATTTCTGTTCTGGGAAATCAGAAGCAGAGCTAAGCATAGTGGCTCACACGTGTAATCCCAGCACTTTGGGAGACTGAGGCAGGAGGATCACTTGAAGTCAGGGGTTTGAGATCAGCCTGGACAACATAGCAAAGACCTCATCTCTACAAACAATTTAAAAATTAGCTGGCTGTGATGGCATGTGCCCCAGCTACTCAGGAGGCTGAGGCAGGAGGATCATTTGAGCTAGAAGTTTGAGGTCGCTATAATGATATCACTGCACTCTAGCTTGGGCAACTGAGCAAGACCCTGTCTCATTAAAAAAGACAAAAAAGAAAGAAAAGAATCAGAATCAAGGATAGTGCCTGTGGCTCAAAGGAGTAGGGTGCCGGCCCATATGCCAGAGGTGGTGGGTTCAAACCCAGCCAAAAACTGCAAAAAAAAAAAAGAATCAGAATCAAATAGCCCTTGGACTATGAATAAGTGGCTGACTTGGGGGAGATAGGAATGAGTATTTCTGAAACATCTACAAAGAGTTCAGGCCCTGGGCAGTGGCTTCACACTCATCCTTTCTGCACTCCTAGCAATAGGCCTGCAAGATCCTCCCACAGTCCCAGCCAGGGTCTGACGGCAAGCACTTTCCAAGGTGCTGGACTAAAGGACATCCTGCCTTGTGGTGGGGCTGTATGTGCCCAGGCCTGGAGCCAGGAATGGCAGGCCCTCTGATGGAGGGAGAGCTGCCCCAGCCTCCCACCAAGCCAGGCCTTCACCCTCCCCTTGAGGGAAGAGCAGAATCTGTGGAAGATACAGGACGCCATGTGACTCAGCGGCCGGGGCAGGAGTTGGGCCCTGTGTGGTGCTGGCTGCTCTAGTCCCAAGATTCTGAGCAGCCTCATGTCCTCATCTGCCGAATGGGTACAGCAGCCCTAGTGATGCTCCCAGCCATGGGGGTGATGGGTTGTAGGAGGTTTGGAAATATTTCCAACCCCAAGTATGACAAACACCTTCTCCACTGGAATGAGGGATGATTTCCTCCCTGACACAAGTGCAACCACTTCACACATGCACAGACACACAAACATGCACACGCAGGGACACAGACACATAAACATCTTCACTTACACACACCTACAAATTACACTGGGTTTATTTCCTCTGTCATCCCCAAGCCACTGATAAAAATCTTTTGAAATATTTTGGCTCACTCAGGCCACAGTCTTTTCATACTTAGGCCAAAATAGCAAACCAGGGATGGGGTATCCTCTAGTCCCCAAGGGAGGCACTTGATAGATACTTGGTGAAGGAAAAATAAATAAATTGAATTTAAAAATGCATGGACTTGCACTGCAATTATGATCTTAACAACTCACATATGTGGAATACTGTATAGTTAACAAGGAGCTTTGACACATTTTATCTCAGATAATCCTGGGTCAGGTATTACTACTCTCACTTTCCAGATGATGCATCTAAAGTTCAGAGAGGTTAAGTCATTTTCCCAAAGACACACAGGTAGCAAATGGAACCAGAAGCTGTAGAGCAGAGAGTGAGGTGCGCTAACAACACCTCCAGAATGACACAGGGCCCCAGTTACCCATCAGGTAGGTAACCCTTTGTCCTGCTCCCCTCATCTCTTTCAATCTCATTACCCTGCATTTTTTGTTCCTCCTCAGCACTTCTCATTTCCTGATTCTCTTACTCATGTATTTGTTTCTTTGCTACGGCGTTGCTGTCACCAGTGAGTAAGCTCTAGGAGGGCAGAGGCACCACATCTCTTGCTCTCCACAGCATGCCAGGTGCCTAGCAGGATGCCCAGAACACAGATGTTGGGGTTGCTGGAGGGGTGGAGGTGGGGGAGGCATTCCCAGGGACACCACCTGACCCCCTCCATATTCTCCTTTGTAAAGGTTCAGTAAACAAATGTGAGGTTCATTGCGAATTATTTCTGCCTTCTCTCATACAATGGAATTAACAGCTGGCTGAGCCACAATGTATCAATTGTATAAATTCCAGGGCATTTTCATGTTTCAGTCTCCTTATGTATTTCTAGTTGACCAAACTTCTTCAAATTACCATTAAGTGCAATCCCATCACCTGGCTCACTGGGCAGGAAGGCAGAGGCCTGGGTTTAACTCTTGAAGTACCATGGAGGAGAGGAGGGGCTGAGGCTAGCAGGGGGTGGAGAAGGACCTGCCATTGCTTTAAGCTGTAGCCCTCGTTCCCCCTTTTTCACTGGGGCTTCTGTCTAACCACCTTCCATCCAATTTCTAGATCTTATCTGCTCCTTCTCTCTTGGGGCTTTAAGGCCATTTCCTGCTACATTTCCACCCACACCCATGGCTGCTAGAATCCCTCTTTAAATATAGCCCTAGTTTTAAATTCACAGCCCTGTAGTAGACACGAGGAAGGAGAGGTTTGGACAAAGTTATAATCCAGTGGCAGATGTTGGGGTAGAGGGGAACACTAAAAGCTCGTTAGGGATGGGACAGCGACTTTCTTATCACTGTATCCTGAATTCCCAGCACAGAGCTTGGCATACAACAATGAATAAAAAATATTTATTGATTGAATGAATGAACATAAGGCAAAGACCTACATGGGATTGGGATCAGATAAATGGTTTCAAATTCTGCTGCTACCGTTTTCTGATGTTGGGCCAGTCACCTGACCACCCTGAGTTATCGTTTCCTCATCTTTCACATAAGCAGAGCATTCAGACTGGGACGGTATCATGTGACTCCCTCCTCCAATCTTCCAGAGAGAGAGAAAATCTTGTAACTGTCAGTAACATGCTAGAACTGTCAAAAGTACACAAAGAAGCTACGCCAACTGTGGAACAGAAGTCACAGTTCTGTTTATTTTGCGATGATGTAAACTTCATGATTTTTCCTTCCAGATAGGAAATATAAACCTTGCACTGCTATATCTAAGAAATCTGTAAACTTTGAGCATTGTAGAGCTGCCTGCCTAAGGTAAATGAAAATAAGACAATGCTAGTGGTATCCTCATGTGTCAGTCGGGCTAAGGTCGGGACCCCCCTCTCTGCCAACAAAAAGGGGTCATTCATGGAAACACAGCTCACAGACAGTTGGAAAGCCTCCCAGAGCAAAGGCATAGCAAATGATAGCAGGGAAATGGGCAGGATTTGACTCCTTGGAGATGGAATTGGGTGGGGTGATTATAGCCCATGATGTTAGGCCAATGGAAACTGGGTATAATTGTTGGATTCTGTCCTATCTCATCCCCAGCCCAGGCTGGCTTTGAGAACACCATCAACAATAATTATAATACACAAATTTATCACCCACATAGCCAAGCACTGTGCTAAGTATACACACATAGTATCTCGCTTAATTGCTGACACCAAGGCTAGAGTGCATTGGGGTCAGCCTCGCTCATGGCAACCTCAAACTCCTAAGTTCAGTGATCCTTTTTCCTTAGCCTCCCAAGTAGCTGGGTCTACAGGTACCTGCCACAACACCTAGCTAATTTTTCTAGTTTTAGTAAAGAAGGGGTTTTGCTTTGCTCAGGCTAGTCTCAAACTCCTGATCAATCCTCCCACCTCGGCCTCCCAGAGTGCTAGGATTGTGAGTGTGAGCCACCGCACCCCCCACCAGTATCTCATTTAATCTTTATGCCTTTCCCACAACATGGATATTATTATTTTCTGATGTAATGCCTGCAACCTTATGCAATCCCCTTCCCCTGAATGTGGGCTGGAACTAGTGATTTGTTTCTAATGAGGAAGACATGGCAAAATTGATGGGACGTCACTTCCAAGAGGAAGTTATACAAGACTGTAACTTCCTCACGTAGGTACTCTGATGAAGCTGAAGAGAACCACGAGCCAAGAAACCAAGAGATTCCTTCAGGCTGTTCCTTAGTCTGACAGCCCTCAGGGAACTAAATCCCTCAAACACATTCATCCTTCTCCAGTGGAGCCTTCAGATGAGACTACAGCCCAGTGACAGCTTGACTGCAGTCTTGGAAGAAACCCTGAGCAGATGACCAGCTAAGCCGCGCCTATGGGAAAGAAATCCTCACCACCCTGACAGGAGTGCAACCCATTTTGGGAGACAGCTGGTGGAAAAGAGCAGGCCAGAAATCAAACTGCAAGATCACAGCAAACCTACTCCCCATCCCCGGAATGCTTCAAGGCCAGTGTTCCTGGGAAACAACAGAATAGTAACTTTCACTCTTGCCCTGGCTGGTGGCCACTTAAGGGAGTAACTCCTGGATTTGTTCTTGTGCAAAAAGTAGTCTCTCTCTAGAACGGATGACTCCTTCTGGGAACCCCTTCCCACACTCAATTCAACTGATAAGGGGTAATAAAAGTCTCTTGAAACTGTGAGAGCTGAGCTGACTCCTGGTCAGACTCCATTCTGCTCTTTTTCTCTCTTCTCTGCTAATAAAGCCTTTCTGATCCCTGGACTGGCCTCCTCTCCTTTTCAGAGACTCTTCTTCCCCTCTTGACTCTACCCCTGGTCCCCTCCATGCCCAGATTCCTAACCCACAGAAACTGCAAGATAATCAATGTGCAGTGTTTTCAGTGATAAATTTTGGAGAGTCTTGTTGCTCAACAATAGATGCTTAAATTATTATTCTGTTTTTATATATGAGGAAATTGAGTCTTAATGGAGTTACCAACCTTACCTGAGTCTCACAGTGAATAAATGAAGGAGCCCATGTTTAAGCCAAAGTTTTTCTGACTCCAAAGCCTGTGTTCTTATCCACCACGCACCCCTGCCCCTCCATGAACCCTGACACTCAGCAGTTAGTTGGTCTTCCATTGCAGGCTACAAGCCTTCACCACCAGCCCCTTATCCTCCTGTCCACAGCGCTTCTATTCAGTAACTTGACTTTACCAGATTTTGAGGCTCTGGTCATTTTGGGGCAAGAGCCAGTGGAGGCCCATAGAGTCCCATGACTTCTGGGGCCACTTTGCATGAACACACTGCCATCCCCTTGCCTGGAGAAGGTGGTGGTGTTCAAGAAACAGTAGCAAAGGACGAGGTGGGGAAGAAGGTGGTAGAGAGTGGTAGAAAGCCAGAGGCCACGTCCTTGGTGAAGTGTCCCCCCATTCCCAAGCATTCCCTGGCACCTACTGAACCCATCTTCCCTAGTACCACCCCCATCTGCAGCCCTTCAGGGCCTCCAGAGCCTACTCAGGCCCATCGCCAGCCCACTCACAACTCCCACTGCAGGTCTCAGCAGGTCAGGCCCCCCTTTGCTTTGACCAGGGGTCTTGCCTCAGGGCCCAGCTAAAGCCTCTCCACAAGCACCTGGAAGGTGGTGTCCTGGGAAGGGCAGAGCCCCAGAAGCTGCAGCCATCTACTCCACCACAAGTGCCATGTGACCCTGAGCAACCTCTTCAGCCTCAGTGTTCTCCCATCCAAGGACTAATCAGTCCTGACCCTGCTTAGCTTCTGAGATCAGACAATATCAGGTGCATCAGGATGATCTGACTGCAAACTAGCCTCAGTTTCCCACCAGGAAATAGTAATATTAATAAAAATAATTTCAAAATTCTAAATCCAGTGACTGGTATGTGGTCAGCTCTTACTGAATGTTATCTATTATTATTTTCTTTATTTTTCTTTCTTTCTTTCTTTTTTTCTTTTTTGCAGTTTTTGACCAGGGCTGGGTTTGAACCCGCCACGTCTGGCATATGGGGCTGGCACTCTACTCCTTTGAGCCACAGTCACTGCCCATTATTTCCTTATTTTTTAAATTGAGGTAGTTCTCTATCTGATGGCTGTAAAACATGCCATTACTACATAGGCCACTAAGAAAGAAAAAATGCTGTCAGTTATAAGCCATCAATTGTAAAATATTGCCTATTTCTGAGATTATGTCTTAAAATCAATGAAATTCAGAAAGAGTTCTGAATTAGGGGAGCTGTTAGGGGAGGATTCAATGGGATAGTACCAAAGTACTCAATAAATGTTTGTTGAATGGATGGAGGTTGGATTCTCACCCAGGACCTAAGACTCCTAATCCAGTGCTCTTCCCTTTCTGCAGCCTCCCGAGCCCAGCCCTGTCTGCACACCCTGTTCAGACCTTCACCCTTCGCCATTTCCTTTGCTACTGTTTCTTGAACACCACCACCTTCTCCAGGCAAGGGAATGGCAACGTGTTCATGCAAAGTGGCCCCAGAAGTCATGGGACTCTATGGGCCTCCAGTGGCTCTTGCCCAAAAGTCACAAGAGAGCAGGACTGATCTGCGAGGAGCCAGCTTTTGTGACTCTCCTTGCTGCACTGTCTCTCAGCTCCAGGACACCCGCCCCCCTCCCCCCTCCCCAGTCCAGCCATACCATTTGTCTTGCAGCCAAGGGATACGCTGCCCCAACCATGTGCAGGTGCCTCCTCTCCTTAAGACTATAGACACCGCAGGAGTCCAGGCCCCGCCCCTCAGCAGAAGTCAGGCCACACCTCCCACCCAGCCCCATGGTCAGTCCATAGCCCTGAGGAGCAGCATTACCGTCCTAGCTTGTCCCTGCTATCAATGCCCTTTCTGTGCCTCAGCAGCTTTCTCTATAGAATGAGGCAATGATTCCTACTTCTCAGGATGGCTCTGAGATGTCTATGAGACAATGTCCATGAAAACCCTTCCTTGTGACCAGGGGCAGCGGCTCGCACCTGTAATCCCAGCACTCTGGATTGCTTGAGCTCAGGAGTTTGAGACCAGCCTGAGCAAGAGTGAGACCCCATCGCTAATGCTAGCCAGGTGTTATGGTAGGCACCTATATTCCCAGCCACCTGGAAGGCTGAAGCAAGAGGATCGCTTGAGCCCAAGAGTTTGAGGTTGCTGCGAGCTGTGCTGCCATGGACTTAACCAAGGACCACAAAGTGAGACTCAGTCTCAAAAAAAAAAAACCTCTTCCTTGTTTAGACATGAGCAGTTTGTCCCACCAGAATGAAGTCCCCTAGACCTCTTTGCTGACCACTTGATCTCTTTCTGAGCCTGAGAAAGTTCAGCAACTTGTTTAGTCTAGTGTGGGCCAGTCAACTTCCCAAGGCCAAGGCTCAGAGCTGGGAGATAGGGTTGGGTTTCCCTAAAGGAAGCCAGGATTGTACTGGTCCTGCTTTAGGAGTTTCTTACTAAGATCTGCCTGTGTCCTTCCAGCAGCAAGAGCCCAGGCCCCAGGCTAAGCCAGCCCCAGAGATTAAAGATATCTGGGTTGTGGGTGGCAGAGGTGGGGAACAGTGCAGCCTCCTGTTTATAGTCATGTAGCCCTCAGGCAGGACCAGTGTTCACAAAGCTTAGTAGTTTGTCCAATTTTCAGAAATATGAGTCTGTCCCTGCCCTGCCACCCCCTGCCATGGTGAGGGGGCCTAGCGAAGGTCACTGAGGGAGAGTGAGCCCAGGCTCCCCATCCCTAGCCAGAGATTCTGGCTCACCTAGGACCAGCGTGCAGCAGCTGCCTGGGAGCAGCAGTCTCTCCCTCTCTCAGCTATGATGAGCTTCTTATCTCTCTGTGCAAATTAGGAGCACTTCCCAGCAATCCAGCCCAGCTCCCAGCCTCAGCAGACTCTCTAGAATAGAAGAGCAGGATCTGAGACATGGAACATTTAAGTTCCCTGCCCACCCCACCCCAGCAGCCCTGGCTGTGAGGAGGGGGAGAAACTGCTTGTCCTCCCCCCTTATCTGGACCTTGTCCCTGGTCTGAGCCCATCCCTGGTGTCCAGGTGCCCAAGAGCCATGGCCAGCATCCCTTCTGGTCATAGGGGAGTTAGGCCATGATTGCAGAACTCAGAACCAGCCAGGCCCTAGGCCAGGTGCTTGGTATGAATAACCTCATGTAAGTCTCATGACAGCCATGCATAGTAGAAGCTTCAGTCCCATTTTTCTGCCAAAGGGCAGAAGGCTGCAGTACTTTGGCCAAGGTCACACTGTGGGTAAATAGTGGTAAAGAGCAGGAACAACCCACCATCTACACCACTGCCACTCTGCACCGCTGCCACCCTACCCCCCCCCATTGCATGCCAGGGGAGTTTCAGATATTCGGGACAAGGCAGAACATACCCACTCACACGCTCCTGTGCCCAGGGCTCAAAGCTTGAATTTTTCCTCAAATGGACCCAAAAGCAATGTGAGACTCAAGCTGCGAACTATGGGTCCAGGCTACAAAGCAGAAAATCAATTTGTAATAGAGAGAGCCATGCTCCCCCAGAGGAGGCGCCGGGACAGCCTGTCATGCAGGCCACTGGCACAGCCTCTGCCCCTCTGCCGTGACACTGTGCTCAGGAAGCAGGACCTGTGCGTCCCGCACTGTTTCCACACCACTGTTGCCAACAGGTTCCTGCTTCCGCTTCCCGGTAGCAGCTCCCTCACAGATGCTGAATTTCAAATGCAGCGAAAAATAAATATTTTAAGGCTCTGTGGCCTGAGTCATTGGAGTTTGGTGGCAGCTAATGCTCCACAGCTGGCCCTGCCCACGGGCCTACTTAGCATGTAATTAAGATGCAAAATAACATCCCTCAAAAGCTCCCCTCCAGGCTTCTTTGCTTCTCCCTTCCGGGCTCTGCTGGATTAAGAAGATTCTGGAACAGTGGGGAGCCTCTTCTCCCTCTCCCTTTATTGGCCAGAGTTCCAGACTGGGTTTACGGTCTTGGCTCAGACCTGGGCCTGGGGCTGGAAGTCTAGTCCTCGTTGGCCTTCTCCTCCTGGCTCCCTGCAAGCCACCCTGTGCCAGAGTGCACACAAGCCTAACAAGCAAATCAGTCTGTGTCCCTATGTATAACTCTTCAGTGGTGCCCTACCGGCCTTGGTTCATAATCTAAATAAACTGCGGGCAGCAGCCTCCAAGCTGGCCCACCCAACAGCCCCTCCTGAATCTCTGCCCTCTGCCTCTTCCATTTCCCCTCTGCAGCTCCAGAGGCCTTCTTTCAGTCCCCTTAACATGCCAACCTTTCTCCTGCCTCTGGCCTGTCCATTCCCTGTTCCCTTCCTCCTAATCTGTGCATGACTGGCTCCTATTCAACCGTAAATACCACCACTTCAAAGAAGGCTCTTTGGTCCACCCGATCTCTTGGGAACCCCTTACTATGTGCCAGGCACAGTACAGGTTTTTTGTACTAGCCCAGGGGGGTTAAGAAAACTGAGCACAGAGCTGGTGACCTGCCCCAGGGCCACATAGCCAAGGTCGGGGTTTGAACATGGGTATTAACTGTTGTCCTGTGCTGTCTAGAGTGGCTCCCTTCCCCCACCTCTCTCCCTGGCTCCCTCCCTTCTATCTTTATTTGGTTTTCTTCCCTGTCTCCCCAATTCCCTGATGATGGGAAAGACAGGAGCCTTTCCTGTCCCCAGCACATCTAGCAGTGCCAAGCCAGGGTGGGTGCTTTAGTAAGTATCTGTCAGCTGAATGAATGAATGCATGAATGAAGTGCTCCAGTCCCACCCCACCCCACCCCCAACCCCCACCTCTTCCCACCCTTCTTCTGCAGGACCCACTGGTGTGCTAAAGTGACTCCTTGGGAAGGCAGGCTCACATTTCTATCAGGTTCCCTAATTTAGACTCTCCTGTTACTGCCCCTTCCAGAAAGGCAGGGGAGACAACGGGACAAACCGTGTGTTTGTGGTTCTTGAACTGCGATGGGTCGTAGGGGTACAGGCAGGACAACACAGAGGGAGCGAGAACCAGCTAAAGAGAACACACCAGCGGGCCAACAAACAAGGAGACTGCAGAGACCTCTGAGTCGGTGCAGGGACAGGAGGGAGAAGAGAGGGACCTCCCGCAACTGAGCACAAACTGCACCCCTTAGGATTGTCGTATAGCAGCATTGTTGCTGATTAGAACTCTTGTACGACAGAACTAATGTGAGGCCAAGTGTTGGCGTCCTTAGTTAGGTGGCCACAGGTAAGGAAGGGCAAGCAAAGTGAGGTGGCTGCTGAAGAAATTTAGTTCATTCTTAGGCTTTATCAATAGGGGTATGGTGAATAGATTAAAGGAGGTGATTGCCTCGCTGCCCCTGCTCAAGCTAGACTTCCCTGGAGTGTTGTGCACAGTTCTCAGCACACTTTAGGGGAACCCTACCAACTTTAGAATGTGCAAACATGATAGCCCCAGACCCGCTGAAGGAACTGCAGCTGCCCACCCAGAAGCCCTTGACCTGCCTTTGCAATCCCTGAAGGCTGCCTGGAGATAGAGCCCAACCTGGTGGGTAAAGGAAGCTGCCCCTAAGGGCTGCAACATTCCTTCCATTAGAGGGGGTGAAGCCAAGGCTTGTGGCCTTTGCGGGGAGGTGGGAGAGAGGAAGCTGTGGCCAGCAGCATCTATCACCTGGGAGCTTGTTAGAAACTGCACAGTCAGAATCTACATTTTAACAAGATCTTCAGTGATTGGGGAGGAGCAGAGGCCTATTTGGAGGGAACTGGCTGACCCTGGACCCATTCAGGCCTCTGAGCCCCCCTGTGGAGGGATTTCCACTCTGAGGGGATTGGGGGAAAGTACACTCTTAAATAAGCAAGAAGTATAATAAGGAGCCTTGAATGCAGGGACAGGAGGCAGGCAGTGCAAGGGGTGGTCAGTTTCTGGGGGAGAATAAGACAGGGAACCACCAGAAATGGCTTTAAAATAAGGCCCAGAGCTGTTCAAGGTCACACAGCAAAGGCAAAGCAGGCACAGAGCTCCAGGTGCTGGGCTCCCACCTCACCTGGCTGTGCTGTGTGTGATGGTGTGCACCTGTGAGTCGTGACACGCTCACACTGTGTATGTGAGTTGTATGTAAATATGAGGGGGGTGCATTTGCACGGGAACGTGGCAAGCGTGCAGCTGTGGCAACCAGACTCCCTCATACAAGCCCTGGGCCCTATGTGACAGGGGCCTCCCGCCCTGCAGTGCCTGTACCCTGGCCTGAGCTGGCTCTGATGGCTGACTCTGGGACAGGTGTCAACCCCAGGGTGGGCCAAGACACCTAGGGCCTCCCAGTGGAGGCCCTGTCAGCCTGCCCTTCTGTTTTTGCATACTGGGGAGACAACTCACAAGACATCTCTGTTCTCTGCTCCCGCTCCCAAGTAAAAGTGTGCAAGAATATGAAACCAGCACATTGTACCCCTTGATTGCACTAATGTACACAGCTATGATTTAACAATAATTAAAAAAATTAAAAAAAAAAAGAAAAGACATTAATTACGACTGAAAAAAAAAAGTGTGCAAGAGATGGGACCAGGGCAGGAGTCACATGGCTGTCCCCTCCACCCCAAACTACCCATGGCAGTCCTGCATGGGGGACAACTCTCAAGCAACACAGACCAGTCTCCAAGCCCCACTGCTGGTACCAGACTGCCCCCAATGCCTCCGCCTCTTTCCTCTGGTTCTGGGTCCTGATCCAGCCTGGCCCATGTGCCTAGTCTCTGACTCAGTTTATCCAAAATACCCTCTCCCCCTACATCCCATACTGGCCATCCAGGCTTAACAGTGGGACAACATCACCCCTGTGCCTCCAGGATGAGTTTGACCCAGGCTAGAGATTGCAGCCAACCCATGGGAGAGGGGAAGTGGGCTAGGTGAACGGAGTGGGACAGCAGATCTTTCTGTACCCTGATCGTAGACTCTGGATTCCAGAAGGTCCATTCTACTTCTTATCTCAGGCTGCTCATCCTCCCCAAGTGTCAGTTTATTCATCTATAAAATGGGTATGTTGTATAAGCTTCCAGACATGCTGTGGGGTCAGACAAGATCATAAGAGCAGTAAGAGGCATGGAAGCTCTGGAGGCCAGCAGTGTCTTCTCTGATGCGACCAGGGTGGAGGATGAGCCTGGGGTCAGGGTGGGTTGAGAGAGGAAGTGACAGGACAGTGCATGGCTGAGATGTACTGGAAGCCCAGCACTGCCAGGGAGGTGGCCTCCGGGGACCAGCAAGCCTCCAAGTGGGATCTGAGCAGGAGTCTGGAGAAGGAACCCAAGAGTCTGGGATGCCAGAGCCTCAGCTTCCCTGGGGGTTCATAGGGCTCAGATCCCAGGCAGCTCCTTGATAGGATGTGGGGGCGGCAGCTGGTGATGAGGGAAATAAGAGGGGCAAGTTCAGGGACCAGAATCTAAACACCCGTCCCAGTGGAGGCCCTGTCAGCCTGCCCTTCTGTTTTTGCATACTGGGGAGACAGCCCACAGGCCAGCGCCACTGGACCATGGAAACAGCACTCAGGGATATCGAGGTTGGCAGCCAGCAGGGTCTACTTCCCACCGGCCCTCAGAGGACTAAGGGTGAACATGGGACCAACAGCCTCGACAGCTCAGAAGCTGACACCTGCGGCACCCCCAGTGGGTGGAAGTGGGAAGCTCAGGGGGTCAGCCGAGGGTCTCGCAAGCTGCAGGACACCCTCTGAGCAGCAGTGTCCTGGCCACTTCTGGCAAATGGGACCCTAACCCAGCCTTCCAGATGAGCAACAGGTCTTCCCAAGCCCCCAGTGCAACGTGCCTAGGGAGGCTCTGGAGAGACTGAGCGTGCCCTGCTGTCCCTGGCTCTCCCCGCAACGTGCATCGCAACCTGCTAGTGTGTATTTACTTGAGTGATCAGTGAAATTGTTGGCCTTAAAGCCAAAGAGCCCAAATGCAGAAGCTAGTTCTACTCCCTCTGAGCTGAGTGGCCTGGAGCAATGACTTAAGGTCTGTAAGATGGGCAAGGAGGGGCATCACTGTGGGGCTGATGTGAGTAGTAGATGGGTTCAGACAGGTCAAGCACTTAACCCAGAGCCGGACATAAAGTCAGAGCTCAGTCAATGTCAGCCTTGTCCGCCACTGCTGGTATAGCAGGCGACATTGCACACCTCCCCTGGTGCACATGTGTGTGCATACAACACTCAAGTGCACACACCCACACAGGACAGCACGGTAAGCCTTACACCCAGCACTTCCTCAGTAAACTCTTGCTGGCTGGAAAACAGGCAAATATTTGAGTCAGCAGCTCGGAGTGTTCAACTCTCCTTTGACCTCATGCCCTGCCTCAAAGCTCTGGGGTCCTGATGAATTTTAGAGACCTGGGCCTTCCTTGAGCTAGCATTTGACTGTTTTGGTGACCTCTCAGCTCCTCCTTGTTTGGGACATGAACTTTACCTTATATCCTCCAAGGCCACTCTGAGCCTGCCCAGAACCTGAGGCCCCAGCCTGCCCCTCTATGTAAGTGCCGCCCACACCCAGGACACCCCAGCTGGTCCTCATGTCCTATTTCCCCCTGTCCCCCACACCACTGCCCCTCTATTCCCTCTTCCTGGGGGTGTGACCTTGAACAACAACTTTTTTAAAGCTCTGAGTCTCAGTTTCATCATCTATACAATGAGGGTAATTATCTCTCATCAGACAGCACAGTGACTAGAATGAAACAAGCTTGGCCAGACGCAGTGGCTCATGCCTGTAATCCTAGAACTCTGGGAGGCCCAGGTGGATTGCTTGAGCTCAGGAGTTCGAGACCAGCCTGAACAAAAGCAAGAAAGAAACTATCTCTAAAAATAGCTGGGTGTTGTGGTTGGCACCTGTAATACCTCAGAAGGGACTTGGGAGGCTGAGGTGAGAGGATGGCTTGAGCCCAAGAATTTGAGGTTGCTGTGAGCTATGATGCCCCAGCACTCACAAGGTGACAAAGCAAGACTCTATCTCAAAAAAAAAAAAAAGAAGAAAACAGGTTCTACAACTGTTCCCAAGCATCCTCCTCTAAATTCTACCACTCCAGAACTTAACTTCTTTGTGACCTCAGACCTGGCCATGGGCCCCTCCCAAGGCCATGCATAGGTTGACCCCCACGCAGGTCAAAGCCATAGTCCTCAGCTTTCACCCTCCTGCTTTATCTGACTGTTGCTCCCCTAAAAACCCAGCCTTCTAAGTGCCCTGGAGGATGAAGACTGAGATTCCTGCCTCCTGCCTCTTCCCAGGCCCCTCGGTCACTCTCAGTGCCCAAATGGTGGGTTCACCCTGGGTAGGGGTGCTGATAGGACAGCTAGAAGACAGATGGCCTTTGGAGACCACCACAAGGCCCTGACCCCCACAGATGGGCTGTGGGACATGTGGCATGAGCACAGGTTGGATACACTTAAGTGCACTCACACAAGACCACACCACCAACAGCTCTTCCCACCAGGGCCCAGGCCTTGTTCTCAGAAAGCCCAGGGGGCAAACCCAAGGCCCCTGCTCCTCCAGCAGCCACCTCATCTGAAGCAAGTGGAGCTACTGCAGGCTCAACAATGTGCTGTTGCCACCTAGAGTTCTTCCCAGGCACCTCCAGGCCTGCTGGCCGCCTGGCCCCAACCCCACCCACAGCACCCATGATCCAGGTGGGGCAGAGGAGGGGCTCAGGCAGGAGGGACAGGAGAGACTGTTGTGCTGGGTGCTGCTGGGTGCTGCTGGGCACTGCTGGGCTGGGGCAGGAGAATGGGCTTCCAGCCAGCTGGGTCAATGGCTTTGTAAGTAACCTCAGGCAAGCCCTTGCCCTCCTCAGCCTCATTTTTCCTCATAAAGGACAAACAGCCACACAGACATGTGGTTTTTCTCGGGCATTTCTTGGGCTGGGACGCTCGAGGGCTAGGACCTCATGGGGAGGTGGCACCCTAGGCTAGACCACCATGGAAATGGCTGCTAATCCTGCCCCTCCTACCACAGCCAAACAGCTGGTGCTGCCCTGGGTTCGAATCCCAGTTCCACCACTCTCTCACTGTGGGACTCTGAGCCAGGTGCTTGGTCTGTCTTCCTCTATACTTGATATGGTCCATGGGCGCAGTGGGTCCCCAGAGAACACTAACTGTGGCCAGCTTCTATTGCCTGTCCAAGAAAGCCAGAGATAGCTTCAGCTGGGACCAAATAACCCTCAGGTGCTTTTTCTGTGTTCCATTTTACCTGAATGGAATCTGCCAAAAGCTGAGTGAGGGGACTCTATCTCCCTAAATTGGAAGAATTTGGGTCACATGGTGGAAACCGTGGCAACCAGCTTCGAAAGGACTGGGAGGGCCCAGAGGAAGCGGCCATGTCCCTGCCACCTCCATCAAGATGGTCTCCTAGACCACAGGATCCAAGGCCCAGGCCTCTCCCCTCTCCCAGAGGCCAACTTGAGGCCTCTCTCCTGCCAACCCCTAGGAAGGGGCATCCACTGGATGGGGCTTTACTGCACAGCCCTCCACACTTTGCTCCCCCATCACCCAAGTGGAGGTCAGTAGGTGCGCCCCCCACCCCGTGGATACTGGGCCCCATGGGGCTGCAGGTGCACCACAGCCCCTCCAGCCCCAACATCACCACCACCACCACCCCGGGATCTGCCACGGGCTCCCTGATTGCTAATTTAGACTTTCCTGCCATCCCACGCAGGGGAATCAGGGGAAATCAAATTACCGAGTTATTCACTCTTTTTGTACAGCTGATGGGCTGATTAGCTGTCAATCAGGGCCTGCATTAACATCTGACACTGTGTGCATAACAATTACCAGTCACATTAAGGAAACCTTTCCCTTTCTCTCTAAAGGGAGGAGTAGGGAAGAGATGGGAGAGGGGGAGGCAGAAAGAAGCACCAAAGGGAGAAGGAGGAAATTCAATCAGCATAATTAGCTCAATCAGAGGAGAACATCACTTCACCAGCTGAGCAGAGCCATTGCCACTGCCAAAGGCCCCGGGCTGACCAGCTGCTCCAGAGCCTCTGCCCACTCTGCCTTCCAGCAAGGGCCTGGCCTCTCCGCTCAGCCACAGCTCAGGCCAAGGCAAGCTGCCCTCCCAGTCAATCAACCACTTGGCCCCGCCTTTAGACACCCTTTCTCCAATCAGATGGGCCTGTTCCTGCCTGCCCTCTGGGATTGGCTCTGACTAGGATGTAAGACTCCAAGGGTTGAGGCAGATTTGAGGGCTAGAGGAGGGCATGGCGTGGAAGGGGGTTTGAAGACTGCTGTGTCCAAGCTTAGGATTCTTCTATGGAAGGGACCCTTACACTGAGTCAGGCTCTTGACATTTTGTGAACCATCACCCCCCCCCCCTCCTTCCCGGTCCTCAGCAACCCTTATGAATTGACCTTTGCCCGACTGGACCACCTGTTTCTTCACTCGCCCTTCGAGGAGAGAGTTTGAAGCCCCTTTTCCACCCTGGCATCCACTGCTGGACCCTGTCCAGTCTGTCACTGCCTCTGAAACATTTCAGTATTCCTGGTATGTTTTAACAACTTGGCATCTTTGACGCCTCAGCTTCCCTGTTTATAAACTAAGGATATCTCCAAGGGACCTCCCAGCTGACTCTTTGAGAGTCTCTCAGCCTAAGGAGTGCTTACTCTGGATGCTGTGGCTGGCCCAGAGTGACGGTGCTCTGAGCTATGGCCTCTGTTTGACTGTGGGGAGGATTTGTGGGGAGTCAGCTTCGCTCTCCCATTCCATCTCTCCAGGGCCTCCTGTGACAGAAGCAAAATGAATTCAGCCCTGGCCTGCAAGCTGGGTGTCAACAGGTTGTGTTTGCTGAAGTGCCCAGGTAGGGCACCTTGTTTGTGTTTTCATGACCAAGAACATGTCTCAAGAAGGCTGACCTTGGCCTCCTTAGCACTGCTCTGACCGGATGAGCAAGTCACAGACCGGCCTAGTGACACACTGAGGACAAGGACACATCAGTGGTGACTGCCTGAAGGGAAGGCAGGAAGGACTGCTGGAGCTCAGGAGCGACGGTCCAGGCAGCAGGAGCCCTGAGGCTGCACTGTGTCCACTTCTACCAAGGGGATATTCCCAGGAGGGTAGGGGGGACGCTCAGCCCAGTCGTCTGAACTTCAGTGTATCAGTCTGCTAGTGCTGCCGTTACAAAATGCTGCAGACAGTTTAAATACCAAAATGAAACCACAGAAATTTATTTTCTCACAGTTCTAGAGATCAAAACCAAGGTGTTGGCAGGTGTTGCTTCTCCTGAGGCCTCTGTCCCTGGCTCACAGATGGCTACCCTCTCACTGTGTCCTCACACGGCCTTTCCTCCATGCACACACACCCTGGGTGTCTCTCTGTGACCAAATCTCCTCCTAGATTGGTATACCAAGGACACTGGTCAGAGTGAAATTAGGACCCACCCCAATAGCCCCTTTTAACTTAATCACCTCTTTAAAGACTACCTCCACAGACACATTTTGAGATACTGAGTTAGGGTTTCAGCATGAATTCATGGGGGGCACACACAGTTTAGCCACAAACACCCAGAGCATTAATGACAATAATCGTTGTTACTGTTTAATAGCTAACACATTTGTAGCACATGTGTTGTTCGAGGCTCGGGTCTAAGCGCTGCACATGTATTCGTGAAATCCTTCCAGAGCCAAGCAGGTGCCATGAGGCAGGTATTCTTATTGTCCCAACTCTAGCGGTGGGAAAAATAAAGTACAAGGAGGTGACTTGTCTCCCCACCTAGTAAAGAGCAGAGCCAGGATTCTAATGCAGGGGGTTGAGGAGTCCACACCCCAGTGACTATATTATCTGCCTGTTTATGAGTCCCCCGGAGGCTAAGTGACAGCGCAGACTGTCTTTCTTTTCTGGTTTCTGGCCCAGCAGCTTCCACAGGCCACCTCAGGCAACCTCAAACCCAGCCACTCTTCATCCAGCAAGCCCAGACACCACCCCCCAACACTCAGGCAGGTCCCCACCTGGGGCGGGGTAGGGTGGTGGTGGTAGGGAGTGCATCTGGACCTACAGCTGCCAACATGCAGACCCCTTGGTTGTGCACCAGACAGTGTGCTAAGTGCTTTGCAGATGGTGGGTCGTGTAATCCTCACATCAGCTGTATGATCCAGAGTCAGTATTGTGCCCATTCAAGCAAGACCTTCCAGACCGGCCTCAGCTAAGCACTCCAGGTCACCTCTAGACCATAGTAACGAGTTTCCTTAGGCATTCCTAAAGTCACTCTCTCATTCAAAACTTATTTATGGAGAACATGTATTTATGTCAGGCACTGTTCGAGGTGTCAAGTAGGAGTGGGAAAAACAATAGAAGGGAATTTTGCCCCCATAAAGCTTATAATCTAGTGGGTTAAGACAGAAACAGGCATGGAAATAAAGAACTACACTAGTTACAGACAGTGATAAACGCAATAATGAAAGAAAACCAGGCACAGGATGGGTCACAGACACCTTAGATGCAGTGGTGGGGGAAATCTCCTTGAGGAGGCAACATTTGAACTCAGATCACAATAAGAAGAAGGATCTGATAACAAAGAAGAAGGGCAGGTAAGGCAGATAGAACAGGAAGGACAAAGGCCCTTTCCCTTTTCAAGGGAAAGAATAACGACCAGCCTGGATTCAGTACAGAGGATGGAGACACTGGTAGGAGATAATGTTAATAAGGTTCACAGAACCATCAAGGATGAGGTGACAGTTCCTCCCAAATTCTAATCCAAATCCTTCCAAACTTCTGGCTCAGCGCCTGTAGCACAGTGATTATGGCACCAGCCACATACACTGAAGCTGGTGGGTTTGAGCCTGGCCTGGGCCTGCTAAAACAACAACAACAACTGCTACAAAAAAAGGATCGCCGAGCATTGTGGCAGGTACCTGTAGTCCCATCTACTTAGAAGGCTGAGGCAAGAGAATCGCTTAAGTCCAAGAGTTTGAGGTTGCTGTGAGCTGTGATGCCACAGCTCTCTACCCAGGGCGACATTGTGACACTCTGTCTCAAAACAAAAAACAAAAAACAAAAACAAAAAAAATCCTTCCAAACTTCAATCTAAACTTCAATATCTTCCTGTCTTCAGAACCAACTAAAATCTAACAATACTTTTTTTCTTTAATTTCAGATTGATATTAGGGTACAAACAATTAAGTTACAATGTTTGCATTTATTAGGTAGAGTCCAAGTTGCAGTTGAGCCCTTCGCCCAGGAGGTGCGCCACATATACCCTTACATTGTGCCCCTTAGGTGTTAGTACACCAAAGCCCCTGCCTCCTCCCCTCTTCCTTCTCCCTTCTGCCTCTTTCTTTACTAATCCCAGCCTCTGCCTGAGACCCAGCGGGCCCCTCACTACCTACAGGATGAGATCCAACCCCCTGAACTCAGCCTTCCAGGCCCTGGGGTGGTCCCAATCTTTTACTGGTTCTACCCATTTACCTTGCTTCCCCTCTCCCATTTGGATGTAGTTGTGTTTTAATCCAAGAATACCTATAGTCTTTCCTCTCTAACAAAGCACCAATCCACCCAGGAAACAGGAGTTTCTCTGTTCCCCTAAGCACTTCCAGGTGACATTTAAAGGGGTGGTAGAGGTTGGGCTGGGAGTCTCTATCAGTTCAAGAAAATCTCTCTTCTGATGTTTTTAGCTGCCTCTCTTTGTAGGCTGTCAGAGCATGACAGGGAACATTTCTCGCCAAAGGTTCCCTTGTGTTGCTGTCTAAACACACTCATAAATCCTTCCTGAACCCAGAAGCAAGGCCCTGTGTTAAAATAAGAAAGGCAGGTGACCCTGTCCCCATTCTCTTTTCCTCTCCTTTTCTCCCCAAGTCCCAGCTATCGAAGTAGAAGAAACACTTTTCAGGAGTCAGGAGCTACATTCTTGTGTCTACAACCCCAACAACCTTGGAGGAGGAGAGAGATAAATCAACAAACAAGAATAACGCATGCTATAATAAATGAATGACCTAGGGGCTAGAGAAACCCATGGTTAGAGAGTGTGGGGGAAGCTCCATTCATCATTTATTCATTCAACATTTATTTATGAGTGCAAACACATATTCTGTGCCAAATGCTACACCAGGCACTTGAATCAGTTAAGAAAACACTGGGCACAGTAGCTCATGCCCGTCATCCCAGCACTTTGGGAGGCTGAGGCAGGAGGATTGCTTGAGGCCAGGATTTCAAGACATAAAAAGACTTCATCTGTACAAAAAATAAATTAGCCAGGTGTCATGGCAGGCACCCGTAGTCTCAGATACTCAGGAGGCTGAGGCAGGAGGATCACTTAAGCCCAGGAGTTTGAGGTTGCAGTGAGCTATGATCACACACTGCACTCCAGCCCTATGACCAAGAAAAAAAGAAGGGGGAGAGAGAGACACTCTAAGTATTTCATACAGTGGGAATTTAATGCAGGTATTGGTTATACAGATGATGGAAGTGTTGAGAAGCCAAATTAGTACCCCCCACAAAAAAAAATTAGCAACAGCAGGAGGCAATTAACACCCCTGAGACTACAAGGGACAGTGAGAGAACATGGCTTTGCTATAGCTTAGAGTTGGGTTTGCCCTGTAGGGAATTAGACAGCAAAAAAAGCTTCCCAGTGGAATCTGGAACAATAGATGGGGCTGTTATCTGGCAGGCAATGTATTTGTTGCCAGAAATACTGCCCCAGACAGAGCAAAAGGTGAGAAATGCCCCAGCTTCTCCCTTCCTCCCATCCTTGACAGTGTATCCCATTGGCCAAACCCAGCAAAAAAAGGCAGCTCACCAGGAGCCTGAAAAATAGCCCACAGAAGTCATTCTCACACCCCCACCACTGTCATGAGAGTGGAGAGGGGTAAGAGTGGGAGATGGATTGGAAGATGAACAGCCATGAGTGTCACAGTCCCTCTGAGGGACTTTGGGGGACTTTGTCCCATAGTGGAGGGACTTTGGTGTGCTAACACCTAAGGAGCACAATGTAAGGGTGCAGATGGCGCACCTCCTGGGCGAAGGGCTCAACTAAAGCCTTCACAGGAGGGAACATTTGATAACGGGTTTTAAAGCATAAATGGATCTTTTATTTTTATTTTCTTTTTTTGAGACAGAATCTCACCCTGTCAACCTGGTTAGAGAGCCATGGCATCATAGCTCACAGCAACCTCAAATTATTGGGCTCCTCTTGCCTCAGCTTCCTGAGTAACTGGGACTACAGGCACCCACCACAACATCCAGCTAGTTTTTCTATTTTTAGTAGAGACAGGGTCTCACTCTTGCTCAGGTTGGTCTTGAACTCCTGAACTCAAGCAATCCACCCACCTCAGCCTCCCAAAGTGCTAGGATTACAGGCATGAGCCACCACACCTGGTCAAATGGCTGTTTTCCAAGCAGGAAAGAGAAGAAGAGGATGCCAAAGAGCAGGTTCAAAAGCAGAGAAAGTACAGAGAATGTGGCTTATTCAGCTAACAGTAAAATTTTGCCTGGCAAGGTAAATGAGCAGAACCAATAAAAGATTGGGAACCACCCCAGGGCCTGGAAAGCTGAGTTCAGGGGGTTGGGTCTCATCCTGTAGGTAGTGAGGGGCCCACTGGGTTTCAGGCAGAGGCTGGGATTAGTAAAGAAGAGGGACCAACCACAGGTTGGGAAGAAACAATGCAGAGCCTCTGCAATGGTCTTAGCAGTGATTAAGTCTGAACTAGGGCTGTTTCCATGGAGACTGGAAGGAGAGGGTACATAGAATTTTAGGAGATACAGACAACAGGGCTTGGTGGTTGACTGGCTACAGAAGAGAGAGGGAGAAAAAGAAACAAAACATGATATTTGGGGTACTGTCTATGAGGATATAGAATCTAATTCTTTTCCTTCCCCTAGGGCAGTGTTTTTCAACCTTTTTTATCTCGTGGCGTGCTTGTATCTATAGTTAAGCTTCCATGGCACACCTAAATTATGTTCATCAAAAAAAAAGTAAAAAAATAAAATATACTATACTTTGATCTTCTTTCAAAAATAATTTAATTAATGATCTTTAAAAATTTTCACGGCACACCTAAGATCCTCTCATAGTACACCAGTGTTGAAAATCACTGCTCTAGGGTCACCTGTTGGAGAGATCTTTGCCCATCTCTCAACATGCATCCACTCTTTATTCCAGTGATTCAGAATCCCCAATTTTCAGCTGGACAAAAGGCACCCTGAAATAAAAACTATATTTCCATGCATCCCTTGCAGCTAGATGTGGCCTAAGTTCTAGCTGATAGAATGTAAGTTGAAGTGTCCTATTGTAGCCATGGACCCTTCTTTAAAGGCAGCTGGTGTGTGTCTTTGTCCTCTTCTTTGTCTCCCTTTCTCTACCCTGCTGCCTGGACAGTGGGTGTGATGGAGAGAGCTTTAGCCACTATTTTACACCAAGGGACTAGAATGAGCCAGGGACCTGAAGACTTGATAGAGTCTTTAGCACCAGCTTCACACTGCCTACATCAGATCTATAGGTGAAAGAGAAATAAACATCTACTTGTTTAAGCCACTGCTATTTTAAGTTTGTTTATTACAATCAAATTTAATGCTAAATGATAGAATACTCTTTTTCAGACAATAATTTAAATATCTTATCTCATTTACTCCTCAACAATCCAATGATGTAAATAATACCATTATACCAAATTTATAGATGAGGAGACTGAGGCTCGGTCAGGTTAAGTCATTCGTCCAAGGTCACATAAACAACAGATGATGCAAGCGAGATCTGAATTCTGAAAGTTTGACTTCAAATTCTCCAGCTTCCTCAGAGGCGGCCTCTTTTCCCTTCCCAAATGTTTTTTATCTTCCCTCCTGCTTCTTTCAGCCTAATACATGAGCAAAAATAATGGCCTCAATAATAAGGGTAATAATAAAAAGAACACCAAGGTTTGTTCTTTTGCAGAACTACAACTTCCTATTATTTCTACCAACAAATTAGTTGTAATTGCACTGTGGCATCATTAGCTGGCATTTGGGAAAATGTAGAAGGTCCCCAATAGATCAAGAATATAATTTGATTGGATGCAGAGCAAGATGGCAGAATAGAAACCTCCAGCAATTTTCCCTCTGCACAAACACAAAATTCAACAACTATTCATGGAGACAAGCACCTTCAGAAGAATAAAAAATAAGATTAGTGGGCCACATGCTGTGGCTCATACCTGTAATCCTAGCACTCTGGGGGGCTAAGGCAGGAGGATCCTTTGAGCTCAGGAGTTCAAGACCAGCCTGAACAAGAGGAAGACCCCATCTCTACTAAAAACAGAAAAATATACTCAGGTGTGGTGGCATGCATCTGCAATTTCAGCTACTTGGGAGGCTGAGGTAGCAAGTCACTGGAGTCCAGAAATGTGAGGTTGCAGTGAGCTATGATGAGGCAACTGTACTCTATCCTGGGTAACAAAGCAAGACCCTGTCCCCCCCCCCAAAAAAAAAATCAGATGAATGATAGATAATAGTGCCTGGTTTAAACATTGAATCAAGGAAAGAGACTCTGAATAGAGCAGAAAAGATAATCTTGCATTGCCTACCCTACCCATCCCCAGCAGTACAGCACCAGCATGCCAAGTGGAGAGAGAATCTGTTTGCTCAGGAGAGAGAAAGTGAAGTAACTATGGGATTTTACATTAAAACTACAGGCCAGTGCCCATAGAGAGAGCATTTGAACCAGCCCGGAAATCCTCTGACCCCAAATCCAAGTTCTGGCTAGCCCCTACTGGCTGACAAAAAGCATCCTGGGCCTTGGACTACATTTGTAAGGTAGTCAGTCCTACAGCTGTTGGGCAATTCTTATGGGTGAGCTGACTTAGGGCCAGTGGACTTGGGATGCATGTGTTTCAGTGATACGCCAGCAGCTGTGACCAAGCCAGTGCCTGAGTCAGCCCCTGACTTTGTAGTTTATGCAGAGTCTTCTTCTACTTAGGGAAAAGGAAAAGAAGAGTTCAGAGTACTTTGTTTGGGTACCAGCTCAGCCACAGTAAAATAAAGTATCAGGTGGAATCCTGAAGCCCCTGAATCCAGGTCTTAGTTCCTGGATGGCATTTCTGGACCCACCCTGGGCCAGAAGGAAACATTCAGCCCTGAAGGGAAAGACTTGGTTTTGGCAGCATTTTAAGTCAGCCACATGCTAACTAAAAAGCTCCTGGGCTTTAAATAAACATCAAAGGTAGCCACGCAGCAGTCACAATGGGCTTCAAGTGGCACTGGGATGGCTTCAGGTGCTGGTGGCCACAAGGGAGTGTCCACATCACTCCTCCCCTAACTCCAGCAGCCCAGCACAGAGAATGAAGGAACAGTGTAAGAGACTTTGTCTGGTAAGCCAGGAAATCTTCCCATATCTTACCTAAATCCACCAAGGCGATATCACCAAGAATGTACAAGAGTCACGGTATCACCGGGTTTGGGGCATCCCCAGTGCTGATACAGCTGCAGTGAACAAAGACTTAAACCCACCACAACACTCAATTCCCTTTGAAAATCTGGAAAGCCTTCTCAAGAATGATGTGTTCAGACAAGCCCAGATTGTGAAGATTAAAATAAATACCTAATTTTTCAACGCCCAGACATCAGTGAACATCCACAAGCATCAGCAACATCCAGGAAGATGTGACCTCATCAAACAAATGAAAAGAGGGGCAAGTGACCAATCCTGGAATGATGGATATATGTGACCTTTTATTCAAAGAATTCAAAATATCTGTCCTGACGAAGCTCAGTGAATGTCAAGACAACACAGAGAAGGAATTCAGAAGCCTACCATGGAAATTTAACAAAGAGATTGAAATAATAATTTAAAAAAATCAACCAGAGGCAGCGCCCGTAGCTCAGTGGGTAGGGTGCCAGCCACATATACCCAGGCTGATGGGTTCAAATCCAGCCCAGGCCAGCTAAACAACAATGACAACTGCAACCAAAAAATAGCTGGGCATTATAGCAGGCACCTGTTGTTCCAGCTACTTGGGAGGCTGAGACAAGAGAACTGCTTAAGCCCAAGAGTTTGAGGTTGCTGTGAGCTATGATACCATGGCACTCTACCCAGGACGACATAGAGAGACTCTGTCTCAAAAAAAAAAAAATCGGGCAGTGCCTGTGGCTCAGTGGATCGGGCACCAGCTCCATATACCGAGAGTGGTGTGTTCAAACCCGGCCCCGGCCAAACTGCAACAAAAAAAATAGCTGGGTGTCACAGCGGGTATCTGTAGTTGCAGCTACTGGGAGGCTGAGGCAAGGGAATCGCCTAAGTCCAGGAGTTGGAGGTTGCTGTGAGCTGTGTGATGCCACGGCACTTTACCCACGGCGATAAAATGAGACTCTGTCTCTACAAAAAAAAAAAAAAAAATCAACTAGAAATTCTAGAGCTTAAGAATTCAATTGACAAACTGAGAAATACATCAGTCTCTCAACAACAGAATTGACAATGCAGAAGAAAGAATTAGTGAGCTTGAAGACAGGCTATTTGAAAATACATAGCCAGAAGAGGAAAAAGAAAAAAGAATAAATAAGAATGAAGTTTACCTAAAAGATCTAGAAAATAGTCTCAAAAGAGCAAATCTAAGAGTTATTGGCCTTAACAAGGAAGTAGAGAAAGATTGGGGTAGAAAATTTATTTAAAGAAATAGTAACAGAGAACTTTCACAACACCAAGCAGATTTAACCCAATGAGGCTATCTCAAGGCATTTAATGAATGAATGAAAAAAAAAAAACCTTTAACCATAGAATATATCCTGCAAAAATATTTTTTAAACATAAAAGAAAAATAATGACTTTTCCAGACAAACAAGAGTTGAAGGATTTCAAGAACCCCAGACTTGTCCTATAAGAAATACTAAAAGGAGTTCTTCCATCTGAAAGAAAAGGACGTTAGTGAACAATAAGAAATCATCTGAAGGTTCACAACTCACTGGTAACAGAACGGACACAAATATGGAATAATCTATTGCTATAATTGCAATGTATAAGCCATTTACACCTCAAGTAGGAAGACAAAAAAATGTTAAAAAGTGAGGGGGATGAAGTTAAAAGGTAGAATTTCTGTTAGATTTCTCTTTGCTCGTTTATTTGTTTGCAAGCAGTACCATCATATGTTTAAAATAATTGGTTATAAATTGTTTTTTGCAAGCCTCATGGCAACCTAAACTAAAAAAAAAAAAAAACTATAACAGATACACAAAAAATGAAAAGTAAGAAATTAAAACACACTATCAGAAAAATAACTTTTAACAAAGAAGGACAGAAAGGAATTAAGAAAGCGGGGACCACAAGACAATTGGAGATCAAATAACATGGCAGTAGGAAATCCTTACCTATCAATAAGACTAAACTCTCTAATGGAAAGACATGTAGTGGCTGAATGGATAAAAAAGCAAGAGCCTACCATGTGTTATCTGCAAGAAACATACTTCATCTGTAAAGACACACATTGATTGAATATAAAAGAATGGGAAAAGATATTCCATGCAAAAAAAGAGCAGATGTAGCTATACATCTAGCAGATTTGAAGACAAAACCGTAAAAAGAGACAAAGGAGAGGTCATTATATAACAATAAAGAGCTCAATTCAGCAGGAGGATATAACAAATCTAATATACATGCACCCAACACTGGAGCACCCAGATCTACAGAGGGCACCAAAAAATATATATACACATTTTATGAAAGGAAAAAACTGTATTAAAATTGTAATACTCAAGTCACATTTGACTTCTGGAATCATAAGAGATACAAGATATAATATACAAGGTAACAATTGGTATATATTGAGTATTATAATTTTAAAACAGTTTTTTTGTTTGTTTCTTAAAATGTGTATACATTTTGGGGGCATCCCTTGTATAAAGCAAATATAATCAGAGCTAAAAAAAAAAAAAAAGATATACCTCAATACAATAATAGTTGGACCTAATAGAATCTACAGAACATTTCATCTAAAAGCTACAGAATACACCTTCCTCTCCTCTGCTCATGGATCATTCTCAAGGATAGATCATATGTTAGGCCACAAAACAAGTCTAAAAAAATTCAAAAAAAAACTAAAATCACACCAAATTTTAGGTCCATTTGGTCTATAGTGCAAATTAAGTTTAGTCTTTCATTGTTCATTTACTGTCTGGATGATCTCTCCCATGCTGCAGGGGAATGTTGAAGTCTCCAACTGATATATTTGATACAATGAAGGTAGTAATAAGAGGAAAATTTATAATATTAAGTGACCACATCAAAAAAAAATAGAAATGCTTCAAATGAACAACCTAATGAGGCATCTCAAAGAATTATAAAAACAATAGCAAGCCAAATCCAAAATTAGTAGAAGAAAAGAAATAATAAAGATCATAGCAGAAATAAATGAAATTGAAACAAAAAATACAAAAGATCAACAAAATTAAAAGTTGAATTTTTTTAAGGATAAACAAAATAAACACACCTTTAGCAAGACTAAGTAAAAAAATAGATCCAATACATAAATGAGAGATAATAAAGGATTCATTACAACTAATATTGCAGAAATCTAAAGGATCTTTTTTTTTTTTTTTTTTTTTTTTTTTGTAGAGACACAGTCTCACTTTATGGCCCTCGGTAGAGTGCCGTGGCGTCACACAGCTCACAGCAACCTCCAACTCCCAGGCTTAAGCGATTCTCTTGCCTCAGCCTCCCGAGTAGCTGGGACTACAGGTGCCCGCCACAACACCCGGCTATTTTTCGGTTGCAGTTTGGCCGGGGCTGGGTTTGAACCCGTCACCCTCGGTATATGGGGCCGGCGCCTTACCGACTGAGCCACAGGCGCCACCCAATCTAAAGGATCTTTAGCAACTACTATGAGTAACTATATACCAATAAATTGGAAAATCTATAAGAAATTAATAAATTCCTCGACACATATAACCTACCAAAACCTGAATAAACCAATTACAAGTAATGAGATAGAAACAGTAATAAAAAGTCTCCCATCAAAGAAAAGTCCAAGACCCACTGGTTTTGTTGCTCTATTCCAAAAAATTAATGAGGAGAGAATTACTTCCAAATTCATTCTACAAGGCCTTGTGTTACCCAACAACTAAACAAGCAAAGATACAACAACAAAAAAAGAAAACTATAGGCCAATATCTCTGATGAACATAGATGTAAAAATCTTCAACAAAATACTAGTAAACTGGATTCAACAACACATTAAAAAGATTATTCATCATGATCAAGTGGCATTCACCCCAGGGATGCAAGGATGGTTCAACATATACAAATCCATCAATGTGATAAGTCCTATCAGCAGAAAGAAGGACAAAAATCATATGATTGGGCGGTGCCTGTGGCCCAAGGCACACATACTGGCCACATATGCCAGAGGTGGCGGGTTCGAACCCAGCCCCGGCCAAAAACTGCAACAACAACAACAACAAAAAATCATGTGATCATGTCAATTGATGCTGAAAAAACATTTCGTAAAAATTCAACATCCCTTCATGATAAAAATTCTTTAAAAAACTAGGTACAGAAGGAACTTACTTCAACATGATAAAAGCTAGATATGACAGACCCACCGTGAGTATTGAGTTGGGGGGGAAAACTGAGTCTTTCCTCTAAAATCTGGAACAAGATAAGGATGCCCACTTTTACCACTATTATTCAGCATAGCACTGGAAGTTCTAGCTACAGCAATCAGATAAGAGATGGAAATAAAGTGCATCCAAATAGTAAAGAAAGAAGTCAAATTATCCTTATTTGCAGATGATGTGATCTTATATCTACAGAAATCTAAAGACTCCACTCAAAAACTAACAGAACTGACAAATTCAGTATAGCTGCAGGATACAAAATCAACATACGAAACTCAGTAGTATTTCTATATGCCCACAAGCCTATAATTTGATCAACAAAATATGTGAAAGAGAAAAAAAAGCACAATAGATGCTTGTGTTAATAATAAAAAATAAAAAATAACCCACTATGCTGAACTTTATAATCTGTCCTTTTAACTCCTCTCTTTGTAAAAGACAAATTTCACCATGGTGACTTCTGGGCTCTGCCTTGCTGAACAGTCACCAAGCTCCTGTGACACTTCCAGCTGAATTTGCTCCCTGCTGTCAGCTGTAAGGAGGGAGTTGTTTCACTGAGAGAAAAGAGGGTTATTTAGGTTATATAGCCCTGCTTGCACTCTTACCCCCTCTCCAGTCTAATCAGCACCGAGCAGCCAGATGAGGCTCCTCTCCTCAAAAGCTGTCAGTAGTTTCCCATCCTGTTTAGAATAAAAACCAAGTCTTCATCATGGCCTATTGGGCCCTGCCTAATCTGGTCCTTGCCTATCTCTCTAGCCTCATTACCAACTCTCTGCCTTCACTTCTGATGCTCTGGCCGTAATACTTCAAGATGCACCTGCCACATGACCTTTGCACTTGCTGTTCCACCCCTATGTGGAACACTCTTCCCCCGGATGTCTATGTAACTGCTTTCCTCAACTCATATAGCTCTCTGCTGAGAGGACTTTGTTGCCTGTCACAAACCAGCATCCCTTCTTGCCCAGCTTTTTTTCTTTTTTTTTTTTTTTTATTGTTGGCCCAGCTTTTTTTCATTGAATTGAATGCCACCTGCCATTACATTAGAAATGTATTTGTATTTTTTTTTTTGTCTTGGTCCCCAAATAGAACATAAGCTCCATGAGGGCAGGAGCTATATCTTGTTTGTTCATTGTTTGGCCTCTATGCCTAGAACAATGAATGATAAACACATGGTAGGTTCTCAATAAATATTCATCAGAGAATATTTATTCTCTGATGGGAGGGAGAGAGAGAGAGAAGTAGGGAAGGAAAGAAAAGAGAAAGGGAGAGAGGAAGGGAGAGAGGGAGGGAGGAAGGGTGGATTGGCAAATAGTGAAGAAAGCATCAGAGCAAACAAAATGAAATTCAGCAAGAGGGATTGGAGTTAGACACAGGGAAATATTTTTCAACAGGGAAAGATATAAACTACTAGAGCTGGATTCTGGGGTTGGGAGAGAATTTGCAATTAGGCAGTGGGTTCCCAGAGCCTGGGGCAGAATGAAGGAGGACATCTGGCTTTTCCCAGGCCATGTGGGGAGCACCCAGCCAGATCGCATTCTTTCTTTCCCTCCTCCTTTCTTTTTTTGTATGAGCACTGGCACAGAAGGCATTTGGGACTCTTAGTGAGGGGAGAGGGATGAGAAGGAGGCAGTTCTTTTCTCTTAACCTCCCCACAAAGTTACAGAAGAAATTTCGAGTAGTGAATCATCCCTCTTTACAATCAAGCAGTTATTTAAAGTGGAAAAAGGAAAAGAGACACAGAGAAAGAGAGAAAGCGGGAGATTATTGCCCGCCAGCTTGCTCCCAAATTCCCAGCAATCAGCCACTGAGATGTGTCTAATCTCACGATGAACTGCTTTCCTGATTGAGAGAGCTAATTGCAGGGCTGACACAGCTTCCCGGGAAAGTACTTGTAGACAAAAAATGCCAAGCGTTGCCAACAACAACAAAAATACATCCATGCGCACTGGTAATGGCTCAGGGCCCAAGAGGACTGTGTTGAGGGAGAATGTACCCCACCCAGAAAGAGGAGGGGATGATCTTGAGGCCAGTCATGACTATCAGGAAAACCCCAGGGGAGAAGTTGGCCAAAGACATAAATAGCAAGTCCACAGAAGTGGAGGTACAAATGGCCAATAAACCTGGGAAGAAAAGTTCAACCTCACGTGCAGTCCAAGAAACAATGCTAATTACAATAACCACAACGCTATATATGTATAGTGGTAGATCAAATTAGAAATTTGATCTTTAGCCTAGGTCTTTAGCATGGCAGGGATGAGACCACAGGTAGATTTCTTTGCTGTTGGGGTTTATCACCAAGATACCTGGAAGCTCTTTCCGGCTGCTATTGGCAGTCTGAGGGAAACAGAAGAAAGTAGCTGGGCCTGCCCTGGGAGGCAGCCAAGCTCCAGCCTCCGGCCTTCTGTTTGTACCCACTTGAATGTTCCCCGGAGAGAGGACTTGAGGGGCTTTTCAGTAAACAATGACCCCCTCCCCTGAGCTTCAGTACTCTGTACCCCTCCTGAGGACCATCCTTAGGTCTAGCCTTGTGCTCTTGGGCCAATTCCAAGTCTAAATCAATGTGGCAGAAGTGACTAATTTAGTTCCACCAAATCATGTTAACAGACACATACAGGAGAGAAGTTCTGGAGATGGTGTCAAAGGCAAACATGTTGAGGCTTCATAGTCTTCTAATAAAATAGTAACACTTGGTTCTGGCAAGGATGTGGTAAAATTGACTTTCTTGATTCCCTAGAGGAACAGCTTAACAAGAATGAAAATGTCTGGCTGGATGTGGTGGCTCATGCCTGTAATCCTAGCACTCTGGAAGGCTGAGGCAGGTGGATTGCTTGAGCTCACAAGTTCAAGACCAGACTGAGCAACAGCAAGACATGGTCTCTACTAAAAATAGAAAAACTAGCTGGGCATTGTGGCAGGTGTTTGTAGCTACTTGGGGAGGCTGAGGCAA
The DNA here is from genome assembly GCF_027406575.1 of Nycticebus coucang. Lineage (NCBI taxonomy): Eukaryota > Metazoa > Chordata > Mammalia > Primates > Lorisidae > Nycticebus > Nycticebus coucang. The sequence goes on from NC_069801.1 coordinate 30,888,030, forward strand.
GAGGATTGCTTCAGCCCAAGAGCTTGAGGTTGCTGGCCAGACCCGCAGTGGCACCCACCCAGACCTTCAGAAGAGCTGCACGGGACCGGTGATCAGCACCCTCCCAGACCTCTGGAAGAGCTGCGCTGGGACCCCAGATGGGCACCCTCCAAGACCTCCCAAAGAGCTGCACTGGACCCGTGATCCAGGACCTCTGGAAGAGCTGCGCCTGGACCCGTGATCAGCACCCTCCTGGGCCCCGGTAAGAGCTGCACCAAGACCTTCCCGGACCTCCGGAAGAGCTGCGCTGGACCGATGATCAGCACCCTCCCAGACCTCTGGAAGAGCTGCACCTGGACCCCCGATTGGCACCCTCCCACCTCCAGAAGAGCTGCTCAGGGACCCATGATGCAGGACCTCTGGAAGAGCTGCGCTGGGACCTGTGATCAGCATCCTCCTGGACCCCAGTAAGAGCTGCACAGAGACCCTACCGGACTTCCGGATGAGCTGTGCCAGGACCCGCGATCAGCACCCTCCCAGACCTCCATAAGAGCTGAACCCTCCCGGACGCAGTAAGACCTGCGCGGGGACCTGCTACCCTGCCTGCCAGGCCTCCCTGACCAGGAACTCCGGGAGCTGGGCAACCCTGCATCCTCCCTCCTGTACCCTCCCTGACACCACTTGTACAACTGGCCAGTGACTCTGGTAGCTGCATGCCCTCCGGAGCCCTCCCTGCCTCTGCACAGAGTCCTTCTCCTGGCCAGAAACTGTTGGAACCTTGGGCTCTCTGTGCCAAAGTCACTGGGTGCCAGGTACTCCCAGAACCATGTTCACCACCCCCTGCCCTGTTGCTGGATCAGGGGTGTCACACTCTGGAGCTGCTCCCACACCAGAACTCCCTAGCTGGGGCAGCCCCAGAGGAGCTACACAGGGTCACTCCCTACAAAGATCCAGGAACAATAGAGTGATCCCCCTGGGCAGAGAGACACCACCCTAACTCTGAGGACAGCCAGAGGCAATGGTGAAAAGCAATCATGAGACGAAATCAAAGGAAATACTCTGGCAATATGAATAATCAGAGTACATCAACTCCCCCAAGGAACAATGGGGCAGACATAGCACAAGATCCCATGCACAAACAAATAGCTGAGATGTCAGAAATCGAATTCAGAATCTGGATAGCAAATAAGATCGAATTAGAATTCCAAGCAGTAACCCAAAAGATGTCTCAGGAATTCAACAAATTCAAAGACCAAATGACCAAAGATTTTGACACATTGAGACAAGAAGTTGCAGCCCTCAAAAATCTGAGAAACACAGTAGAATCCCTCAGTAACCGAATGGAGCAAGCAGAAGAAAGGATTTCTGACATTGAAGACAAAGCTTTCAAACGCTCCCAAACTCTTAAAGAGGAAGAGAAATGGAGGGCAAAAACAGATCACTCTCTCAGAGAGCTCTGGGATAATTCAAAGAAAACGAATATTCATCTTATAGGAATCCCCAAAAGTGATGAAGTGGCTTCACAAGGCACAGAGTCTCTTCTCCATGAGAAAAGACTTGTGAGAGAATGAGAACTTTCCAGACATGCCAAGAGATTCTGAAATTCAGATAGCAGACAGTTTCAGAACTCCAGCATGACTCAACCCAAATAAGACATCCCCCAGACACATCATAATCAATTTCACTAAAGTTAATATGAAGGAGAAAATTCTGAAAGCAGCCAGACGAAAGAAAACCATCACCTACAAGGGGAAGAATATTAGAATAACTGCAGATCTCTCTGCTGAAACCTTTCAAGCTAGAAGAGGATGGTCATCAACTTTTCATCTCCTAAAACAAAATAACTTTCAACCCAGGATCCTGCACCCAGCTAAACTGAGGTTCATTTATGATGGAGAAATTAAATACTTTAACGACATTCACATGTTGAAGAAATTTGCAACAACTAAACCAGCTCTCCAGGATATTCTCAGACCTATCCTCCATAAAAACCAGCATAATCCTCCACCACAAAAGTAAACCCACCCAGAAAATTTTGATCAAATTCCAACTTCCACAGTGGCAAAAGGATTAAAAATATCCACCAGACTCTCGAAAGGCTTATCAATATTCTCAATTAACATGAATGGTTTAAATTGTCCTCTAAAGACGCACAGGTTGGCTAACTGGATGCAAAAACTCAAGCCAGATATCTGCTGCATACAAGAATCGCATCTTACATTAAAAGATAAATATAGACTCAAGATGAAGGGATGGTCATCTATACTCCAGGCAAATGGAAAGCAGAAAAAAGCAGGCTTCGCAATCCTATTTGCAGATACAACAGGCTTTAAACCAACCAAAATAAGGAAGGATAAGGATGGACACTTCATATTTGTTAAAGATAATAATCAATATGATGAGATTTCAATTATTAATTTTATGCACTCAACCAGAACGCACCTCAATTTATAAGAGAAACTCTAACATACATGAGCAACTTGATTTCCTCCAGTTCCATAATAGTTGGAGATTTTAACACCCCTTTAGCAGTCCTGGATAGATCCTCCAAAAAGAAGCTAAGCAAAGAAATCTTAGATTTAAACTTAACCATTCAACATCTGGACGTAACAGACATCTACAGAACATTTCATCCCAACAAAACTGAATACACATTCTTCTCATCAGCCCATACAACATACTCCAAAATCAACCACATCCTGGGCCACAAATCTAACCTCAGCAAATTTAAAAAAATAGAAATTATTCCTTGCATCTTCTCAGACCATCATGGAATAAAAGTTGAACTCAATAACAACAGGAATCTGCATACCCATACCAAAACATGGGAGCTAAATAACCTTATGCTGAAGGATAGATGGGTTATAGATGAGATTAAGAAGGAAATCACCAGATTTTTGGAACAAAACAACAATCAAGACACGAATTACCAGAACCTCTGGGATACGGCAAAGGCAGTCCTAAAAGGGAAATTTATAACACTGCAAGCCTTCCTCAAGAAAACGGAAAGCGGGCAGCCCCTGTGGCTCAAGGAGTAGGGCGCCGGTCCCATATGCCGGAGGTGGTGGGTTCAAACCCAGCCCCGGCCAAATAAAAAAAAAAAAAAAGAAAAAGAAAATGGAAAGCGAGGAAATTAATAACTTAATGAGACATTACAAGCAACTGGAGAAGGAAGAACATTCCAACCCCAAACCCAGCAGAAGAAAAGAAATAACCAAAATCAGAGCAGAATTAAATGAAATCGAAAACAAAAGAATTATACAACAGATCAATAAATCAAAAAGTTGGTTTTTTGAAAAGATCAATAAAATAGATAAACCTTTAGCCAACCTAACCAGGAAAAAAAGAGTAAAATCTCTACTTTCATCAATCAGAAATGGTAACAATGAAATAACAACAGACCCCTCAGAAATTCAAAAAATCCTTAATGAATAATACAAGAAACTTTACTCTCAGAAATATGAAAATCTGAAAGAAATCGACAATACTTGGAAGTACACCACCTACCAAGACTTAACCAGAATGAAGTGGAAATATTGAACAGGCCTAGATCAAGTTCTGAAATAGCAGCAACTATACAAAATCTCCCTAAAAAGAAAAGCCCAGGACCAGATGGCTTTACGTCAGAATTCCACCAAACCTTTAAAGAAGAACTAGTACCTATATTACTAAACCTCTTCCAAAATATAGAAAAAGAAGGAAGACTACCCAACACATTGTACAAAGCAAACATCACCTTGATCCCTAAACCAGGGAAAGACCCAATAAGGAAAGAAAATTATAGACCAGTATCACTAATGAATATTAATGCAAAAATACTCAATAAGATCCTAACAAACAGAATCCAACAACACATCAAAAAAATTATGCACCATGACCAAGTCGGATTTATCCCAGGGTCTCAAGGCTGGTTCAATATACGTAAATCTATAAATGTAATTCAGCACATAAACAAACTCAAAAATAAAGACCATATTATTTTCTAAATTGATGCAGAAAAAGCTTTTGATAATATCCAGCATCCCTTCATGATCAGAGCACTTAAGAAAATTGGTATAGAAGGGACATTTCTTAAACTAATAGAGGCCATCTACAGCAAACCACAGCCAACATCGTATTGAATAGAGTTAAATTGAAATCATTTCCACTACAATCGAAATCAGGAACCAGGCAAGGTTGCCCATTGTCTCCATTGCTCTTTAACATTGTAATGGAAGTTTTAGCCATTGTAATTAGGGAAGAAAAGGCCATCAAGGGTATCCACATAGGGTCAGAAGAGATCAAACTTTCACTCTTTGCAGATGACATGATCGTATATCTGGAAAACACTAGGGATTCTACTACAAAACTTTCAGAAGTGATCAAGGAATACAGCAATGTCTCAGGCTACAAAATCAACACCCATAAATCTGTAGCCTTTATATATACCAACAATAGCCAAGCCAAAAAAACAGTCAGGGACTCCATTCCTTTCACAGTAGTGCCAAAGAAGATGAAATATTTGGGAGTTTTTCTAACAAAGGACATGAAAGATCTCTATAAAGAGAACTATGAAACTTTAAGAAAAGAAATAGCTGAAGATGTTAACAAATGGAAAAACATACCATGCTCATGGCTGGGAAGAATCAACATTGTTAAAATGTCTATACTACCGAAAGCAATATATAATTTTAATGCAATTCCTATCAAAGCTCCATTGTCATATTTTAAAGATCTTGAAAAAATAATACTTCGTTTTATATGGAACCAGAAAAAAACTCGAATAGCCAAAACATTACTGAGCAATAAAAACAAAGCAGGAGGAATCACGCTACCAGACCTGAGACTGTACTATAAATCAATAGTAATCTAAACAGCGTGGTACTGGCACAAAAGCAGAGAAGTAGATGTCTAAAACAGAATAGAGAAGCAAGAGATGAATCCAGTTACTACTTACCATTATTTGATCTTTGACAAGCCAATTAAAAACATTCAGTGGGGAAAAGATTCCCTATTTAACAAATGGTGCTGGGTGAACTGGCTGGTGATCTGTAAAAGACTGAAACTGGACCCACACCTTTCACCATTAACTAAGATAGACTCTCACTGGATAAAAGATTTAAACTTAAGACATGAAACTATAAAAATACTTGAAGAAAGTGCAGGGAAAACTCTGAAGGAATCGGCCTGGGTGAATACTTAATGAGGAGGACTCCCCAGGCAATTGAAGCAGTATCAAAAATACATTACTGGGACCTGATCAAACTAAAAAGCTTCTGCACAGCCAAGAACATAGGAAGTAAAGCAAGCAGACAGCCCTCAGAATGGGAGAAGATATTTGCAGGTTATACCTCTGATAAAGGTCTAATAACCAGAATCCAGAGAACTCAAATGTATTAGTAAGAAAAGAACAAGTGATCCCATCTCAGGGTGGGCAAAGGACTTGAAGAGAAACTTCTCTAAAGAAGACAGATGCACGATCTACAGATACATGAAAAAAAAAGCTCATCATCCTTAATCATCAGACAAATGCAAATCAAAACTACTTTGAGATATCACCTAAGCCCAATAAGACTAGCCCACATAACAAAATCCCAAAACCAGAGATGTTGGCGTGGATATGGAGAAAAGGGCACACTTCTACACTGCTGGTGGGAATGCACACTAATACGTTCCTTCTGGAAGAATGTTTAGAGAATACTTAGAGATCTAAAAATAGACCTGCCATTCGATCCTATAATTCCTTTACTAGGTATATACCCAGGAGACCAAAAATCACAATGTAACAAAGACATCTGTACCAGAATGTTTATTGCAGCCCAATTCATAATTGCTAAGTCATGGAAGAAGCCCAAGTGCCCATCGACCCTCGACCCATGAATGGACTAGCAAATTGTGGTACATGTATACCATGGAATATTAGGCAGCCTTAAAGAAAAATGGAGACTTTGCCTCTTTCATGTTTACATGGATGGAGCTGGAACATATTCTTCTTAGCAAAGTATCTCAAGAATGGAAGAAAAAGTATCCAATGTACTCAGCCCTACTATGGAGCTAAATTATAGCTTTCATATGAAGGCTATAACCCAACTATAGCACAAGACTATGGGGAAAGGGCCAAGGGAGGGGAAGGAAGTGGGGGAGGTTAGGGTGGAGGGAGGGTAATGGGTGAGGCCATGCCTACCGTGCATCTTAGAATGGGTACAGGCGAAACCTACTAAATGCAGAATACAAACGTCTACGTACAATAACTAAGAAAATGCCATGAAGGCTATGTTAAACAGTTTGATAAGAATATTTCAGATTGTATATAAAACCAGCACATTGTATCCCTTGATTGCACAAATGTACACAGCTATGATTTAACAATTAAAAAAAATAAAAAAAGAGTTTGAGGTTGCTGTGAGCTCTGATGCCACGGCACTCTGCCCAGGAGGACAGAGTGAGACTCTGTCTCAAAAAAAAAAAAAAAAAAAAAGTGAAACGCTCATTCCCTTTGCTTTTCTGGGATTCAGGAGAGAGAAGACATGCTTCAGGTCCTCCCCTTATGCCAGATGTCCCCTTATGCCTAATCCCGTTATGACTCCCTGCTGCCCTGCCACAGGAGAAATCACCATGTGACTGATCAGGGTGTGAGGCCTCCGTCAGCCCATTCTCATTAGCTAGTGGAGTCATGTATTAAAGGTCAGCCTTCCCATGGGGTCCTCGTGTGGGGGCTTCCTGCTCCTCCCTGGGCCAGAGCCAGTGGGCACATCTGAGCATGCTGCTCTCCAGATTTATATCCAAGAAGGAGAAGGGGAGCTATTGACCCCACTCAAGTCTCAAGCCTAAGCCACTCACCTCAGCTCAGCTGCACTAGAGTTCTGAATTTGGCATATCGGGTCACACTTGCATGGTTATTAGTTAAGTGGCACCTTGATTCCAGTGCTGCTATCACATCTTTAAAACCTCAAAGGCAGGTGACCCATGACTGAGAGGGTCGGATCTCACCGCTATTGAATTCCCGGCAGTAAAACCCTCTGATGTCAACCAAACTCTACCCTTACTTCTTCTTCTTCTTTTTTTTTTTTTAATGAAAGATAACCTTATCCCAGAAAAGCACATAAAGCATATTTGCTTTCACTATATGGCTTGATCATTTTTTTCTCTTTTTTTACTTTTCTACACATCCATGTAATCACTGCCAAGAATAAGAAAAGGGACATTGCGAGCACCATTGCACAGCCCTCCTGCCTCTCTCTGATCTGTATCCATCCCCCCCCCCACCCCAGGTAAACATTGTTGTGGTTTTAACAAACATGGATACATTTCACCTGTTCTTGAACTTCCTACAAATGAGCTCATACAGAATATATTTTTTTCTGGCTTATTTTACAATTCTTGCAATAACACCTGTGAGATTCATCCATATGGATGCATCTACCAATACTTTTTCCCTTTTGTTACTATGTATTATTCCTTAGCATGAAAATACCACAGTTTGTCCACTTACGTATTGATGAGTATTAGATTATTCCTAGCTTGGGATTATAATGACTAGACTATAGATGAGTATTCTCTTAAGCTGTGAAATGGCCGGGTCATAGCATAGGTGTGTGATTAACTTCAGTAGAAACTGTTTTCCAAAGCAGTGGTACCATTTTCAACTTCACCAATGATGTATGAGAGATCTAGTTGCTCCATATCTTCACCAACACTTGATACTGTTGTTCTTTTTAATTTTACCTCTCTGGATACATAGAGAGATTTTATTGTGGATTTAATGTGCACTTCTATGATGAGTAATGCCCTTGGACAGCTTTTCATTATATGTGCTTATGGCCATCTATATATCTTGTCTCATGAAACACCTCCTCAAATCGTTTGCCTGTCTTTTCATTGAGCATCTTAATTTCTGAAGGAATCAATACTAAGGAAACAATCAGGGAAGCAGACAAAACTTGATGCATATAGATTGGCAGCACAGTATTACTTATAATAGCAAAAAAACTAGAAACCAACTAAATGTTTCATATAGAGAATTAGTTAAGTAAATCATAATAAAAGCATAGGTTCAAAGATTAGGTAGTAATTAGCAAACATGCTTGCGATAAGTGTTAATACTGATAAGATGAGAAAATGCTTATAATGTAATGTTTTGATAGCAACTTTTAAAAATGTGAACATTATAAGAAAAACTACAAGGAAAAACACCAAAATGTTAACTGCTGGTTATTTCTCAGTGATAAGATGAAAGATGATCATTATTTTCTTCCTCCTGTTCTTCTTTGTTTCTCAAATGTTCTACAAGGGAGTGCATATTACTTTTATAATCAGAAATGCTGCAAACATTTTTTTAAACTGCTAAGACTGTGAAGTCTAACTGAAATTGAGTATGACAATCAAGCCACTGTCTGAACAGAAACAGGTGCTTTGACTTTCAACATCTTTGGGCACAATTTTCTAAGCCTGAATACCTTGCAAATACTTTCTCAAGAGGAAATTATTTTGTTTACTCTACATGTTACAAAGGTACCTTTGTGTTTTTGTTCCGATTAGGTCCTTATCGAAGGATACCAGTGTGTTGCTCGCATTTGAAAAGCCCTTAATGGGCCTTAGTCATGGGGCATTTAGAAACAGGTATTCTCATCTGCAAATGGACATATTTCTGAGACTAAGCAAAGAGCCACAGGCATCATGAGGGCAGGGACTGCTATCCCTGTCTTATTCAATGTTATGTCCCCAGTGCCTGGAGTATCCAGGACCTGGGCTCCATAAATATTTGTTGGATGAACAAGTGAATGACTTTACCTGTAGAATGATGATTTTCTCTTACAAACAAAACAGACCTTTTATACACACAGGAGTATTCTCCCACAAAAACATCACCTTGGGAGACTATAAATAGTTTTTACAATAATGTTCCAATGGCATAATACATGAGGAATTTCTTTTGTAGGATTGCTTTAGAATCTAGATTCTATATTCCTCTGAAACTGTCTCAAAGGTGGCCAGTCACAACGAGTGAAAGAAAACCCGGAAGGGGCAGGAGAGATGAGGCAGGATGCAAGCACATTTTCTCTGGCACTGAGCAGACTCCCAGACCAGGCAGAACCACACAGAAATCCTGATCTGCCTGGAGATCAGGCAGATGTGAGAGCCAAATGCAAGACCAGCTCCCCCACTCGTCCCCACCAGGCTTCTGCACACCCCTCTGCCAGATCAACCCTCTGACAGCTCATTTCCATCCTGTCACTTGCCTGCTTCTAAATCTTTGATGGCTTCAGAAGCCACGCCTCCCAGCCTGGCTTCTAAGCCCTTCAGGGCCTGATTCCATCTGTTCCAGCCTCATCTCCCATGAGTCCCTTGTACAGATCTTCCCAGAGGGAAAAGGCTACTGTTCTGAGACACTCTGTGGGTTCCCCCAGCATCCTGTAAACTAGAAGCATCATGACATCGGAAGACATGGCAGCCCCCAGGCTTGTGTGCAGCCCCATAGCACTAGAGACAGGGTGGAGAAGAGCTGGAATGAAATTCTGATCAAGCTATGAAGCTCTGGACCAGTGGTTCTCAAGTCTGCCTACACTTTAGAATCACCCAGGAAGCTGTGACGGAGTGTCCAGCTGGCCACCAAAGATTTATGATTCCCTCCTAGTGTTGCTGGGAAGTGGCTTCCCTGCCAAGGATGAGATTTCCAATTTCTCTCGCATTTAGATGGGCCCATTGACTAAGCTCTAGCCAGTGGACTGTGGGTGGAAGTGGCATATTTCACTGTAGGCCTGGCCCCAAAATTCCTCCCAGACAATCCTCCCCTCTCCCTTTCCCCATCTGCTGACTAGACCAGATGGTGGGGCCTGGGCAACCTTGGAAGGCCCATGTTGAAGATGACAGAGCACCTATCCCCTGGATCCTGAGTGACTGTGTGGAACACAACCAGCCCCAGCGACCAGACTTTACCTAAGCAAGAAATCCCTCTTCCACATAAAGTCACTAAGATTTAAAGATTCATCTATTGCAGTCTCTATGATTACCTTAATTAATACAGGAGTTTTTGTAAAAGGATATGCCTGGACCCCACCCCCATATCCCGACTGAGTTTATCTGGAGTAGAGCCCAGATGCTAGTATACTTCAAAAGCTCCCCAGGTAATTCTAATGTCAGGGTTGAGGACAAGATTTTAGGCTCAGAAATATTCATAGATCTCCTTACAGTTCCTTCAACAGATCATGGAGCCCTACTATGTGCCAGGCCTTCTGTTTCTTCCTGCGAGTTCTATCCCTAAAGCTGATCAGAGACTCAGCTTCCCTCCCACCTATGGTCATGGCTGGGGATCCTGTTGCCTAAGACTTGAAGGCAAAAGGAGATTGCCCTCAGCTAGTGCCTGCTTGGGGGCCTGGCAGGCTTTTTCCATTCCTCAGTGAGCCTTGGAAAAATACACTTCCCTGCTTCTCACCCTAAGGCAGTGCCTGCCAGCAAGACCAGGGCATAGAGAGCAGAGTCTAGATCAGCCTGCAGTTGAAGAACACATCGACACCTTCATACAATCTCACCAGACTTTGGCAGCCCCCTGGGATTGGCAACTGAGACCCAGGATGCTGAAGACCTGTTTTCTGCCCTCAAAGAGCTCACAGGCTAGTTGCAGACATAGACTGTGGTGCTAGAGATGGAGCCACCCCGGGTTTCCCCATCCTGGTGGCAGCACAGGGTGAGAGAAAGCACAGAACTCGGAGGCAGGATACCCCACGGTCTAATGCCCCCTCTAGCACTGCTTTTGACCTGGCTGGAGAGAAGGGAGCAAGGAGAATAAAACTGGTGACAAAACTGGGGAGGAGCCTGGGACTGGTTTGTACAGAGCCTAGAATACGAGGCTCAGGGCTCGGACTCCATTCTGTGGTCTTTCTGGAGCCCTTAAAGGGCTTTAGGCAAGGGTGTGACATGGTCAGATCTGTGGTTTGCGAAGGGGACGCCACCAGGGGGATGGAGCGACTGGAAGGAGACAGGCACACAGGAGCCCACCAAGGGGCTGGTGGCCGTCCTACCGGAGGTGGCTGAGGGCAGTGGCGGATGGTGGGAGAAGGGAGGGGACAGTCCAAACTCCCAGGGCTCCTTCCTGAAGAGAGCACTTTGGAGTCCTCGCCTGCTGCTCCCTCAGCCCCAGGTGCTCTGTCTCCCTCTCTTAGCCTCCCCCTCGGCTCTGTTCAAAGACCACCACCTCAGACGGGAGATAGCATCCCAGACCACGATGTCAAAGTGATGCCTCAGTTTCTCCCTGTCACACCCTCCCCCTTTCTGTCATCAAAATGTCATGATCTGGAACTTTGATGTTTACATGTTTACTGTAAGTTCTGAGAGGACAGTGATCTTGCCTGTCATTTTTCCCGTGAATCCCTATCTCTGGGCACAATGTGTGGCACATAGTAGGTGCTTTTGATAGATAGACTGTGTTATCAGCCTCTTCCCATATTCCTGCTTTTCACCAGGAGCCTGGCAGTGGGTGTATCCAACCTCTCCACTTGAGTATGGTCTTGTGACTTGCTCCAGTGGGATAAGGGAAAATCGTGGTCTACTAGCTACCAGCCTGGGCCTCAGGGGACTTTGCGTATTTCTACCCACTCTCAGACACCTCTGCCGTGGCCCTGGCCAGCCCACCTGTCTTAGGATATGGAGGAGAAGCAGCCTAGGCAGATCCACCCCAGCCAAGCCCAGCTGCTTCAGCTAACCCACCCATCTGTGAAAAGGAATGGCTACTATTTGAAGCCACTGAGTTTGGGGATGGCTTTTAGGTAGAACTCTTCCCCAACTGTGAAATAAAGGGGCCACCATGGCTGGTTGAAGCATCTCCCTTCAAGGTCTTTGTTTTTTTTTTCAGTGGAGATGGCTCCCACTTGCCCAGTCCTGCCTCTCCACCCTTCTTGAAAATCAGCTGCTTCTCTCCCACACTTGGCCTCAGTCTCAGCCTCAGGCCTCATAAATAATGATAAGGCATCCACTTTCCCAGGGCCAAGTTCATGGCTCCTGAGAGTCCCACTTTCAAGATGCCTCTTTGCTGCTTCACTGAGGCCTAGGGCCATGAACAGCTAAAAAGCCCTCCTTGGATTCTGATGTGCAAATCAGAGAGCCCCATGTGGCTCCAGAAGAGCCATGTCCTTGCCATGATTGCCTCGGCCAGCTGCCACAGCCCGGGTGAGCCTAGGGAGGATGATTGGGCTGGATTTGGAATATTGTGGGGGCCGTATGTGCAGTGCTGAAAAACAGGAGTGATTTGGAATCTGAAGTCATGGAATTCTAAAGCTATATGAAACTCAAAGACCACTTGGGACCACCCCTTACCTAAGGTTTGGGGAAACTGAGGCACAAGGAAATAAAGAAGCTTGCCCAGCACTTCAGTGGCAGAGTCAGGAACGGAACCCAATTTCCCAACTCCCAGCCCAGTGCTCATTCCCCAGCCCCTTGTTAGTCACAGGTGGGGAAGAACAGACAATAGTTTGGAGGCTGGACTTGCTGATTCATCCCACACCGTGTCCAGCTCACCCTGGGCAGGGGACACCTTCCATAGGCCAGGTTTTGTGCTGGGGCTGCAGTTGGGGGGCATCTGTTGGATGTCAGGTCCCATGGTGGGGGGCTGTGCTGGGATCAGTGCTGGGTGAGGATCTTTGAGGGCCACCCACGTGCAAGTTCTGTGCCAAGTGCCACCTACTCAACGGTGGATGGCTCGAGCCCCTCTGTGTCTCCAGCGGCCCCTGTGCCCTCCTGCGGGTCACTTCACAGCCTCTGCCTGCCTTGAACCTCTCTGAGTCTCTGTCTCTCTGTTCCTCTTTGTGTGCCTGTCTCCCAGCCCCCTGCGTGTATCTCTCTCACTCTCCCTGTCGTTCCCCTTCTCTAGGTCTCCCGGTCTGTGGCTGAGCCCCTTTTCTCGCTGGGTTTGCTGTACAAACTTTTCTTGCCCATGTTCTCATTTTCTTCTCCCCATGTCTCTGTCTATGTAACTCTACTGCCCTCTGCATCTCTGCTCCTCTCTCCCAGTCTGTCTCCTCTTCTCCCCCATCCCCTGCACCTTCAATCCGAGGTTTCTGTCCAGTGTCCGCCCCCCACCCAGCCCCCCGGGGCTCTCTGTTCTCTGCCAGCTACAATTACAAGTGCATCTGCTGAAGTAGTCAAGCCCTTTTTCCATGATGAGGTAACAAGAGGCGATGTGTTTGCAGCCACTGACTGGAAATACTGAATCCCTTTTCAGCAGAGAAAGACAAGCACCCTCTTGGTTTATAAATATTAATTATAAGCACCCGGTAATGAGAGAACAGGGCGGCTGTTGGCTGTGATCTCTGATTGTTTGACTAATCCCAGAGACAGTTTAAACAAGAAAGTTATTGCCTGACAGGAAGAAGAATTAGGGTGCTGGGGTCCTTCCATAAGAAGCCGTTTAGGAAATCCAGGACAGACGTGCTCTCTCTCTAGGACACTGACCTTGAGCAAAGCCATCTGCCCTTTCTTGGCCTCAGTTTCCCTTCCTCTGACTTGTAAGATGTGAACATCCCATCCTGGGGAAGGGTTAGGCAGACCATTCCAGAACATCTGCCCGGAGGGGAGCATGGCACAGAGGAAGCTGCGCATCAAGGCATAAGGAAAGGGGGCCTGAGAGCCTGGGGTAGCACCTGGCTCCTCATCCTTCGGGTGACCCAGGGGTCATTCCTAGTTTGAGTCAACTTCTTCCCTGGGAAAGGTCTTGGCTTGAGGCAAAATCTTAAGCAAGACCTGAGGCATCAGTCTCATGTTGCAAGCCAGCCATTCCAGACTTCCCAGGGTGAGACTGACCTTCTGGGTACCTCAGTTTTACTTTCTGCAAAATGGGACTGATGAGGAGGAACTTTGTCCAGCTCTTTTGGTGCCAGAGTTAAAAGTCGATCTAAACTGAATCTGAAAAATCCTAGCCTGTCTGTGTCTGACAGAGGCCATTGCAACAATTGCCCTATCTCCAAGCTCATGTCTCAATTCAATAGTTATTGACATTGTTCTGTGCAAAGCAGAGAAGCGATTCCCAATGCTCAGCCAGGAAGAAGGTTGGTCGGGGGAAGAGGAGCAACGTCTGGAACAGAGCGTGCCTCTGAGACGTCCCTGGTCAAGGTCCCCAGATAGAGGAAAAGTAGGCTATTCTATCTGGAATATACATTTTCTAACCCCCTTACCCTTAAGGAGATCTTTACATTTGTGAAACACTAAGCCATTCATCATCTTGTGGACACACAGGCAGGCCTGCGGGGAGCCCACACTCTCCACTTGGTGGAGGAAGAACCTGAGCTCCCAGGTGTCCTGGCCTCTTGCCCAGGACCATGCAACTGAGAGGCAGCCGAGCTAGGAGTCAAAATCTGTGATCTCCAGATCCAGCCATGGTGCCTCACTTGGGCTGCAGGTGCCTCAGAGCAGCTCCCTGCAGGCTCGGGAGCCCAGTGGGACACCTTGGTTGGATTTGGAGTGTCCTGGGAGGCTGGGATTGGCCACACCTCTATCTTCTTCCTCTGCCCTCATCACAGTGGAGCCCAGGGAAGATGCTGGCCAAATGTTCATCAAGTGAAGGAAGAAAAGAGGGGAGATTCCTCAAGGTCCCAGTTGTGTTTCCACTAGACTCTCCTGGACTGGTGATTAAAGGAATATGTACCTGGATTCAAATCCTGGCTCCAGCACACACCTATGAGACCTTGGGGAAAGTCCTTAAACTCTCTATGCCTTGGTTTTCTTTTTTATTATTATTATTATTGCGTGTCAGTTTTCTGACCATAAAATGGGAATGTTAGGACCAAGTTTGTGTCATATTAAGTGCTATAAAAGGATGGGTGATGATGACAATGACTAACTACCTCATGTCACGCTTCCTTCAGAGCCTGGAAGGAAGTCAGGTGAACGTGAGCATTAGGCTGCCCTCTGTCACTCTGCTGCATGCCCTACAAAGTTTGGGGAGGGCATCTGGCTCAGTGCTCACCCTTGAGAAGTTGGAGGCTGGGCAGAAGCCTTGTCCATAGCCCTGGGCCTCCCCCAAAAATTGATCTGCAGAAAGACCCCATGCTGGTTGACCCTGAGCTGGGGACAATGAAAGCTAAGGGTTCTGCCTTCCCCTGGGCTCTGTGCCTTGCAGCAAACTCCTGCCTTAATCTCATAGGTCTGGGAAGAGACAGAGGGAGGTGACTTGCTTAAGAAAACTCAAGACTCTAAGTGCCCCCTCCTAGGTCCAGCCCCAACTAATACCTCTCCAGAACTGTTTCAACTTCAAGTACAGATGGCACCACCACAGCCAGTCCTGGGGAAGGCTCAGGCTGGGCTTGCACACAAATCAGAGCAGCGGGCCCAGGTGGCCATGGCAGCGGCAGCGGCAGCTTTGGACATAAAGAGGCTGAGCCCCTTTCTTCCATCTCTTCCCGCCTTCCTGGGCAGCTTGCAAAGGCTCAGAGGTCTCAAGTCTTTAATGGGGCCTGGGCCCACACCCACCCTCCCCAGCAACTTCAGAGGCAGCAAGCTGGCTCGAGGGCTGAGATTGGGCCCAAATCCAGGCTGGGGTACTCGAGACCCCAGCCTCCTTCCTGGATCTTCCTGACACTCTCCCCCAAGAGTTTGCAGCATCACGTCTGTCTATGTGGTCCCCCACAACCTCCTTCCAGTCCTCCCACACCCCCTCCTCCCCACTGAGCCAGACCAGAGAGGAACTGTTTCCAGTCATAGCCAACACCTTCATAGCTCCCCCTAAACATTTCCAAGAAAATCTGCCTAAAGATTCAAAAGGAGGCGGTGAGTTCAGCACCAGTTGTTGAAATTTTCCACCTGAATAAATCATCAGCACATCCAGTGAACTAACACCCATTGCGGCAGCCACCACTGCCATCTGGGGCCAGTGACTTGGCCCCTCCGTGGCCTCATCTGTAAAGTGGGGAGAATAATTTTACCTGTTTCCTAGGGTGGGCAAGGAACACAAAGCATTCAGCCAAGTGCCCAGCACACAGAGGAAGTGAACCATTCTCAGTAGCTCTTACTGTATCCAGGATCATTAACAATTACACGCTCTATGCCAGGCCCTGGAGCCCCAGAGATGAACCCAGCCAGCATCTCTGTTCCAAAAGAATCCACCATGCCACAGGGGAAAAAAAACAGGTAAACTAAAACACCAAGATGGTGGGACACATTTGCATAACAGAAGAATGTGCAAGTTACAGAGACATGGGGAGGCACAAAGAAGGAAGGCTTGGCCTGGGGTGGGGGATGCTTCGTCCAACTGTCTCATACTGAGGAGGAATTCACCAGTCAGTGGAGGAAGGAAAGGCATTGTAGGTAGATAGAATCATTTATGCAAAGACCCAAAGGCAGGAAATACCATTTCATGGCTAGGACCCAGGTTACGGGAAGAACCCAGTGCTGAGGTTGCAGGGGAGTCTGGACTGATCCCACAGGGGCCAAGATCACTGGGAAGAAGGATTTTAAGCAGACTGACAGCCTCACACTAGAGTCACAGTTAAGCTGTGTACACATCCAAGGCTTGAAGGGGGGAGGTTTATATAACTTTTCCTTTTCTTCACAAGCATTTATCCAGTCTAGAAATTTTTGAGCAAGCATTTTCCCTTATTTCTATTCAACCTGAAAGCAGCAGCCGAACCCAGCTTGCTTGGTATTGAAATGCAGGTGGCCTGTGCAACAGTGTTGCTAAAATTACCAAAACTAACCACACCAGGGAAGGGCCATTATCGGAAACAGATTTTATTACCATGGAAACCAGCAGATAATGCCAAGTCCAGTCATTTTTATTCTCCAAAAAGAGAGAGAGAAGGAGAGAGAAAGGGAGAAACGGAGGAAGCAGGGAAGCAACACGATGCAGCGATGAGAGCGCTGGAGCCCTGGGGAGTCTGCCGCGGGCTCACGCCGCACGGCCTGGGTCTGCCGTCTGCAGACTCCGCCAACACTCACAGGCCTGCCCTGTTGCCACGGGCCGCCAGGCAGCCTCCAGACACTCTTCAGCGTGACTTCCAGCACAGCTCCAAAATGTGAGGGCTGGAGCAGGTGCCCCAGAAAGAGCTTCCTCGGGGCCAGTCTCAGGGCCAGTCACAGGGCAGCCCGGGTGGTCTCTACAAAGGCCCCTGAGCTTGGGATCAGAAGACCGAGTTTTGAGTTCAGCCTCTGCCTAGAGTGGCTTATGACCTTGGCAAGGTCACAGAAATTCTCAGAGCCTCAGTTTCTTCATGTGTCTCATGTGGGAACCTGCTGGGGTGGGTATGAGGGTCTGGTGTGCCTGGATACCCAGGCATTTTGTAACTATAGAGGGCTGTGGGCACAGAAAGGCCTACAGGCCCCAAGATTCCTACATTTAGCTATTTTGTTCCCAGGTTAGAAGATCTCCTTTCCCCTACGCAGCTTCCTGGCCCTCTGTAACCTGTGGCGTGTGTCCCCAGCCCATGGCACAGGGCGGGAGGTGCTGGTGAGAGTTCTGTAGGGCTGAGCAAAGGGGCAGCAGGAGAGTCAGGACCAGCATGGGTTTGACAGCTGGGCTGAGACAAGGCCTCTACTGGCTCACCCTGAGGAAAGGAAAATCCAAGGACAGATGGGGAGTGTTGGGGACCTAAACCCTTCCTCCTCCTCCTCCACCTCCCCTCTTAGAACAAAAGGCCTACCTGGCCCAGCTCCAAGAGTTCTGCCAGAAAGACCTAGCCCACCACAACCTTCCAGCAAACTGTGGAATCTTCCTCCCCTACAGCTAGTATAAAAATAAGCCTCCAACCACCATTGGTGCAGACACCATCTTTGCCCAGGCAGGTCTCTGTCCCCTTTCATTAAATTTGGCCTGAACCGCTACCAGTCTCGTCTCTGGGTATACCGCCGAACCCCTTTCAAGGAGGAAGGGGTGAAACTGAATGAGGTGAGCCAGGTACCCCAGGGAAGGGGACCTGTAAATAGTCCAGCACTGGAAAGCAGCTAATTGGAGGTTTTAGATGCCAAGGTGTGTAGTCAGGGAGAGAATGGGTGAAAGGAAGCCACAGAATTCACAAAAAGACCCTTAGCAACACCTGCACATATGCAGACATCATCAAATCCCTGGGCATCACTTGGTTGCTTGTTAGAAACACAGACTCCACCCCAGACCTCCCAGTGATCCATCTGTATGCTCGAGTTTGAAAGGCATTGGTCTAAATCACTTCCCCTCCCTGAGTCTCAATTTCTTCATCTATGAAATGGTAACAATAATACCCTCCCAGGCTGTACACAATGGCTCATTCCTGTAATCCCAGCATTTTGGGAGGCCGAAGCAGGAGGATTGCTTGAGGCCAGGAGTTTGAGATAAGCCTGGGCAACATAGGGAGGTATCTATGGAGTTGGAGGTTGCTGTGAGCTCTGATGACACCGCTGCATTCAACCCTGGACAACAGGGCAAGACCTTGTCTCGAAAAATAATAATAAAAAAGATGCTCTGCCAGCCTCACAGGTCTACTGGGAGGATTCAAAAAACAAAATATGTTTGAATGAATGAATCACTTTGAAAAATTAAAAGCACCATATTGAATGTAAGCTATTGTTTCACAATTATGTATTTATTATTATTACGTACAGGCAGCCCCAGCCTCCCAGGGCAACAAGGCACTCTCATAACAAAATGACTTGATTAGACTGTTCTCTCAAAAACACTGCTCCCCAGCTAGCGTTTTTTGCTATCAGCGTGCCTCTTCTTGCAGCTGCATATTAAATCTTCATCCCATCAGCACTTGACTGAATTTGTAGAAACAAAATGGAAGAGGGAACTCAGGCATGAATTAGCAGTTTAAGACAGGAATGAGATTACGATAAAATCCCCACTCTCTCCATCCATCAAAATGTAATAAGAATAGAAACTAATGTGAAAATATCAACATGACCTATTGCTTTCAGCCTGGCACCGCCATCCTTTATGATCGAGGCTTGCAAGATCCAAGCATCTCATTTTGCTGTAAGTGTTACGGTTTAGGCAGGGAACACAAACCGTGTCCAAGCCAGGCGGCATGCTTGGGCAGATTCCTCCTGGGGAAACGGGAAGGGACCAAATATGATGCGGTTCCCTGACTTTCCAAGTCACGGAGAATGAGAATGAATTAGAGGTGACTTGATCTGAAGGGTGTTTGGGTTTTGGTTATTTTTTTTCACTCTGTCTGTGGGTATGGAAGCCCCAGCACCATCAAAGGATCGTGGAAAATAAGTTCTGAATGTTCCCAGGAGCTTCTGTTCCTTGATTGCAGCAGCCTGCTGGTGACCTTGTGCCAGGCATGGGCATCACAGGATATAAAACAGGGTTGTGGGGGAGTGGTCCTGCACCGGCTCCTGTAGTGGCAGATGAGGGACAGATGGGCTCAGAGAAGTAATGACCCTTGCTCAAGGACACACAGCAAGGAAGGGATAGACTCCAGGTCCAATAGATTCCTTGTCCAGTGCTCTTCGAATGACACCACATTGCCAGTGATGTACCAGGACTGAGCACAGGCTAGAGGCACACAAAACAGAAACAGCCACCTGTCCTCCGGCAACTCACAGCCGCACTCCCCTCTGAGCTCATTCTCCCTTCCACCCTCCGCCTCCACTCTGCTCTGGCCATCCATCTTCCTCCACTCCATAAAAGCATTGGATTTTTCCCCCAGTTAAATACTTTGGACATTCTCTTCCCTCACCGTGGGATGCCTTTACTCCTGCTGTTCACTGAGCCAGCCCCTTCTCCTTCCACGTGCACCTGAAGCATCACCTCCTCCAGGAAATCCTCCCGAAGATGCCTTCTCCTTACATCCTCTCCTCCAGTTCAAGGCCCTTGGTTAATTCACTCTCAGGTCAGCCTGTGTTGTGCTCCGGCAGCCCACTTGTCAATAGCAGTTAAATCAGTGTTTGCATTGCTATTTAGCATTCGCCTCCTCCGTGGGAAAGCAGTCTATCAAGTATAAAGCTCGAGGGTCACTCTGCCTTGCTCTGCACAAGCAGAATGCCTGGCACCTCGTACTCATCCATTTATTTAAAAATTTATACTGAACATGTACAACGTGCCAGGCACCGTCAGCATCCCTGCCTGCAAGGAGGCCGCAATCTAGTAGAGGACAACATAAACGTATATGTCAGGTGTTGAGGCCTGCGAGAAGAAAGGCAGAACAGGTTGCACTGACATTTGAACAGAGCCTGGAATAAAGCAAGGGAAAGAGCTACCCCAAGGCTGAAGGGAGCAGCATTCCCTGCAGCGCGATCGGTAACTACAGGTGCCCTAAGGCCGGTATGTGCCTGGCTCTTACTGGGGATGGGAGTGAGTGGGCAGTAGAGGGGGCAGGGTCAGAGAAATGGGGAGCCCAGTGGGGAGGACATTGGATTCTACCTTGTGTGAAAGGGGAAGCTGTTGGAGAGCCGTGAGCAGAGGGGCAACCTGATCTGACTTCATTTCTGGAAGGAAGGCCCAGGTACTATGCAGAGACCAACCACATGGCCCAGGGCAGGAGCAGGGAGATCCCTGCTAAGAAGCTATAGCAATAGTCCAGGTGAGAGGCTGTGGAGGCTTGGACCAGAAAAGTAGCTATGGAGGTGGAAGAAGAGTACAGGGTCCTACTTAGTAGGTGTATTCTAAATATGGGGCCAACAGGATTTGCTAACAGATTGAATGTGGGGAATGAGAACAAGAAAGGAGGCGAGGATGGTACAAAAGACGCTGGCCCGAGCAACTGGAAGAATGGAGTTTGCATGGACCAATAAATTGCCTTTGATGCTGAAGCCCATGTGAGCCAGTTTTGAAATTATTTTCAAAGTCTTGACTAATCCAGAGACTAACCAATAAGCCAGAGGTAGCAGCGTAAGCTAGGCATGGATGTGGCAGGGGGCGTGGGAAGGTCCGTGGTCGGGTCCAGTAGGAGAATGGGGTCTCAAGAGAGAACAGAGCACTCTGGGTGCACCCCTTCCCCCAGGTGCATGGGAGGATGGCAGCCTGAGCTCAAACGAGTTGAACACTTTTCCTCTTTAACTTCTTAAATGTTAGACACCAGCTGCTGGAAGTGTGGGATTGGAGCTTTGGAGAGAGCTTGGGACTGGAGTTAAATCAGAGTCCCCAGTTGTCACCTACCCACAATGACCCAAGCACCAGGCTGCGCTCACACCTGCAGGTCTTTCCAGCCATCTCAAAGCCACATATCACTGCCCCCATTTTACAGATGAGGAAACAGAGGCTCAGAGGAGTTATGGGACCTGCCTACAGCCACACAATTAGAAATGGAGATTCAAGAGCCTCCCAAGAGAAATGAAGCCCTTTGCCGGTAGGGGTCATGATGCATCCCTGGGCTTGTGACCTCCCTATGAGCCCATCCCCCTCTGTGTGCTCAGCTTTCCCGTGTGGGAAAAGCCACGACTGGGCTTTGTGGTCTGTCAGGCTCACTGCAGCCTTCGTCCTTCCCGTGCCAGGGCAGGCAGAAACTGTCAGTCTGACACAGGCGTAGGCACCTACTGTGTGCAGCAGCTTGTCCTGGGGAGAGCTGGAGAGAGGAGGGGCCCGGAGTCCACCCTCAGAGGACCCCCAGGATGGTGAAGGTGGGAGCGCAGAGCCACAGCAGACAGCGCTGCCGAGAGGGACCGGAGCCGAGCCAAGCTCCAGCTCACAAATCGCTCCCGGCATATGCTCCTCATTTCATACATCATTTGTAAGGAGCTGCAGCCATTTTGCAAAGTCTCTCCCTGCTCCAGAAACATCTGGGCTTTGGCTTCTGCCTTTTCTCCTCCGGCAACTGCCCTCTACACCGTCCCCTTCCACCACCAGCAAGCCCAGACAATACTTGTCTGTAAGTTGGGGAGTTACTTCTTCCTGGATGGGCTCAATGGCGTAAAGGGTGTGTGTGATCCAGGCAGGGCCCTGGGAGAGGGGCACAGGAGGCTGGAGACAGTAGCTTGAGTGACTGGGAGGGCATCTGAGTCCCCAGCAGGAGCCATGGGGCCAGGGAGCTGGGGAGGAGGGGTGCACCACGTTGTGTGAGGAGCAGCCACCAGTTAGGCTTCCGTGAGGAACTGCTAGAACATAATAATTTGGGAAAATTCCCTCAAGAGGACCCACCCCATATTGGATATATATTAGGTTTGGTTTCATGGAGGACCTCGCTGCATTGGAAGGGCTGGAGGATGTGAATCACGCACCGTCAGGGCCCTGCGAACATGGGCAGCATGCAGAGAGGGCAGGCCCAGCCTTACTTACGGTTATCTCCAGGACTTAGCACAGAGCAGGTGCTCCATGAATATTTGCCAAGCAAAGGAATGAATGACGGAGGAATGACATTCCACCCAGGTGGCTAGAGTGACAGCTCCTCCCAGCACGGCCCCTGGAGCCTGTGCCCGGACATTAGGAACCACAGATACGATGGAAATGGGTGATTTGACCTCCTCAGAGGACGCAGCCTCATCACTCCTTCTCTCTTTCCCTCTCTAGCTCTCTCTGTCCCTCTCCTCTTTCAGTCTTGGGCTTTGTCACTAGAGAAAAAAACAAAGCAGATTCTCCTCTTCCCTGACAGGACTGTCCCATCGAGCCTGAGCTGCCCACAGTAGCCTGTCCACTCTCCACTACCCTTCAAGGGCTGGGCCAGCAGCTCAGAGCCCAGGACATGGGGGAAGCTAGAGCTCTGGCCTCCACCCACCCACCAGGACAAAAATCCCTGCCCAGCTATAGCAGCCATGGTTTCTGCTGGGACCAATGTCAGGCTACAGATGGCAAAACCCAGACATACCATTCCCCTTCTCTGGGGTTCCCACGCCTGACCCCAAGATGGCCCAGAGCAGCTGGCCTGAACCCAGAGCCTAATGTGTATTCTCCTTTATTCTTTCATTCAACAGCTTGACTGAGGCCTGCCTCCATGCAGGGGACATGCTTAGCCTTAAGGATCCCACAGTGGGCCAAGCTGAAAGGATCCCTGCCCTGTGGAGCTGGCGTTCTAATAGACAAGAAGCCAGCAAACAATCAATCTGATTAAATAAGGCTATTTCAAGTTGTAAGTACAACAAAGACAGCACAAAGTTGCACTGGCTTTTCTTAGTTTCTTCTTCTCACCTCCTTTGCATTCTTTTTCCCCTCCGACATGCTCTGTGCTCTGGGGACTGTAGCCCAAGATTCCTTGCCCGCTGGCTTCTAGCTGGGCTCAGGCAGTAGAAGACCCTGGCAGAAGATCAGATCACCGGCAGAGAGAAGTGCAGGCATTTCTCCCCGCGCTCCTTCCTTGCTGTGTCGCCCAGGTTCTAGCAGAGGCTGCCTGCTTCCTCCCTGTAGGCTCTGAAAGCACCTTTCCTCCCAGTGCCCCCTCCAGCCAAGGGTACCAACAGCTAGAGCCCTTATTCTTGTCCATACTATTCAGATTCCCAGCTAAGGGGGCCTTGCCTTTCCTGCCGGGCCCCTGACTGATGTGGAGTGGATATGATAGAATGTGCTGGGAGACAGGGCATGGTCATGCAAGGCAGGTTCAAGCTTGGGCTGTTCAAGGAGCAGAAAGATAGCCAGTGTGCCTGGAAAGCAGTGGTGCGGGATGAAATCATAGGTGAAACTCAAAATATTTACCAACTGACTCAGCACCGGCCCCACCCAGTGCCAAGGAACTGCAGCTGTAAGCGACTTGCACTTGTTAAGTAAGCATCCTGGGGGGCTCAGAGAGGTGGACAAGGGCATATTAGTCAGGGTCCCAAACCACATGAAGGCACACACAAGATGGGTCAGAGGAGGAGAGTTTAATGAAGCGGCTCTTTACGCAGGTAGGACAGGAAAGTCACAAGGATGGTACAGAGCTTTAGAACTGTAACAATCCCAAGCAAGAGGGTGAGGAGAGAGCTGTCCCTCGAAGCAGGTAGAGTTGTGTGGAGAGGGCTGCCTTGAAAAGCGCTGGGACCTTCCCTCAAGGGCCACAGCTGAGCTGCTATGGCCCCATAGGAAACCACGAGGAAACCAACACCCCAAGCCTCCCTTCCCACCTGTCCCAAATCTCCTTCTGGTAATGCCCACTAGCCAGTGTCACCCAGAAAGCCAGAGAATGTCCATATGGGTCACCCTCCCAGACCCTAGAGCAGGGTGAGATGGGTGGCACCTGAGCCCCCAGATCAGGTGACACATTGACAGTCATGGTGACTGGGAAAACACCGGATGACAATGGCAGGATCCCACTGGGACCCTTCACCTCCATCCTGCTCATGGCAGTCTGGACTGAATATCTCCCAGAAGCATGTATGATGGTAGGTGGAGGCAGGAGGAACCTAAGAGCTAACTCCTCAAGACAGGACTGACCAGCTCAGAAAACCCAAGGGCCCCAGCTCACAGGAGGCGTATCCACAGGCACTGCATCCCACATGGCTGGTACACGGGCCCGTCCTGAATGCAATGGTTTCCTTTCACCCGGTGCATAGCACTAAGAAATCAGAAAATGCCCCAGGCTTTCCTTGAAAGGCCACCACAGCGTGGAGGAGGGGGGCCTGCAGGGAGGCAGGAACACCCCGAACCCAGCTTTGCCAGGCTGAGAAATGGGAGAGGTGTTTTTAGGGAGCAGCACCTTTGTGTACCCGCCTGTAGGGGTGATCAGGGTGTCCAGAAGGAGGATAAGCTGTGGACTGAATGGCCTATGGGTGTTTGAGATTTATGATCCTAAGAGTTCTACAGGTTCCGAAAGATTCTGAGAGCTGGATTTTCCATAGCCTGAACGTTGAGGTCAGGACAATTTCTAGACATGGGCTTAGCAGCCTGGGGTTCAAATCCTAGCCTTCACGCAGCAGGTGCTCAGAAACCTTGCCGTAAGGCTAGAGAGAGGAACCCGTACCTCAGACCCATACCTGAGCCAGGCCCTGTCTCTACATAAGCACTAATTCCAATCTTCACATTTTCTCAGCAAAAGTCTGAGCTGGGTATTATCCTACTTCACAGAAGAAGAAACTGAGGCTCAGAGAGATGACATCCCTTGCCCCTGTCCTGCAGCTGGTCAGCAGAGGCTTGGGGAGGGAAGCCCAGGCCTAAGATGGTGATAGCCTGGAGCTTCCACTCCCAGACCTTCCATATAAGAGGGGAGGGAATCAACCCAAAGTCTAGGATCACTCACAGATGCTGGAGCCTCCAGAAAGAGCTCAGGCCCCTCTGAGCTCCGCAACTCCCCATCCCCATTATCATAGCCCAGTGCTCCTGTTCCCAGCCTTACTAGGCAGAGGCTGGATCATGCCTGATTTGTTCCTTTAATCCAGGATGAGGCAATGGTGGAAGCCTCCTGAAGAATACTTAGACCATTGTTAAAATTAAGTCCAAGTCCAAGTCTATCCAAGTCTATATAAAGTCTATATACAGCTAAAACCAAGTCTATATAAAGTTAAAACCAACTCTATCTACCCTTCCCATTTCATCACATGGCCTCAGTGTGTCTCTTGTGGGTCCACCTTCCTAGGACAGGTGCAGTCTCACCTGAGAAGACATAGCTTCCATTGTTATTCATCAGCTCTACAGTCTGAGGCAAACTATCCCGCCTGTCTGTGCCTCAAATTCTTCATCTGTCTTATGGGATATTGGGTCACTGAGAACCTTAAATGAGATAACGAATGTGCAGATGTCCTGCCAGTTGTAAAGTGTGTTGCATGTTGAGGATAAGTGGGCCTTGGGGAAAGGCAGATTCCAGCAGATGTCAGGGCAGGGCTTGGGCAGCACAGGGAAGAACAGGGGGAGGGGACATGGGCTGGGAAGTGATGAATGGGCCCAGCACATTCCTGGGGAGAGAACCACATGGAGACCTATGAGGCAGGAGCTTGGATACAAAGGAATCAGAGCCAGGCTCAGGTAAAAAGAGAGCTTTGTGGCTGGACCACATGGGGCTGGGGTGGGGGGACTTAGAAGGGGGCTAAAAGCAGAGTACCAGAAGACCACACTCCTCCAAGAAAAGCAAGATGTAGCCAGGGTCTGGCAATCTGCGGCAGGGCTATGCACTGCAATGGCCCATCTCTTGCCTCCTGAGCCTCTGTTTCCCCTCTGTACAATGGAGAAAATATATCTACTTTAAAGGAACATTGTAAGGATTGGCAGTAAGGTCTATTAAAGTGCCTGGCATATAGAAGGTGCTCAATAAATGGTTTCCATTGTTGTTACATGATGACAATTATGGTTATTAGAAAATTACTTAATATCTCCAAGTCCGTTTTCTACACTATAAAGTAGAAATAATCAGATCTATGTTGGGAAGCTGAAAAGTTACAGTCTATGTAAGACTTCAAGCATAGGTCCTGACACATGGCAGGTACATGACAATCACCAGTCTGTTCTCACCTCCCCTTCTGTTTCTGACCCAATGAACAGACACGGATGCTACAGGTAGGCATGGTAGGAAAGTAGGCTTTGGTTCCTCCTGGTGCTCTCAGCTTCTCTTGAGAGGTAGTAAGCTCCCCAGCCCTGGAGACATCCAAGGAGAAGTTAGATGGCATTGTGTTAGTAAGGAATGGGAAATTTTTCAGGTAGGAAACTGAACTCAAAATCCCTTCCAGCTTGGAGGATGCACAATCCTACCACTCTGCAGGCTCCGATGACATTGGACTGCCCATCCCCGGCCTGTAGTATACACAATCTTGGACTTGAGCTTAGAAGGCCATAAGCTGATTCCCAGCTCAGCTTCTTGCAGTTTCTCAGGACCTGCACATAGCAGGTGAACAATAAGCCATGTTTCCTTAAGACAGGGTGGCTGCCTGTCTGCAAAAGGCTCTTACTCAAATGTCTGTAGGAATACTACAGTCTCCCCTGGAATTTCTAAAATTAGGAAAAGAGCAGAGGCTGCTCCCAAAGCAGGCAGAGGTCTGCCTAATAGCTCAAGCTGAGGAGCACCCAAGGTATGCTGGACGATGTTCCACACCTACGGCCCCTTTCCAGCTCCCTAGCAGACCCAGGCCCAGTCCCAGCAGGTGTATTTGGAGAAGCACATCCCAAGTCTCACCCCGCACATGTTCCCTGGCTCAATTACAGGCTCAATTTTCTTTTCTGTTTAATCCCCAAATCAATATGTGTTCATACATATTTAATCGGGAGGCTGTTTTTATTAGAGTGGGGATTAGTTTTACATCTTTCTCCCCACTGCTTAGAAGACATCCGCCATTCACAAGAAAGATGAGTAGATTAATGAGGGAAAGGCCAATGTGCAGGCTGGGCCGGGAGACCCAGCCAAGTCAGACACACAGAGAACCACTGGCGGGCCCGCTGTTCTTTCCACATGGGTCCCTCTGTCTCCCAGCTTCCTCTCTCTGGGCTGAACCTGCAGCCCATCCCACACCCACCAACTCCTGCCAGAAGTTCCTGCCCAGGGACACTCTCTGGGGCCCTTACAGACCTGTTCTCCAGGAGCCAGAAAAGCAAGAGATCAGAAAGGGGAGGCCACCCTCAACCTTGCCTTCCAGAAATAATAGATTTCTCCTTCCAACTCCGAGTCAAGGCTGAGCAGAATAAATTATCACCCTTTCACAGCATAATCATTGTCACACTCAGCCCCGGCTGCCATCTGCTTCTTCACCAGAATCCCCACCTAGCCAAGCTGGAAGAAAGGAGAGGACATGTGGACAGGTAGGTCACTGCGCTGGCCAGAGAAGGACAAGGGCAAAACCACTGTGGGGCCTGGAGCAAGAGGAGGAGGCCTGGGCTTAATTTCTCCCCTCCCTGGGTAGGTGTGTGTCAAGCCCCAGCTACACATTACCTCAATTAATCCTCGTCCTGTCCTATTCCCATCATCTGCATTTTACAGAGGAGGAGACTGAGGCTGGGCAGGATTAAAGGTCAGGCAGGAAGCAGCAGAACCTGGATATAAGCCAGGCCCACGCAGCTTTAGAGTCTGTGCGCTTAGCTGCTCTGCCCCTGCCCCCATCAAGCAACAGTTCTCTCCTCTTCAACTCCAGCTGGGACCTTTCAAGGTGACAGCTATAGACAGCAACATTTTGGGAGCATCAGTTATTGTGGAAGTTATCAGCCACTGAGAAACCGGAGGACACTGGGGATGGTTGGCATTTCTGCTCGCAGCCACCTCTTTCCTCTGCCCCTTCATCAACTCGTGCCTGACACATCCACCGAGCAGCTCCACCAGGTCTGTGCTCAGAGCCGGGCTATATGGACAAACAAAACTAGGCATGGTCCGTCTCTCACTCAACTTGTAGTCTCATGGTGGAGGTGCCTCTGCCCCTGGAACCAAGGTCCTTCAGAGCATGCACCTGCCTGGACTCCTCCCTGTCCCCGAGCCTCACCTGGCTTCTGCAGTCATCCTTCAGCCAGAGCACCCTGCCACGCAGTCCAGGAGTGCCCTGTGCCTGTCCCTCTGAGAATTCACCCCATCTGCAATAATTATTTGATTGCAGAGACAAAGCCTGTCTTATTAACCATTTGATCTTATTTATCTCTGTAGCAAAGAACAAACATTTGGGGAGGAGGAAAGAAGGACAGGAGGGAGGGAGGAAGAAATAGAGGGAGAGAGAAAGGACAGGAGAAGGAAAGAAGGGAGGCAAGAACAGAGGTGAAATAGTAGAGAAAGAAAAACAAGGGCAGGAGGAAAGGATAAGGGAGGAGGGAGAAAGGGAAGACGCTTGGGCCACTTTTGAAAAACCAGATGCTCCCAACGGCCCTTTGCTTCCTTCTCATTCTGAGATGCAGTTTGACTTGGTTCCCAGAAACTGGCTAAGATGCTAAAGTAAAATAGGCCAGCTGCAGTTGGAAGGAGTTAAGGATTTCTAGGATTTCCCAGCAGAGCGATTGTCAGCATCCGCTGAATTCACCCCTGCATGGAGGTCAGGGGTCGGTGCCTCTCTTCCCAAAGCTTCCAGAGGCAGAAGGAGGAGCAGAATGACCACACACTAACGACACCTTGAACTTGACAGAAGCTTGGGCCAAACTGCCCCAGAGGGTTCTTCTGGCCAGGAGCCTCTGGAGAAGCCTGTGTATCTCCCCCAGGCCAGCTTCTCCAAAGCTTTTCCTCAGGATGGCCAGCTGTCAGGGGCTCGATGCCGTAGTCTCCACTCACACTAACTGCTTGGCAGCCTGTGCTCAACCACGGGTTAATTCCTGTACAAAACACGTAACGTAGGCAGTGTGATTCCTCATTTAGCTGTCAGAGTGGGATAAAAAATGTGTGAGAGAGAAAAACCCAAGGGGAAAAAAATTGGATAATGATGAATTGTGACTGAATGCTCCAAAGAAACACAAGCCATCTCCCCCGTTGTGTTGTGCCCGCTGTCACTTAATTTGAAAATATTCTAAGTGGTGCAGGGCCTTCTCCTCGGCACTTTTCAGCTCTTCCCGAGAAGAGCTTGGTCTCCTTTGTCAACGTTCTCATTTTTTTTCTTCCGCAGCACATCAAAGACCCAGGCAGGAGCACGAGCCGAGGCGTCCTCCCGTCTCCCCCACAATGATGCCTCTACCTTGCACCCACAGCACCTTTGCACTGCAGTATTACGATGCACATTCGGAAGGGAAAGAGAGAAAAGAAAAAAATAATAATGTTTTGGCTGTGATAAGTGTCAACTCTGCCTACAACCAAAAAGAACTTCTTGTTTTGCAAAATAGAACATTATTTGAATGTACAGAAGCAAAAGAATGAAGTGAGGTTTCCAAGATCAGAAGCTGTTTGGCTGTCCAGGGAATCAGAGTAAACAGTTGTGTCTGGCTGTTTTATCACATTACACAAGGACCAGCTGAAAAATCAGCAGTTCTCAGAGTCTCTGGGGGTCTTAGGCAGTGTCCTTTCCCTGAGAGCCCAGAATCACTGACCTTGGATGAGGAACCTCATGTCCCTAGTAGCTTCTAGAAACAGCAGGCCACTTGCTGCTCGGAGATACTTTGGAGCTAAGGACAGGGGTAGGGTGTAATGGACTTTAGGGAGTTAGCCACCTAATGATGGCATTGGCTTCTTGAACACCAGCAAATTTAGATGAGATGCTGGATGACCCTGACAGGGTCCTCTCCCTCTCTGATTACCTGTTTGTCCATCTATGGAACAGTAAGCTGTCTGAGCAACCTCCATGTGTCCCCGAGGGACTAAAAGCCATGGGATTTGGGGACTGGCACCACAGTCCAGGGGTTGCTCTGAGTGTAGGTTAAGAAATACCCAGAGAGGGGCAGATCAGCCCAAAGCCTCCTAGGAAAGAGCAGATCTGAACGCAGCTCCCCCAATGGGAGGTGAGAATAGACATTCCATTTCCAAGGTAGACTCCAGTGGTTGTCAGATGTGAGGGTTGAGCCAACCCTAGGAAGGAGAAATTGTTCTCCCCATTTCAGAGATGGGGAAATGGAAGCTCAGCAAGCTACAGAGACTTGCCCAGAAATCTGGAGTCATGCTTGCCTGCTCACCACGCTCTCCTCCCAACATCCATCCTGTCACCAAGCCCTCAGTGCCACCTCCAAAGTACCTTTGAACTCTGTCCTGTCTCCCCACCCCTATTGCCACCACTTGATCCAAGCCACCCCCATCCCTCCCTGGAATTGCCATTTAGCCTCCCAACCAGCCTCCCTGCCTCCAGTCTAGTCTCCCAACCATTAGCCAAAGATCGTCTCCTAACATGCAGTGCCATGTCACCCCCCCCAACCCTGAACCCTTCAGCAGCTCCCCATTGCCCTAGGGATAAAATCCAGCATCCTTAACAGAGCACTTGAGGCACTGTATGATCACCACCCACCTCTTTAGCCTCATCTCTGGCCTAGCCATCTGAGTTACTCAGTTTTCCCCAAGAGGCAAGTTCTCTTTGCATTTGGTCCTTTGCACGTGCTGTTCCCTTTGCCTGCTGAGCCCTCTCCACTCCCTCCCATTTGGTTCTATTGCCCATCAGGGCCCCCTGCATGTCATCTCTTCCGAGAGCTTTCTGTGGCCTCTCAGTCCAAGCTGATCCTTCCCTGTACTCCACAATGGCTCATGTGCTGTCCGGAATATCTCTGCCCTTAATGCAGAGAATACAAGGACTACGTCCGCCTTATTCGTCATCATGCCCTGGCACCTGTGCCTGCACACGCTAGGCACTGCAGAACTCTGTGCTGGACAGATGATTGAATGAATGAATGAATGAATGAATGAGGGAATGAGAAAGTGAACAATACTGCCAGAGTGAGCTCTCCTTCTCCATATATCCAAAAGTGTAAAAAAAGCACCAGGCAAGTCCATCAATAAGGCAGGCGCTCGCTCCTCACAGCCTGCCCTCGGCTGGGAGTCGGGTGATGGATTTCCGGAGGTGATGCATGGGAGCGTGAGAAGGGCGGAGTGGACGCATGGAAGAATAGAATATAGATTTCCATAGATTAATCATTTGTCACTCCTGCCACTCGGCACTCTCTCTCTTACACACATATACACGCGCTCCTTCCCTACTTGGTCCCACCTCTCATCCAAAGAAGCACAACTCACACTGCCCTTGGACCAGGCAATAAGGGCACACACTCACAAACACACGCGTGCAGAGTCACAAACACTCTCAGAGAGACACTTCATGCATGCTTGCACAGCACAAAAACCCTCAGATACACAAATCCAAGCATGTACTCTGCACCAAGCATTCCCAGCTTCCCTGCCACCTAGGACACACACACGGGGGCATATTTACTCTGAAACCTAGAAACAGGTGCACACTTCCTCTTACACATGGAGGTGCACACAGAATAGAGTATGTAAGAGTGAACCCTTACTCTTATACACACACAGAGGCACACATACAGGGATGTGCATTTAGGGATACACGGTTACTCTTACACACTAAGGGGCACATTTACTCCTGTGTACACACAAAGATGCACACTTCTGTTTGCGCACATGAGGCACACA
This sequence comes from Nycticebus coucang, assembly GCF_027406575.1. NCBI lineage: Eukaryota > Metazoa > Chordata > Mammalia > Primates > Lorisidae > Nycticebus > Nycticebus coucang. Next base: position 30,919,736 of record NC_069801.1, read on the forward strand.
CTTACTCTGACACACACACTCACATACCTTCTCTCATCGCCTTAACTGTTCTCACCTTATTCCTAAACTCCCATCTATCTTCCTTACGGAGCTGCGAGTCCCTCCAGGACTGAGCCTGGGGCTCCGAGCACTTTCCCTTTTCTCTCTAGGGTGGAAACCACTTCTTGGGACCTCTCCTGAGCTTCTCTTCCCCAGGGGCCCTCTCCCACCCCAGTGAGTTTGGTCCCATGCTCAGTAAGGCAGATGCCTGTTCATCTAGTTCTTATATCAAACCCCTCACGTTACAGGTAAAAGTCAGAGGGAAAGGCCAAGGTGAACTGAGGCTGAAGTCCCCTTGTTACTGCCTCTGGCCTCCGCAGCTGGGTGCACATGGCTTCGTGTGTCTTGTGAGTTGCTGTGTGTGGGATGCAGAGTTGCTAAGGAGGAAATGAACAAGGGGCAGGCACTCCTAGCTGAAGGGGGGGACACCCCCGGTCCCAGCCTCTCCCTGGCCAGCCACCCCACTTAGTACTGGGAGGACAAGGGTCAAAGGAATACTCTTCCCTTAACAGCCCACAGGCCCTGCCCCTCCCCTCCCAGAGGCCTTCTCTGCTCTCCATGGAGCTTCAGGCATCCCAAGGTATCCCTCACCCCATTGGGCCTTCCCTCTACTCTAAGCTCTCGCAGCACCTCCCAAAGACCCCCACAAATGCCTCCTGGAGTCTCAGAGTCTTCATGCATTTTCCCAATATTCAGAGCCATTATAAGACACACACACACACACACACACACACACACACAGCCTTCCAGCTTCTGGACCCACAAGCCATGTGAGTGCCCTGTGTTCCCTGAAGACTTTGGAGTCACTCTGGGATGACCCCCTCTGCCTCAAGAGCACTTGACAACTCTTAGCCTCTGCCCTGTCCCCTCTCCTGGGTATCTGCTAACCCACAGATTCCCACGCACTCCCTATCCTGGTCATCTGCACAAACCCTAAGCTTTTATCTTGTGCTGCCAGGAACATGGCCCTTGGCTCTCCTCCAAGCCTGCATGCTGACTCCTGGTTATTATTAACTAAACCCCTTAAATGTCCCACCCTCCTCAAAACCCAGGAACCCAGGTACCCAGGCCCCTGCCTACTCCCAGCAGGAAGGACACTTGCCATCACCTAGTCAGACTATTAGTCACTACTCATTCTCTGCTCTCTATAGTGAGAGTCTATCTCACTACTCATTCACTTATTCACTCAGACACTCACAGCGGATGCTCTTGGTTACATCCCAAAGGATGGGAAGACCTCTTCCCAGCACCTCCCCCGTGGGGCTGGCTGTCCACGGAGACCTAGACACTCACAGGAGGGGAGAGAGATAACTCAAAGTAGGAAGGTCCCTCTGGCTGCAGGTCATAGGTAATGGTCCCTGCCCTGATCCAGAGCCCCATCAAGACTTAGGAAGGAAACTTTGCAGTAAGGAGTCCTCTGATCTATGCACCTGCTCCAAAGCATGGTGGATCCAAACCTAACAGGCAGGGCGAGCAACTTCCAGCTCCTAAGCAACCCCAGAGAGCCAGCAGAAAGAACTGGTCCTTCCTGACTGTGTCTGTCTTGTTCACCACTTACATGCCACATAATAACTACTATCCAACTTCATAACTTTCTGAAGGCCTGAGGGTGAACCTATGCGCACACACACGAACCCACCCAGGGGATACAACTGAGGCCTAGAGAGGTGGTTATTTCCTCCTGGTATCCCTTGATCATCTTCAAGAGGGTATTTTAGGGGCATGAGATTATGGGGACCCTAAGCAGTTCAGATACCCCCATAAGAGGAGCTAGGCTGGTCTGAAGTGGGGGTGCTTCTCATGTTCCTTCTGCTGGACTTGGATTCTCAGAACCTCTCATTTCTCCCTGAGAGGCCTTCCATGCCAAGCTGGGCTGTGGTGGCAGGTGGGGGAGCAGTGCAGGGAGCCACCTTCCATTGCCTTTGATCTCAGTCACGCTCAAGCTGTTCCAGCATCCTGCTGCCTCTCTCTCTCCTGCCTCCCTTTGAAGTCCTTAAGTAAAGATGGCTATAGATTACAGCCATTTCAGCCGCCTGGAGGGGCACCTTCACAGGCTGCCCTCCCTCAGCTGCCGCTAGCTGTGCGCTCCATCTGGGGGTCCCTGAAGCCCCTGCTCCAGGCTGGCCAGTGCCTGCCCCTCCCACAGGTCCAGCACATCCATGCAGGATGTTTCGTGTGCCTCGCCCCCAGGAGACAGCCCTGCAATGACATCACCAGCTCTCCAAGCACTGAGCTAGGGGTGCTGCCAAGGTCCTCAAAGTACCCAAGAAAGACTTGGGGAACTCTCTGTGGTGCTGGAGGCAGGTGCCACATCACCATCATCTGAGAGTTGAAAATCAGCCACCCAAATTATGGTCCACCTTGTGCTGTACTGAGCAGAAGATGGTTAGCATCTCCCCCCTCTGTCTAATACAACTTTGATTGTATTAGATGGTAAGGGTGGTGTCGTCCTCCATCCTTGCCAAGGTTCTGTCTTTCATATTCTCTCCCTCTCTCTCTCTTCTTTCATATTCTCTCCCTCTCTCTCTCTACAGGCTCCACTACCTTTCTCTGCAGCTTAAACCCTCCAGTGCTTTCGCTGATGTGTTGCTGGCAACCAGAGTGAACTTTTCAAAGCACAAATCATGTCATTCCTCTGCTGTGAACCCTCCCCTGGCTTCCCATTGCTGCCACAGTAAGGATTAAACCTCCCGCTGCTTCATACACCAGGCCCTGCCTACACTGGCCCCAGCTTCATCCCCCCACCCTGGCCTTTTTGCTGCCCCGCTACTTCCCCTTGCTCCCTTTCAGGGTGAGGTGGGGGCTTTGCTCACATATTTCCCTTGTCCCTCGCTGTCTCATGCATTCACTTGCAGAGCTCAGCCCCCAGCAAGCTTTGTCTGGCTCCACCATCCAGATCGGGTCCTCCTAGGATCACTTAGAGTTGTTCTCCTTTCCTTCAAAGCACTAGCCTTGGTTTTAATTAATCACTCATCTGTGTGATTAATTGACTAATAAATGCTCCAACATTCCCATTAGACTGAGAGAAAAGACCTTGCACATTTTTATTCAGAGTCATCACCAGAGCCTCATGCAGTGTCCTGACCACTGATACATATTTCTTGAATGAATGAAAAGCTAGGAAGAGTCTAACTGCTACAGGTTTGAGGGAGCTGGCAGCCTCTAGCCAGGCCATCTCAACTCCAGAGTCTTGCCATTTTACCTGACCAAACGTGGGCCTGACATTTCTCCTAAGAAAGGAAAGAAGAAAGAAGCCCCTCCTCCTATCCACTCTCCAACTGCGCAGAGCAGTACCCTGGAAGGTCAAGGGCATAGGCCTGGTTCAAATCTCAACTCCAACTCTTCCTCAAATGAAACACAGTGATTTGAGATTACAGGAGGGCCTTAGGCCAGCCACCCCAGAACATCACAGGCTAGCCCTCCCCCTGCCAGGTCTTAGCTTAAAGAAGCCACCTTTGGGTTTAAAACCAGAGAAACAGGTACACCAGGAAAATTCTGGGAGCTGCCTAGACGGAGCAACCAGGAAACTCACACCCTGGACTTCACATCTGATTCTCATTCTCTCACCAGCCTTCATTCTGCCCCCAAGCCCTTTGGGAGCCAAAAGCCCAGTATTGAGACCTTTGGCTATTTCCCCCACCCCTTTGAGAGTGGGGTGGCTGTCAGCTCACTCCTCCATCCCCACACACAGCCCTAGCACGTACCCCACTTCTCTGAGCTCCGGAGTTTGTTCCGGAGAAACCAGGCTCTTCAACTCTGCTAGAAATTAAGATGCACTTTCCTTGGTTAGTCACCCCTGCATCACTGAAACCAGAGGAAAGAACCCGCTTCTTGTCTTCCAACCCTCTCCTGCAAATGTCTTTTCAAAGGGAAGAGGGAAGAAAACCACACAGCGACACCCCCTTGCAGCTCCCGGCGCTTTAATGAATTCCAGCCTTCAGGGAGAACGACGGCTGTGTTAACGGTGCCGGTGAAAAATGAGGGGAGGAACAGTGAAGCAAATTCCTTTTTATTGACTTTTAGTGAGCTATTTAATCCAAACAGCTCATTATCTGCAATATAAATATACTATATAATGGATTTTGCAATAAGAACAATTAGTTTTGCAATTAGCATGAGAATAAGCTCTCCCCAACTGCAGAGAAGGCAGGGCCCAGACATTGGGGGTTGGCGGAACTGGGTTGGAAGGGATGGGAGGAGAGAAGTAAGGAAGCAGCCCGCAGGTGCAGAGGGCAGGGCCCTGTCCCCCTCCCCAACTCCACATCCCTGTGTGGCCCCACGTCTAAAGGGACATGGCCACTGGACAAGGCAACAGAGCCACACTGGCTAAGTCGCAAGGTTTAAGCAGATTTTGGCTCAAAGCTCAGCTCCATCACTTACCAGCTGTGCAACCTTGGATAAGTCACCTAAGCTCTCTGAGACTTAGGGTTACCACTATAGTACTTTTTCATACAGTTCTTAGAAGGCTGATGGGAGGTGATGTACCAGTCCCTGGCCCTGGGTATCTCCTCAGGGAACATTTCCAAGGGCCCCGAACTGGAATTTCTTTGCATCTCCTTGGCCGGCCTCCAGAAATCACATCTGCCTTGCTCACCACTAACTCCCCGGTGCCTGGCCTGGTATATAGTGGGCACTTAATAAATATTTATTGAATAAATATTGCTAAGTAAATCAAACTCCATGGCTTCTTGGCCCAGTGCCTGGTACACAGTAGGCACTCAATAAATTTTCCTTGAATAGATATTGCTAAGTAAATGCAATGCAGTGCCTGTTTCCCTCCTGTCATGGGACAGCAGCCTTGTCTCAGGAAGCCTTGCAGAAAAGCAGAGTGACAAAGGCCAGTCTGCAAAAAAAAAAAAAAAAAATGTTTCCTACAGACTCAGTTTCCTAGCCTGACTCTCTCTGCTGTCCACCTCAGCTAGCTCTTCACAGAGTCAGGGCCTCGCACCCATGCCCCTTCTTCTCTGTGGCCAGCATCTTCCTGGACATAGCTCAGACTCAGCCCTCAGCCCTCCAGCTGCTCCCTTTCCCCTGCCCTTGCCTGGACTGGAATGTCAAGTGCACTGGTGCTAGAAGGCAGTGGGAGAAGCTCTCACCTTGGATTCCAGAGGCCAGGAGAAAGGGCTCTGGGGTTTTCGCAAGCGCAGCAGTGAGGGCACCCCCTTTTAGCCAGATAGCCTGAGTTTGTAGCCAGGAGCTCCATTTTCTAGCTAGATGAATTGGACAAGATCCTTTAACCACATTTGTTTCATCTGTAAAATGGGAATGATAATAACTTTCCTTATATCCTAGAGTTTGCCTTCAACATAGTTAGGTTTTAACAGATGATAACTTTCATAGTGGTTACTGACCTCTGTTGTCGATTTTCAAGGCCACACAGAAACCGTATGCCTGGGGCCACAACTCCACCACCCGCCGGCCTCTCCCCAGCAAGTTTTGCTGAAGAAATTTCACCTCTTAGTCTCAAGCAGGGAGCAGATACTCCACACACACAACATCATTTAAATCTCTTGTCTCCGTGAGGTAGATTTAGGTGTTATACAGGTTAGAAAAACAACCCTTGAGGAGGTGAGGGGACTTGTCAAAGATCATACTTCTGGCCAGTAGGAGAAACAGGACTCAACTCCAAATCTTTCCAAGTTCCAACCTCTTCTTCTCCATTGAAGGCCTAAATGTGTCCTTAAGCAATGACCAAATACAGGGAAAGAGAAGAACCCTGGTATTCTCCCACCCGAGTCTCCAGATATTTTATCCTGTGGCTGGTGCAGAGCTGAGTGGAGAAAGGGGATGTGCTCCTGAGAAAACCCCAGGGACATGTCATCTTAGGCACTAGCCATGGAAGTCCTGACCTTGGGCTGAGGCTGAAGCAACCTTCAGCCCCTCGCGTCTGGCTGCAAAAGGCTCAAATGTGCGTCATACACACACATACACATATATATAAAGAACAGTCAGAAAACGGAAGTTTCCCTGTGAACAAACACACTGGGGAAGGAAGTCACAGCTACAGCCCTGCCAGGGAAGGACAGTTGTGAGAGACCCTGCAGAGATGCCAGTCCCCCAAAAAACTAATGGACGTCATGGCCACGAATGCTGGCTTCAGAAATGCTCTGCCCCAGGTTGAGTCCCCGTTCTGGTATCCGCTGTTTCGCAAATAGTCACTTGTTCTTCCTGAGCCTCAGTTTTCTTATCTGTAAAATGGGGACAGGAAGACTCTACCTCCCAAGGCTGGACAAAATAAAGCATGGGAGGTGCAAACATTATCTTGGCACCTGCCAAAAGGAAGCTCTTACTGTCCTTATCATTCTCTCTAAAAGGCACGATGTTAAGATGTGGGCAGTGTGTGGTATTCTGTCCTTCCGGGTCTCAGTGCCCCCTGCTGTTTGAGGTGTCTGGCCCGCTGGGGCCCAGCGCCTTCCTCTCTCCCTGCCCTCACCTCACCGCAGCTACCCCAGAGCTGTTTTCTTTGTGTCCGGCTGGGCCCAGGGTCCTTTCTCAGGAGAGCAGAACCAGAGTGCTGTTAGTCACAGTGTGCAGAGATGCAATCCATCGAGCAGGCCAGCAGGACGCGGAGAGGTCATCTCCATTACAAACTGGCTGTGATTAAGCCATTACTTACCGTAATGGGATCCTTTCAGTCGGAGCTGATGCCTGCCACAGCCGATAAGCTGCAACAGCCACTGCGGCCCGGCAGGCTGCAATAACACAGGCTTTCCCGTCTGTGACAGGTTCAAGCTCTCACGCTCATCGAAAAGTCCATTTTCCGGCACAACTGGGTACACTTCCCTGTGACAAATGCCTGTTCGCCTTTAATCTGTTACAAGCCGAAGAGGCCCAAAGGAAGCACTCCATCACAGGAAGGATGTTTTTATAAGCCAGCTCTTTGAGGGCCCCTGAGTGAGGGGCCAGGGCAGCAGGCAGACGGGATGTCTGCACATCTGGGGGTGCAGACAGGTCCAGCACCACTGCCAGGAGCTGGGATGTGCCCATGGACTGTGGGTTTGCAGGGACTCTGGGGGTTCTCACAGGCGTATGGAGACATAGCTTCACATGCCTGTGCTTAGGGAGGGTATGAGGAGATCTGTCGTCCACATGTGCTCATGAGTGCACATGAGTGTCCATGAGCAAGGGCGGGAGGGGGTGTAAACATCTGTGGTGTGTGAGGGAAGATGGAGGAGCTCAGATGTGTGTTAGGACCCCTGGAGCTCCTACAAGGGTGCACAGTGGGGGAGTGCATTCAAGGACACCTGAGTGAGGGTCTCGGTGTGATATGAGTGTGTGTCTGGGTGAAGGCCTGAGGGGGCAGTGTCCGGGGGAATGTCTGGGTGTATGCATTCTTGTACACAAGTGTGGCATGCGAGTGCTCCTGTGTACACCTGAAGAGTGACAGAATGGGTCTAACAACAAAACCAGCTTCCTCAAGGCCAGCCAGCAACTATTTCCATGCAGTCCCAAGGCCCGGCAGGCATCTGGAAGGCTAGGGTGCACCCTGACCTGGGGGGTGTAATTGCGGGGGCAAGGGTATCAGTAGATAGCGATCCCCTCCCCCAGCCTAAATTCTGGGTGCACAGTCAAGGCCCCGGAGAATCTTAGCGTGGGGATCTCAAGGAAGGAGCACCCAGTTCCAGGCTGAGGCTAGAGACTATAAGAGCCATGTCCATTTGAGGACAGCCTTGGAGTGGGAGGAGCAAGGTGACCCTGGAGGCAACCCACTTAGTTGCAGGCCATACTGGGGCTACCCACCCAGCCTAAATGCCAGAGCTCAAAACAAGAGGTTGTGAGAAGAGGTGGCCATCTCATGCCCAGGGTTTACTAAAAAGGGATGCTGCAGCCTGGGGCTCCTTGGTTTTCTGCTTTGAGGAATATGCCCTGATGTCAGAGGGAAAGAAAGAGAGACATTCGAGGAGGACCCCACAGCTGCCCGAGCCGTGCCAAGTGCGTTACACACATGGTCTTGATGACCATCACTAATGGCCCCACGTGTGCACAGGCACCCTGGCAAGTCGTCTACAATCAGAATCCCCTGGGATGTTTAAAAAAATTCTGTACCGAGGACCTATTCCGCACCCATCAAGCACTCAGTGAGTATTATTTATTATGATTATGCATGATTATTATAAATAGCTACCATTAATCTATCCTTTCCTCTGTATAAGACCGGCTATGCGCTCCACCCACGTGATCTTCTTTATAAGTAGTAATGGTGATAACCAGTGGCTTAGTCAGCCCCTTCGTGTGAGCTTTACGTCTATAATAACATCAGTCCTCCCAGAGGAAGGTGAAGGCAGGGCCAGGGAGCCGAGAGCCCCAGGGTCTGTAAGTGACAAGGAGAGGACCCAGCCTGGGAACTATGGCCTGTCTTCTAGTAGCTCCTTGAGGGACAGTCCTCTCCCCAACCCTGGACCTTCACACCCGCTCAGCAGATGGCAAAGCCAGGGTGCACTTGTGCACAGACTGATTGAGACTGTGCTAAATTCATTAAACAGTCAGATCAGTGGAACCACCCAAGTCCGCCCCTCAAACAGAAAAAAGGGGCAAGTGCTAAGGAAAACCTGATCTTTGCATTCGTGTCGGAAAACATTCCACAACAAGAAAACAGTAGCATCTGTAATGTGTTTACCTTTCCCAGATTCGCCTCCCACCACCCACCCTCCCAGAGATCTTAGGCTGAGGAGAAGGTGACTTATTTTTCTGAGTTCCAAAAAGAATATACTGGAAAATGTATGGTCAGGTCTGTTCAGTCTTTTTTTTTTTTAAGAGATATGGGCAAAGGGAGTGGCCAGGGTGACCCCAGGGTGGAGAAGAGGTGCAGGTAGGGGTGGGGCGTGAGGCCTTGAGGATGGAGAGCTGCGTCCTGAGGTTGGTGGGGGTGAGGGCGGCAGAAGACAGGAATTTCCTGACAGCAAGCGTTCTGGCAAAGGCGAGAAGGAGACAGAGGAATGAAATTCAGACCTATTGGGCACCAACTGCAGCCCAGTCACTGTGCAAGGCCATTATCCTCCTAATCCTGTCTAATCACCCCACTCCATTAAGCAGAACATAAAATGCCTACCCCATAAGTCCTACAAACGAGGGCGCTGAAGCTCAGAGAGTTTAAGTAATTGGCTCAAGATAACACAGCTCATCAGTGGAGAAACAAGATATGTGTGAAGGAAGCCAGATCTGGTGAGCTATTTCCCCTATACGCCAAACTTTGGGCAACTGTGTACCTGACTTCCAAGCCCTGCAGTGTAGTAACTGTGGGTCCTGAGCCTCCCCAGTTCCCCTGGGAGCTGTCTGCTCACCACTCAGAGGCACCGAAGAGAACCTGGAATCTCCTTGCCCTGTGAGCCAGGAGCCTGTGCCTGTGCCTCCACTCTCTGCCCCAATCCTCCTTCCCACAGTGGTGGCCTGGGACCAGCACTCTGCACTCTTTGGAGGAGCTGTCTGCTTCCCCACACCTGTCCTAGGCCCTCCCTTCTGCTGACTTGGGCACCCACTGCTCCCATGGCACATGCCCCAAGTTGGAGGGAGCAGGGAGAACTTCTGCTCTGTCTTGCACATTCCTTGGGGGAAATAATCCAAATTTGACCATCTGGGACTCATTCCTGACAAATGGCCCATTTTCTCTAGATCATGACCATGTCTGAGTTAGATCTTCCCCAGCAGGCATTTAGTTCCCCTGGCCTGCTAAATGGAGGAGTGAAACTCCTGTTTATCCTTCAGATTGCAGACCAAACATGATTTCCTCAGGGAAGCCGTCCCTCACCCACACCAGACTCTCACGGCACTGTACACTCATCCCTCAGAGAACTGAACACAATTTACAACCAAACTATAGAACAGTGTCATTCAATGTTCTATAAAGGTAACCCAGGGAGCCAAGATTAAAGATGGCGGCCGAGTAACAGCTTCCCTGCAACTGGGAACAGCGAGTCTGGGGAGACAAGACTCCAGGCATCTCTGGCCGGTGGGATCTGCCTATAATCATCCCTTTGAGGATACAGGGAGCCATCAAGGAACTTCTGGACCCCAAGAGGAGGACAAAAACAGTGGAAAACTGGCAAGTGGTTGCGTGTGTTCGATCGACCTAATCACGCCGGCAACCGTAAGTACAAGCAGCAGTGAGACTGCAAACCAGAAAGGCCTTACCTGTGAACTGTTTCGGTGTTCTTGGACTTGGCACTCAGTTGAACTGCCTTGGGGAGAGCTTGAACAGGAGTGTGGAGAACTTTGGGCATTGTCTGGGGCCCCAGAATGAGCCACTGAGCTGGGCGCAGGAAGCCATTGTGAAAGAACTGCCCCAGCAAGCTCCGCCCTCAGGGTCTCAGAGCAAGGATTGGGCGGGTCAAAGTAACCTACTGACTGAGCAGCCTAAAGGTGGGGACTGAGCTGCCTTACAGCCTTAATCCTTAGGGGCAGAGTGAGACAGTTTTGGCACACTGGAGCCTTGGGCTGCTACCCTGGGTGGAGTGCCGTGACATCACAGCTCATAGCAACCTCAAACTCCTGGGCTTGGCGCCACCCAGACCTCCATAAGAGCTGTGCAGCGACCCCCAACCGGTGACCTGCACCCACTGGGCTTCCACAATCCCTGAACAGAAACTGCAGGAGCCACGCAACCCTGTATCCTCCCTCCTGTGTCCTCTCAGCTTCCACACTAGCCCGTTCATCTGGACAGGGACTCTGGTAGCTGCATGCCCTTTAGAGCCCTCCCTGCCTCTGCGCAGAGCTCTTCTCCTGGCCAGAGACTGCTGGAGCCTTGGGCTTTCTGTGCCAAAGTCACTGGGCGCCTGGCACTCCCAGAACCGTGCGCACCACCCCCAGCCCTGTTGCTGGATCTGGGTGTGTCACAAACCGGAGCTGTTTCCACAACCATAACTCCCTAGCTAGAGCAGCCCCAGAGGAACTACACAGGGTCACTCCCTACAAAGATCCAGCAACAATAGAGTGATCCCGCTGGGCTCTAATCTTGGAGAGACACCTCCCCAACTTTGAGGACAGTCAGAGGCATCGGTGAAAAACAATCATGAGGCGAAATCAACAGAAAAACTCAGGCAATATGAATAATCAGAGTAGATCAACTCCCCCAAGGATCAATGGGGCAGAAACAGCACAAGACCCCATGCACAAACAAATAGCTGAGATGTCAGAAATTGAATTCAGGATCTGGATAGCAAATAAGATCAAATTAGAATTCCAAAAGTTATCTCAAGAATTCAGTGGATACAAAGACAAAATGACCAAAGATTTCGACACATTGAGACAAGAAGTTGCAGCCCTCAAAGATCTGAGAAACACAGTAGAATCCCTCAGTAACAGAATGGAGCAAGCAGAAAAAAGGATTTCTGACATTGAAGACAAAGCTTTCGAACGCTCCCAAACCCTCAAAGGAGAAGAGAAATGGAGAGCAAAAACAGACCACTCTCTCAGAGAGCTCTCGGATAATTTGAAGAAAACCAATATTCGTCTTATAGGGATCCCCGAAAGTGACACAGTGGCTTCACAAGGCACAGAGTTTCTTCTCCATGAGATTATGAAGGAGAACTTTCCAGACATGCCAAGAGATACCGAAATTCAGATAGCAGACAGTTTCAGAAATCCAACACGACTCAACCCAAATAAGACATCCCCCAGACACATCATAATCAATTTCACTAAAGTTAATATGAAGGAAGAAATTCTGAAAGCTGCCAGACGAAAGAAAACCATTACCTACAAGGGGAAGAATATCAGAATAACTGCAGATCTCTCTGCTGAAACCTTTCAAGCTAGAAGAGGATGGTCATCGACTTTTAAGCTCCTAAAACAAAATAACTTTCAACCCAGGATCCTGTACCCAGCTAAACTGAGCTTCATTTATGACGGAAAAATTAAATACTTCAATGACATTCACATGTTGAAGAAATTTGCCACAACTAAACCAGCTCTCCAGGACATTCTTAGACCTATCCTCCATAAAGACCAGCGTAATTCTCCACCACAAAAGTAAACCCACCAAAAAAATTTTTGATCAAATTCCAACTTTCACAGTAGCAAAAGGATTAAAAATGTCCACCGGTCTCTCAAAAGGCTTATCAATACTCCCAATTAATGTGAATGGTTTAAATTGTCTTCTAAAGAGGCATAGGTTGGCGGACTGGATACAAAAACTGAAGCCAGATATCTGCTGCATCCAAGAATCACATCTTACATTTAAAGACAAATATAGACTCAAGGTGAAGGGATGGTCATCTATATTCCAGGCAAATGGAAAGCAGAAAAAAGCAGGTGTTGCAATCCTGTTCGCAGACGCAATAGGCTTTAAACCAAACAAAATAATTAAGGATAAGGATGGACACTTCATATTTGTTAAAGGTAATACTCAATATGATGAGATCTCAATTATTAATATTTATGCACCCAACCACAACGCACCCCAATTTATAAGAGAAACTCTAACAGACATGAGCAACTCGATTTCCTCCACTTCCATAGTAGTTGGAGATTTTAACACCCCTTTAGCAGTCCTGGATAGATCCTCCAAAAAGAAACTAAGCAAAGAAATTTTAGATTAAAACTCAACCATTCAACATCTGGACTTAACAGACATTTACAGAACATTTCATCCCAACAAAACTGAATACACATTCTTCTCATCAGCCCATGGAACATACTCCAAAATTGACCACGTCCTAGGCCACAAATCTAACCTCAGCAAATTTAAAAAAATAGAAATTATTCCTTGCATCTTCTCAGACCATCATGGAGAAAAAGTTGAACTAAATAACAACAGGAACCTGCATACCCATACAAAAACATGGAAACTAAACAACCTTATGCTGAAGGATACATGGGTTATAGACGAGATTAAGAAGGAAATCACCGTATTTTTGGAACAAAACAACAATCAAGACACGAATTACCAGAACCTCTGGGATACTGCAGAGGCAGTCCTAAGAGGGAAATTTATAGCACTGCAAGCCTTCCTCAAGAAAACAGAAAGAGAGGAAGTCAATAACTTAATGAAACATCTCAAGCAACTGGAGAAAGAAGAACACTTCAACCCCAAACGCAGCAGAAGAAAAGAAATAACCAAAATCAGAGCAGAATTAAATGAAATTGAAAACAAAGGAACTATACAACAGATCAATAAATCCAAAAGCGGGTTTTTTGAAAAGATCAATAAAATAGATAAACCTTTGGCCAACCTAACCAGGAAAAAAAGAGTAAAATCTCTAATTTCATCAATCAGAAATGGTAATGATGAAATAACAACAGACCCCTCAGAAATTCAAAAAATCCTTAACGAATACTACAAGAAACTCTACTCTCACAAATATGAAAATCTGAAAGAAATCGACCACTACCTGGAAGCACGCCACCTACCAAGACTTAGCCAGAACGAAGTGGAAATGTTGAACAGGCCTAGATCAAGTTCTGAAATAGCATCAACTATAAAAAATCTCCCTAAAAAGAAAAGCCCAGGACCAGATGGCTTTACATCAGAATTCTACCAACCATTTAAAGAAGAACTAGTACCTATACGACTAAACCTCTTCCAAAATATAGAAAAAGAAGGAATATTACCAAGCACATTCTACGAAGCAAACATCACCTTGATCCCCAAACCAGGGAAAGATCCAACAAGAAAAGAAAATTATAGACCAATATCACTAATGAATATAGATGCTAAAATACTCAACAAGATCCTAACAAACAGAATCCAACAACACATCAAAAAAATTATACACCATGACCAAGTCGGATTTATCCCAGGGTCTCAAGGCTGGTTCAATATACGTAAATCTATACATGTAATTCAGCACATAAACAAACTTAAAAATAAAGACCATATGATTCTTTCAATTGATGCAGAAAAAGCTTTTGATAATATCCAGCATCCCTTCATGATCAGAGCACTTAAGAAAATTGGTATAGAAGGGACATTTCTTAAACTAATAGAGGCCATCTACAGCAAACCCACAGCCAATATCATATTGAATGGAGTTAAATTGAAATCATTTCCACTTAGATCAGGAACCAGGCAAGGTTGCCCATTATCTCCATTGCTCTTTAACATTGTAATGGAAGTTTTAGCCACTGCAATTAGGGAAGAAAAGGCGATCAAGGGTATCCACATAGGGTCAGAAGAGATCAAACTTTCACTCTTCACAGATGATATGATCGTATATCTGGAAAACACTAAGGTTTCTACTACAAAACTTTTAGAAGTGATCAAGGAATATAGCAATGTCTCAGGCTACAAAATCAACACCCATAAATCTGTAGACTTTATATATACCAACAATAACCAAGCTGAACAAACAGTCAAGGACTCTATTCCTTTCACAGTAGTGCCAAAGAAGATGAAATATTTGGGAGTATACCTAACGAAGGACGTGAAAGATCTCTACAAAGAGAACTATGAAACTCTAAGAAAAGAAATAGCCGAAGATGTTAACAGATGGAAAAACATACCATGCTCGTGGCTGGGAAGAATCAACATTGTTAAAATGTCCATACTGCCCAAAGCAATATATAATTTTAATGCAATTCCTATTAAAGCTGTCATACTTTAAAGATATTGAAAAAATAATACTTCATTTTATATGGAATCAGAAAAAAACTTGAATAGCCAAAACATTACTGAGCAATAAAAACAAAGCAGGAGGAATCACGCTACCAGATCTGAGACTATACTATAAATCCATAGTGATCAAAACAGCATGGTACTGGCACAAAAGCAGAGAAGTAGATGTCTGGAACAGAATAGAGAACCAGAGATGGATCCAGCTACTTACCGTTATTTGATATTTGACAAACCAATTAAAAACATTCAGTGGGGAAAAGATTCCCGATTTAACAAATGGTGCTGGGTGAACTGGCTGGCAACCTGTAGAAGATTGAAACTGGACCCACACCTTTCACCATTAACTAAGATAGACTCTCACTGGATAAAAGATTTAAACTTAAGACATGAAACTATAAAAATACTTGAAGAAAGTGCAGGGAAAACTCTGAAGGAATCGGCCTGGGTGAATATTTTATGAGGAGGACTCCCCAGGCAATTGAAGCAGTATCAAAAATACACTACTGGGACCTGATCAAACTAAAAAGCTTCTGCACAGCCAAGAACATAGTGAGTAAAGCAAGCAGACAGCCCTCAGAATGGGGGAAAATATTTGCAGGTTATACCTCCGATAAAGGTCTAATAACCAGAATCCACAGAGAACTCAAACATATTAACAAGAAAAGAACACATGACCCCATCTCAGGGTGGGCAAAGGACTTGAAGAGAAACTTCTCTAAAGAAGACCGATGCAAGATCTACAAACACATGAAAAAAAGCTCATCATCCTTAATCATCAGAGAAATGCAAATCAAAACTACTCTGAGATATCACCTAACCCCAGTAAGACTAGCCCACATAACAAAATCCCAAAACCAGAAATGTTGGCGTGGATGTGGAGGAAAGGGCACACTTCTACACTGCTGGTGGGAATGCCCACTAATATGTTCCTTCTGGAAGGATGTTTGGAGAATACTTAGAAACCTAAAAATAGACCTGCCATTCGATCCTATAATTCCTTTACTAGGTTTATACCCAGAAGACCAAAAGTCACAATATAACAAAGACATCTGTACCAGAATGTTTATTGCAGCCCAATTCATAATTGTTAAGTCATGGAAGAAGCCCAAGTGCCCATCGACCCATGAATGGACTAGCAAATTTTGGTACATGTATACCATGGAATACTATGCAGCCTTAAAGAAAGATGGAGACTTTACCTCTTTCATGTTTACATGGATGGAGCTGGAACATATTCTTCTTAGCAAAGTATCTCAGGAATGGAAGAAAAAGTATCCAATGTACTCAGCCCTACTATGAAGCTAAATTATAGCTTTCACATGAAGACTATAGCCCAACTATAGCACAAGACTATGGGGAAAGGGCCAAGGAAGGGGAAGGGAGGGGGGAGGTTTTGGTGGAGGAAGGATAATTGGGTGGGGCCACATCTATGGTGCATCTTAGAATGGGTACAGGCAATTGCACTAATGTACACAGCTATGATTTAACAATAAAAAATAAAATAAAAAAAAAATAAAACCCATTGCCATTCTTCAGATGTACTGAAAAAAAAAAAAAAAGGTCACCCCTGCTGGGCTGTGCACTCCATGAAACAAGGACTGTGTTTACTACGTTTGCCTAAGAATCCCCAGCATTCACACATGATAGGGATTCAATAAATATTTACAA
Organism: Nycticebus coucang; assembly: GCF_027406575.1. Taxonomy (NCBI): domain Eukaryota; kingdom Metazoa; phylum Chordata; class Mammalia; order Primates; family Lorisidae; genus Nycticebus; species Nycticebus coucang. The sequence continues at coordinate 30,935,991 of NC_069801.1, forward strand.
AACTAGCTGGGCATGGTGGTGGGCCCCTGTAGTCGCAGCTACTGGGGAGGCTGAGGCAAGAAGATCACTTGAGCCCAAGAGTTTGAGGTTGCTGTGAGCTGTGACATCACGGCACTCTACCCAGGGTGATAGAGTGAGACCATCTCAAAAAAAAAAAAAAAGAAAAGAAATCTTATGGAATGAATGATGAATGAATGCTGTGGACAGAGCTGGGGCTCCTTTCTCCAGGCCCCCACAGTCCACTGGATACAGCTTCCTGACTACCCTATCACACTGGGCCACAAGCCTCTATTTCATGGTGTCAAGATCACAGTACAAGAGTCAAACCTGGCCCAGAATTTTAAAGTGAGAGATTTTATCTGTACAGCTGAGGAAACAACCAGCAAAGCAAACAGACAACCTTTCTTTTTTTTTTTTTTTTTGTAGAGACAGAGTCTCACTTTATCACCCTTGGTAGAGTGCCGTGGCGTCACACAGCTCACAGCAACCTCCAACTCCTAGGCTTAGGCGATTCTCTTGCCTCAGCCTCCCAAGTAGCTGGGATTACAGGCGCCCGCCACAACGCCCGGCTATTTTTTTGTTGCAGTTTGGCCAGGGCCGGGTTTGAACCCACCACCCTCGGCATGTGGGGCAACCTTTCAAACAGGAAAAGATATTTGCATGTTATGAATCAGACAAAAGCTTGATAACTAGGATCTATAGAGAACTCAAATTAATCAACAAAAAATGACCCAACAATCCCATATATCACTGGGCAAGAGACATGAATAGAACCTTCTCAAAAGAAGACAGACGAATGGCTAACAAACATATGAAAAAAACGATCATTGTCCCTAATCATCAGAGAAACGCAAATCAAAACCACTCTGAGATACACCTAACCCCAGTGAGAATGGCCCACATCACAAAGCTGCAGGTGCTGGCATGGGTGTGGAGAGAAGGGAACACTTTCACACTGCTGGCAGGACTGCAAACTAATACAACCTTTTTGGAAGGAAGTATGGAGAATCCTCAAAGAACTCAAAGTAGACCCCCCCTTTGATCCTGTAAACCCCTTACTAGGCATCTACATAAAAGAAAAAAAATCCTTTTATCATAAGGACATTTGCACTAGACTGTTTATTGCAGCTCAATTTACAATCACCAAAATGTGGAAACAGCCTAAAGACCCACCAACCCAGGAATGCATTAACAAGCTGTGGTATATGCATACAATGGAACACTATTTAGCCACTAAAAAAGATGGAGACTTTACATCTTTTGTATTAATCTGGATGGAGGTGGAAGACATTCTTCTTAGTAAAGCATCACAAGAACAGAGAAGCAAGAATCCAATGTACTCAGTTCTAAGATGAAGGTAGTAGAGGAGCTAATACAAGGGAAGAGGGTAGGGAAATGAGCGAGTAGGGAGGGGGAGGAGAGAGGAGGATGGGGGGGTCCAATGTGTGGCATATCTCTTGGGTGTGGGACACAATTATAAGAGGGAATTTGTCTCACAAATGCAATCAGTATAACCTAATCCTTTGTATCCTCGATGAATCTCAAATTATAAAAAAAAAAAAAACTTTGAAGTAAGAGATTTTATGTATTTTTTTTCTAAACTTATATATTTAATTGACCTCGATGAATAGGAAGATGTGGCAATATTAGGCTATATTCCCATCTGGCAATAATCAAGGAGAGCTGAGTTGCTCCTGCCACCCTCTAGATGGGAACCCAAGTCTCCAGATTGCACAAGGCCCGCCAACTCCCTCTTCTTGCTCATCTCCACCACCTGCCCGGCCATGAGAAGCACTTGGGCTTATGACCCCTGCTCTGTTCCCATAATCCTACACCCACCACCCCAGACTGTGAATGTTCCCTGCATGAGGCCTGCCCAGAGCAGGGGCATAGGAAAGAGTTAGCTGAAGGAGTGAATAAAACCCAGAGGAAATGGTAGTACAGGCAGTGGTGAGACTGAGTGGAGTAAACCTGTGTGTTAAGAGAACAGAAAGCCTTCCCTGAGGAACGGGAGCACTGGATTAGACCCTCTTTAGGGATTAGTTAAGAAAAGATAATTGAGTGTACCAAACACTTTGTATTTTGTCTCATTAGCTGCTGTGATGTTTGCCATGCTTAAAGTTGGGGGTGGTAAGTAGGTTAATCTCATTGAACTGGTTTAATAAATAGAAATCCATTTTTAAACGTCTCCCAAGCATGGAAATCCACTTTGCAGTGTCCTGGCTCTGACGAGCGGCCTGGGACTCTACTGCCACCTGGTGATAATGAGTGCATATTGCAGGAAGAGTGTTCTAAAAGGAAACGCTGCAGGGTAAAGAACAGAAATTGTCAAGAACCTGGACAGAAACAACCCTGACAAAAGAAAGGGACCACGTAGGGCAGAAGTGCCTGGTTTAGAGGATAAATTAAATTTAATGCAACTTGAAACACAATTACTGAGTATTGGAGGTACCTGAGCTTCTAATCGTTAAACATAATTGTCCCCAGATTGGCTCGTGTTCTTTGTGGAAAAAAAACAATACACAGACTTTGTGTATAAAAGAAAACCCCCCTGAGAGCTTCTTCCTGTAATCATGACAGACGTGCATAATGCACTCTCCTGCAAGGGAGACAGAGGCCCAAGTCCCGAACTGCCATGTCCTTCTGCATGTGGGTGCTTCTGCTCAGCTTCAACTAATAACCAATAGCAGGCAAATACGGACCAGGCACCATGTAAAGTGCTTTTTGTACACTTTTCCTTTCTCCAGTAAATAAATGTCCATAGCAATCTTTCAGAGTCCTATCATTATCCCATTCTGAAGATGAGGAAACTGAGGCTCAATGAGGTGACAACATGTGCCCATGGTCAAAGATCTGGCCTAAATGGTAGAGAAAAGATTCAGATCTGGCTTAGGTTTTCTGACTCCACACCCTTCACCCTTTCTTTACAGTTTCCTACCTGTTGCCAGACCAACGAGTCCGCCCACCTGTCACCCAAGCCAATCAACAGTGAAGTGGATGAGAAATCAGCAGTTTCACTTTTATTTACAGAAAAGCCAGCAATTCCAGAAAACAGCAGGGATATTTCCTCAAAGAGCTGTTCTGTCCTCCTGTTTCTTTTTGTTACTTTTATTCTCACAGTAAAAGTAACTTGATCGTCATAGTATACATTAAACAGATTCCTCCTCATAGCTTACACAGTTATGCAATATCTTCCTGTCTTAAAGTGGTTATATCTGCAAAGCATTTTTTACTCCAGACTAAATTTATAGTCAACACTTTACTGGGTGCACAGAGCGCCCTGGGTCCTTGCCTGGTACTGTCAAGTCGAGTTCTCCAACTTATCTGTGACAGCAGGCCTTGGAAGTGAATAAACAATCTCCAGGTGTCAGCACATAGGCTCATCTAGCCTTGTTAGGGCCCTACATGAAATGGCCATTCAGGTTAACAGTGACTGGTAACATACCTGCTTTAGACCCATGGAGACCCCTTTGGTGTCCAGAGCCAACCTGAAATCATCATCTTCCCCTCTCATAATTTCAGCAGGTCTCTGGAAGGATTCGAAAAACACAAAGAAGCATCTTAGAACTGCCTGCCTCATACTTGGGTTCTCCTCTGCCCTTCCAGTCCCTCCTTGATCCCTACAATGACCTGACCCTCCAGAGGCTCTTCTGGGCCCCTGCTGACCCATAGGAGTCTGGCTTTGTCCTGAGCCCAGAAATCAGGCCCTAGGTCATCTCCACACAAGTTCACAGCCCATCTGGCTGCGCAGAGCCTTGTTTAGCGGCAAGCTCACAGCCTGGTCCTGTCCTCCCCAGAAAGAAATACAAAAGCCATAATTGTCCCCAGATTGGCTTGTGTTCTTTGTGGAAAGAAACAATACACAGATTGTGTGTGTAAAAGAAAAAATTACTGAAAAAAATTTCCACCTCACACTCTTTTGAACTGGGAGAAATAAGTAAACACTATTTCCCAAATCTATGTTCACTGGAAGCCTTCTTTTATTATATTTATGCAAAAACATGAGCCAAATCTCATCCTACGCTGATATAAGACACATTCGATAATAAAATGCAAACGCTGTTTGCAAAGAATTATAAAGGATCAAGTTCTGGCCTATTGTGAGGAGTAGTTTAAAATTAAGACTTTTAAGCTTCATGTATCCCAATTTTATTTTGCAATAATCCATGCCTTTAACGTACTCTGTTTATATTTGCTCCGAATAATGTAGCCAAAAATCCACTGAACATTGATTGTAAAAAGGGTAACTCATTATCTGCTTTTGCCCAGAAATAACAGAGGAAGAAAGAAAGGTGTTTGCTTGTGCTCCCACAATTCTTTGGAAATATTTGCTTTCAGACATTTTGTAATATTGTGAAGTGTTCTGCATGGGAGCTTTGTAATTTTAAAAAGATACCAAAAGGAGCAGAAACAAGACTAAGGAAGGTTTGCACCTGTAGCTCGGATCAGAGGAGGGCCTAATCTGCATACCCACCTCAAGAATTCTGGGACACAGCCCTCCAGAGGACACTGGCAGGAGGGGTATCCAGGCATGGAAGACTTGGGGATGTTTCTGGAAAGATTACACACACCAGGCCCGATGGCAATGAAAGGAATGTAGAGAACACCCACCCCACACCCCTAGTGGTGAAGATGGCACTCTGGGGAGGGTGGAGGTGGGGAGTGGTACTAGAGGAAAGTCACCATAAGTTAAAGGAGTCAGTGACCATATGCCCCCTCTAACAGTAGGGGACCACTGCTCTCTTGGTGGTTTCCAGAACAAGTCAGGAGGTCTCATTAGCACCAGGGCAGAGTCCTGAGCCCCAGCCCTCCCTGCCCCCAGTTTCTGCATGAGCCCTTGGGTGCTGTAGCCCACAGAGGGACTTGGGGCTCTCCTTCCTCATTTGGGATTCACATTCACACCCTGACTACCACCCCCATTTCTATTCCTACATCTCCACTTGCTTCCCTTTCTCTCTCATCTTCCCTTCATCCATCTTGTTCACTGATGGATGTGTTCCCATTACTACCAACATTCACATTAAAACCCTCTGACCTTTATGTTGCTCCCCCGCCTTTCCAGAGCACTTTTACTTACACAAATGCTTCTTAAACTGAACACATGCCACCCTCAGGGGCTCCCACCTGTGTGCCAGGGAGTCCGCAGAGTCACGTGACAGGCACGGCTCATCTTACTGGCATGGAAACTACCCAATGGTAAGTAACTTAAAACACTTGTCTTTGTGTTAGAAGAAATAGCATGGATATATGATGCAACAGAATGCAAAATGCACATGAATTTTTAAGCTGCAGTAAGACTTTAAGTAAATTCTGAGCTTGTGGCGGCTGCTCTGAGCTATACCCTCAAAGCCCCAGAGTACCTATTTACTCTTTTGCTTTTGTGGGAAAGTTTGAGGAGCTCTGACTTATTTTATCACATAAAATCATCACAACACAAGCCTTATTAAAAGCAAGGTTAATTTAGAGATGGAGAAATAGGAACTTGCCTATTTCTCCATCTCTAAAGAGCAGGTGTCAGGGCCTAAGGCCTGTCGGGTGTTCCAACTCCGGGCTGAGTGCTGTTTACGCAGCAAGGTACTGCCACATGCCTTGAACAATGAGGGGTCCACGGAGACAGGTAGTGGTGGGCCCAAGGCTGGGGAGGATGTTTTGAGATTTCTTAAAGCCCTCCCCTGCAACTGGCAGCTTCAAAACTCATGGACAACAACAAAAAACACTTGTACCCACTTAATCTATTGAAATAGTAAAGACTGAATAATTATTTATATGCATATATAAACTCATGGATAAGCAGGTGCTTTTTTTTTTTTTGAGACAGAGTCTCACTATGTCACCCTCAATAGAGTGCTGTGGTGTCACAGCTCACAGCAACCTCAAACTCTTGAGCTTAAGCAATTCTCTAGCTTCAGCCTCCCAAATAGCTGGAACTACAGGCGCCCACTAGAACACCAGTTATTTTGTTGTTGTTGTCATCGTTTGGCAGGCCCAGGCTGGGTTCGAACCAGCCAGCCCCACTGTTGGGGCTGGCGACCTAGCCCCTAAACTATAGGTGCCTAGCTGACAAGTGGTGCTTTGACACTAGGAAGCTTAGACCCAGCAGCTGTGGTTATGGTGTCTGCCACCATCGTTCCCGGCTCAGAGGCTAAGGGCAGAGAGGGTGGAGATGGACCCCCAGTTCTTTCTGGTAAGACTCAAAAGGCAAAAGTGGACACAGGGAAGATGGGCGGGCCAGGCCTTATTCTCAATGCCCATTGTTGTCAGGACAGCTGCTCCAGCTCCCCGACCTCTGGGCCCCTCAGGATCCTGAGTCAGCTGCTGCAGGTCAGACTAATTCCTAATGCCCAGCCCTTGCCACTTTGACACCGGGCCTGAGGTTGTGCAAGGACTCCTGTCCTGGGATCGGGAGGCCTGAGTTCTGGCCCAGTTTCTCTAAAAAGAATTGTACAATTTGGGCTGCTGCCTTCCTCTCTGTGGTCTGATACATGGGGCTCACTCTAGCATAGTGGTTGAACCCAGGGGTTCTGGAGCCAGAATTCCAGTTGTTCCGTTAACTAGCTGTGCGGTCTTGGGCATGTCATGCCTGTGCCCAGTCCCCTCAGCTGTACACGGAGGTATCATCCATGCCCAGCTCAAAGAATTGTTAACCCACATGAGACACTTGGAACTGAGGCTGGTACTAAGGCAGTGCTCAATAATGGTGAGTTGTGACTATATAAAAGAGTGCTTTTTGATATTTTTGATCTCATAGCACACTTGAACCTATAGTTAAACTTTCATGGCACACTTAAATTACATTGATTAAAAAAAAAAAAAGAATATACTTACTACGCTTTGAACATCTTTTGAAAATAATCTAATGAATGATCTTTAAAATTTTTCACGGCACACCTAGGATCCTCTCCCACATACCGGTTGAAAATCACTGCTACAAAAAATGAGTGTGAGGAAAGGTGGAGTGGCCCCTGGGGAGCCCACCTGCCTTTGCACACTGCAGCTCCGATTGATGGATGGGAGGGGAGCCCACACACAGGGGAGGCACCTGCTAGGCCAGACTTAAACAGCTCCGGTTTGTTTTGTGCATAGTTGGTGGCAAAGTGGGGGCCACTGCTACCTCCCCATCTTTCCAGGACAGGGTGGGAAAAGGTCCCATAAGGAATCACCAGGGCCCAAGGCCTCTTCAGTTCATTGTCCCAAGTGCCTCTCCTGCAACTGCCCAGGGCTCACATCCTACCCGTGAGCACTTGCTCAACAAAGACTTCATGTGCATCTTCTCTGGGCCAGGCATCAGCAGGGGACAGCCCTGTGAGTGAACCCAGACACAGTCCCTGTTGTCATGAATCTCAGAGGCCAGAAGACAGACAACAGATAAATATTCAGTGAAACAACAGGGAGGGGAAAAAGGCGTGTGAGGTATTTTAGACAAGGCAGTTAGAGAAGCCCTCTCAAATAGAGAAACAGGGACATATTTATTATATATGTAATATCTATGATAGTGTGAAATTATAAGTAATATTTATTAAGAAATTAAGAAACAGGCAATATAGGATTATCTCTGTGAAGAGCATTCCCAGCAGCCGAACCAGCATGTGCAAAGGTCCTGAGAATGGAACAAGCTGGGCACTTGCCTTTTACTCTCACTATGAGAAGGTAGATTACCCTTTAAAGGAGACAAAATAGTAGCTATTGATTGTGTTTATTAAATTCAAACCTGATAAACCAGGAATCCAAAGGGTCCAAGGCCGCTGACCACCCTAGAATCTCTTCCAATTCTCTAGAGACAGAAAAAAAAACCAAACAAACAATAGATTGCATAGTAGCCCAAAGGATATTAAAAGCCTTGTTTTTATTATTACAAAAGAAAAAAAAGCATGAACAAACACAGCTGTTCATGCTGAACAGTTGCATTTAATGTACAGATCACAGAGGCAGGTAACTCAGAGGCTCTTAGTAGCAAATGGAGAAATCAAAACAAAATAAGTTAAAAAGAAACACAGCAAAGAAGAGAATGTTCCTCCTACATCAGCTTTTTCAAACTGCTTCAGGGCACCCCGGAGGGTCCTGTGAAACGCCGGGCACACATTTGCTGGCATCTCCGATGCAGGTGTGGCCCCACCCAGGCTTTCTTCTTCAGCCTCCTGGGAACTCAGATCATCACAATTCAGAGACGGCTGCCCATGAGGAAGCAGGGACCGTGGGTGAGATGCTTGTGTTGTCTTATTTAATTCACAGAAATTCCTGGGAAGCAGGGATTATTTTTTCCATTTTAGAGATAAGAACACTGAGTCCCAGAGAATTTAAGAAACTTGCCTGGAGATATGCAGTTTAAAGTAACTTGAAACCTGGCCATTTCAGAAGAGTTATAAGGTCTTGGTTAATAGTGAAAAGACTGGCCCAAGATGGGACATTGAGATGTTGAGGCTGAGCCTTGAAGAGAGGAAGGGAGAAGGAAGCAACATTACCCAGCACTTACTAGGGACCAGGCACAAAACCAGGCAGCTTTGTCCTGGTCTCATTCAAACCTCATAATTACACCGGTAAGACAAGGCTTGCTAGTCCTACATGAAGGATGGGGAAATGGGAGCTCAGAGGGATAGGTGCTCTCACCAAGGTTGCCAACTGGTAAGTAGCAGGGCCCAATTCCAACCCAGGTATACCTGGCTCGGGAGCCCATGGCACTGCTGCACCTGTCCATGGAGGCTGGTGTGCTGGGATCAGCCTGTCTTGGGAACCACAGCACCTGGGATGTGGCCCAGGTTTCTAGGCACTGTCTGTGTGACCATGGGCCAATTGCTCCCCTCTCTGAGTCTCAGTTTTCCTCACCCATAAAATGGAGGATGGGCAAGGTGACCTCCAATGCCCCCTTGACAGTAAGCCCCTGAGTTTATAAGAATTGAAAAGCCTTTTCCCTTAGCCTCACTGCTCTCCCAAATGCAAGAAGGGTCACCAGCAGCTCTATTGGATCCAGTCACAAAAATTCAGCCAGGGTTCTTGTTCTTGCCACATCTGCTCAAACCGGCTGGGTCCTATCTGGAAATACAGCCTCAGTATGTGCCACCAGGGTCCTGTCAGCACACAAAGGATATAGGCTTTATTAGGTTGGGCTCATTCATCTTCCCTTGGATGGATTATCCAAGGCATCTGCCCAGTGAATGAAACTATGCTAGTTCTTGGTACATAAAATAAAATTAAAACAAAAAAACCCCAGACCAAGACTGGTCATTTGCTGGCTCCTGCTGGCCTGGGCGGAGGAGAGAGAGCAGCAAAATCCCTACTGTGTGTCCTCATCCACCTCTCTGAGATCATGGAAGGGGGGTCCTCCCACATAACCCCCCAAGTGTGCCCAGTCACCACCCGGTTCCCTCCATCTGGTTAGCTCTCAGCCCCAGATTCTCTCCACCCTCCCCTGCATGGTAGCCAGAGGGATCTCTGCTGGATCACATCTGTTGCATGCTGCAAATCCTTCATAGACTCCCAAAGGCCAACAGAATGAATCCCTTAGTGTGACATTTAAAACCTTCATGACCCGGTCCTCATCGGCCTAAATGGATGCATTTCCAACCACCCTCCTCCTCCTCGCCCTCACCTCCACGCCAGTCATCTGCTTCTCCTTCCCGTCTGGAATTCCCAGCCCTCCCCACTTCGTACCTTCATTCAGGTATCCTCCTCCCTGACACCCCAGGGAGGTCACAATCCTTCCCTTCTCTCCATTCCCAGGGGATACTTTCTATGGGCCATGATTTATTTAATTCCACACCTCGGGTACCTGGCTCTGAGCCTGACGTTCAGAATGGGTGTACATGCATATTTGATGCTGAATGGAAGTTCGGCATCTCATTCTCTCATGGACCAGGGATTTTTTTTTTTCCATCTAGAATGTCAAGTTGCCCAAGAAAGCTCTGTCCGTCACCCCAAGTGCTGCTGCCCACACGGCAATGCCTCCCAACATCCCCTTCACCCACGTACATTTGTCTTGCCAGCTGGGTGCCCAGAATGCTCGCTCCCTCATCCCGCTCCTCCCCGGCTCTGGGAGGACACTGAGCCTCCCCCTCTTCTCCTCTGTCTGTCTCGAACCCTGGGCTTCTCTGTCCAGGGGCAGGCCGGAGAGGAGCAGGCTGAGAAGCATGTGGGTGGAGGACGTGAGAAGTTGCCGTAACAAGTTCCTTGAGACACAAGCTCTATTCTAGAAAAGGTGTAAAGCCAGTAAGATCCAAACAAGGACAAGGCGTCCAAACGGGAGGCCCAGACAGCGCGTCAAATGACAAGATGGATCTATAGATACTGCTGGGGGGTCACTGTGCACGACTGTGAGGTGAGAAGCTGAGATGGAATCCAGGGTGTGCGCCCTGATCCCATGGTGGCAACCCAAAAACCAGGCGCTCCAATGCCATGGGATCCGTGGAGGGAGAGGACCCTGGATTATTTTTACCTTTATCTTTAAACTTTTATACTAACTGGTGGATTTTCATTTCTTTTTTACAAAGAGCATAAATTTTTATGTTCAGAAAAACGATAATGATATTTCCATATTGAAAGAAGAGGAGGAAGAGGAGGAAAGCAGAGAGAAGAGAAAGAGGGAGAAAAGCTAAGCCAGAGACAGATGAAGACAGAGATACCTGCCCCCAAAAGATGCTCTGAGCGGGCGGCGCCTGTGGTTCAAAGTGGTAGGGCACCGGCCCCGTATGCCAGAGGTGGTGGATTCAAACCCAGCCCCAGCCAAAAACTGCAAAAAAAAAAAATGCTCTGAGCTTCTCTTTCAGGATTTTTCAGCCCTCACGAGGTGCCCACTGCCCAGGGTGGCTACAGTGATCATGATTCCCGGGCTCACCTGGCCCTGCTCTCTTCTAGGCCCCCCGCTTCCTTCCGGCCCCTAGCACTCAGCTGTGCCTCCAGATCACAGCCTCACCCTGGCTTCGGCCAAAGTTAGAGTGATCAGCAAGGCTGTTAGCTCATCTTACTCTGCACAAAACACCAGGACAGAAACCCAAACCCTTATCCCTGGTCCCTACCTGGGGAGACTCACGCCATGACACTGCACCAATGGCCGGCTTGGCATCATCTGCAAATGGCTTCTATTAAGGCACAGATGGGAGCCCACAGTGGATGGGTTGAGTTGGCTAAAGCCTTGTTGTGAATCTACCGGGCTTCCACACAGAGGCAGCAGCAAGGTGCCATTCCCAGTGTATGTCCCGGCCACTCTAGCTGCAGTAGCCTCTCGCCCGGTTATCTAGCTTCTCCACACCTCTATTTCCTCACCTGTAAAGTGGGGGTGTTGATAATATTATAATAATGCAAATAAAGTACTTAACACAGTGCCTGGCACACAGTCAGGAGGCACTTGAGAAATAATAGTTATTATTATTGTAGGCAGAATTGTTCTAATCCTGTGGCAGGTAGGTTATAGACTCAGCCAAGGCCATTGGCAGTCCTGCGAACAACAGGAGCTTTGCGTCCTCATCTGTTACCATTAGGAGGCTGGCAACGCCTGAGGGACTCTGATGGAGGGAAAATCGATTGGGGTTCATGTGCAGGGTAAAGAACTGTATTTGTCATGGGAGGATTTTTGCACAAGAGAAACATGAAGGGTGCTTTCAGCTCATCCTCTTTCCTCCCTGAAAACATCCATCCTTATTAAAAACATAACAAGGAGGCTGGTTCCCACCTTTGTCATGCATGGCTGGTTAGGGAGCAGGAGATGCCAAGGAAAAGGAGGAGGAGAAAGAATTCATCTGTCCATCAAGGCCAATGCCTCCAAGGAGCTCCCAGGAGAGCAGCCTGTGCACGTGCACATGATAAGCAACAAGAGCACTCCAGTGGGTCACCCGCCTGGGACCAGGGGGCCCTGGACATTGACAGGGTTCCATGGACCTCCACCATATCCCAGCTATGGCTCTCAACTCTGCCACACCAGTGTTTCCTGCCTGCATCAGACAGCCCCATCCATGGGTCAGGACCCAATTCTTCATTCAGTTCACAAATCTGTGGGGATGCCTGCTGAGTGCTGGGAGAGACAGAGATGAAACGGACGCAGCTCCTAGGTGGAGGGACGGGGTGGAGGCACAGGTCCTCTATTCAGTGAGATGTGGCATGTGCACAAATAAACCCAAGTCATGTCAATCTGGCATGTCACTCTTCTGCTGAAAAATATTCTCCCTATTACCTGCATGACAGTGTCCAAACGTCTAGGCCTGGCATCCAAAGCCTCTCACAGTCAGCCATAACTGACCTGCTCCACCTCATGCCAGCCCCGTTTCCCCTCCTCTCTCGCCACTCCGCCTCCTCTATTCCAGCCACGCTGAGCATCACCTTGTTCATGCCTCTGGGTCTTTGCCCAGGCCATACTCTTCTCCATTTAACAAACTCCCATACCTCTTTCAAAATCCTGTTCAAATGCCCACTCCTCCATCTATCTTCTCAAGCAATTCTGCAAAATTTTGGTCTTTTTCTATGTCTGTGTTCCCACAACATTGGGTGAAATGCCCTTTTGTATATTCTTATATGTTCATTTTTCCCATTAAGGTGCGAGTTCTTTGAAAGCAAAGTTGACATCTTATTAATATCTTAATTATACAATAGTACCTGGCACACGGTGAAGTCTTAGTAAATGTCTGTCTAATAAAATATTGTTGGACGATAAATACAAGAAAGATGAGGCGGCACCTGTGGCTCAGTCGGTAAGGCGCCGGCCCCATATACCGAGGGTGGCGGGTTCAAACCTGGCCCCGGCCGAACCGCAACCAAAAAGTGGCTGGGCGTTGTGGCGGGTGCCTGTAGTCCCGGCAGCTCGGGAGGCTGAGGCAGGAGAATTGCTTAGGCCCAGGAGTTGGAGGTTGCTGTGAGCTGTGTGATGCCACGGCACTCTGACGAGGGCCATAAAGTGAGACTCTGTCTCTACAAAAAAAAAAAAGAAAGATGTATTTCTTAGCCAGACATGAAGGCAGGCACCTGTAGTCTCAGCTACTCAGGAGGCTGAGGCAGGAGGATCTCTTGAGCCCAGGAATTTGAGTGAGCTACAAAGATGCCACTGCATGCTACCCTGGGTGACAGAGTGAGACCTGGTCTTTAAAAAAAAATCATAACGAAAAGAAAAAAGAGTACTTTCTGTGTTTATGTACAATGATCAGCTTCCCTAGAAGTAAGAAAAATGCAAACTGTAACAAAACTGAGTTGCCATTTTCACCTAATGGATTAGCAAAAAGTGTAAAAGATTGATAATATCCAGTTCTATTGAAGATGTGAGAATATAGACTGGTGGGAACACTGAAAGTTTTTGGAAAGAAATATGACACCATCTATTAACAGTAGAATGTGTAGACCTATAAACTCCTCCATCCCACTATGATGAATTTATCCTACAGAAATAAAAGCACCAGCATATAAACACTAGTCATTTATTGTGGCTGAATAAATTACCCCAAAGCTCAGCAGCTTGGAACAACATACACTCACTATCTCATCACTCTGTGAGTGAGGATCCTAGCCTCAGGCACTAGCTCAGGGTCTTTCACTAGACTACATGTCCACTGGGGCTGCAGTCATCTGAAGGCTCAACTTGGGAAGGATTTGTTTCCAAGTTTACATGGTTATTGGCAGGATTCAGTTCCTCCAAGGTTTTTTTGAACATAAGTCCCCGTTTCCTCACTGGCAGTGAGGGGAGGTGTGGGGGTGGGTTCTGTGAAGCAAAGCCCTTTATGTCTCACTGGCCATTAATTTCATTGAATGTACCCCAATCCAGGAAGAACTTGCTAAATCAGAACCACATGGCTGGAGCTAGCCCCAGCTCAGAGGGGCCTCCCACAGAAGGGAGATTAGAGCCAAATGGCTGGATGAGGGCAAGACATTTTTGTTAGTAGGTAAAGGTAAACCACAGAAAGTTAGTCCTTCAAATGCTCTCTCTGATCTGAGGCAGACTCCAAGCTGGGCCCTGGGCAAGGGGTGAGGCTGAGGCCCAGCTCCCCACCATGGTGCAGCCTCTGGTCTTGTAAGGGTTATGAGAGCTGTGTCAGACCATTCCAGAACAGGACGGTGTGGGTATAAGGGAGACAGAGCGTCAAGGATGGTTACACAAAGAGGAGACATGAGAACTAGGTTTTGAAGAGCAAGTGGGAGTCTGATGGAAAGAGAGGGAAGACAGACACTACACACAGAGGCAGCAGCGTGTGCAGAGACAGGACGTCGGACCCGGCAGCTCTGTGTAGCTGGGACTTGAAGGAGGCAAGGCAGAGGGGAGGGGAAAAGACTGGCGGGAGGCCAGAGAGGAGAGGTAGGCCAGGGCCAGCGGGGAGGGAGTTTGCAAGCTAAAATGTGACAAGGATACATCATTGTCACTTACACACCTATGGCCCAATAAAAATGGTTGGCAACCAGCCTGAGCAACATAGCAAGATCTCATCTCTACAAAAAAAATAGAAAAATTAGTCAGGCATGGTGGCACATGACGACAGTCCCAGCTACATAGGAGGCTGAGGCAGGAGGATGGCTTGAGCCCAGGAGTTGAGGCTGTAGAGATCTATGATGACAGCCCTGCACTCCAGCCTGGGAAACAGACCAAGACCCTGTCTTAAGAAAAAAAGATGATTGGAGAAGTGTAACCGCTGGAGAGAGAGATGGAGGTAGGTGGGCAAGGGAAGGCATCCCTTACATTTACTTACATCCTTCCGGAGTTTTTCTAGCAAGTCTGTATTATTATTATATTTTTCAGTATTTTAAGCCTTCTCTCTTGGTGAGGTTCACAAATCACTGTGTCAGTCCCTTTTGTGTTGCCATAAGGAAATACCTGAAGCGGGGTAATTTTATGAGAAAAGAGGTTTGCTTAGCTCATGAATCAGCAGACTGTACAAGCAGCGTGGCAGCAGCATCTGCTTCCGATGAGGGCTTAAGGAAGCTTCTGGTCTAGGCAGAAGGAAGGTGAAAGGGGAGCAGGTGGTCTCATGGTGAGAGCAGGAACGTGAGAGAGGGAGGAGGTCCAGCCAGGCTCCTTTAAACAACCAGCTGTTGTGTGAACTAATAAAGTGAGAATCACTCATTAAGGTAGGAAGGGCACAAAGCCATTCATGAGGGATCCGCCCCCAGGACCCAGACACCTCCCATCCGCCAGGCCCCAGCTCCAACACTGGGGGTCAAATTTCAGTGTGAGATTTGGAGGGGCATCTAAACCCTATGACTAACAATCCCTGCTGTTTACTGAGGGCTTACTCTTCCCAGGGCTTTATGCAGACCGTTCTATTTAATCTCCCATGCACCCTCTGAGAAAGGCTAAATTATCCCCATTTCCCAGATGAGAAACTGAAGGCCGAGGGTCACACACACATTCTGGAGAATGAGCCAGAATTTGAAACTGGGTCTGCCTGACCCCAAAACCTGTACATCTCACTGCTATGCCCCATGGCCATCTGGTTAGCACAGATGACAGGGAAGCAAGTTCATCACTTTCACAGACACTGTGAGGCTGAAAGACAAAGCGAATACTTAGGACGGTGGAATCAGATTCAAACCATCTGCATCGGCTGGTGCCCTGGGCACAAGACCAGCGTGCCCGGATGGAACGTCTCGGGCACAGACGTAAAGAGCCAGACCTGGGAGCAAGTCCCTGCCCAAGGACAGGTAGGAGATGTGTAGCTGACCCAGGGTGAGAGCACCCTGCTGCTGCTCCCAAAGCCTGGGTCTTGGGCCAAACGGTCAGACTAGGAAGTCCTCGTCCCACTTGGGGTGTCTGGGCAGCCAGTCACTGGACATGTGCTCCATCCAGGCTGACTTCAGCCCATGGCCTTAGAGGACTATTATTCTCCCGTCTCTTCTGTCCTCACATCATCCCCTCTGGTTGTCCTGATAAAGCTGGAGCCGGCCCTGAACTACCCCAACCAAGAGGCCAGATGGAGGCAAGGCCAGAGCTCACAGGGAGGTGTGACCTCAGGACATTGCCCTGCCTGGGTGTTTCTAAGTTTTCTTAAGCTGCAGACCCTTTTCTGTGACAGAAATCTTATGACGAACCTAGGATGTGAAATACGTGAGGTAGGAAGTTCTGGTCGAAACCAGGTGGGGGCTGGACTCCTGCTGGTCCCCACGCCCCTCTGAGAGACCTGTGAAGGGCCCACTGAACACAGAGTGAAGCCCACCAAGCTAGATCACGTCAAAAGGCCCCACCAGAAGGTCCAGGCCGAGCCCTCCTGAATAGAATTGTGCCCTTACAAAAGGGACCTGCAGAGCCTTCCACCCCTTCCTCCACGGGAGGGCACAGCACAAAGATGCCACCTACGAACCAGGAATGGTGCCCTCACTGGACACCCAACTGCCAGCACCGTGCTCTCTTGGCCTTCAGGACTGGAAGAACTAAATTTCTGCTGTAGAAGAGCCACCCAGGGCTTAGTGGGTAGGGCGCCGGCCACATACACCAAGGCTGGCGGGTTCCAACCCGGCCTGGGCCTGCTAAACAACAATAACAATTGCAACAACAACAAAAATATTCAGGCATTGTGGCGGGCGCCTGTAGTCCCAGCTACTTGGGAGGCTGAGGCAAGAGAATCACTTAAGCCCAAGAGTTTGAGGTTGCTGTGAGCTGTGACGCCACAGCACTCTATCCAGGGCGACAGCTTGAGACTGTCTCAAAAAAAAGAAGGAAAAAGAAAAGCCGCCCAGTCTAGTGTATAGACAGTCCGCGATGTAAACAGTGCTTTCACATGATCTTTTTCTTTATGGTGATATAAATGCACTACACTTTCAGTAGAAACTGTACTTCAAGTAACCGCCCCACGACCATCCTGTTATTCACTTTCAGTATAGGATTCAGTAAATTCCATGAGAATACTCAACACTTCATTATAAAATAGGCTTTGCGTGAGACAATTTTGCCCAACCATAGGCTAACGTAAGCACTCTGAGCACGTGTAAGGTAGGCTAGGCTGAGCAGTGACACTCAGGAGGTTGGGTGTTTAAACGCATTTTGAACTGACAATATTTCCAACTTATGATGGGCTTATGAGGGTGTAACCCTACCGTAAGTCGAGGAGCATCTGTATTCTGTTACAACAGCCTGAGCAGGCTAAGACAGGCACCAGCTCAGAAATGTTATGATCCCTTAATTCCGGTGAATTATCACAGAACAAACTAATACATATATCTATACTCATAGATAATACTGAGTATTATCTATGCACTGGGCACTAAACTGAGGGCTTTATACAGATTCTCCTCACCGCATACCTAGGAAGCATGTGCTGCTATATAGCAGAGACTGCCAACTGCTCACCAAACTCCACTCTCCTCTTCCTCTAATTAGAATTAAAACTAGACCCAAGGCTATACTTCCCAGCTTCCCCTGCCATGAGGTGAGGCCTTGGGAACACGTTCTGTTCAACAGCATGTGAGCAAGGGCAGTGCCCGCCACTTCCAGGCAAGGGCGGATAAGGGAGTAAGCCAATTCCCCGTTCTCTTTACCTCCCATCCTCTGGCTGGAACCAGGCCCACCAGAACCACCATGGAAGCCCAGTGCTGAAATATAGGATTTGGATCCTTAGATGTACCCAGGGTCGGGCAGTGCCCTCTGCTAACTTAGAGCCCACCTGACCTATACCGTTACCCAAAAGGGAAAAATGTCTATTCAGCTTGCATCACCACAGTGAAGGTATCTAGGTGACAGTGGTGTAGACTTACCATATTCCCTCTCTTTTTTTTTTTTTAGACAAAATCTCACTTTGTCACCCTCTGTAGAGTGCTATGGCATCATAGCTGACAGCAATCTCAAACTCTTGGGCTCAAGTGATCTTCTTGCCTCAGCCTCCCGAGTAACTGAAACTGCAGGTGCTCACCACAACACTCAGCTATTTTTTAGATAGGGTTTTGCTCTTGCTCAGGTTGATCTTGAACTCCTGAGCTCAGGCAATCCACCCCCTTGACCTCCCAGAGAGTGAGGATTACAGCAGCCATTGCACCCAGCCATAGTCCCATTTTTCAGAGAGGTAAAGTCAAAAGGATTAAATAACTCTCTAACTCACCCCTCTAGAGGGACAGGCAGAATGTGGAGCCAGTCAGTCCAGGTCTAAGGTCACTCACCTCCCACATGTTAAAACGTGGAGGACCGAGGATGGCCTTCAGCGTGAGGGGATGAACAGACTGTGGTTCAGCCACAATGGAATATTATTCAGCAGTAAGAGGAATGAGCCGCCAAGCCCTGGAAGGACACAGAGGACCTTCACATGCGGTCGGTCGCTAAGTGAGAGCAGCCAATCCAAGCCAGCCCTGGACTGTGCGATTCCTACTCTACGGTGTTGATGGAAAGGCAAAACTGTGGAGAGAGCAGACAGAAGTGGTTTCCAAGAGTTAAGGAAAAGGAGGAGGAGGACGAAGGACGGCTGGCAGAAGGGTCATGGCGGGATCTCAGCTATTGTGCACCGGCGAGGGGCCCTTTTCCAACTGGAACTTTAGCCTGGAAGTGAGAACAATGTAATCTAAAAATTTGTGTCCTCATAATAATTTGAAATAAATTTAAAAAAAGAAACCTTGACCAGGCGAGGTGGCTCACACCCGTAATCCTAGCACTCTGGGAGCCCGAGGCAGGCGGGTTGCTTGAGCTCATGAGTTCAAGACCAGCCTGAGCAAAAATGAGACCCTGTCTCTACTAAAAATAGAGAAACTGAGGCAAGAGGATCGGTTGAGCCCTAGTTGGAGGTTGCTGCAAGCTATGATGCCACAGAACTCTCTATGACACGATGGGACTCTACCCAGGGCAACAGCTTGAGACTCTGTCTCAAAAAAAAAAAAAAAAAAGAAAGCTCATATACCAAAAATAAATAAATAACAATGAATGGGAGATAAAGAAACAGAGATAGTAAGTATAGATAAGTCTTTGTAAAAGTTTGCCATGATCCAACAGAGAAGGATGATGAGGGTGGATGGTTTCAGGGGGCAGGAAGGGATGGTGCTCAGGGCACAAGGGGACAGAATGGCCGTGGGCAGAGTGGGGACCTTCCTCCTGTTGTGGGCAACAAAAAGGAAGACAAAGGCAGTATCGGCGTGAAGATGATAAATTCAGGGGTAAAAGAGAAGTGGGTTTCTCTTGTCCCCCCTCCCCACTCCCCGCTGAGAGAGGACAGATGGGAACAGTGTGTGAGCTTTGAGCAGGAAGGAGATGTGTTTGTTTTTGTACTACTGGAAAGTGTTGAATATCCACTTGTAGTCTGTGGCCGTAAGTTAAGAATAAACCTTCCCACCCACCCTCCAAAAAGAAAAGGAGGGATGCGTAGGTGGACCACAGAGGGTTTTAAGGCAGTGAAACTAATCTTTGCCCCTTGATACATGACAGGGTGCGTTTGTCAGAACCTGCACAGGGAGAGAGCTCTAATGGAAACTGAGGACTCTAGTTAATATCACGCACCAGTCTCGGGACATTGTAACAAATGTCCCAGGCTAATACCAGATGTAAATAGTAAGGAACGCTGGTGGGAAGTGGGGACAGGGGAACTCTCCTTACTTTCTGGTCAATTTCTCTGTAAACCTAACACTTTTCTAAATAAGTAAAGTCTATAAATTTAAAAATAGAAATATAGCTTCAAAAAGACCTCACTATGAAAAAAATTAATACACATTCTTCCTAGTAAAGTATCACAAGAATGGGGATAAAGTATTCAATGTACTCAATACTAATATGAAACCAACAGGTAAACAACTACAAACCCACATGCCACAGTTATAGGCTCAGTGTCCATAGCTCAGTGGGTAGGGCGCCAGCCACATGCACCAAGGCTGGCAGGTTCACACCCAGCCCCCACCTGCTAAACAATGACAACTACAACAAAAAAATAGCCAGGCGTTGTGGCGGGCGCCTGTAGTTCCAAATACTTAGGAGGCTGAGGCAAGAGAATCACTTAAGCCCAAGAGTTTGAGGTTGCTGTGAGCTGTGACAGCACAGCACTCTACTGAGGGTGACATAGTGAGACTCTGTCTTAAAAAAAAAAAAAAACACACACACACAACTATAGTCTAGCAAGGGGGAGAAAGGAGATGGGAGGCAATTGACGGGATCTCACCTAGTATGCACAACATGAGGGTATTCAGCACACTCCCTGGGTGAAGGGCTCAATTACAACTTGAACTTTACCTTAGAAATGAAAACAGTGTAACCTAAACATTTTTACCCTCATATCAATCTGAAATTTAAAAAAAAAATTAATAATGTTTGTTTTGCCATGTGCCAGACGCCTTGATCAGTACTTAATTTCCCTAACCAACCTAGATGTAGGGACAGGATTATCCCATTTTTCAGATGAGGCACAGAGGCCAAGTAATTTGCCCAAGCCAGGACCAAACTCTTTTTGTTTTGCTTCCCACTACCCTCCCTCCCCAAGACCTGTCCCCCAACCCTGCCCTTCCCTGGATGTTTGCCCTCCTCAAGGCAAAGTGACCCATCCCCATCCTGCACCCTGGAAGAGCAAGCAGGTTACCACGTGCCAGGCACCTATCCATGTGAGCCATGGCAAGGAAGGCTCATGACAGCTCTGTGACGGGGACCCCAAGGTCACCCGACCAAGCAGACCTCCAGACTCCCTGTGTAATGCTGTCTCCTCTGCAGAGCACGCACTCAGAATACATGAGTCTCGGTGCCACTCCACTCCCCCATGCACACACATACATCTGTGAGTACAGTGCACACACATGAGAACACTCATGTACCACACACAGGAATGTGCCCAACACACACACACACACACCCATCCATTTTGTCATTTGACCCTCAAATAGACAGGCTTTGCACTTTCAGGGGCACTGGGCCCTTCAGCCCCGTGCACAATTTAGCATTTCCCAAAAACTGAGGATCATTTGGAGCCATTTTTTTTCCTGGAGATTGTCCAAAATCTCCTTCAACATGCATAACACACCTGCACATTAACAAAGGCATCACTTTCTCCACTTTATGTAACCCCCGAAGGAGAACTAAAGGAATGTATCAAATTCTTAATTTAAAAAAAAAATCCCCGGTGCTTGTCATGGTAAAGAGGCCATTTAGTATGTTAGAGGTGTGATGAAGAAAGTGCCGCCTGAAAAACATTCATCTGACCGGCCACAGCTCCTGGGATGCTGGGCCTCCCCAGGAAAGAAATAGAACTTGATCCAGTTTGTATCTAAAAGGAATAAATGAGATGCAGGGGCAGCTGGCGTCTGACTGTCAGGCCTGCGGACCATCCATTACCTGGTGGCATGGTGAGATGATTCAAACCCACTGAGCTGTATGAAACGCGCTGACTCTATTCTACCGAAAGTGACAAGGACAGTGCTGGGGACCGAGGAGCAGCCTCACGCTGCTGATGCCTTCAGGAATGAGAGAACCTGGGTCCTCAGTCCCTCCCCTCCGGAAGGGTTCACCCACATTCTGGAATCGGTCAGGCCCAACCACTGCTGGCTGGGTGACCCCGGGCATGCTGCCTAACATCTCTCAGCCTTTGCTTTCTCCTCCGAAAAAGATGGGCAAATAATTGCAGGGCCAAATAAGATAATGTACACTGTGGCACATGGAAACACTCAACAAACACCAATGATTTTGTGACGGTCATTACTTGAGAGCTAATGATATTCTTACAGATTATCTCACCCAATCCCTTCCTTATCTGGATGGGAAAATGGAAGCTCTAAGAGAAAGGACCCTTCCAAAATCACACAGCAAGTTGGAAGATCTGGGACTGGAACCCAGGTCCCTGTTTCTCAGACCAAGGCTTTCTCTATTGTACATAGCTGTCATATTCCAAGAATATCTTGAGAATGTAAAAAATATTCCAACAGCTATGTGAGTTATAAAAAGGAAGCTAGGCCAGGAATAAGCACAGGCCAGGATGTTCCATTCCACCGGGCAAACTGGAGTCCTGCTCAGTTGCCCTAAGGGCTGGAGTGTGCTCAGCCCCTCTGTGGGAGGAAAGGGTTGACAGAAGGTGGGGAGTGTGGTGGGGAACCACTTCTGCCTATGTCAGACATCTCCACTCCTGGAGAAGCTGGCAGGAGGAGAGGTGGTTGGGCCACCAGCCCTACCACCCAGCTCTACAGCAAGGGTGATGGTCACCCCTTTCTTAGACTCCCTTCCAGAAACTAGCCGTTCTCCACTCAGGCCATGCAGTGGGCCCCTCCAGCTTCAGGACTAAGTCAGACACTGGGTCTTTGCAGGCCTTCTGCAGACATTGGAAGACCATGACCACAGCCTATTAGACAGTGCCTGTTGGTAGAAGTGACATACACTCACAGGCTCCCAAAATCACTCCTCCACGTCCCTGTCTGAGCCCCAGAGAGGGTCCCGTCTGTTCCTTCTGTGTGTGCAGCATTGAAGTGCTAAGGCTCCTTCCTGTGAGCAGGAAAGTGACAGCACCTAGGCACATACCCTGGGCAGGCTGGGTGAGTTGGGGAGGGCATGCTTAGCCTTTGTTCCTTTACTAAGGGTACCCATGGCCCTGGGCAAGATCAGCTGGGTTCTATATCATGTGACCCATCGTCACCTCAGCCCCACCTGGCCACAGCTGACTGGTTAGGGAGGGGACACACTTGACTCCATCAGCTGGCCAGCCATCCTATGCCAAGCTAGCCACAGCCATATTAGGGAAGATTTGAACTTAGATATTAAAAGGCCATTTCGGGGCAGGCTCTGGAGCCAACTTGCTGGCAGGAGACAGGGTGACAGGGACAATGGCAGTATTAGAGAGTGACGTGATCTCAGAAGGCTGAAGGAGGACCAGGAACATGTGCAGGCCGCCTTTAGGCGAGGATTTACAGGGTGCGATGGAGTGATGGGTGTCAGTCAGTGCTGATGAAGGTGGACAGAGAATCCCAAAGGGACCGCTGGAGAGTAATGGGGCAGGGATTCGGACCAGACATTCACCTGGACAAGAGGCAATATTAGTTCGGTTCCTCTCCCCAGCATGGTGGGAAGACTCCAGCAAAAGTTCAGCAGGAGACCCTAGAATGTACAGCCTGGTATTGTACTTTCTATGGGCGTGGGCTTCAGAAAGAGAAGTGACAGACCACAATGGCATCCACCAGGCAATGATGGCTGAGTGTATTCATAGGAGGCTGATGATTCCTAGGAGAGGAGATAAACACCAGCTAGAAAAGGAGCAGGTCCCTGAGGTTGAGATCTGGTGGAAATAAGAGCAATTCCCAGGAGCAGACCCACCCACAGGCTCCAGACCACTTCCTCCTTACCTGTGGAAGCTGCTGATAGATGCACTTGGGTGATGTTTTTTCTTGTGGATGGTAGTGGAGACAGGGGAGTTAAGTATCTGAAAATGCACAGAAACACAGCCTGCTGTGCTTAGAATGAAGACTGGCAGGATGGCGTGTGGTAGGCTGGGAGGGCATTTACAATGCAAAGCTGCTGTGGGTGATCAGGCTGCAGGAGGGCTATAAGAATGCCCTAAACTCTCACTGCAAATGAAGTGAATTGCAGAGGACAGCAACAGCCAGGCCCTTGGCATTAGGTGTCCATGTAGCTATGTCCACCACATTGAGGTCATATCCACAAAACTGGAAGCTTCTGGGACTGGAAATAGCCAAGCCCATCCCCAAGAGCTAAACCACAGTGTCCAATACACAGCAGGATCGGGCACCTGGAGACTATGCCCCAGCCCCCCAAATTCCACAGTCCTCCAGCCACCGGTGAAGAACCTGCTCAAATGGGCAACCTGCTTACTCTCACCCCAGGTTTGGTAGGGCCCTAGGACAACTGGGAGATCAGCATGGGCCAGAGAAGGGAGACACACAAGCCCAGTGAGTCCGGATATGAACACCTGCTCTTCCTCCTCTATAAGGAGGGCTGGGGCAGGAGACAGGAACAGGGGAAGAGGCTGACACGCTACTGACAGTTGGTGGGACCTGCTGAGAAAGTGGAGGGAGCCATAGCAGGCTCTGGGAAACCAAAGATAAATCCCCACAGAGGGCAGCTGGGCTTCCTGCCTAAGTACGTCCCTCATTGCCCAAGCAGTAGATGCCACATCTGTAGAAAGTCACCCAGGGCAGAAGAGAAGACAATCCCAGCCCCTCTTTCAGGTGCCTCGTCCAGGAAGTGCCAGCTCTGCTGCCAGAAGCTCTCAGAAACCCAAGGAGTAAATACAGGCTTGGCAAGGCAGCTGGGCTACAACCATGCTCTTTCTTCCTTTTTTTTTTTTTTTTTTTTTTGAGACAGAGTCTTATTTTGTCACCTTCTGTAGAGTGCTCTGGCGTCACAGCTCACAACAACCTCAATCTCTTGGGCTCAAGAGATCCTCTTGCCTCAGCCTCCCAAGTAGCTAGGACTATAGGCACCTGTCACCACACCTGGCTTGTTTTTCTGTGTAGTAGAAATGGGGTCTTGCTCTTGCTCAGGCTGGTCTCAGAACTCCTGAGCTCAAGCAGTGCACACGCCTCAGTCTCCCAGAGTGGGAGGATTACTGCCATGAGCCACCTCTCCCAGCCAAGGATTCTAGCTCGTGCCTGTTGAACTCTAAAGACAGCATTGGTGACACCTGGCTACATGCCAACCGATAAGTAAAGTGCCCAAGAAAGGGGGTGAGCACCTACATGTGTGTGGAGCCTATCTGGCCGTGGCCCCTTCCCTGCCAGCAGGTGGCCTGCAAAGAGCTGAGAATGAGCACGTGAATGGGTTTACATTGTGTGGGTCTTGGCCTGCGCAAGCCTAAGCAGACTGGACCGAATCCCTTTGCACGTGCTTGTCCTGAGACCTCCTGTCTGGGCACCCCTTCTCAGCCACACGAGCATTACTCTATCACTTTTCAGGTTTTCCCCTTCAAGCATGTGAGTAAAACTGTTAAGACTTCACTGCATAGCAGGCTCTAGGAAACCAAAGACAAATCACAAGTTGGGTGTGATGGTGTGCACCTATAGTCCCAGCTACTCAGGAGGATTATTTAAGCCTAGGAGTCCAAGGTTGCTGAGAACTATGACCACACCACTCCACTCCAGCCAGAGTGACAGAGTGCAATTCTGCCTCTTCAAAACAGGGAAGAAAAAAAAAACAGATAAATCACAAAACACTCTGTTGCCCTCTGCAGCTCGCAGTGCAATGGCAATAGTAACTCACATCAAACTAGGATCAGCACCTCCAGGAAGGCCCAGAAATGCTGTGTGTGGGAGGAGCTGTCAGGCCGACACCTGTGCCAAAACCTGCTCCTGAAATCAAATCCCACCTTCACCATAAGGTGAAGCCCCAAAACAGTTCCCTATTTCCCACAATCTCCTTCCCCCCTCAGTTCCAAAAAAAGGCAGACATGGCATCAAAATCTCCATGTCCTCCCTTAAATTGTATGCCCAAGATGTCACAGGACAAGTTCCCAAGAGAAGCTCAGGGGATTGGTAAACTCTGAGCCCAGAATACATGGAGTGACTACACAGCTCTAAGGCCACATTAAGAGAAGCACAGGCCCACTCATGGGAGGTGACTGTCCCTCTAGAACGGAGGTTAAAACTCAAACACTCAGATAGGAGGATACCAGCCGGGGTGTTGGTGTAAGGTGCTAGGGAGTCTGCATGGCTGGGTCTGGCCTGGATGCAGAAGGTCCCACATGGACAGCCTATACTCAGCCAGCCCAGGGCTCCGTCTTATGGGGACGTGGTTCGGTGTGGCCAGGTTTTCGTATTTTTAAGAATAACCAGAAATGGGGCGGTGCCTGTGGCTCAGCGGGTAGGGTGCCGGTTCCATATGCCGGAGGTGGCGGGTTCAAACCCAGCCCCAGCCAAAAAAAAAAAAAAAAACCACAAAAAAAAGAATAACCAGAAATCCAGATTTTTATGTGAATCTCTAGTGTTTTAAACATTGAAAATAAATTCAAATTATTTTTAAACATTGTACAAGACAATGGCGTGTGCTAAAATAAAAAAAATGTTTATTTATTTATTTATTTTATTTATTTTTTAATTTATCTGTGGGCTGGATGTGGTCTCGGGCCATCAGTTAATAAACTCTGCCCTGGGCTGTGCTGCTCCAGTCACCCTTAGAGGGCTTTGAGATCAAGAGTTTATTTTAGGAATCAGACCTTACATAATTGAGGGAGGAGCTGAGGAAGCAGAGGTCCAGCAGGGAAGTTGGAGGCCCAGGAAGCCACTACCCCGTCCCTCTGAGAAGCCAGGACTCCAGCATCAAAGAGGGCCACACAGGAAGGCTAGCAGAGAGAGCTGTGAAGACCCAGTGCCTCTGCACAGCTCCCAGCTCCCTGTGTCTACAGCCAAGTGGCCAGTGAAGGGCCTGAGCCACGGATGGTCAACAGGGGAGGTAGCCAAGAAGAAGAGCTGGAGACAGACAGAAGAGAGTGAGGACAAGCTGGGACCCATGGGCCATCTCTATTTCTGTCACTCTGTCTGACATCATGGCAACCTCAAAGAGTAATGGTGCCTGCTTCCCTCCCAACTTCCAGTCCTATGCATGTTTCTCTTAGGCCAGCTCCAACCTCGGTCCACACCGGGAAGGAGAATTGCAGATTAGCCAAGTTGACTTAGGGCAAACCACTATCCTCTAGGGCATACTTGTTTTGAGCAGTTTCACAAAACAGGAACTAAGAAAATCAGTGTGGGGCCTTAGAAAGTCAGACAGACCTGGTTTAATCCCAGCTCCTCAATTTACTGGCTGTGTGAGTTTGGACAAGTTGCTCAATCTCTCTGAAACTCAGTTTCTCTATCATTAAAAGATGAGACAATAACCCCAGCTTTGTGGACTTGTGCCTGCTGTGATGTCTGGCACCACCAGAGTTGATACTCACGATATTTAATTTCCCTTTCCTCCAACCCCAATGAGTGGGTGTACCCAAC
Source organism: Nycticebus coucang (assembly GCF_027406575.1). Taxonomy (NCBI): domain Eukaryota; kingdom Metazoa; phylum Chordata; class Mammalia; order Primates; family Lorisidae; genus Nycticebus; species Nycticebus coucang. The sequence goes on from NC_069801.1 coordinate 30,962,754, forward strand.
ATACAGCTAGGCTAGGTGCACTTTGGAGGATAAATACCTGCTTACTTGGGCAGGTTACATCTAGCACCCTCACCACCCAATCCTGGCAGAGGCTCCCCTTTTTTTTTTTTTGAGACAGTGTCTCACTATGTCACCCTCAGTAGAGTGTCATAGTGTCACAGCTCACAGCAACCTCAAACTCTTGGGCTTAAGCTATTCTCTTGCTTCAGCCTCCCAAGTAGCTGGGACTACAGGCACCCACCACAATGCTCAGCTATTTTTTTGTTGCAGTTGTCATTGTTGTTTTAGCAGGCCCAGGCAGGTTCGAACCCGCCACCTCCCATGTATGTGGCTGGCACTGTAACCATTGTGCTACAAGTGCTGAGCCCAGAGGCTCCTCTTGGAGTGAGGAGCTTCCCATAGAAAGAGGTATCAAGACCATTGATTAATCAGATAGACCAGGGAACTCTACCTAGTCTACCATAGGAGACTAGAGACTCCTACAGCGCCAATAAATTATGTCTGTACAAAAAGCTCCGTGAGTTTATAGAGCAGCATTTTTCCCATTTATTCCAGAAATATTCCCTGTTTATTACAAAGTGCCTACCTCCATTCACTGCTGATGGGATTATAAATTGATGTAACCTTTCTGAAGGGCAATTTGGCATGATGTATCAAGATCGCTGCAAATATCCACACCATTTGACCCTGTGGGAATTTGTCCTGAGGAAATAATCTGCAATGTGCCAGAGATAGAAGTGCAAGAATGTGTCTTGTTATTTATAATGCAAAAAAAGTGGAAATAATTGGGCGGCGCCTGTGGCTCAAAGGAGTAGGGCACCAGCCCCATATGCCGGAGGTGGTGATTTCAAACCCAGCCCCAGCCAAAAACTGCAAAAAAAAAAAAAAGTGGAAATAATTGAACTGTCCAACAATGAAGGACTGATTAAATAAACTAGGACACAGCCAAAAGATGGAATGCCACATTGCCATTAATCTCGTCGTCTAAAAAAAAAATCCATATTTCCAAACAATATTAGGATTTTTCCCACAATCAACCTTTAGAAAAGAGAAAATCTCTTTAAATTCGAGTTCTTACGAAGACTCTCCTATTAAGCATGGCCTCTTTTAGTTACTTTATTTTAAACAACAAAATACTGCCTGGGGAAATCACATTAGCCCTACCTGACCTCAATCAATGCTAGTTTGGGATGTTTATAGAGGTTACCTGCCAGAATTGGCAAAAAGGAGGCAAAGAAATTTAACAGGGATTTTGTAATTATTCTTGGGGTTACAACCTCACAATTGCAAGTGTTGGCTGTCACTGTAAATAAGCCTTTAAAGATCACTTTTAAAAGTAGTCCACTAAGTGGTTATGTTGGAGAGATCACTAATACAAGTAGTTCCCAGGTTACAAATGAGGTAGGTTCTGTGGGTTTGAGCGTAAGGTGAATTTGCATGTAAGCTGGGACAGGTACTAGTATCTCTAATACCCTCCCTTTGTAAGTAAGTTTAAGTTGTACATTAAGTTAGATGTTTGTAACTCGGGGACTGCCTGTACATACTTATGGAACAAATAAAAAGACTGTCATAATGCTATGCAAATAAGTACATGTGGCTTAGAATATTTCCAGAGACAACATGGTACACAGATTTTGAAAGTGTGGCATCTCCATCTCAGACAAATTAGACAAAAATGAAAATGAAGTGCTCCGGCCAGCTATGGTGAATAATTCACAAAGCAGCTCCGGGGAGGATGGTAGCACAGATGTCAGAGATGCTGGTAGAGTCGATATCAAATGTAGGGCCATTAAAAGTGAAACAGAGGAGGCGGAGCAAGATGGCAGCCGAGTAACAGCTTCCTTGCATCTGGGCACCGTGAGTCTGAGGAGATAGGACTCCAGGCATCTCTGGCTGGTGGGATCTGCCTATCATCACCCCTGTGAGGATACAGGGAGTCAGCGAGAGACTTCTGGACCCCAAGAGGAGGACTAAAACAGTGGAAAAACGGCAAGTGGTCACATGTGTTCAATCTGTCCAAACCCGCCCGCAACTGTAAGTTCAGTAGCAGCGAGACTGCAAACCAGAAAGGCCTTACCTGTGAACTGTTTTGGTGTCTTTGGACTTGGCACTCAGTTGAACTGCCTTGGGGAGAGCCTGAGCGGGAGTGCGGAGAACTTTGGCCGTTGTCTAGGGCCCCAGTCTGAGCCGCTAAGCCAGACAGAGCTAATAGTGTTTGGCTGTGGGTCACAAGGAGCCATAGTGAGCCATCTGCCCCGGCAAGCTCCGCCCTCAGGGTCGCAGAGCTAGAATCAGGTGGGTGCTGGTAACCCAGCAACCGAGTAGCCTAAGGGTGGGGTCAGAGCCGCCTTGCAGCCCTAACCCTCAGGGGCAGAGTGAGACCGGTTTTGGCACACTGGGTAAGTGGATAGCCACTTCAGCAGTGATTCCAGCGACAAGCACTTTCCTGGGAAAGCTTCTGTTCAGCAAGTTTACAAGTTCAAAGTGCCTTTTAAGTGGGCTGAAGAGAGATTTAGGGTGTCTACCTGCTGGGGTTTGAGAAATCAGCAGCCTCCAGTCGTATCAGAACTGTGATTAACATCTCATACCCCAGAAGACCACGTGTTGCCCAGACAATATTCAATAACATATACATACTGCTTTGTATTTGGTTGCATTTTTTTGTTTGTTTGTTTGTTTTGGGTTGGGTTGGGTTTTTTTGTTTATTTTGATGTTGTTGATGTTGTTTTGTTTTTTAATTTCAATATTTTCCATACAGATCCTTTTTCTTTCTCAATTTTTCTAGTTTAATTATAATTTCCCATTGCTGCCTTTTTTAATAACTAGAACTTCATTTTTGCTAGTGTTTCTACCACTATTATTTGGTTTTTCACCCAATTTTATCCCATGAAGTTTTCTGTTTGCTTGTTTTGGTTTGATTTATAGCATTTTTGTCTTTCCACTCTACTTGGTGGAGGTGGGGTACTGTGTCAGATCAGGTTAGCAAAGAGCTGCTGACCTCAAGGGAACCACCCAACTGGGCACCTCCAGAAGGTGGGGGGTTTTTTAAGGTTGTGTCAAAGTACCCTACTGTACACCTATATTGCTCTGTCTCCCTCTTTCTGTGCCTCTCTTCTTTTTGTCAATATTCCTTTTACCCACCCCCTCTCCTTCCTCTATTTTTTTTTTTCTTATCACTCGGTCCTCCTTTCTTTCATCCCTTTTTTGCTCTTAAACCTTCTCACCCTTCTGGTCCTGTAACCCTTAGTCCACAGGCACAAAAACGTAAAGAGCAAGAGGAAGTGAAAGGAAAATTAGGGCAAGGAAACAGATAAAAGAAATCACTCATGAGGAAGAATCAGCAGAAAACTCCAGGCAACATGAAGAACCAGTCCAGAACAACCCCGCTAAGGGACCATGAGGTAGCTACTGCAGATGATTCCACCTATAAAGAAATGTTAGGAATGACAGAAAGGGAATTTAGAATACACATGTTGAAAACAATGAAAGAAATGATGGAAACAATGAAGGAAACTGCTAATAAAGTGGAAAATAACCAGAAGGAAATCCAAAAACAGAATCAAATAAGAGATGAACGATATGAAGAATATAAAAAGGATATAGCAGAGCTCAAGGAATTGAAACAGTCAATTAGGGAACTTAAAGATGCAATGGAAAGTATCAGCAACAGGTTAGACCATGCAGAAGAAAGAATTTCAGAGGTAGAAGACAAAGTTCTTGAGATAACTCAGATAGTAAAAGAGGCAGAAAAGAAGAGAGAGAAAGCAGAACGTTCACTGTCAGAATTATGGGACTTTATGAAGCGTTCCAACATACGAGTTATAGGAATCCCAGAAGGGGAAGAAGAATGCCCCAGAGGAATGGAAGCCATACTAGAGAATACTATAAAAGAAAATTTCCCAAATATCACCAAAGATTCTGACATACTGCTTTCAGAGGGATATCGGACCCAAGGTCGCCTCAACTCTAACCGAGCTTCTCCAAGACACATTGTGATGAACCTGTCCAAAGTCAAGACAAAAGAAAAGATTCTGCAAGCTGCCAGGAATAAGCGCCAGTTGACCTACAAGGGCAAATCCATCAGAGTGACCACAGATTTCTCTAATGAAACTTTCCAAGAAAGAAGACAATGGTCATCTACCTTTAATCTACTTAAACAGAACAATTTTCAGCCCAGAATTCTGTACCCTGCTAAGCTAAGCTTAAAAATTGACGGAGAAATCAAATCATTTACGGATATACAAACATTGAGGAAATTCGCCACAACAAGACCAGCTCTACAGGAAATACTTCAACCTATTCTGCACACTGACCACCACAATGGATCAGCAGCAAAGTAAGAACTCAGAAATTAAAGGACAGAACCTAACATCCACACTGATGCAAAAGATAAAACTAAGCAATGGACTCTCACAAAATAAGATGAATAGAATACTACCACACTTATCAATTATCTCAATAAATGTTAATGGCTTGAATTCCCCACTGAAGAGACATAGATTGGTTGACTGGATTAAAAAACACAAGCCATCCATTTGCTGTCTGCAAGAAACACACCTGGCTTCAAAAGACAAATTAAAGCTCCGAGTCAAGGGTTGGAAGACAATTTTTCAGGCAAATGGAATTCAGAAGAAAAGAGGAGTTGCAATCTTATTTTCAGATACATGTGGATTTAAAGCAACTAAAGTCAAAAAAGACAAAGATGGTCACTTTATATTGGTCAAGGGAAAAATACAACAAGAAGACATTTCAATTCTAAATATCTATGCACCCAATTTAAATGCTCCCAGATTCTTGAAACAGACCTTACTCAGTCTGAGCAATATGATATCTGATAATACCATAATAACAGGGGACCTTAACACTCCTCTTACAGAGCTGGACAGATCCTCTAAACAGAAATTAAACAAAGACATAAGAGATTTAAATGAGACCCTAGAACAACTGTGCTTGATAGACGCATATAGAACACTCCACCCCAAAGATAAAGAATATACATTCTTCTCATCACCCCATGGAACATTCTCCAAAATTGATCATATCCTGGGACACAAAACAAATATCAACAGAATCAAAAGAATTGAAATTTTACCTTGTATCTTCTCAGACCATAAGGCACTAAAGGTGGAACTCAACTCTAACAAAAACGCTTGACCCCACACAAAGGCATGGAAATTAAACAATCTTCTGTTGAATAACAGATGGGTGCAGGAAGAAATAAAACAGGAAATTATTAACTTCCTTGAGCATAACAACAATGAAGACACAAGCTACCAAAACCTCTGGGATACTGCAAAAGCAGTTTTGAGAGGAAAATTCATCACTTTAGATGCCTACATTCGAAAAACAGAAAGAGAGCGCATCAACAATCTCACAAGAGATCTTACGGAATTGGAAAAAGAAGAACAATCTATGCCTAAATAAGTAGAAGAAAAGAAATATCCAAAATCAAATCAGAGATCAATGAAATTGAAAACAAAAGAATCATTCAGAAAATTAATGAAACAAGGAGTTGGTTTTTTGAAAAAATAAATAAAATAGATAAACCATTGGCCAGACTAACGAGGAATGGAAAAGTAAAATCTCTAGTAACCTCAATCAGAAATGATAAAGGGGAAATAACAACTGATCCCACAGAGATACAAGAGATCATCTCCGAATACTACCAGAAACTCTATGCCCAGAAATTTGACAATGTGAAGGAAATGGATCAATATTTGGAATCACACCCTCTCCCTAGACTCAGCCAGGAAGAAATAGAGCTCCTGAACAGACCAATTTCAAGCACTGAGATCAAAGAAACAATAAAAAATCTTCCAACCAAAAAATGCCCTGGTCGAGCAAGACATGATTGCAAGAGGGACTTTACCTAACAATTGCAATCAGTGTAACCTGGCTTATTGTACCCTCAATGAATCCCCAACAATAAAAAAAAAAAAAAAATGCCCTGGTCGAGATGGCTTCACTCCAGAATTCTATCAAACCTTCAAGGAAGAGCTTATTCCTGTACTGCAGAAATTATTCCAAAAAATTGAGGAAGAAGGAATCTTCCCCAACACATTCTAGGAAGCAAACATCAACCTGATAACCAAAACCAGGAAAAGACCCAAACAAAAAGGAGAATTTCAGACCAATCTCACTCATGAATATAGATGCAAAAATTCTCAACAAAATCCTAGCCAATAGATTACAGCTTATCATCAAAAAAGTCATTCATCATGATCAAGTAGGCTTCATCCCAGGGATGCAAGGCTGGCTTAACATACGCAAGTCCATAAACGTTATCCACCATATTAACAGAGGCAAAAATAAAGATCACATGATCCTCTCAATAGATGCAGAAAAAGCATTTGATAAAATCCAGCATCCTTTTCTAATTAGAACACTGAAGAGTATAGGCACAGGTGGCACATTTCTAAAACTGACTGAAGCTATCTATGACAAACCCACAGCCAATATTTTACTGAATGGAGTAAAACTCAAAGCTTTTCCTCTTAGAACTGGAACCAGACAAGGTTGTCCTCTGTCACCTTTACTATTCAACATGGTGCTGGAAGTTCCAGCCAATACAATTAGGCAAGACAAGGAAATAAAGGGAATCCAAATGGGAGCAGAGGAGGTCAAACTCTCCCTCTTTGCTATGATCCTATAGTTAGAGAATCCCAAAGACTCAACCACAAGACTCCTAGAAGTCATCAAAAATTACAATAATGTTTCAGGATATAAAATCAATGTCCACAAGTCAGTAGCCTTTGTATACAACAATAACAGTCAAGATGAGAAGCTAATTAAGGACACAACTCCCTTCACCATAGTTTCAAAGAAAATGAAATACCTAGGAATATACCTAACGAAGGAGGTGAAGGACCTCTATAAAGAAAACTATGAAAATCCTCAGAAAGGAAATAGCAGAGGATATTAACAAATGGAAGAACATACCATGCTCATGGACGGGAAGAATCAACATTGTTAAAATGTCTATACTTCCCAAAGCAATCTACCTATTCAATGCCATTCCTATCAAAATACCAACATCGTACTTTCAAGATTTGGAAAAAATGATCCTGCGTTTTGTATGGAACCGGAAAAAAACCCATATAGCTAAGGCAGTTCTTAGTAATAAAAATAAAGCTGGGGGCATCAGCATACCAGATTTTAGTCTGTACTACAAAGCCATAGTGCTCAAGACAGCATGGTACTGGCACAAAAACAGAGACATAGACACTTGGAATCGAATTGAAAACCAAGAAATGAAACTAACATCTTACAACCACCTAATCTTCGATAAACCAAACAAGAACATACCTTGGGGGAAAGACCCCCTATTCAATAAATGGTGTTGGGAGAACTGGATATCTACATGTAAAAGACTGAAACTGGACCCACACCTTTCCCCACTCACAAAAATTGATTCAAGATGGATAAAGGACTTAAATTTAAGGCATGAAACAATAAAAATCCTCAAAGACAGCATAGGAAAAACACTGGAAGATATTGGCCTGGGGAAAGACTTCATGAAGAAGACTGCCATGGCAATTGCAACAACAACAAAAATAAACAAATGGGACTTCATTAAACTGAAAAGTTTCTGTACAGCTGAGGAGACAATAACCAAAGCAAAGAGACAACCTACACAATGGGAAAGGATATTTGCATATTTTCAATCAGACAAAAGCTTGATAACTAGGATCTATAGAGAACTCAAATTAATCCACATGAAAAAAGCCAACAATCCCATATATCAATGGGCAAGAGACATGAATAGAACTTTCTCTAAAGATGACAGACGAATGGCTAACAAACACATGAAAAAATGTTCATCATCTCTATATATTAGAGAAATGCAAATCAAAACAACCCTGAGATATCATCTAACCCAGTGAGAATGGCCCACATCACAAAATCTCAAAACTGCAGATGCTGGCATGGATGTGGAGAGAAGGGAACACTTTTACACTGCTGGTGGGACTGCAAACTAGTACAACCTTTCTGGAAGGAAGTATGGAGAAACCTCAAAGCACTCAACTAGACCTCCCATTTGATCCTGCAATCCCATTACTGGGCATCTACCCAGAAGGAAAAAAATCCTTTCATCATAAGGACACTTGTACTAGACTGTTTATTGCAGCTCAATTTACAATCGCCAAAATGTGGAAACAGTGTAAATGCCCACCAACCCAGGAATGGATTAACAAGCTGTGGTATATGTACACCATGGAATACTATTCAGCTATTAAAAAAAATGGAGACTTTACATCCTTCGTATTAACCTGGATGGAAGTGGAAGACATTATTCTTAGTAAAGTATTACAAGAATGGAGAAGCATGAATCCTATGTACTCATTTTTGATATGAGGACAATTAATGACAATTAAGGTTATGAGGTGGGGAAAGCAGAAAGAGGGACGGGGGGGGGCCTTGGTGTGTGTCACACTTTATGGGGGCAAGACATGATTGCAAGAGGGACTTTACCTAACAATTGCAATCAGTGTAACCTGGCTTATTGTACCCTCAATGAATCCCCAACAATAAAAAAAAAAAAAGTGAAACAGAAAAGCAAATCTATCTACATTTAATAAATTGTGTATGTGGTTTTAAATGTCTCTGTGTAACTGAATTTACCAGTTAAACATTATAAGTAAGCATTTGATGATTTCATCTCTATGTTTAAATAGTTGTATATTCACAATGGCCCCCAAACTTTTTTTCATTTCAGATTAATATGAGGTACAAATGATTAGGTTACAATGTTTGCATTTGTGCATTAAGTACCTGCTGTAGTTGCATCCTATCCCCCAGGAGGTGTACCCTATACCCTTACATTGTGACCATCAGGTGGGAACACACCAATCCTCCCCCCTCCTCCCCTCTCCCCAACTTAAATTGAATTGAGTTTTTCTCTTATGTGGGTGTACATTAGTCAACTGGCTTCATATTAGTATCGAGTACATCAAATACTTGCTTTTCCATTCTTGTGATATTTTATTTAGAAGAATGTGTTTCAACTCATTCCAGGTTAATAAAAAGATGTAAAGCCTTCATCATATATATATTTGTATAGTATATACATTTATATATAAAAAACACCATTTATTAATCCAGTCATGGGTTGATGAGCACTTAGGTTGTTCCCACATCTTGGTGATTGTAAATTGAGCTGCTATAAACAACCTAGTGCAAATATCCTTATGATAAAATGATTTTTTTTCTTCTGAGTCGATGCCTAGCAGTGTGGGACTGCAGGACAAATGGAAGGTTTGAGTTCCTTGAGGATTCTCCACACTTCTTTCCAAAGAGGCTGTATTAGTTTGCAGTCCTACCAGGTCCCTAAACTTTTTATTGAATCTTCCAGTTGGGAAAATTGAGCCTTATATATTTGGCCTCCATATCTTTGAGCCCACAGGATTTACAGTAGTAGGAGAAAATACCTATGAAATAATATTAAGTAGAAACATAAATTACAAATGTTATAGTATGATTCTAGTGGGTTTAAATACATATACACACACAAGCACACACAAAAATTGTACATAAAAAGAAGACTATATAACTATCCTATATATAAATGGTGTTTTATATATATATAAAAAGAACTGCACCAAAATGTTAATAATGATCATGAGATGGTGGTATATACAGCTTTCCCAGGGTCTTCAAAAAAGATTTATTAATGTTTTAACCAGGAAAAATAATTCTTTTAAAGGCTTTTATAGCTCACGGTGAGAGAGGATACCTGAGAAGGGTGAGGCCTAGAAGAACAGGTCTTCTCAAGGAGACCACAAGGATACACCTGCAGGGTCCTCTCCACGCTGACTCAGCTCTTGGGAATTTGTAAACTTAACTTCCTGAAACTTGGAAATTTCCACCTCTGTGAAATTCTATAGTTCTGTGGGGGCTGGAAATAGCATCTCCCTCTTAATTCAAACTGGCCAATGGAAAAGAGCCTATGGGTTGGAACTTTTTGACTGTAGATAAAAAGGGAAAAGACCAACCCAGTCGGGGAGTGTGGCCAATTGGAATCCTTGTATGCCGTAAGCTCCCGGGCAATGGATAAAGCCCTTCCTCTTACAAACATGGTGTTTGGGTGCTCTTTCTCCCCATTGGGCCTCATCTTCCTGCAACAACAGTGGGCCGTGTTTGGCACACCTGTGGTGTGGGGAACATAACCACAAGAGGGACTCTGTCTAATAAAATCAAACATGTTGACTCGGTTGTTTGTACCCTCACATTAACCTGAAATAAATTTACTTTTTTTTATAAAAATGGCTTTATAAAGGTGCCTCCTTTCTTAGCTCTGTCTTGGGTCTGTAAGAAAATCTTTTTTCCCTTTGCATTTCCTAAATCTTCTGGGAATTTCAGTCTATGGTGGGTGGAATTTTGATACATTGTATGTATTGCTATCGAAAGATGAGCCGGACACAGAACCAGGAGAGGAGGGGAAAGGCGGGTCAGCAAGCAAGGTCAGTAATACACATACACCAGGGTTCCAGTCTGAGAGAAGAGGGGGAGAAAGAAAGGGAAAGGAGAAAGGGAGACAGGGAAGAAAAGAAGAAGTTAATGTGTCATCCTTCTCTAACTATAATACACATTATATATATATGATGGACATGTTTGCGTACATACAAGGGTAAGTCTGAATAGAAACACATCAAACCACCATCAGCCCCCCAGGGTGGAAAAATCTATACTTTTTCTGTATTAATTTTTTTCATTTGTGCAGTACATGTTTATACTAGGATATAATCGGCTTTTTGCTGATTCTACTGAAATGGAGGAATGCTGAGGGCGAGTCCCATCCATTTGCTGTGGCTTCACGACTCTGCAAAGGAAAAACATTACCCAGTGTTTTTTTCTAATTACCCAGTGTTTTCCTGCTCCCCTCCCCGGCACAAGCCCCAGGGGCACAAAGGCGTTTCCAATCTCACTAAGGAGCAGCACCCCTCTGGCTGTAAACTCCAGCCCTATCGTTGGACTCCTAGTCTCTCTAAGAAGACAGAGCTGAACTTTAAAGAGTTGTTGGCTGAGGGTTTTCTACCCACCCGACACTGTGCCATGCATGCATTAGCTTGTTAATCCTGACTACAACCTTCTGTCCACTTTACAAATGAAGAAACTGAGGCACTGTGAGGTTTGGGGTTACACAGGTGGTCAGCAGCAGAGCTGAGACTGCACCCCATGTGCCCTGGGTGACCTGTGTGTGCCCACAAATACACCCTCTCAGCTGCCACCTTCATGTCTGTCATTTCCCCCTTTCCTGACCTGGTCCCATCAGTGAGATCAGACACACCACACCTCTGTGGCTCACACAGCCACAGGGACAAGCCACAACTCTACTTCCCCAGCCTGACCTCATATCTCAATACCTGGAGACCAGACCAGGCTCCAGCACAAGCCCCTGCCCTCAAGGACCAGAGAAATAGCTGGTAAGAGACAGAGGCCCACCCTACCTCAGCCCATACTCCTAGACCTTAATGGGGCTGCTAGCTGGGATTAGGGAGGAAAGAGGAACAGAAATGGAGAACTTGACCTCCCCTTGAGAACAGCCTTACCCAACACTCCCCGCTGGCCCCTGCAGAGTTGTTCAAAGGAGGGCACGCCCAAGAGCACCAGCCGTGGCTCAGGATCCTTAACTTAAGAGCATTCCTGCTCCTCCAGGCATGTCTTTCCCACACACACACAATGCTGACAGGTCTTAAGGAAGAGGACGGTGATCAGTTGGCAGGTCTCACCTCTGCTGCCTCAGTGCCTTCCTGACGCTGCTGGTGGGCAGCTGGCACCATCAAGCCATCCAGATGACAAACATCCTGGAGCCCCACACTCACCAACACCACTCTCCATTTTCTGAAGCCCTCAAGACAAGCTGGGCACAATGGCCCCCCCAAGCTTTTACAGCACACTGTCAGACATGGATGACACAAGCTGGGCCACCCTCTGTGCTTCAGAGACTTCACAGAAACACCTCCTCATTTCTACCCTCAGATCCCACCCCCATCACTCTCCTAGGACTCAGACGGAACCCAGGTGAGCACCCAGAATTGCCCCTCGCCTAACAGTGAGCGACAGACCCCACTATCCCCGCCCTTGGGATGCCTCCTCACGCCGGTTATGTCCGCAGCACCGTCCAGCCGGCACCACACCCTGGCACACCCCCAGTCCTGCCTGCACGCCCAGTCTCAGGTTAGCTGAGGTAGAACGAGTTTCCCTCCGCTCATACATTCTGATGTTTTGGTTTTTTTTAAAAGACAGAGTCTCACTTTGTCACCCTCAGAAGAGTGCCCAGGCATCACAGCTCACAGCAACCTCCAGCTCTTGGGCTTAGGTGATTCTCTTGTCTCAGGCACCCGCCACAACGCCTGGCTATTTTGTTGTTGTTGTTGTTGCCGTTTGGCCAGGGCCGGGTTCAAACCTCAGTATTACCCTCAATACACGGGGCCGGTGCCCTACTCACTGAGCCACAGGCACCGCACAGCTTTCACCAAACCTCCAACACAGAGCGGTCCCACCCTTGCTCAAGTTGCCAGAGAGCTGTGACTGGTTTCACAATGACATTAGGAAAGGTCAGAGAAATGCGCGGCCATGCACCTTAGGGAAAGCAGAGAGTTCCCAGGGGCTGGGTCTCTGGGTCTTCGACCCCCTTTGGAAACGTGAGAGGGACCTGAGAGGCCCTGGAAACCAACACCCAGGTCTCCTCTCGATTCTGTCCCCTCCTCCGACTCCCTTTTGATCTCGTTTTCAAGCCAGAGATGAGCATTTCCACGTTGACTCCGGCTGATTATAACTGACTCTGAGCCTTTCTAGTGATTAAAGTAGCCATGAGGCTGTGTTCTCCAGAGATCTGTACTGCAGGCTGAATAATTCAAGGCAGTTCTTCCAGAGGCCTGAGAAATCGGGGAGAAAAAAAAAAATCAGATAGAAGAAAAGTTGTTGTTTCTTTTTTTTTTTTTTTTAAGAAAAGAGCCATTTCCCCCATGCTGGCTGCACAAAAAGTATTCGATAAACGTTAGTTAATTCTGATTGACGTAAACACTCAGAAACTGAGTGGAGAGACAGGCAGTGACCTGGCTGGGCTGGGCAGGGGCAGGAGATGGAGGCCCAGCCGTGGAGCAGCTCCTGTGACTCGCCTCCCCCTCTCACCACTGGCTGATGTACCCGGGAGCTAAGGGCATCTTCCTGAATCAGAAGGAAGGTCAAGATGAAGACGATAGGGGGACATGGTAAGACAGCTTCTGGTGCCCTGCTCGGCCTGTCACTGTGCTGTGGGCAGTGATGCCCGGTACTGCAGCACCCCATAGAGGGGCGTAGGCCCAGAAGGTGAAGGAACTGTTTTCATGAAGAAACGTGTGAGACTTCCACGCCCACGAGGCCAGGTTTGACACGGAAGGGAAGAAAGAGGGGTGGACCTTCTCGCCATCTCAGCTCCATGTCCTGTGGCAGGGCTTTGGGGACATGAAGCAGGGGTGGGACGGAATCAGAGCCAGCTGTACCAGGCAGAGCACCAGGAACGTGGCTTTGTACTGAGGGCAGCAGCAGCACCGGCAATGGCCAGGTGCTGCCTCCCCAGGGCAGTGAGCTTCCCCAGCAAGGGCAGAACTAAAGAGAGACAAGGATCTGAGCACCTGCTACCCTGAGCACCCCAACATAGCAGAGAAGACTTCTGGGGTAAGTGGAGGCCTCCCGAAAAGCAGATGGAGTATGCGGCTCTTATAGTGCAGGGCTAATAACGTGGTGACTGTGCCCCCACCCACAGGCTATACAGTCTGGATACTTCCGGTTCTAGAGCTCGCTACACATGATTGGCCCAATGTCTGGCAATTCTACCTCATGGGAAACCCTAGCCTGATGAGACTCTGGAATCCTCATATCCAACCTCTCACATTACAGAAACTGAAACCCAGAGAGCTTAGGTCACCCGAGATCACACGGCTGGCTAGGAGCTAGAGAGGACTGAGACCAGGCTCAAAAGAAGTGTGTGTGTGAGACAGACAGACAGAGACAGAGAAAGGCAGAAAGAAATGGTGACTGAGGTCTGGGCCTGCTGAATGAGGCCCTGCCAATGCCTGTGCCAGTGTATTGTCAGCACCTGGCCAAGCTGGAGTCCCAGCTGCTGCAGCCACCTCTAAGGTTGCACCGTCAGCACCCACAGAGCCAATTTATCTACCTGTGGTTTAATGAGCATCAGATGCTGTGACCAGGGATCTGGAGGCCCAGAAAATTTCAATTTCAAGCCTACTTCTTTTTTTTTTTTTTTTTTTTTTTTTGTAGAGACAGAGTCTCACTTTATGGCCCTCGGTAGAGTGCCGTGGCCTCACACAGCTCACAGCAACCTCCAACTCCTGGGCTTACGCGATTCTCTTGCCTCAGCCTCCCGAGTAGCTGGGACTACAGGCGCCCGCCACAACGCCCGGCTATTTTTTTGTTGTTGCAGTTTGGCCGGGGCTGGGCCTGAACCCGCCACCCTCGGCATATGGGGCCGGCGCCCTACTCACTGAGCCACAGGCGCCGCCCTCAAGCCTACTTCTTACAGTCAATTAGCATCACAACCCCACACCCCGGAGACTCTGGGGCACAGGAACAAGAGAGCCAGTAGGGTGGCTAGGGTGGCTCCCCAAACACTGGCCTTGGGCCAAGGGACACAGAATCTTAGTGCTGAAATGTCAGAAATGTCTGCAGTCCCAGGAAATAGCTAAACAATTAGAAAATGGGGCCTAATGCTGATCTGGAATGAGACGAGTCCCATCCTCTCCGCACAGGACAGGTCTCCGTGGAATACAAGTTCAGAATGGATTAGCCACACCTGCCGGGTTCTGCCCAGCTCCCTTTTCCAGCTGGATCAATGTCTCCTTCCTGAGCATTATGGAAAATAAGAGACGGGGAACCAAGTCTTGCTGGGTGCCTGGAGCCCAGAACTGTGTTCAGGGCCTCTTCCACCCACCATGGAACAGAGAAGAAAAGGACCTGGGGCTTGAGGGAGAAGCACGATACAGAAGGAAACGGGGACGCGTGAGTGGAATCTGACTCTCTGCAGCGCCCCTCACGGGTCCTCTGGGCCTCGCAGGAATGAGTTGTTTTCTCCAGGTTTGAACACCCGAGGTCCTTCTGCTCCTTATTAGATATGATTTAGGGCGCCCTCTCCATGTTGAACAGACCCCAACGTGTCTGTCCCCTCTGGAATGGTTCATCTGCAGCTCAACCAGATGTGCTGAGCTCAAGACGGTGGGAGCAGCGCCTCCCTGCTCCTCAGGGCTAATGGGTGGTTAACCCATTCTGTACGTGTATTCCACGGAGACCTGTCACGCAGCCCCTGGTCTGTCTGCCTGGTGGCAGTCACATCATTTGATTGGAGCACATGAAGTTCAGGGTCTACTGAGACCCCTACTTTTTCCATGGGTGCTTTTTCTGACGCTCCTTTCTAGATGCTGCCCTCTCATCACCTGTTCCTCTCCCTCTGCTCTCATCCCTTCTTCCCTGGGCCTCCTGCCCCACTCTGCATCCCACATTGAGCACGGGGTGAACTGGGTGAGGCACAGACCAGCCGCCTGTGCCCCATGGAAACCTTTCCCTGGCTCTCCCGACCTGGGACCCGTGGGGGTATCTTCTACACTCTGCCCGCCCACCTTGCCAGCCTGTCTCCCTCCTCTGCCTTTCGTGGGTGACCTCAGACCACACCCCGTCCTTGTTCTCCTACCAGTGTCATGCTTTGGCCAGAGGCACGTCTGTTACTACATCATGGCAGGCAGCTTTGAGTCAAGACAGACCAGGTTGGAATCTGGTGGTCTACAACCTGGAGAAGCCCCATTCCTTCTGAGCTACTGCTGCCTCAATTCTAAATGGGGTGGGGGGGGTGAATTGGATGGCAGGAAGGGCAGGGAAGGGAAGGGAAAGGAGAACATATTTTGCAGGGTTGTAAAGAGGATTTGAAACAACTTAGGTAAAGCCTCAAACACAGGCCTAGGTACCTGTAATGTGCTTACAAGGATTCCACACCACAGCTCACACAGCTAGAAAATACCTGTTCATATATTAAAATCCATTCAAGTGCTGCCAACCCGTGAAGCCTCTTCTGATTCCTCAGCCAGGCTCAGACTCCAGCAGAGCTCCCGCCTCTGACCTCATGACAACCTTGACTACCTGTCCCATGTCCTGGCGTCCTCTGCATCCAGGTCTGACTCCCCATCCTCAGGTCTGAGCCCCGCCAGGACAAGGGCCAGTTCTGATTTCTCTGTCCAACCCTCAGTGCAAGGCCTGGCACATAGGCGAGATCTGGAGATGTTTATTTAATTGAATCCCATTGAATTATTCATACCTTATTGAATTCTGTCACCCAGCGCATTCTCCATTCCTCCCAGCCTTTAGAAGTGGGACTTCCTCCTCCATCAATAACAATAATAATAGCTAAACCTTATTGATTGCTTCTTGTGTGCCAGCCACTTTCTAGGTATGTATCTCATAATTAACTCACTTCATCCCCGTGACAAACAGACTGAGATGGGCACTTGTTTTTCAAATGAGGAAACTGAGGCTCAGACAGTCGAGTTTCACATCTAGCATCAAACAGCTAGGAAGTGAGAGGCCAGGTTTGAGCCCAGGTGTTCTCTTTCTAGAACACTTGCCTTTTTATTTTTAGCCTTTTATTTTGAAATAATTTTAGATGTATAAAAGAATTACAAAGGTGGTACAAAGAATTCCCGTGTACTCTTCACCTTTTTCCCCTAATATGAATGTTTCACTTAGCCATGGCATATTTATTAAAATTTTAAAATTAACATTGGTACAGAATTGCGTGTATTGACTGTAGGTATCATTTAGACTTTCCCAGTTTTTCCACAAATGCCCTTCAGGGGACCTAATCCAGGACCCCACATTGCATTTAGTCATCATGTCCCTTAGCCTTCTCTGATCTGTGACCATTTCATGGTCTTTCATTGTCTTTCATGGCTGTGACACTTCTAAAGAGCAACGCCGGGTATTTTATAGACTATTCCTCAGTTTGGGTTTGACTGGCATTTTCTCATGAATAGTCTGAGGTTACAGATTTAAGGAAGCATAGCCGGGAGAAAAGCCATCACAACCATCTCCCCATCTCTAGGCAGAATGACTCTAAAACCCTCTCAGTCCCTTGAAAACATCTACACGTTTATAACCTAGAGACTCAGAGCAATGGTTTCCAGGCAGGGGAAAGATAAGCCGGTGGAGGCGCCCGCATCTCTCCCCCACCCTCCCACCCCCCGCCCTCCGGCCTTTGCACCCTTTCCACACTTTGCTTCTGCCTGTCCTTTATCAGGACTGCTTTTGCTTCTAGATGCAAGTGGGCTTGTCTAAGTCCTCCTCCCCACAACGCTAGACTGCAGCAAAGGTGGGGCCCTGCCCCATCCTGCTCAGCCTCCCACACCCCTCCTCCTCCAGGCATTGAGATCGGAGCCTGACACACAGTAGGGTCTTAGCATATGCTTGTGGAAAGGAAGAAAGCAAATTCGCTTCTGCAAGAAGCTTTGAGAAGAATATTCTGAGGACATTTTGTGACTTGCACCGCCTTCCAAAGCTCAGAAAATCGTTTTAATAACTGATGACTGTGAAATTTCAATTATATTCACAAGTAGAGCCAGAGTAGGCTGCAAGAAGCACAGAATGGCAGCTTTGCATTTGAGAAACTAAAAAAGCCTGGGAGAAGAGTAAGCAATATGGAGACCAGCCTTGAAGCCAGACCCAGCTGTTTCTAGAGACGAGCTGCTCATGAACAGGTTTGAATCCATAGCCCTTGAGAAAGGAGACAGCTCCAGGGACATTAGAAAGCTATAAGGACAGGAGAGTCAATGCCATGAACCAGCTACCAAAAATAATTTAGTGCTCAGAGGTTGCATTAATAGAGATCTAACATCCACATGAAAGGAGGTGATAGATTTGTTCTGTTCAATGTTGGTTAAACCACAATTAGAGAATTGGATTGAGAAAGATAAACTGGATTTTGTGCTGAGGTTGGTCTTTAGAATGAAGAAATGCCTGGAGTTAGCTACTGAAAGGGCAGGAGTAGTATTCCAAAAAGCAGGAAAACATGTGTAAAGAATCTGAAAGACAAATGCTCTGAGAAGGGCCAGCATGGCTTAAAGAGAGAAAACAAGTTGTAGCCAGACTTAAGGATGGAGAAGTGGGTAACAGCCAAACCTGCAGGGTTTCATGAGTCACACAGAGTTTGGATTTTATCCCAAGAACAACGGGAAACCCTAATGTGTCCTTGCGTGTTGGGCAAGAATGACATTGGGCTAAGTCCCAGATACCCACGCCCCATAAACACACACACACACTGGAAGAACAGCTCTTCCGTGTCCAGCAAGGACACGGCACTGGAAGAGCTTCAAAGGAGTGGGAGGTGGGGATCCCGGAGCCTTGACCCTGGGAACAGGGCCCAGTAGAGAACTTGGCTGAAGCTACTGCTGGGAAACCTACATCCTCTTTTGGATCTGGCCTTCAGGGATCTCAAAGAACCTAAGGCTTTCTGCAGCAGATTTACATGATTTCTACTTTTTTTTTTTTTTTTTTGCTTATTCTGCAGAACAATGAGACCAGAGAGCTCCTCTCTTTCTTGCTGTACTTCCCTTAAGGTCAGAGAAGTAACCCCCCAGTTCACTCCTCCTACAGGATATACAGCAAGGCTCAGGCCACCCCATGGTGGGCACAGGTCTGGATCCCAGGGCTACCTTCTTAGGTGTTTCATCCTGCTGTCCTCCACCCCACCACACCACACTGGCCCCCACTCTCTTGGTTCCCAGATCCTCCACTGATGCCTCCAGAAATTAGATGCAGCTGTCACTGTTGCTGTTCCCCTTGCAGGAATGGCTTTTATCGGTCCCTGCTTCTGTCTTCCCTAATCAGAGCCCAGGATGGGTGTGACCGATTAGCACACAGGAAGGTTGGAAACGTGAGTTTTCAGATTCTCTGAGGCTATCTGGTTCCCACCAAGACTCAAAGTTGGAAGAATTCTCAGACAGAGGAAGGCAGATCTGATGCTGAAAGACCAAGTACCGTATAGCCCACACCAGCTCTGACTGTCAATTTCCGTCCTGCTCAGGTGGTCTTAGTTTTAGAGAGCAGCAAATTCAAGCCCAGGAGGGACATGGTCTGGACCCAGGATCTTCATAAAGTCCTGCTACCAGCAAAGAGGAGAGATTTGGTCCCACCTAGGCAGACCTTCCATGTTATAACCCAATGTTCACTCTCCAGAGGCAGAAGATCAAAGCCACAGGCAGAATCCATGTAGCAGCCTCCCTTCCCCCAAGGTTGTCAGTCTTTTAAGTGCTGAAGATAAAAGTTACAGAGACTTTTACTAGAAGTATAAACAGGCTAAGGGGGACCAACCCTGATCTCCATCCCCAGCTGCCCGCAGCACATACCCTAGAAGCTCCTGTTGCATTACTCAGAATCTCACGTCAAGACAATGGCCCAATGTGGTGGCTCATACCTGTAATCCTAGCACTCTCGGAGGCCGAGACAGGCAATCCCTTGACCTCAGAAGTTTGAGACCAGCCTGAGCAAGAGCAAGACCCCATCTCTATTAAAAATAGAAAAATTTAGTGAGGTGTTGTAGCAGGCACCTGTTGTCCCAGCTACTTGGGAGGCTAAGGCAGGAGGATTGCTTGAACCCAAGACTTTGAAGTTGCTATGAGCTATGCTAACTCCACAGTACTCTAGCCTAGGTAACACAGTGAGACTGTCTCAAGAAAAAAAAAAAAAAGAAAGGCTTCTAGGAAGCAACCACATGTGCCCCCCATGAATGCAGCCTTCATCCTCTTCCTTGGGTCCTATGTTCCTAACCCCTGACTGTCCGTCTGTCTGCATTCCTAGGCCCTTCAAAGATGGAAACACCACCCGGTTAGGCCAGGCCATCTGTCTACTGGAAAACTCCTGCCCCTTATAAAAATCTTGCCTGATAGTCCAAGCCCAGAGGACCCTACCTGGCAGCAGTGGGTACACAGGCCAAGGTTCTATCTCTGAACCAGCCAGGGAGGGAGCCATGTCTGCCAGCCACCAATCCCTCCTTCTTTCTAGGCTCTTACCTAAGACAAGGTAGTGGCTGGGGCTGCCCTAGGGAAACAGGGTAAAATTAAACCGTGATGAGAGCAGGGTGACTAAAGCTTCCTCCACCCCAACCCTGGTGAGTAATTTGCACATACCACACTGGCCAACTCTTCCCCGAAATTAGATGAAACCTTTAGGAGAAAGGAGTGCTCCATGTTAGATAATCACACACTTGAGACACCAATCCCCCACTTCCCGCCCCCTCCCCTTTAGCCTAGAGAAAAGAATAATAATAATAATAATTAAGCTGGTCTATTTATGGTTCTGGAAATCAGCAGTTCCAGGCCACACCTGCTAGGGTCGGGCTGCGCTGCAGAACAGCTCTGGGAGACATCCTGAAGTCTGCTTGACTACAAGCGGGCAAGACAAGGGAGCTGCCAACATCCCCCTTCAGGGAGAACACCAGGGCTATTTAGAATAGCTCGTTGGTGGGGTCAAGGATTGGAAGCTGGAGCCTCTGAAGGGCATTTCCCGTTGTGAAATCCAGTGGGCAGCCTAGGCTCATCACACATAAAAGAGGGAAATTACTTAGCTGTAGGGATCAATTCTTCAATCCAATGTTTCTAACATGGCAATAAATTTATTTCACCATCTCCCTTTTGCTTTTTTCCTTTTCTTGGGCTAAAAGAAAGAAGCCGCCCTCTGGGGGGGCAAAACAAGAGAGGACATTCCAAGGAAGTCAGGACCCCGGGGCTGGGCACCCAGCCAGGCCACACGCTGCAGCAGCTGGTTTTGTGGAGCAAGCCCTAGAGTTAGAAGAGGGAGACTTGGGCTCTGGACCTTGGTTCTGTCACTTGTCTAGTAACCCTGAGCAAGGCAGAGTCCCATTTGTTTATCCCTGAAATGGAGATAACTATTCCAGCCCTGCCCTGCTGGTGCAAGAAGTTAGTAAGACCAGGTAGATTCAAGCTTCTAGATGATGCAGACACAACATCAATGTGACCGATTGAAGGTGAATTTGAATCAGATTTGACGGCACGACCTACAGCCGCTCCCTACCCAAGTTGTATGGACTGTGATGTTACAGAGATGTCACAGCTTGAGCAAGAGAGCACCTGGGACCATTTCCCAAAGTCAGAGAGTATTTGGAGCTCCCTCCACCCCAGGGACAAGGTGAATCTGCGCTGCTTGTGACAGCTCTGGCTCAGGGAGGGCCTGCAGCAGCTGGGCAGGAGTGACGAATGGTCCCCCATCCCCAGCACGGCCCACCCCTTCACCAGAGATACGCTCAGGCTGAAGTCTGGCCCAGGTAAATGCGGCCACTGGTTGACAAAGTGCTGTGGTGGAGAAACACTGCATAGGATTGATGGGGAGAAAACCGTGTCAGAGGGATGAGGGTGGAGAAAGTGACAGGAAACGCTCCTCCTGGGACAGGCTCACAGCCAGAGGCATGACGATGGTCCAGATTGAGGCAACAGCCTGGACCAAGGAAAGGAGGTGAGTGGTCACAGAGAAATCATAGAAAAGTTCATCCTGCAAGCGTGTGCCAAGTGTCTGCTCTTCCAAGAAGACCTTTCTTTGGAAACCCCTGCTTCCAAACCAGCAACTGATCATACTCTTGGACAGCTCCTTTATAACAGCCCTCAGGACCCTCCGAATCTGGTCCCAGATGACCTTCATTCCTCCAGACTTTCATTCCCCAATCCCAGCCCAACTACCCACCTCCAAGCCTTTGCCCCAGGCATTCCCCCCTCTTGGCATATCTCCCCTGCCCCTCCTTCACCCCACAATTCTCACCAAGTCCAGCTCAAATGCCCCCTTTTCCAGGGCACTATCCTAGGCCATCCACCCCTTGAACGTTTGTCATCCTGCCACCGTGAATCCTCAGAACATTTTGTCCCTTGGAAGGCTTGTCTTTCCATGCTGCACGGACATTCATTTAAAAGCAAATATTTATTGAGGATGGATGAATAAACATGGAATACCACTCGGCAAGAAAAAAGGAACAGATTGTACTAGTATGCACAGCATGGATCTCGAAAATACTACATGGAGTCAAAGAAACCAAACACAAGAGTGCTGATCACTTGAGTTCCTGTCCATGGAATGCTAGAACAGGCAAAACTAATCTATGGTGGCAGAAATCAGAACAGTGGTTTCATCTGGCAACAAGGGGATTGATGGAAGAGGGGAATGCAAAATGTAGGAATTTTCTGAGATAATGAAAATGTTCTGGTTCTTTATTGCCCAATACAGTAGGCACTAGCCACATATGGCTATTCAGCCCTCAAAATATGACCAGTCTGAATTGAAATCTGCTATAAGTATGAAATATACCCTGGTTTCCAAAGATTTAGGATGAGCAGAAGAATGTAAAATGTCTCATTCATAAATCTTATATAGATGACATGTTGAAATGATGATATTTTGGGCACACTAGGTTAAGTAAATATATTATTAAAGTTCATTTCACCTGTGTCTTTTTACTTTTTTTTTTTTTTGAGAAAGAGTCTTACTTTGTCACCTCAGTAGATTTCCGTGGCATCCTAGCTCCCAGCAATCACAAACTCTTGGGCTCAAGCCATTCTTTTGCCTCTCAAGTAGCTAGAACTACAGGCACCCACCACAAAACCCGGCTATTTTTAGAGACGAGGTCTTGCTCTGGCTCAGGCTGCTCTTGAACAAGTGAGGCAATCCACCCACCTTGGCCTCCCAGAGTGCTAGGATTACAGGTGTGAGCCACTGCACCAGGCCTTTTTACTTTTCTTAAGGAGGCTACTAGAAAAATGTTAATTACCTGTGTGGCTTACATCCATTTCAGAGAGAGGACTACTGTAGATCTCAGTGAAGGCGTTGGTTGTATGGAGATGAACATTTGCCAAAACACATCAGAATACAGAAATGTGCCCACAGGATCTATGCATTTCACCATATGTAGATTATACCTTGATTATAAAACAAATTTTAGTGAGTACCTACTATGCACTGCTGAACACTGTATTGGCAAAACCACGCTGTAGGAACAGTCAATCCAGTCAGAGAAGCTGACTTTAATCAAATAATTGCTCTAAAAACGATCTTTTCACTTGTCCAAGTTTAAGACTGCTGAGGCAGGAACTGCACTTGGGCATCTTTGCCACCCATTACTGACTAGTTCAGAGAGGTGCTCAGCAAATTCTGATGCATAGAGGAAACTACTGAATTGGTTAAAGTTCATTTTCTGAAACAGGCAGCTAAACAGAAGCCACCTGGGGGAATGTTTCTGCCTTTAAACCAAAGCACCAAACACATGAGGGCTTTGTCTTTCTGCAAAATTTCTAGAGACAAAAGGATCCAGACTCTATCCCCAGTTTTGGCCTGTTCCTTTGGTTTGTAATCCTAGTAAAAGTCATAAAATTTTTTGGCTAAATATTCTGAGCCTCTTGGGTAAATGTATTGCGAGAAGCTCGGTAGTCAAAACTAATTTAAAAAATAGATTTTTTATTTATATTGGAGTATGTACATATGAACTGCTCTTTTTCCCAGAGATTCTGCAGATAAAATATGTTAGAAAACATCAATACAGAACAGGTGTTCCTCACCACAGTGGGTACATTCCTCTTGTTAGTTTTTCAGCAAAGGTTAGTAATAAACTTTTCAAGCTCTTCCACACACCTCGAAACTAAGAGGGAACCACTCAAGTGACCTCTGTTTGCTGATGCGGTTTTCTAAGAAGCTACTCCATGACCCAACAGAAATCAGCTAAATATCTGGATCCTTTAGAGACCACGGAAGTGAAATTCCAACTGCAGCAGCCATAGACACAGCTTCTTTATTAACTTATCTCAGGGTGGTTATTAACTTCTGCTCTGAGTTGAGCCTGCACAGGACACAGGCCCAGAGACACATGGCAATATTCAGGTCCTTGCCCAAAGAATCCCGTATCACATGGGATTTTTTTTTTTTTTTTTGAGACAGAGTCTCACTATGTCGCCCTTGGTAGAGTGCTGTGGTGTCACAGCTCACAGCAACCTCAAACTCTTGGACTTAAGCAATTCTCTTGCCTCAGCCTCCCAAGTAGCTTGGACTACAGGCACCTGTCACAACGCCCGGTTATTTTTTGTTACCGTTGTCATTGTTGGTTTAGCTGGTCCGGGCTGGGTTCAAACCCCACAACTTCGTTGTATGTGGCTGGCACCATAACCACTGTGCTACGGGTGCCAAGCCTCACATGGGATTCTTATAACGAGCCTCCCATGTAACAAGTCCTTGTTCCTACCAAGTCACAGGGAAGAAGGGCACAGAGAGAGTATTTGGGGAACACAGAGAGAGGTGGGTTTATTGTAGCATACAGGAAGCTGAACAACAGACCCTGAGCACCCCCTCTATGCCAGACCCTGTACTGGGCTCAGTCTATACACACAGCTCAGGATGGTCTCCCAGCTTATGGTAGCCAGAGACATCATTTACAATCACTAACCAGATCATATTTGTTAAATACCCCTCCTCTCATTCAATACTTTCAGTGACATCCAATTGTCCTTGGAAGAAAGCTCCGATTTCTCAATGTGGTCGTCTTAGTCAGTTACTACTACTGCGCGACAAACCACCCCCAGAACATACTGCTCCAAAACACAACGGGCAACAACAACAATAAGGTATTATCACATGTTGGTATGTACACTGGATCAGCCAGGTTAGGTTGATTTGGCCAAGGGGAATGTTCCACATGTCTTTGGACCAGCAAGACGTGGTCAAGCCCTGACATGTTTTTCTCAAGATCATGGCAGGGATGTGTTTTTCTCATGATTAAGGCAGCAACAGAAAACATATGAACCCTCTAAATGTCTAGACCTGGAACTTCTTACCAAACACCATTGGCCAAAATAAATCCCCTGGCCAAGCCCAAAGGGAAGGGGCAGGAAGGGCACTCTATATATAACGACACAGAAGCAAGGTGCAGACACTGGAAAGGGTTAGAAGGTGGGGTCAACAATGCCCCATAGTCTATCCTCTACCTACATCTCCAGACTCAACTTATATCATTTCATTCCCTTGATGAGTTCCAATCAATCAAACTTGCCTTTTTTTTTTTTAACACTCTGTCCCCCTGGGTAGAGTCCTATGGCATCATAGCTCACAGGACCTCAAACTCTTGAAAACTCTTGAGCTTTAGAGTTCCTCTTGCCTCTGCTACCACAGTAGCTGGAACTGCAGGCTCCCACCATAATGCCCAGCTAGTTTTTCTATTTTTAGTAGAGACGAGGTCTTGCTCTTGCTCAGGCTAGTCTCGAATTCCTGAGCTCAAGCAATCCACCTGCCTCGACCTCCCAGAGTGCTAGGATTCCAGGCACAACCCGCCACGCCCAGTCCCTCACACTGACCTTCCCTCACTGCCTGAAATGCAAAAAGCTGTTTGCCACTCCAGGGACTTTGCACAATTCTTCCCTCTGCCTGAAAGAATCTTTTCCTCTTTCCTTGCAGGATGGCTTTTTCTCTTCCTTCTAATCTGAGCTTAAATGTCACTTTATTAGAGACCCCTACAACTGGACTAGAATACATTCTTACCGTTCTTCTCAGTGCCCTTCATCCATCACAATTTGTATTTATATTTGTTTTTTTTTTCTAATTGTTCATTGTCCATGTCCCCCACTAGACTATACAATTCACAAGGAAAGACAAGGCATCTGCTTCATTCACCAAATTGTACCCCCAACGCCTTTCACAGTGTCATGGTTTCACAGAAGGTGCTCAGTTCACAAAGTGTCATTAGGTTGCATTGGAGTTGATCTTCAGAAAAGGGCTACAAGCTAAAGGCAGGTGGAGAAGAGGCATTCCAGGCATGGGAAATAGCCTAAATCAGCAGTTCTTCAGGAGTGGTCCACACAGCAGTAGCACTGGCAACAGCATCACCTGGGAGCTTTTTAGAAATACACATTCTGCTGGGCACAGGGGCTCCTACCTGTAATCCCAGCACTTTGAGGGGCTGAGGCAGGAGGATCCCTTGAGGCCAGGAGTTTGAGACCATCCTGGGCAAAATAGTGAGACTTGGTCTCTACAAAAAAAATCAGCCAGGCATATGGGTGCCCAGCTACTCAGGAGACTGAGGCAGGAAGATCACTTGAGCCCAAGAGCTTGAGGTTACAGTGAGCTATGATCACACCATTGCATTTCAGCCTGGGTAACAGAAGGAGACCTTTTCTCTAAAACTAAATTAGCCAGGCCTGATGGTGGGTGCCTATAGTCCTAGCTACTTGGGAGGGTGAGGCAGGAGAATCGCTTGAGCCCAGGAGTTTGAAATTACAGTGATCCATGATTATACCATTGTGTTCCACTCCAGGTAACAGAGGGAAACCCTGTCTTAAAAGCAATTTTTTTCATTAAAAAAAAAAAAAGTTGGGCACGGTGGCTCAAACCTGAAATCCTAGCACTCTGGGAGGCCAAAGCAGGTGGATCACTTGAGCTCAGGAGTTGGGAGACCAGCCTGAGCAAGAGCGAGACCCCGCCTCTAACGCTAGCCAGGTGTTGCAATGGGCACCTGTATTCCCGGCCACTTAGGAGGCTGAAGCAAGAGGATCATTTGAGCCCAAGAGTTTGAGGTTGCTGTGAGCTGTGACACCACAGCACTCTACTAAGGGTAACAAAGTGAGACTCTGTCTCAAAAAAAAAAAATAATAGTAATAGTAATAAAGTTACAAGAGAATGTATATTCTTAGGATCTGCCACAGACCTATTAGATCAGGCTCTCTGCAGGTGGGAGCCCAACAATCTATATTTTAACAAGCTCCTTAGATGATTGTGAAGCAGCTAAAGTCTGAGAACCTAAGACAGCAGTCAGAAAACCTTTTTTCTGTAAAAGACGAAAGGCAAGAGGCTTTGCTGGTCCCCATTGCAGCCTCTCAACTCTGCTGTTGCAGTGTGAACGCAACCACAGATGATATGTAAACAAATGGGCACGGACAGGCACATCTGGCTTGTGGGCTGCCGTGAGCCGGCCCCTGATCCGAGCAAAAGTGTACATGTCACAACAGGCGTCTTTTAGGCTCACAATTCCCATACGAAAGGAAGTAGAATTTCAAAGCTACACAAATTTCTTTTTTTTTTTAATAAAGATTCCATGTATTCAACAAATTAGAAAACGCCTTCTCTGCGCCAGGCAGAGAAATGAAAAAGACGTATCAGCAACCTTCCAAATAAGGAGCCCAAATTAGCTGCATGCCTGTCACAAGCCAGTGACTTCACATGTGTTATCTCATTTATTCTTGTAAATAACCCTACCACGATGGTGTTATTCTCCGTTTGACAATTAAGGAAACTGAGGCTCAAGGGGGCAACGTGATATGACCTAGACCACCCGGTGGCGAAGCCAATCCAGTTCTGAGCAACTCGAAGGCCAGGGCTGTGTCTCCCAAGGGGAGGATCCCACAGTCAGTCTGTAGCGGCTGAACCTGTTTATTAAAGCCACTTTAGCACATGTGGCTTTGTGATGGGGGCATCTTCACACCACCAGGCCTGACCAGCATCCCCCAGCCCTCACACCAGTTCTGCCAACGGTAGTACCTTCTTCTTCCTTGGAGAAAGTCAAATGCCACTTGTCCCATCTGCCAACAGAGCTGAGAATTAATCTGAAATAAATCCACGAGATAAATCACAACTTTCCAATGTGCTGTGCGCCTCTTCTCAAAATGTGACCTGGGGCTCCCTGGGAGATGGGGAGTGTTGCTGTGTTGCTATTATTTAATAACACGCAGCATAATTTTTTAGGAAGAATGTGCTTTGTTGGATGAACCTTGATTGAATCCCATCTTTCTGACCAGAGAGCTAAATCAACCCTTTCAGGCAGGTGATTGAAAATGATGCCAGAAGTCTATTTGGTTTTGCTCAAACCCACCCTTATGAGAAGGGAGCTAAGAGCTTCCTGCTATCTCAAGAATCATCAAATTAAGGAGAGGCTGGAGCTGATGGGAAACCAGAGAGCGCTGCAGCCCCAGCCTCTGGCCTCTGCTGGATCAGAAAAGTCTGGGGTCTCCAGGGCCAGGAGCCTGACTTCCACCACCACCCTCCACCCCCAGCCTAGCAAACCCCTCCTGCCAGCCCATACAATGCTTTTGCTGCCGGTTAGCTTTGCAGAAATAAATCCATGCATTTTCTGCAGTAACTGGGGCATGAAAGTGGCTGTGGTTTGGGGGAAGAGACTAGTCTGCTCAAGCACCATGCCAGGAAGGGACCCAGTCTCCTGGGAAGCTGCTTTAACAAGGAAAACAGGAGGAGCTGTGGAGACTGCTCCATCCCCGCATTGATTCTGCACAGTGACCACCAGTGTACTCTTGTCCCCGGTCCTCTCTTGGCTCATCTGAAATAAGGTTCCAGACATTTATCACCTGAGAAGACTCTGGCTCTCCCAGCAAGGGAAGAGCAAAGGACTTTCCAAGATGCTGGGGGAATTCTTAGACCAGCAGATCCCTGGGGACAGCCAACAACATTCTCCCATCAGCTCTTCTCTGGAGCTGTCATCTGTTTAGCCCGACAAGTCTTTGCCCTCCTGGCTCAGCACCCGTAGCTCAGAGGCTAGGGTGCCATCCACATACACTGGAGCTGGCAGGTTCAAATCCAACCCAGGCCTGCCAAACAACGATGACAACTACAATCAAAAAATAGCTGGGCATTGTGGTGGGCACCTGTAGTCCCAGCTACTTGGGAGGCTGAGGCAAGAGAATGGCTTAAGCCCAAGAGTTTGAGGTTGCTGTGAGCTGTGATGCCACGGCACTCTGCCCAGGGTGACAGCTTGAGACTCTGTCTCAAAAAAAAAAGTCTCTGCCCTCCCCAGGGCGACTTCTCCCAATTCCCTCAAAGAGGATATCAAAACTCTTCAGAGATTAAATGAAAACTGTATCCAAAATATAATCAGTTCAACTCAGCCAGAAGCCCCCCAATCTCCTTTCCACCATTGCAGCCCCCTGCCAAAGACACTTTCCCAGCCTGGCAGGCAAAGAAGAGGGCAAAATGGCCTCCTCTGGGGGAGTGGCATCACCCTGAGAACGTCGGGGAGCCACCAGCATGCAGCAGGCAGGCATCCTGCCTGGAGACTGGTGACACCCTGGTGACTGGCCTTCCCACTCCACCTGCACTTGGATGCCTGGTCTATACCCACAGCTGATGTGACAGGTGAGAGCAGCCCTTCTCCCAAACCTGGAGTAAACAAAGGCGAGTGGAGTGTGGGGCCTGCAGAGAGAGAATGTGACTATGCGGAGCACACCCGCCCGGGAGGAGCAGGACCTTATTTGTCTTTGTAAACCCAGGAGCTTCCTCTGAGCCTGGCTCTTTGCAATGAGAGACAGAGAGAAGAAGAGGTGAAGAGAGATAGGAAATCAGGAAGAAAAAGATATTCTCGAAAAGCACCTTGAGCCAGCGCTCAGACCAGGAATGGAATCAGGGGCAATGCAGATTCCTCAGGCACCAGCAAAGGGATCCCAGAACTGGTCTGGACTCTGGGAGACTGTCAACCTAGCCAGACTGAGAGAAGCTAAATGCCAACTGACCTCGGGCAGGGAGCAAGCGCTCGGGCTGAGGGTCAGAAAGCCAAGCTTCTTGCCCCACTGTCACTTGAGTGACAGTGTCTCCAAGACACCTTCTCACATGTGGTTTGGTCTGTGCCGGCCTCACCTGCAGACAGCTGGTGCCTTGACCGAACTCCCGACCTGGTGCAAGATGTTTTAGAGACGCTCAGAGGGCCAGCTGAAGAGTGCTCTGCTGGCCCAGGAAGTCCCTAGAAGGAAGAGGGGGAGGCTGAGGTGGGAGGATTACTTGAGCTTACAAGTTCAAGACCAGCCTGAGCAAGAGTGGGACCTCTTCTTTACTAAAGATGAAAAAACTGAGCGAGAGGATCACTTGAGCCCAAGCGCTTGAGGTTGCTAGGAGCTATGATGCCGTGGCACTCTACTGAGGGTGACAAAGTAAGACTCTGTCTCAAAAAAAAAAAAAAAAAAAAGGGAAGATGGGGAGGAAGGTGGAGACTCCAGAACAGCCACCAGGACCTGGTGGCAACAGTGAGTCAGGAGGGGCAGTGGAGGAGGAGAGAGCCAAGCCACCACGTCCCCTTCCCACCTTCCCCTCTGAATACCACGTCTGAAACCAGCCCGCCCATGTTATTCCATCTTCTTACATCCCGTTCTTTTCCCCTCGTGGCCCCCATCTTGATTTGTTTTCTTTTTATTTATTTATAAAACAACTGCTTACAACAGAGCCCTTATATGTGCCACGCACTGTTCTAAGTGCTTTATGAATATTAATTCATTTAATCCTCAGAACAACCCAAAGACATAAATGTTTAATCCCATTTTACAGATGAGAAAACTGAGAACAGAAGATGGAGGAACTTGGCCCGAGGTCATCTCAGCTAATAAGTGGCAGAGCCAAGACTCAAACCCTTGTGCATCCCCAGGGTGGGGCTTAGGTCTGTTTTATTCACAGTGTAGCCCAGATAAATGAATCGACAAACGAATGACATGATGCAGGATGGCTGACGTGAGAACTCAAAGTGCCACCAAAGAGACTCTGGGCCCAGGCAGGTGCCCGCTCCCACTGCGGGGAGGAGTGGGAGATGGGGCCCTTCTGCACCCTAGGCTGGATGAGATCTGCAGAGGATCCTAATGCTGTCGGCTTGACCCCTTCCTGGGGTCTGCAGGATCAGAAGCCTCTGCCTTCCTGCAACTTCCCTGCCCCCTCCACCTCCGTGGTTGGAGACTTCAATTAATTATGCTGTGTAATTAGATAAAGAATATTCATTTTTCATTAATGACAGTAAACTCTCGCTCTGCGGCTGAGTTCCTTATGTTTCAATTAAGCAGGCCTCCTGAAAGCCGCGTGGTCCTTCCTGAGTGCTCCCTCTCATAATGAACAGTCACTTAGAATTTTAAGAAGTGAAGGATTCCTTCCCCAAGTTAATTACCTCAAAATTAGCTTAATCACAGCTCATTTAAACTTATCTAAACAACAGCGCAAAGAGTTCCAGGAAACAGAGGTTCTGACTTTGCTTGTTAGAGTCAAAAAAAAAGTAATAATAATATAAATGTCCCCTCTGGTGGGTAGCAATGACCCTTGATCTGTTGGCTAAAGCTGTCTCAGATCAGGAATGTTCCCCAAAGCAGAGGGTTAATCCAGGACCAGGGACACTTGACTTCTTCCAGGGCCAACAGCCCATTTGTAGTTGCCTGGGCTCCTGGGGCAGGAGGAGGGGTGGGGGGGTGTGAGAACCCCTCTCCTGAAGTCTCTCAGAGGGAGGACAAAGCCCCAAGCCTTGGGCCCAACTATCATCCCCACCCCAAACAGTCCTCTGTCTCTTCTGGCTCCTACGCCAGACTGTGGCGCCTCCCCACTGGGTGTGTACAGACCAGAGCCTACGTACAGAAGAAGGGACCAGGCACTGGAGAAGCCAGGAATGCCACCTCAACTGTCTGCACACCAACTCTCATGCCTCGCACACCACGTACCCTCCATGTGCATTTGCTGAAGGACTGAATCAACGAAAGACAGAAACACTGCCCACATTTTAGCTCCCTGCAAATGAAGGCCTATCTTCTAGTAAAATCAGCCTGGGCTGCACCCAGAGAATGTTTACATCCCATCTCATTGTGTGGCAGGCTATGGGCTAAGTCCTTCATATCAAGGACCTTGTTTAATCCTCACAACAGCCCTGCCACATAAGAACAATCATCCTCATGTCACAGGTGGGAAACTGAGGCACAAAGGGCCCAGAACTTACCCAAGGTCACACTGGTAATGACGGCTGGATTTAAGCCCAGACGGTCAGCTCCAGAGCCTCTCTGAGCAGTGTGTTCTGTGGCCATGGTTGGGGGTGCTGGCAGCAGCTGCGTGGTGCTCCTGCTGTGCAGAAGGGAAAAGAGAAGAGACTGGATCACTCATGGGAGCCCCAATCTGTTGCAGGAGGGAAGGTTTGGGGCGCCTGGCATTTCCACCTGCCCCAAAAATGCCGTAATCCCACTCTGTAGTCTGAAACAGTGAGACTGCCGTAAGCCCTGCTGATGAGGCCCAGACACAGGGCCTGGGTAGGAGGCACAGCCCCCACCAGTCCCTCACCCACTCCCTGGGAACGGCCAGAGTAAGGCTGCTCCACCCTGAGTGCAGGAGGCCGGGAAATTATTTATCTGCATCCTCTGTTCCACACAACTGGCTTTTCCTTGCCAACTCCCTGTTGGGGTGGGAACGCTCGAATAGCCTGGAAGGGGCTGCGAGCCATCATAAAAGGCTTCCAAAAATAAGAGGCCACCTCCCTGGCGTAGAGATAAATGGCTCTGGCGGCCCTGCCCTCCCTGTCCTTCTGCCGGATCCCAGGTCACCCTGGCTCCCCAAAGAACCCTGTAGCTCCTGGCAAGGGTCCAGAACGTCCCAGCCATTACCTGTCCCCTCCTCCATACATCTCCCCCCACAAAGGTGGCACCACTGTGAGACACTGTGTAATTTCGGCTGTCACTGCCCTAATTACACCCCACAGTCCTCCCGCCAGCACGGTGCACCCCGAGCCTCCCGCATAATGGGCCTTTTTTTAAAGACTCTCTCCTTTTCACAGCTGCCTTTTGAAGGCGAACAATCTCACACAATGTGGCTTAATGACAGCACTGCCTTGCTCTCCAGCAACTCCCATCCCCCACACTCCAGCCCCTGCCTCTCACTCTCTCTCTTTTTTTTTTCAACTTGATAATCATCATAATTGTCATAATCACCCTGGAGTTAAGAGAAGGTACCTGGGACATTTCAAACAATTATGAAGTGACCTTATAAAAAGTCAAGATGGTCCGTATGAGAGGGAGGGGGCTGCCGGGAGGGAGGGAGGGAGGCAGGCACAACTATCACACGTGAGCCGAGCACAGGGACGTGCATGTGTACACACACCCCCCACAGGTACACATGTGCACACATGAGGCCCTGAAGACTGACAGTCAGAGCCCCAGGGACTGAGAGATGTCCTCTCAGAAGACCCACAGACCCCACCCACCGCAAGACCTTTAATTAATAAAAAGCTCTCTTGCCAGGTGAGAGCACAGCTGGGGGGCCTGCAGCAAGCATCAAGGCTGCAGGTGTTAGAGGCCAGTGCCCTGAATGTGAGTCTCTGCTCAGCCCCTTTCTGGCTCCCTATTTAATCTCTCAAAGCCTCACCCTACTCATCTGGAAAATGGGATAGCAAATCAACTCAGCATAAAGTTCTGGTAGGACTGGGTGTTCTGTCCAGATTATCTGAATAACCTCTCTCCAGGCTAAGTGTATTCATTTATTTCCTTCCCAGCATTTACAACAATCTGAAAATATATTATATGTATTATACACACATATAAACAACAATAGCTTAACAAGCACCTCCTTCCGCATGCTAACAGATCCTTGAGGGCCGCTTTATTCACATCCAGACCATGTGAGATTTAGAAGTGCAACCACAAGAGCTAAACGTGCTGAGTTCAAATCCTGATACCATCACCTACCAGCTGTGTGACCTTGGGTAAATTACTCAACTTCTCTGTGTCTTGATGTTCCACAGCTGTAAAATGGGGTAATGATAGTACCTTCCTTGAGGGCTGCTGTGAGAATTAAATAATGTCGCATACATTAAGTGTATGGAGTGGCACTGGCTTATAGCAAGCACCGTGTTTGGTTGTAGCTTTATCCCAAACACCTCAAACAGTGTCTGACATTGTGTTGACACTCAATAAATATCTGTTGTCCATGCACAGCTCTTAGCACTACAAGTTTAACACGTGCAAGCATTTGATAAGTTCAGCTATTATTATCGTCGTCGTAGTCACCATTGTCATTGTTATTACTGGACATGGCTTTTACCTTCTCTACTTCCTCAGGGACAACTGTTCCTAGGTATGAGGAGCTGAGGCCAGGGATGGCTTGCCACAAAAGCTCGGCGGGTTAGGGCATTTGGGACCCAACCTCTGTTGTCCGGCCCCAGAGCCTTCCCTCCACAGAGGCCCCACCCGAGCTACTGGCTCTGGAGGTGTTTAATAAAGCGTGTTCCTTTCTGAAGACACCACCCCTCCCCGCTGAAGCCTGGAGTTCAATCTGCCTTTGATGTGTTGGGGCCTCCTAGGAGCGGGCTCCTCCTTCTACAGCCAGCCAGTGCCATCTGCCACCAGCCCTGGGCTGTCAGGAGCGGGAGCAGGGTGTGAAAGGGCTTTGTACTACTCAAAAGCCAGGAGCTGCTGTCTCTCCAGAAGGCAGGGGTGGGGAGGAGGACATAGCAGTGTAAGACCCCTCCATTCGCTACCACCCACCCATAAGGTCTGGCAGTTTATTTCCAGCTATCAGCACCATGCTGGAAATAAACACCTAAACTAAAGACCTATAGTGAGGCCAAGTCCTCAGGGCCTTGGCCAGAGCCTTGTGTACCAGGACAGGAAAGTCTGGATGGGGGGAGCCTGCAATAGAACCCACAGGCTCCTCTAACCAAAATGAATAAATCAACCAATGCCAAGCAGATAAGGTCAAGGTGAGATTCCTATTTTTTATATTATTTTATATTTTTTTCTTTTATTTTATTTCAGGTTAATGTGAGAGTACAAACAACTGGATTACAATTTTTGCCTTTGTTAGGTAGAATCCCTCTTGCAGTTGAGTCCCATACCCAAGAGGTAAGGTAAGATTTTCAGATGCCCTAAAAACTGAAAAGAACTTGGTACCTTCCCCCGCCTCCATCATAAATTTCAAAATAAAATTTGATTTTTTGAAATGACACAAAAGTTGCCGGAACTACAGAGGCAGCCTGCGTGGGGTTAGGGCTGTGGATCCTGAAGCCAGACAACACTGGCTTTGGGCCAGTCACCTGAATGTTCTGTGCATCAGTTTCCTTGTCTCTGAAAGGGGGTGATGATGCCAGCATATTTCTTTGGGTGGCTGTGAGGATTAAGGATAACATAAATTAAGTACTTAGAACAAAACCTGTCACAGAGGGAAAGCTTATTAAATGTTATTATTATTATTATACTTTTTGAAATTAAAATATCTGCTTTCTAGGTTTGTAGTCTGCAAAATTCTGGACAAGTTCACTGACAGTGAAGGCTGAATGTTGAACCATTTCTGGTATGAGGAGCTGGGATGCCAAAGCATCAGCAGCCCAGGGTCTGGGGCCAGTGTCCCTTCACTGAGGGGGAGCAGGGATGGCCAGAGACCAAGCCCCTCGCACTGAATGCAGATCCAGTAGGGGGTCCATTTGCCAGAACAAAGTGCAGAAGCAGTGACAAAGGGAAAGGGCTCAGAGAGTGGCCCGTGCATGCCAGAACTTAAATCTTTCCTGGCTGGAAGCATGCTTGGCCCAGGCCAACAGGTGGGGCTGAGCCACAGAGCCAGCTCACCGAGGGAAGCTGCAAGGCTGGGTGAAAGGAGCTCTGTTCTTTACCTGCCTCGTGGGTCTCCTTGAGAGCAGCAAATGAAACCCAAGGGCCTTAGCTGTCTTCAAGTGCAGGGAAAATCAGATTTTTAAAGACACTCTTGAATTGGTATAGCAATCAAACACTCAAAAAGGAAGAGAGAGAGCTTTGCAAACGGCCATGGGGAAGCGCCTCTTCACTGTCGGGACTGCAGGTGGGGGCTCCCGCAGCCACTGGACTTCTGCCAACTGTGATGCTGCCCTCTTCACCCCACCAGCCACAAGTGTGAAGATTGGGGCACCTCACTCTTCCAGGGCCAATCACAGTCATCCCCCAAGAACTTGGGACTGGAACATGGAGTGACGTTCAACTCCTCTGGAGATACTTGGTATTGATCGCACAATCTCCAGACCTGAAGGGGCTGAGTTCTCGGCCTTGTGGACCCAACTGTTGCTGGATGAAGAAGGTCCAGCCGCCTGTCACTGTCAGCCAATATACAGAGACATGAATAGGTCCACCAAACTTTGTCAGAAGGCCGGGATTCTGGAGAACAGTGAGAATTGCCTCTCCAATACTGTTCCGATCTTCCATTCCCCAAATTACAGTTTTAAACAGGATTCTGACCTTTATTTTAAATAATCATTGGCACAACTCAGTGACAATCTATTACAACATTGCCAATTCAAAAGTTAATTCCTAAACTATTCAACATGAGCATCTTTAGGGCGGGAGCTAAATTTATAAAACAGCAAGAATGGGAGACCAGAGGTGAAGACCAGCTGTGTCATGTCCGCCCAGCCTGACTCCTTCTTATTCTCACTATATGTGCTTTCAAAAGGAGCAAAGGAAGCTGGTCTGCTGACAAGGAGAGAACTATGACATAGATGCAAAAATAGGCATCGACAGGCAGAGGCAGTGGGTCTCCAGGGGCCAGCTCCGGCCCTTTCCTGGCGACGTGCTACATCTCTCCAGAAAACACTCAACAACCTTACAGCCTGGTTCCCTTTATGACTGAGCTACTTTGAGTCATTTTCTATTCCTTCAACCAAGATGCTAAATAGTATGTTTCCTGCTGTCTCTGACATGACTGATCTTAAATTCCATCATTAATTTACTAACAATGCCTACATCGGTTTCACATGCATCCCCTTTCAGAAACAAAATTCAAGAGGGGGCAGGGGAGGGGAGAAGCATTTCTTATTCAATCTGAATGAATTCCTCTGCCCCTGGTGGCCAGGTTTTGCCTTGGTACTATATTCAAAGACATAGTCTGGCAGCCTAAAGCAATTAAAAAGGAATTCTAATTTTTGCTTGACTCTCTCAAAGCACTGTAAAAGGGATCCAGTTCAAACCCATTTCAACCTCCCTTCCTCTCTCTTCCTTTCCCCAGAGCCCCGCATCCTCCAAACCTTAAAATCCTTGCCCGGCTTGTCCAGCTCTTGAGCCCTTCCCTCACCTCCTCCTTCTCAGCATTTCACTACATAAATTAGCCTTTGCCTTTTTTGTTCTCTAACTTCTCCCATAATTACATTTT
This sequence comes from Nycticebus coucang, assembly GCF_027406575.1. NCBI lineage: Eukaryota > Metazoa > Chordata > Mammalia > Primates > Lorisidae > Nycticebus > Nycticebus coucang. Next base: position 30,999,660 of record NC_069801.1, read on the forward strand.
CCTTTTTTGTTTGTTTATTTCAGATTAATATGAGGGTACATATGATTAGGTTACATTGTTTTAGTTTATTAGGAAAGGTCTGAGTTGTGTTTGAGTCCTCCCCCTAGGTGGTATGCCATGTACCCCTCCATTGTAGCCATCAGGTGGGAGCTTAGTGGGCCCCTTCCTTCCCTCCCTCTCCCCTTTCTTCAATGTCATTGTGCTTTTCCTCTCATGTGGGCCTATAGCTGTACATCTACCATTTTCAAATTAGTATTGAGTACATGGGACGCTTTTTTTTTTTCTATTCTTGAGATATTATGCTAAGGGAAATGTTTTTCAGTTCCATTCAGGTAAATATAAAAGATGTAGAGGGGCGGAGACAAGATGGCTGACTGAAGCCAGCTTTCCACAGAGGCTTCTGTCCAGAAGGAGAGTTAAAGGACAAAAATTTAGCAAGAAACCTAGTGAATTAAAGCTGCACCAAGAAAGAAGGTTGAAGAACGCACATCAACCCTGCTGAGGCAAGCTGCGACCCCAAGGATACAAACAAAAGGTACAAAATCCATCACCAAGTGGATGGGAGTCCCCTCCCCCATGAGAACAGCTCAGAGTACCCCACAAACAAACAAGCAGAGTTCAAAACTCCTCCCACTATACTCCACGGGAGAGACCCTCTAAAAACTGGACCTACCTCCCCTATTAGGGGGCCATGGCATAAAACTGTGTAAAAGTGTATGTATTCTCTACCTGCAATTCTGAGCTCCCAGCACACCCTCCACTCTCACTCTGAGGTCTGGAGGCCTGTCTCACAGGAGTCCAGATTCTTGGATGATTTCTTGAGGGGTGTAGACAGGGCCTGGACTGTAGCTGGTCACTGCTGATTCTGCGGCATGGGAGTGAGGAGAGGACGGTAGGCTGAGAGGGAACCACACTGGAGTGGCGATGCCCCGAGGTGCAGAACAGCAGCCATTTTTGGCAACAATAGGGCTCACCCCTGGATATTCCAAAGTCACACACCCTGTATCTCTGGACAACCAGAGGAGGCCGGGCATCTTCTCAGGTGGCAACCACCGCAGAACAGATCTGGGATGGAAACGCAGGCCCCGTGAGTAAAGGGTTTGCCTGAGGCGGTACCAGCCTGGGTGGAGCCCAGGGACTAGAAAACGCATGTGCAGAGCCAGGAGATTCCCAGGGCAGGGCTGACACAGAGGACTGCTTTACTGAGCCTAAGACGCACCCAGCCCCCAGGGGACCATCAGCTTAAACAAAGGAGGGCAGGCAGAGGCTGGAACTGACAGGTGACCGTGCTGCAAATACAATGTACAGCTGAAACCGTACAGCAGCACAGACAGGGCCTGAGGCACAGGTTCTGGGAACTCAAAGCAGCTTCTCTTCTGCAGGGGAATTTAGCAGGGAGAGAAACAAATTCCCACAAAGTTGTTCTGTTCTGTCAGTAACATCAATCAGGGGCCGGGCTGGAACTGAGTGAACAGCCCCAGCCTTCATCAAGCCCCCTGAGGTTGTCAGGCCTCACCTCCCCCTGCCAGATAGAGGCAGAGAGCAGCAGCCTGGCTGAGGAGACACAGATGTCCTTCTGATTCAGGCAGGTACAAACCCCTAGAGGATCTGCTCACTGGAGGAAACTGAGTCACAGCCTTGCAGGGTTATCACTGGCTGTGTGTCTCAGAGGTGCAAGGTGGGGAAGGAGGCATCAACCTTCCCAGACTAACCTATTTGCTGGGTGTGTCCTCCTGACTTCACAGAGCACCAGAGCAAGTCATATTTGAGTTGTCAGCAGACCCCTGCGATCTAGTTGCCAGATACCTCAGGTGCTGACTGAGACAATTGATTTAGACCTTTTGAACTGAGCCAAACACCCAAGGACTATCAAAGTGGTGCCCTGGGTGTGTGGTTGTAGGAAGATTTGATTTTCCTTTTCTAATTGTTACCTGTGGGGGGCGGGGTGACTTAATTGCTGGTATTTCTCCACAGCTGAAACTTCAACCCAGAGTAACTGTTTCACTAGGGTCAGACAGAGACCAGCTGAAAACAAGACAGAGCCACTTAGCCCCACCACACCAAACAGGTCCCCAGTTTCTCAGGCCGTAGCACTATATGGATCCTTGGCAAAGCTCCAGGGGGAAAGTCAAACAGTATAAAATAATCATGGGGTGGAATCAGCAGAAAAACTCTAGTAACATAAATAACCAGAATAGATCACCCCCCCACCCCTGCTGAAGGAAAGATATGGCAGATGGAACTGAAGATCCTATTCATAAACAACTGGCCGAGATGTCAGAAATTGAATTCAGAATTTGGATTGCAAACAAGATTAATAGAACGGAGGAAAATTTGGAATTAGAAATTCGAAGAGCAATTCAAAAGTTGGAATTAGAAATTAGAGGAAAAATTCAAAAGTTGTCTCAAGAATTCAACGAATTTAAAGACAAAACCACCAAAGATTTTGACACACTGAAGCAAGAATTTGCAGCCCTCAAAGATCTGAAAAATATAGTAGAATCCCTCAGTAACAAACTGGAGCAAGCAGAAGAAAGGATTTCTGACATTGAAGACAAAGCTTTTGAACGCTCCCAAACTCTCAAAGAGGAAGAGAAATGGAGAGCAAAAACAGATCATTTTCTCAGAGAGCTCGGGGATAATTCAAAGAAGGCTAATATCCACCTCATTGGAATCCCTGAAAGTGATGAAGTGCCTTCACAAGGCACAGAGAACATTCTCCATGAAATTATGAAAGAGAATTTTCCAAACATGCCAAGAGATTCTGAAATTCAGATAGCAGACAGTTTCAGAACCCCAGCACAACTCAACCTGAATAAGACATCCCTCAGGCATATCACAATTAACTTCACTAAAGTCAATATGAAGGAGAAAATTCTGAAAGCAGCCAGATGTAAGAAATCCATTACCTACAAAGGGAAGAATATTAGAATGACTGCAGATCTCTCTGCTGAAACTTTTCAAGCCAGAAGAGGGTGGTCATTGACTTTTAATCTCCTAAAACAAAATAAATTTCAACCCAGGATCCTCTATCCAGCTAAACTGAGTTTCATTTATGATGGAGAAATTAAATACTTCAATGACATTCACATGTTGAAGAACTTTGCCATAACCAAACCAGCTCTTCAAGATATTCTCAGACCTATCCTCCACAATGACCACCCCAATCTTCTACCACAAAAGTAAACTCACTCAGAAACTTTTGATCAAACTCCAACTTCCATAGTGGTGAAAGGATTAAAAATGTCCACTGGACTTTAAAAAACTCAATACCCAAAATTTTACCAGACTTATCCATATTCTCCATTAATGTGAACGGCTTAAACTCTCCTCTAAAGAGGCACAGGTTGGCTGACTGGATACAAAAACTCAGGTCAGATATTTGCTGCATACAAGAATCACATCTTACCTTAAAAGATAAATATAGACTCAGGGTGAAAGGATGGTCATCCATATTTCAGGCAAATGGTAATCAGAAAAAAGCAGGTGTTGTAATTCTATTTGCAGACACAATAGGCTTTAAACCAACAAAAGTAAGGAAGAATAAGAATGGTCACTTCATATTTGTTAAGGTAATACACAATATGATGAGATTTCAATTATTAATATCTATGCACACAACCAGAATACACCTCAATTTATAAAAGAAACTCTAACAGACATGACCAACTTGATTTCTTCCAGCTCCATAATAGTCGGAGATTTCAACACTCCTTTGGAAGTGTTGGATAGATCCTCCAATAAGAAGCTGAGCAAGGAAATTTTAGATTTAAACCTAACCATCCAACATTTAGATTTAGCACACATCTACAGAACATTTTGTCCCAACAAAACTGAATACACATACTTCTCATCACTCCATGGAACATACTCCAAAATCAATCACATCTTAGGTCACAGTCTAACCTCAGTAAATTTAAAGAAATAGAAATTGTTCCTTGCATTTTCTCTGACCACCATGGAATAAAAGTTGAACTCAGTAACAACAGGAATCTGCATACTCATACAAAAACATGGAAGTTAAATAACCTTATGCTGAATGATAGCTGGGTTATAGCTGAGATTAAGAAGGAAATTGCCAAATTTTTGGAAGAAAATGACAATGAAGACATGAATTATCAGAACCTCCGGGATACTGCAAAGGCAGTCCTAAGAGGGAAATTTATAGCACTGCAAGCCTTCCTCAAGAGAATGGAAAGAGAGAAAGTTAACAACTTAATGGGACATCTCAAGCAACTGGAAAAGGAAGAACATTCCAACTCCAAACCCAATAGAAGAAAAGAAATAACAGGGGCGGTGCCTATGGCTCAGTGAGTAGGGTGCCGGCCCCATATGCCAAGGGTGGCGGGTTCAAACCCAGCCCCAGCCAAACTACAACAAAAAAAAAAAAGAAGAAAAGAAAAGAAATAACAAAAATTAGAGCAGAATTAAATGAAATTGAAAACAAAAGAATTATACAACAGATCAATAAATCAAAAAGTTCATTTTTTGAAAAGGTCAATAAAATAGATAAACCTTTGGCTAACCTAACCAGGAAAAAAAGAGTAAAATCTCGAATTTCATCAATCAGAAATGACAAAGATAAAATAACAACAGACTCCTCAGAAATTCAAAACATCCTTAATGAATATTATAAGAAACTTTATTCTCAGAAATATGAAAATCTGAAGGAAATTGACCAATACTTGGAAGCACATCACCTTCCAAGACTTATCCAGAATCAACTGGAAATGTTGAACAGGCCAATATCAAGTTCTGAAATAGCATCAACCATACTAAATCTCCCTAAAAAGAAAAGTCTGGGACCAGATGGCTTCACGTCAGAATTCCTTTAAAGAGGAACTAGTTACCTATATTACTCAACCTGTTCCAAAATATAGAAAAAGAAGGAAGACTACCCAACACATTCTATGAAGCAAACATCACCCTGATCCCCAAACCAGGAAAAGACCCAACAGGAAAAAATTATAGACCAATATCACTAATGAATATACATGCAAAAATATTCAACAAGATTCTAACAAACAGAATCCAGCAACACATCAAACAAATTATACATCATGACCAAGTCGGTTTTATCCCAGGGTCTCAAGGCTGGTTCAATATATGTAAATCTATAAATATAATTCAGTACACAAACAAATTAAAAAACAAAGACCATACGATTCTCTCAATTGATGCAGAAAAAGCTTTTGATAATATACAGCATCCCTTCATGATCAGAACACTTAAGAAAATTGGTATAGAAGGGACATTTCTTAAACTGATAGAGGCCATCTACAGCAAACCCACAGCCAATATCATATTGAATGGAGTTAAATTGAAATCATTTCCACTCAGATCAGGAACCAGATAACGCTGCCCATCATCTCCACTGCTCTTTAATATTGTAATGGAAGTTTTAGCCATCACAACTAGGGAAGAAAAGGCGATCAAGGGTATCCATATAGGGTCAGAAGAGATCAAACTTTCGCTCTTCACAGATGATATGATTGTATATCTGGAAAACGCCAGGGATTCTACTATAAAACTCTTAGAAGTGGTCAAGGAATACAGCAGTGTCTCAGGTCACAAAATCAACATTCATAAATCGGTAGCCTTTATATATACCAACAATAGTCAAGCTGAAAAAACAGTTAAGGACTCTATTCCATTCACAGTAGTGCCAAAGAACATGAAATATTTGGGAGTTTATCTAACAAAGGACGTAAAAGATCTCTATAAAGAGAACTATGAAACTCTAAGATAAGAAATAGCTGAAAATGTTAACAAATGGAAAAACATACCATGCTCATGGCTGGGAAGAATCAACATTGTTAAAATGTCCATATTACCCAAAACAATATACTATTTTAATGCAATCCCTATTAAAGCTCCACTGTCATACTTTAAAGATCTTGAAAAAATAATGCTTCATTTTATATGGAATCGGAAAAAACCTCAAATAGCCAAGATATTACTCAGAAATAAAAACAAAGCAGGAAGAATCATGCTACCGGACCTCAGACTATACTGTAAATCGACAGTGATCAAAACAGCATGGTACTGGCACAAAAACAGAGAGGTAGATGTCTGGAACAGAATAGAGAACCAAGATATGAACCCAGCTACTTACCGTTATTTGATCTTTGACAAGCCAATTAAAAACATTCAGTGGGGAAAAGATTCCCAATTTAACAAATGGTGCTGGGTGAACTGGCTAGCAACCTGTAGAAGATTGAAACTGGACCCAAACCTTCCACCATTAACTAAGATAGACTCTCACTGGACTAAAGATTTAAACTTAAGACATCAAACCATACAAAGATGGCGGCCGAGTAACAGCTTCCCTGCAACTGGGAACAGCGAGTCTGGGGAGACAAGACTCCAGGCATCTCTGGCCGGTGGGATCTGCCTATAATCATCCCTTTGAGGATACAGGGAGCCAGCAAGGGACTCCTGGACCCCAAGAGGAGGACAAAAACAGTGGAAAACTAGCAAGTGGTTGCGTGTGTTCGATCGACCTAATCACGCCGGCAACTGTAAGTACAAGCAGCAGTGAGACTGCAAACCAGAAAGGCCTTACCTGTGAACTGTTTCGGTGTTCTTGGACTTGGCACTCAGTTGAACTGCCTTGGGGAGAGCTTGAGCAGGAGTGTGGAGAATTTTGGGCATTGTCTGGGGCCCCAGAACTGAGCCACAGAGCTGGGCGCAGGAAGCCATTGTGAAAGAACTGTCCTGGCAAGCTCCGCCCTCAGGGTCTCAGAGCAAGGATTGGGCGGGTCAAAGTAACCTACTGACTGAGCAGCCTAAAGGCGGGGACTGAGCTGCCTTACAGCCTTAAACCTTAGGGGCAGATGAGATGGTTTTGGCACAATGGAGCCTTGGGCTGTTGCCCCAGGTAGAGTGCCGTGATGTCACACCTCATAGCAACCTCAAACTCCTGGCCTTTGCGCCACCCATACCTCCATAAGAGCTGTGCAGCGACTCCCGACCGGTGACCCGCACCCACCAGGCCTCCGCATTACCTGACCATGAACCGCGGGAGCCACACAACCCCACGTCCTCCCTCCTGTGTCCTCCCAGCTTCCACACTAGCCTGTTCATCTGGACAGGGACTCTGGTAGCTGTGTGCCCTTTGGAGCCCTCCCTGCCTCTGCGCAGAGCTCTTCTCCTGGCCAGAGACTGCTGGAGCCTTGGGCTTTCTGTGCCAGAGTCACTGGGCACATGGCACTCCCAGAACCATGCGCACCACCCCCAGCCCTGTTGCTGGATCCGGGTGTGTCACAAACCGGAGCTGCTTCCACAACCAGAACTCCCTAAATAGAGCAGCCCCAGAGGAACTACACAGGGTCACTCCCTACAAAGATCCAACAACAATAGAGTGAGCCCGCTGGGGTCTAATCTTGGAGAGACACCTCCCCAACTCTGAGGACAGTCAGAGGCAATGGTGAAAAACAATAATAAGGTATAATCAACAGAAAAACTCAGGCAATATGAATAATCAGAGTAGATCAACTCCCCCAAGGATCAATGGGGCAGAAACAGCACAAGACCCCATGCACAAACAAATAGCTGAGATGTCAGAAATTGAATTCAGGATCCAGATAGCAAATAAGATCAAATTAGAATTCCAAAAGTTACCTCAAGAATTCAACGGATTCAAAGACCAAATGACCAAAAATTGCAACACATTGAGACAAGAAGTTGCATCCCTCAAAGATCTGAGAAACACAGTAGAATCCCTCAGTAACAGAATGGAGCAAGCAGAAGAAAGGATTTCTGACATTGAAGACAAATTTTTCAAACGCTCCCAAACCCTCAAAGAAGAAGAGAAATGGAGAGCAAAAACAAACCACTCTCTCAGCTAATTTGGGGCTCTCGGATAATTTGGAGAAAACCAATATTCGTCTTATACGGATCCCCGAAACTGATGAAGTGGCTTTACAAGGCACAGAGTCTGTTCTCCATGAGATTATGAAGGAGAACTTTCCAGACATGCCAAGAGATTCTGAAATTCAGATAGCAGACAATTTCAGAACTCCAACACGACTCAACCCAAATAAGACATCCCCCAGACACATCATAATCAATTTCACTAAAGTTAATATGAAGGAGAAAATTCTGAAAGCTGCCAGACAAAAGAAAACAATTACCTACAAGGGGAAGAATATCAGAATAACTGCAGATCTCTATGCTGAAACCTTCCAAGCTAGAAGAGGATGGTCATCGACTTTTAATCTCCTAAAACAAAATAACTTTCAACCCAGGATCCTGTACGCAGCTAAACTGAGCTTCATTTATGATGGAGAAATTAAATACTCAACGACATTCACGTGTTGAAGAAATTTGCCACAACTAAACCAGCTCTCCAGGACATTCTTAGACCTATCCTCCATAAAGACCAGCGTAATTCTCCACCACAAAAGTAAACCCACCCAAAAAGTTTTTGATCAAATTCCAACTTCCACAGTCGCAAAAGGATTAAAAATGTCCACCAGTCTCTCGAAAGGCTTATCAATATTCTCAATTAATGTGAATGGTTTAAATTGTCCTCTAAAGAGACACAGGTTGGCGGACTGGATACAAAAACTCAAGCCAGATATCTGCTGCATCCGAGAATCACATCTTACATTAAAAGACAAATATAGACTCAAGGTGAAGGGATGGTCATCTATATTCCAGGCAAATGGAAAGCAGAAAAAAGCAGGCATTGCAATCCTGTTCGCAGACGCAATAGGCTTTAAACCAAACAAAATAAGGAAGGATAAGGATGGACACTTCATATTTGTTAAAGGTAATACTCAATATGATGAGATCTCAATTATTAATATTTATGCACCCAACCACAACGCACCTCAATTTATAAGAGAAACTCTAACAGACATGAGCAACTCGATTTCCTCCACTTCCATAGTAGTTGGAGATTTTAACACCCCTTTAGCAGTGCTGGATAGATCCTCCAAAAAGAAACTAAGCAAAGAAATTTTAGATTTAAACTCAACCATTCAACATCTGGACTTAACAGACATCTACAGAACATTTCATCCCAACAAAACTGAATACACATTCTTCTCATCAGCCCACGGAACATACTCCAAAATCGACCACATCCTAGGCCACAAATCTAACCTCAGCAAATTTTAAAAAATAGAAATTATTCCTTGCATCTTCTCAGACCATCATGGAATAAAAGTTGAACTAAATAACAACAGGAACCTGCATACCCATACAAAAACATGGAAGCTAAACAACCTTATGCTGAAGGATACATGGGTTATAGATGAGATTAAGAAGGAAATCACCATATTTTTGGAACAAAACAACAATCAAGACACGAATTACCAGAACCTCTGGAATACTGCAGAGGCAGTCCTAAGAGGGAAATTTATAGCACTGCAAGCCTTCCTCCAGAAAACGGAAAGAGAGGAAGTCAATAACTTAATGGAACATCTCAAGCAACCAGAGAAAGAAGAACACTTCAACCCCAAATGCAGCAGAAGAAAAGAAATAACCAAAATCAGAGCAGAATTAAATGAAATTGAAAACAAAAGAACTATACAACAGATCAATAAATCCAAAAGCTGGTTTTTTGAAAAGATCAATAAAATAGATAAACCTTTGGCCAACCTAACCAGGAAAAAAAGAGTAAAATCTCTAATTTCATCAATCAGAAATGGTAACGATGAAATAACAACTGACCCCTCAGAAATTCAAAAAATCCTTAACAAATACTACAAGAAACTCTACTCTCAGAAATATGAAAATCTGAAAGAAATCGACCAATACCTGGAAGCACACCACCTACCAAGACTTATCCAGAACAAAGTGGAAATGTTGAACAGGCCTAGATCAAGTTCTGAGATAACATCAACTATACAAAATCTCCCTAAAAAGAAAATCCCAGGACCAAATGGCTTTACATCAGAATTCTACCAACCATTTAAAGAAGAACTTGTACCTATACTACTAAACCTCTTCCAAAATATAGAAAAAGAAGGAATATTACCCAGCACATTCTACGAAGCAAACATCACCTTGATCCCCAAACCAGGGAAAGATCCAACAAGAAAAGAAAATTATAGACCAATATCACTAATGAATATAGATGCTAAAATACTCAACAAGATCCTAACAAACAGAATCCAACAACACATCAAAAAAATTATACATCATGACTAAGTCAGATTTATCCCAGGGTCTCAAGGCTGGTTCAATATACGTAAATCTATAAATGTAATTCAACACATAAACAAACTTAAAAATAAGGGCCATATGATTCTTTCAATTGATGCAGAAAAAGCTTTTGATAATATCCAGCATCTCTTCATGATCAGAGCACTTAAGAAAAATGGTATAGAAGGGACATTTCTTAAACTAATAGAGGCCATCTACAGCAAACCCACAGCCAATATCGTATTGAATGGAGTTAAATTGAAATCATTTCCACTTAGATCAGAAACCAGGCAAGGTTGCCCATTGTCTCCATTGCTCTTCAACATTGTAATGGAAGTTTTAGCCATTGCAATTAGGGAAGAAATGGCGATCAAGGGTATCCACATAGGGTCAGAAGAGATCAAACTTTCACTCTTTGCAGATGATATGATCGTATATCTGGAAAACACTAGGGATTCTACTACAAAACTTTTAGAAGTGATCAAGGAATATAGCAATGTCTCAGGCTACAAAATCAACACCCATAAATCTGTAGCCTTTATATATACCAACAATAACCAAGCCGAACAAACAGTCAAGGACTCTATTCCTTTCACAGTAGTGCCAAAGAAGATGAAATATTTGGGAGTATACTTAACGAAGGACGTGAAAGATCTCTACAAAGAGAACTATGAAACTCTAAGAAAAGAAATAGCCGAAGATGTTAACAGATGGAAAAACATACCATGCTCATGGCTGGGAAGAATCAACATTGTTAAAATGTCCATACTGCCCAAAGCAATATATAATTTTAATGCAATTCTTATTAAAGCTCCATTGTCATACTTTAAAGATCTTGAAAAAATAATACTTCGTTTTATATGGACTCAGAAAAAACCTTGAATAGCCAAAACATTACTGAGCAATAAAAACAAAGCAGGAGGAATCACGCTACCAGACCTGAGACTGTACTATAAATCCATAGTGATCAAAACAGTATGGTACTGGCACAAAAGCAGAGAAGTAGATGTCTGGAACAGAATAGAGAACCAAGATATGGATCCAGCTACTTACCGTTATTTGATCTTTGACAAGCCAATTAAAAACATTCAGTGGGGAAAAGATTTCCTATTTAACAAATGGTGCTGGGTAAACTGGCTGGCAACCTGTAGAAGATTGAAACTGGACCCACACCTTTCACCATTAACTAAGATAGGTTCTCACTGGATAAAAGATTTAAACTTAAGACATGAAACTATAAAAATACTTGAAGAAAGTGCAGGGAAAACTCTGAAGGAATCGGCCTGGGTGAATATTTTATGAGGAGGACTCCCCAGGCAATTGAAGCAGTATCAAAAATACACTACTGGGACCTGATCAAACCAAAAAGCTTCTGCACAGCCAAGAACATAGTGAGTAAAGCAAGCAGACAGCCCTCAGAATGGGAGAAAATATTTGCAGGTTATGTCTCCGACAAAGGTTTAATAACCAGAATCCACAGAGAACTCAAACGTATTAGCAAGCAAAGAACAAGTGGTCCCATCTCAGGCTGGACAAGGGACTTGAAGAGAAACTTCTCTGAAGAAGATAGGCACACGGCCTACGGACATATGAAAAAATGCTCATCATTCTTAATCATCAGAAAAATGCAAATCAAAACTACTTTGAGATATCATCTAACTCCAGTAAGATTAGCCCATATCACAAAATCCCAAGACCAGAGATGTTGGCGTGGATGTGGAGAAAAGGAATCACTTCTACACTGCTGGTGGGAATGCAAATTAATACGTTCCTTTTGGAAAGATGTTTGGAGAACACTTGGAGATCTAAAAATAGACCTGCCATTCAATCCTATAATTCCTCTACTAGGTATATACCCAGAAGACCAAAAATCACATTATAACAAAGATATTTGTACCAGAATGTTTATTGCAGCCCAATTCATAATTGCTAAGTCATGGAAAAAGCCCCAAGTGCCCATTGATCCACGAATGGATTAATAAATTGTGGTATATGTACACCATGGAATATTCTTCAGCCTTAAAGAAAGATGGAGACTTTACCTCTTTCATGTTTACCTGGATGGAGCTGGAACATATTCTTCTTAGTAAAGTATCTCAAGAATGGAAGAAAATGTATCCAGTATACTCAGCCCTAGTATGAAACTAATTTATGGCTTTCATATGAAAGCTATAACCCAGTTATAACCTAAGAATATGAGGAATGGGGAGGGAGGGGGAAAAATGGGCAGACGGAGGGTGATTGGTGGGATTACACCTGCGATGCATCTTACAATTGTACATGTGAAACTTAGTAAATGTAGAATATAAATGTCTTAACACAATAACTAAGAAAATGCCAGGAAGGCTATAACAGTGTGATGAAAATGTGTCAAACGGTCTATAAAACCAGCATATGGTGCCCCATGATCACATTAATGTACACAGCTATGATTTAATAGTTTAAAAAAGATGTAAAGTCTCCATCTTTTTATGGCTGAATAGTATTCCATGCTACACAAATACCACAGTTGATGAATCCAGTCCCATGTAGATGGGCACTGGGTTGTTTCCATATGATTGAGAATTGAATGGCTCTAAGCATTTGAGTGCAAATGTCCTTATGGTAAAATGATTTTTTTTTCCTTCTGGGTAAATACCTAGTAATGGGATTCTGGAATCAAAAGGAAGTGAGAGGTTTAGGGATAGATTCCAGCCAGGATCCATAAGAAAGAGAGGAGGGCACCCTCCATTTTAAAGGAGTGTGCCCAGAAGTCAGCCCCCCTCACATGGTTTCAAGGGACTTTTGTTAGTGCAGTTGGAATGTGGAAGGGGATCATGAGATGGGAGGGAAGTCCTGCTGAATGAATGATACTGTGTGAGACTGATTTTAGAATTACTGCTTTCCACAAAAGGTGTCAATTTTGCTCCAGGACCTTATCTCTAGTGCCAGCCAGGACCAGGGTAGGAGATTCTGATACTCCCCAGGAACGACTTTAAAGCATTTCAGGAGGGTGGGGAGGGGGTTGCTGTGACCAGGCCATTTGGTCTCTGACCTCCTTTCTGTCACTAGCTGCCCTCCCAGGATGGCTATACCCTTGTCAGGGTCATGACGATTCACAAGAGTATGGGAAGGGGGTTGCTGTAATCATGCAATTTGGTTTCTGGCCACTTTCTTTCTCTACTTGTCTCCCAAATAGCTGTACTTTTGTCAGGGTCCTAAGGATTTCTTCCCCACAGGAAGGTCTACTTTTAGCTCTTTGAGGATTCTCCGTACTTCTTTCCAAAAAGGCTATATTAGTTTGCAATCCCACTGACAATGTAAAAGTGTTCTCCACATTCACGCCAACATCTGCAGCTTTGGGACCTTATCATCTGGGCTATTCTCGCTGGGGTTAGGTGATATCTCAAGGTGGTTTTGCTTTGCAAAAGAATGGCTTTGTTGGCCATTCTTCTGTCTTCCTGGGAGAACGTTCTATTCATTTCTCTTGCCCAGTGATAATTGGCTTGTTTGTTCTTTTCTTGCTGATTTGCTTGAGTTTGCTGTAGATTCTGGTTATTAGCCCTTTGTCAGATTTGTAAAAGGTGACTATTTTCTCCCATGGTGAAGGTTGACTATTTCCTTTGCTTATTTTCCACTGCAAAGGAGAGCCCTGAAATGGACCCTACAGCTAGCACATCCATCCCTCTGCCACCCCCCAGTCCTTTCTCTACTTAAAGTTTTGTGTCTTAAATGTAAATCTTTTATCTCTCGTAAGTTAATTTTTGTAAGTGGTTAGAGGTATAGGTCCAGTTTCAGTCTTTTACGTGTGGCTAACCAGTTCTCCCAGCACCATTTATTGAATAGGGATTCTTTTCCCCAATGTTTGCTTTTGTTTGCTTTGTCAAAGATCAGATGGAATATTAAGCTGGTTTCATCCAGATTCTCCATTCCATTCCATAGGTCTATGTCTCTATTTTTATGCCAGTACCATGCTGTTTTAATCATTATAAACTTATAGTATAGTCTGAAGTCTATAAAGTGATGCCACCAGATCTCACTACTTTTGAACTTCTGAACTTCTTTTGTTTTCTTCTATTTTTTTTCTTAAGGCAAGGTCATACCCTATCACCCAGGCTGGTGCTCAGATGTCATCAAACCTCTAACTCCTGGGCTTAAGAGATCCTCCCTCCTCAGCCTCCTGAGTAGCTGGGACTACAAGTACACACCACCACACCTGGCTAATTTTATTTATCTTTGTAGAAACAGGATCTTGCTATGTTATCCAGGCTGATCTCAAACTCCTAGCCTCAAGCGATCCTCTCACCTTGGCCTCCCAAAGTACTGGAGTTATAGGAATGAGCCACCAGGCCCAGCCTTGAACTTCTGATTTCACAAAATCATGCAGTCTTGTATCTGGAAGGATCTCAATTTCAAATAAGAAACCTGAGCCTCAGAGGGGTTAAGAGAATTGACTAAGATTACACAGCTGCTAAGAAAAAAAAAAAACTGAGATTAAAAAGGCGAATTTCTCCTAGCGGCATTATTTCCACTCCTAGATCCTCTGTAGCCTTTCTCATTTACCCACTCATTCTGACTTCAAATCACATGTAGTTTTCTATTTTATAGCTTAACTTCCTCATTGTGGGTGTGCAGGAGACTATGTGTTTTGTGCACATGAATGCAAATATGCACAGGCTTAAGAAGTGGAGGGGGTTGGTTGTGTATGTGTGTGTGTGTTCCTTTGTGCACTCAAGTGTGTATACTTGCACTTGCATTTGTGTGGGTAATGGTGTTTCCATGTGCATTTGTATAACATGTATATAAGTGCAAGCAGGTGCCTGCATACATGCGGGTAAGTGTGAGTGCCTGAGGGGTTTCACTATGTGTGTGTCTGTGTATATGGCTCTTAGGGGTGCATCATGGTAAGATTGTGGAAGGCAGGGCTGTGTCCCTCACTTCCTGATTGCCTCACAGTGCAGAGGAGTGGAATGGGATGAGGCTCATGTCCCCTCAACAGAGCAGAGAGGATTTCTGCCTCCTCGGCAGCCTCTTCTACTGAGCTCAGCAATTAAGGGAGGGGTGCTCCCTAGGGGCCCCCAGCCAGCTGGGCCATCCCTGCCTTCCCTGAATCAGATTCTAAGTGCAGAACAGCTGGCTGGAGCCCTCCCTAGGGGGTGAGACACCAGGGACCTACACCAGCCCGAGGGTGGTTGCTTAAGCGGCAGTAAAAGAAACAAAAGATGAAATACATCAGCCATTGGCAGCTGTAAAAAGAGCAAAATCGCTCAGCAGAAAGCCGTGCACTATCCATCATCCAGCCCTTCTCCACTTCAGCTCCCGAAGCAGGAGAGTTTTTTAATGCCCTCCAATTCATTTGCATTCGCACAGCCACTCTTTTATGGTATCAGGGGTTGCCAAGAAGATCTGAGCGGTTTTTTAAAGACGTTGATAAACCATTTCCGCCGGGGAATAAAAGTTTTTTTTGGGCAAAGGGAAAAGAAAGTTTTCCGAAATAATGCATTCCGTCTGCAGAGTGACGGGTAAGTGATTCTGCAGATGTATTGGCCCCATAAAACTGAGCGAGGAGTTTGGCCCAAATGTGCTCTGTGCTGGTGAGATGAGTAGTTTATTCATTTTGCAGCTGAGTTGAGACCTAAAACTTAGCAGAGAGTCACTGAGAAGAGCTTCACAGGCAGCCTGCATCTTGTACATGACCAGGGCCTGTGACTCCTGGGACACATACACACTGTCAATGTCTCTGAGCCTTCCAGAACCTTCAGGAACCCCCGTTGGCTTTGAAAATGCAGCCGTCAATGATCCGGCAGAGGATGATTCTCCATCTTTGCCAGGGGTCCAAAAGCCTAAGCAAATAATCAGGGTGGTCCCTATCCCCTTGCAACACTTGACTAAGTACTTCCACATGACTAATTTGGCAGCCAAACTCTGGCATCATAACCCAGGGCAAGTCCCTGTTGCAGTCTCAACTTCAAATTCTGCATCAACCAAGTGAACATATTGGTCTAAAACTGTTTAGAAGAAATACCTGCTAAAGGAGTCAGGTATTATCATCCTCTTGTTACGGACAACTGAGATTCAAAGAAGAGAAGTAGCTTATGCAATAAGCCCACACACATGGTAAAGGTAGGGGCAAGACAAGAATGTGGGTTTTCTGATCTTCAGGGAGTGGCTTTCTCCTTCCTCTCTTCCACAATTATTAAACATGTGTTATTTGTCAGGCTGTTGTCCACTGCCTCTCTGCATTCATGGAACATGGGGCCAGGGGAGAGGCAGAGACAGAATAATGCCAGGGCATCCCTGTCCTATCAAGAGGACTGAAGGCCATCACCAAAAGACCCTGCTAAAATGAAAAGAGCGTAAAGCACCCCACTTAGTCCCAAGTGAGAAGTTCCAGTTCCTCTCTTAGTCTGACCATTATATTCCAATATTCACACATGAAGGCATAGTAGCTAACTTCTGAATGTGTTGGTCTGACTAGCACTGGAAAGATCCCTCTACCCCCTAAAATATAACAGTTACATTCACCTAGGGTCAAGGCAGTTAAAATTCAAGTGACATCTCATAGGAAGAAGACAATAACAACCCTCCGCCAGGCGTGGTGACTCACACCTGTCATCCTAGCACTCTGGGAGGCCAAGGCAGGTGGATTGTTTGAGCTCAGGCATCCAAGACCAGCCTGAGCAAGAGTGAGACTCCATCTCTACTAAAAATAAACAACTGAGGCAAGAGGATTGCTTGAGCCCTAGGAGTTTAAGGTTGCTGTGAGCTATGATGCCATGGTACTCTACCGAGGGCAAGAAAGTGAGACTTTGTCTCAAAAAATAATAATAATAATAACCCTCTGTTCCTCTTTGGTCAGTTGCCCAAAATGAATAGAAGGGATGCTTTACGGACAGGGATCTCTAAAAGGTGGAGATGTTCAGAGCATCTATAGTATCTTGTGCTGGTGGGATGGGAGAAATTGAAACTGGAGGAGGGTACCAATAGTGGGAAGGGTTGGCATTCTGGCAGCAGGAGCAGCTAATAATAATAGATGTTATTTATTAAAGTCTTACTATGCTCCATCACTAGCCTGTTTTATCTTATTTGGCCTTCACAACTAACATGCTAGGAGGTAATTCCTAATCATCCTTCTTTTACAGAAAATAAAACTTAGGCTCAGAAAGGTTAAGTAACTTAACCAACATCACTCAGATAACAAGTTATGGTACAGCCGGGTTTGTGTCCTATGATCCAATGCCACTGCTGTACTTTTGCCAGCTCAGTACAGGACCATGCCATAGGATCGTAAGTTGGGGCAGAGGTTGGTGCCCTGCCCACATCCCCTTAGAGGCAAGTGCCTGCCTGATAGAGACCCTTACAGGTCTGTGCTATGAACTCTTTCCTCTGAACATTTGCAAAATCTAATTCATTATCTTCTCCTCCAGTCCAAACTCCTGTATCCATCTTGTATTCCAAGGCAACCTGTCAAACTCATCTCCTCTCTCTCCCTCACTGTCACACCTCTCACCAAGCTCTGTCCCACCCACTCCCTATCAGTGCCCTCCTCCATGGGTCTGACAGCTCATGCCCAGGAGGGCTCATTGATGCTCACTCCCATTTTTCCTTCTTACAGGTGCCAAGAACCTGAAGATTCCCACCCAGGCAACCCCAGCGCCTGGAATGGGATCCTCCAGCACCCACCTCACTGATTATAGATCAGACAATAGTCTGAATCGCATCTTGGAGCAGGACTTGGGCTCTGACACTTAGTTTCTCCACTTGGGCAAATACTTTCCTTTCAAAGACTAGTTTCATCGTATGAAACATCCTGTCTGCCAGCTAGAAAGCTCAGAGGTAGATAAGAGCTTGTTGTTGTCTTTGAAGCACTCAGAGTGTAGCAGTAAGACAGACATATAAGATAATTAAAATAGTCTGATAAGGCTCTGGAATAGAAATACGTGAAACAAAAAGAACACAAAGGAGGGAGCAATTGGGTGATTAATAATGACAGCTACTGTCTATTGATTATCTATAATGTGCTAGGCATTTTACCTATATGAATTCATCCAATCTTTATGTTGAGCCTTCCAAGAAGACATAATTATCCTACTGCTTAGATTAGAAAGTATTGGCTTGCAGAAGTAAAAGAACTTTCTCAAGGCTACAGCCTGAGTGACTTTGAGATTTCCAACACTCCTTTCTACTATGTTCACAAGACAGTCTCACTCACGACCTCCCTCCAGTGGCATTGGCCTCAGTTTCCCATTTATGCAGAGTAAGATTAGCATAATGTAATCTTTCTGTGGCCTCCATTTTCTCATCTGCAAAATGAGATAATACTAAAACCTACCACAAAAGGTTGTGCTAAGGACCTCAAGAAGACAATCCACGGAAAGCATGTACACCAGCACCCAGCACCCAGCACAGAATCAGGGCTATATGATGATATATTGGTCTTGGTTATGTTATTTTTATTATCTTTAAGGGCACCATTTTTCCATGAGCCCAGAGACCACTTGGGCTTCACTGAGGAGCCCTTTATCTGTTTTGTCAAATGGTGCAGTCACCTGCACCACCCAAGTGCTGCTAAATGGAAGTCTCTAGCCCCTCCCACCCCACCAGCCTCAACTTGGAGCAGGCCTCCAACCCCATTTCTACCATGACTGGGGGGCTGCTAGAGCCCTCATTTCCCCAGCCAAGGCAAGGGAAGTATGGGGGCCTGGGAGAGGCCAGTGGAGAAAGGGGAAGGGCTGTTTTTCCTGGGGCTTCCAGGAATGGTGAAAGGTGATCTTGCAGCCCATGAACAAAGGCTATCTGCTTCCAGGAGTGCTGGGTGTTGGCAGCTCTATCACTGGCCAGCCAAGAGACTCGTGTCAGAAACTGCCCATTCCTGGTGAATTTCAATGAGGAACCCTTTCTGCAGAGGAGAAGAAAACCATCATTTAAAAGGCAAAGGCTGCTTTTGCTTGGCAAGATATACTGATAGAGCAAATGCCGCCTTGGCGACAGAGAGAGGAGGCTGGGGGCCTTCACCCACTGCAAGGGACGTGTAGTATATGACAGTGAGTTCCCTGCTCTGTGCCTTGTCTTTGCTTGGGTGCTTGGACACAGGGATGCATCCAACACTGTCCTACAAGTAAACCCGCAATTACTAGATGTGGTAAAAGGTAACAGGATAGAGGTATACACAGGGAGCCTGTGGGGAAGGAGGACAATGATAATCCCAGATGCAGCACAGAACAGAGATTTCCACAGAGCAGACAGCATTTGAGAAGGGTCTTGAGAGAAGGGAGAAAAGTAGGAGTTCACCAGGCAGAGAAAAAGGCTAAGGGTGAGGGTGGAGAAGGCGCTCCAAGCAGAAGGAACAGCATGAGCTGGACAAGAACACAAGTGAAAGCCCAGAATACCAGGCTTGGTACTGATGCGTTGTCAGACCTCGTGAGAGCACAGGGGAATGGAGAGAGGTGACAGTGGAAAAGAAGCTGGTCCCAGACTGCAAATGGCTGTATGTACCACAGCTTAAAAAAAAAAAAAAAGTGGGTTTCCTCTTTTAAAGGACTGAATAATTTCAAAAAGGGGAATGACTGATGCTTAGTATGTTGGAGGAAAACATGGTGCGCAGTTGACAAGGGCTGTTAAGAATGGGGACAGGACACAATTAAGAGACTCTTGACATTTCCAGATTATGAGGGTCTGATCTGAGATCCCTGAAGAGAGTCCAATGGAGAAGCAAGCAAAGGATGCTGAAGACATTTTAGATGCAAAACAGGCAAATCAGTATGGAGGAGTAAAAGGGAACACCCAGGACCACCCTGACAGTGCAGCTTAGCTAATCAGATGGCCGGTGTCTCCAGATCTCCGAGACCAGCAGAGGCCTGTTCTGCACCAGCTGGGATGTGGTATCTGAGACTCTAGATTGGCAAGAGGTGGGCCTAGAGCCAAAGCCCCTGGCCCATACCACCTGCAACCAGGATGCCAAGTATATTTCAACCCACATGCCAACACTGATGGATTGGTGATGTCTACCTCAATTACTATTTGAGAAGGATTAAAAGAGCATATCTGGGCCCAGTGGGAAAGAACACAGTGATTGATTAGCAGCATCTGTCATGGGTGCTGGGTCGGGAGCAGCAGGACATGTGTCTCATGCTTGTTTCCCTGTACTGCCTCTCACATTCCCTGCCAAGAATCAGTGAGATGATTCTTGGGCGTCTCTCAAAGTCAGCCCAGTAAACAGAGAGTGGCGGTGCACCCAGAGGTGAGCAGCTCAGCTGGAAGCCATGAGGCTGACAACCCATGGAGCTGAGAAGAGCACCAGGCAGCACCTCCATCCCTGGGGATGGCATCCTGAAGGGCATCTTGGAGACCCTCCAGGGAAATCCTCGGAATCCCCTGGACACTGACCAGCTGCTGGAACATTAGTGCTGCCCAAGGGTACAGAGGTTTTATCAAGAGGTAGAAGCTATAAAAGTCTGAAAGGGCGTTTTAGACAAGAAAGTCCTTACCTGGGATTTATGCATGAGCTACAAGTCTGTAAGCCCCTTGAAATCATGCACAAATTGTTCGAAGTATGTGCATTCTTCTCAAAGGAGATGTTCAGTTTTTGTCAGTCTCTCAAAGAGATCCATGCCCAGAAGAGGTTTTAATCTCTACTCCAGATGAAGGAGAGTACTAAGACATTACTGAATTCTGCTGGGGCGAGGAATGGGGGGCAGACACCACAGTAGAAGGTGAACCTCCAGAGCTATCACCTGATTACTCAGCCAGTGCAATCCACTTAGCCTTAAAAGGAGTCATCCAGGTTCGGCGACTGTAGCACAGTGGTTACGGCACCAGCCACATACACCGAGACTGGTGGTGTCTACCAGTCACGGCCTGGGCCAGCCAAACAGCAATCACAATTGCAACAAAAAATAGCTGGGTATTGTGGTGGGCGCCTGTGGTCCCAGCTACTTGGGAGGCTGAGGCAGAAGAAATGCTTGAGCTCAGGAGTTGGAGGTTGCTGTGAGCTGTAATGCCCCGGAACTCTACTGAGGGCAACATAATGAGACTCTGTCTCAAAAAAAAAAAAAGTCCTCCAAATCTGGGGTGCAAACTCAGAGTTACTTTTGAGTCTTGGGAAGCTTGAGAATGCAGGAAGGCATTGTTTTCCCAAACAATGACCTTAGTTTTTGCCAATCTCTCAATGAGATCTATACCTCCCCAGAATAAAACAAAACAATTTTTTTTTAAATTTCAGGTTAATGTGAGGGTACAAACAACTAGGTTACAATATTTGCACTTGTAGAGTCCCTCTTGTAGTTGTGTCCTACACCCGAGATGTGTGCTGCGTACCTTTATATGGCACCCATTAGCTGGGAGCCTCCTCTCCGCCCCTCTCCTCCTTCCCTAGTTCCCTCTTCCCCCAACTTGAATTGAATTGAGTTACCAAACAAAATTTTTGAAAGCTTCAACCACCACTCAAGATGAAGGAGAATAATGTTTTCTATGATCAAATAGCCAGGGAGGCTCATGGAACCAGCAAAGGCAAAAAAACTTGCTTTCATTTTGTTGGGAAAAGGGCTAAGATTGGCCACATCTGAAGACAGAAACCACCCCCAGCAAACTATGGCAGGTAAGGAAGACACTTTGGACATTGCGTTGAGATCTTGGCCTGGTGAAAGCTTCCAGGCCCTGTCAGGCTTAGGAAACCACATCTGATGAGGGTCGGGGGTCTTGGTCAGGGTTAGGGAATGGGACATGGGGACCTGGGTTGGCAGCCCTGGCCCATGAGCTGTGATGCAGGGAGCTGCATCCTTCCCTTCAGAGCAGCCGTGTCTACTCCTACAAACACATTCATGGGTATGCTAATGTATTATCTGTCAGCTCCAGGAGAGCAGGGACTGTATCTGATTTTGTTTCCACTGTCACCTAGCAAATCTTGGGCACAGAGTAGATGTATTCAATAAATATTTGTTGAATGAAGAGGTAGGTAGGTGGATGGATAGATGGATGAGTGAATGGATGAGTGGGCAAGCCAAGGTCATCTATTTGAGAGACAGAACCTGGAGAAATCAGATGCCTTATTGGTTTGCCATTTGGGAAGCAGTGTGGTACAGTGGTTCCGAGACCAGTCTTCAGACTCTGCTTTTTTAGTGTATGACCTTCAGCAAAATATTTAACTTCTCTGTGCCTCAGTTTTCTCACCTGTGACACAGAGGTAATAATAGATCCTACTTCATAGAGTTACTATGAAGATTAAATGAATTAACACATCTAAAGTATTTAGAATAGGCTCAGTGCTGGTAGCTCAAGCGGCTAAGGCACCAGCCACATACACCAGAGTTGGTGGGTTCAAAACCAGCCCGTGCCTGTCAAACAACAATGACAACTACAACCAAAAAAAAAAAGTAGGCTCGGCACCTGTGGCTCAAGCGGCTAAGGCGCCACCCACATACACCTGAGCTAGTGGGTTCAAATCCAGCCCGGGCCCACCAAATAACAATGACAGCTGCAACCAAAAAATAGCCAGGCATTGTGGGCGGGCATCTGTAGTCCCAACTACTTGGGAGCCTGAAGCAGGAGAATTGCTTAAGCCTAGGAGTTGGAGGATGCTGTGAGCTGTAATGCCACGGCACTCTACCCAGGGCAACAGCTTGAGGCTCTGTCTCAAAAAAAAAAAAAAAAAGTAGCCGGGTTTTCTGACAGGTGTCTGTAGTCCTGGCTACTTGGGAGGCAGAGGCAGGAGACTTGCTTGAGCCCAGGAGTTTGAGGTTGCTGTGAGCTGTGATGCCATGGCACTCTACCCAGTGTGACAGTTTGAGGCTCTGACTCAATAAAATAAAATAAAATACTTAGAATAGCACCTGACACATATTAAACACTAGGTAGTAAGCCAAAGAAGGGGTGTGTGTGTGTGTGTGTGTGTGTGTGTGTGTGTGTGGAGAGAGAGAGAATCTAGATATAAGGAAAGGGGATGCAGAGTAGCAGCAAAATTGAAAACAAAAAGTGGAAAATTGGCTCGGCACCTATAGCACAGTGGTTATGGTGCCAGCCACATACACCAAGAGTGGCAGGTTCAAACCTGGCCCAGGCCAGCTAAACAACAATGACAACTGCAACAAAAAATAATGGGACATTGTGGCAGACACCTGTAGTCCCTGCTACTTGGGAAGTTGAGGCAAGAGAATCACTTAAACCCAGGAGTTTGAGGTTGCTGTGAGCTGTGATGCTACAGCACTCTACCGAGGGTGACATAGTGAGACTGTCTCAAAAAAAAAAAAAAAAGTGGGAAATGGTGGTTTCTGTGTCTTCTTACAAGGTGCAAGCGGCAAGCGGCTCACCCACGGTATAACATCAAAGGTACTGACCGGGCCTGGACAATAGTGATGGTTTGGGATCACAGAGTTAAGAGCAAGGCTGGGGAAAGAAGAGCTGGTTTCTGGATATGACTGTGGACATCTGAATGGAGGTGTCCAGCAGATGAGCCTGGAGCTCAGGGGGGAAACTTCATTGGCCTAAATCTGGCTGAGGAAAGTCAATTCTGCTCTTAGATGTAAGGAACTCGTATAAGAAGAAACCATCCCCAAAGTCCTCCCCACTCAAGTGGCCCAGACTCCTGAGTGGCACTCAGGCCCCTGAACTCAGTCCCCCACTGCTCTGTCCTCAATCTCTGCAAGGACTATGAACACTGGTCCGCCAAAGTGACCCCAGAGGCAGCCCCACCAGGCTCCCATTAGAAGTTTATCTTTTGACGTTTGGGATTGATTGCATAGAAAAGGAAATCGGATCCATGCCATCAGTAGGCACTGGGCCATCTTCAGTCCTCCTGTGTTTGATGGTAAGAGGGAAATGACTAGAGGGATGGAAAAGGGGATTCTGAGACCGTGGGATGCCCCACACTCTGCTTTTCCTGGCCCAAGTCCAACTAGGACCCTGAGCACCAAACACTTACCTACCCCTCGTCATGAATAACAATGATAACTCCTTGAAATACAGACTGGCTTCTCCACCACCACCACCACCCCGCCGTGTGCCTTGTCAATAGTGGGGAAGGCTACGCAGCTTAGGTAAGGAAGTACGACTCCGATCTACAGGTCAGCTCAGTGCAGGCATATTCCCGGTAACTTCTACCCACACACAAGTCAGATTGTGCTGAGATCTGTTACAATTTAAGATATTATGTCTCCTTGAAAATGTTCACGTCAAGTGCCATTTTATTTCAAGGTGGCAGAGTGAAGACATCATCACAGTGACAATCTTGATCCTTTTGCTAGTTCCCAGATGTGCCAACACAAGTCCATTTCTTCTAAATTTATCAAAGTGTTGACAGACAAAGAAATGCCAAGCTGTCGATGGAAACAGGGACCTCACTTCAGTTTTTAAAACAAATATACCCTAAAGAAGTTCTATAGTGGAAATCGAGCTGGACTAGGAATCAAAGCATCTGGGTTGTGGTTCCTGGCTTGGCTGTCCCTGGCTGTGTGGGTGTAAGAAGTCACTTCCGTGGTCTGGGCCTCAGATAGCCCACATGCAACATGACAAGCTGGGGCTGGATGATATTTTGTAGAGATAAATTATGAAGCCTGAATTCTCACTTTGCCCCCACGCAAGTTCTCCTACTGAGTCATCCTGCTCTGCCCACCCCTCCCTTTAGTGTTGACTGGCAGCATTGCAAGCTGACTGTCCCCCTTTCCTCTGGTGATGTGGGGGATGGTGCCACTCCTTATAAATAAGTGAACGGGGTAGATTGGGGCAAAGGGAGGGGCTGTCTGAGGCCCTCAGAGAGCTCATTAGTGGGAAAGGCTTCTCGACGGGGGACCTCTGATCTCCAGCCCTGACTCACTGAAGCAAACACAAGCAAAGGAGGAGAAGAAGGGGAGCCGGGGATGTTGGTTTGTAGAGGACACTGGGGACGCACCGGGGAAGGGATCATGACGGAGCTGAGGAGCAGGTCAGACTTTGGTGGCCCGCTCAGAACAAAGACCAGGTCCTTGGTGAGGCTGTCCTTAGACTAAAAATGTGGATGTCCCAGAAGATGACGGGGATAACCACCACCAGACTGGCCCCTTGAAGGATGTGAACCCCTTCAGCAAACTCCCCCAGAAACAGGTCACGGTCACTGGCATTCCTCTGGAAGCAAAGCTTGACAGCTGTTAGAGCAATGTCTTAAAGACCAGGCTAAGGAAGCCTGGCAAAGGCTCTTAACAACCACAGAGCTATGGGGTTTAAGAGACTCTGGGTGTAAAAGTCTCCAACTGCAGAATGCATTCCAACCCCTCCCCAGGGAGCTGTCCGTGGTGCTGGAGCTTCCGCCTGAGGTTGGACCCTGGCTGCCACCATCCTCCACACCAGCTGTCAGCCCCCGGCACGTCCTGTCCAACCTGCCTGCCCAGCTCCACTTCCTGCCTGACCCAGGACCCCTCCAGCCTGCGCCAGTTCAGGCCCGGCTTGACCTAGGTTCACACCTCTGCCAGCTGCCTGCCCAAAGCCACCCAGCTATTTACCTGCCACCTACACGTGTGGTCCATTTCCGCAGCCATGCCCTGCCTGGCAGCCCCAGTCTCCATTCATTTCCTGAAAACCCAACTGGAGGTGGTGAATCAGCTACAGAAAGTACACTGGGCCTTGCCTGGGTGCCCCAAAGGCCAGGCTGCAAGGTCAGAGGAGAACCAGACCCACCCTTGCACAACCCCACACCCACCAGCCAGTGCGCCCTAAACAGATGGCAGAGCAAGGCTTTCCAGTGAACAGAAACCTATCCCCACACCCCAGCTTGTGGACAGGAGCCCACAACCCAACCACAAATTCCCCAGCAGTCTCCTTGTATCTCTAGTTCACCCAACGTTGCCTCACAAATTCTCTGTCTTTAAGGGGTTCAGAAGGCTTTGTCACCAGCAGCTGTCAGAGGGCCAGTGTGGAACAGTCAATCTCAACTAGGACAGATGTATGCCCTCCCCCTGCCTATGTCCAAGCAAGTGGCTTTGAGCAAGTCACTGAATTTCTCAGTTTTCCCATCATGGTTTCCCTAGGCCACCCTGAGATAAAGGCCATGAAAGTGCTTGGTAAATCCTAGAACATGGTGCCAGGGGCAGTTCCTGTTACTGTCCAAATCCTAAGTGGCCACCACCCTGTCAAGGGAGATTCTGGAACACACAAGATTTCAGTGCTGGGGCTTTCACACACGCTGTTTTATTTAATCAGCTCTGGCAGATGTCACAGTCACCATTCTGCAGATGAGGTTGAGTGGCTCATCCAAAGCCACGTGGCTAAGGTGCTCCCAAGCCAGGATTCAAACACAGTTCTGTTGGCTCCCAAACATGTGCTTTTTAACCACTGCACTAACCAGCCTCCCTCTTGCCTAGTTGCTACAACCCTTTCCTCTAGGGCCAGACCTAGTTTCCTGACGTCCAGAGCAGAGAAGTGGCCCCAACTCAAAGGAAGGTGTCTGCTCACACCTGTCCCTCCAAGCAGACCTCCTGGGCTATGCTCTGCTCTGAGCCAGGCCTAAACCCAGTTTGCCAAACTCGCTGGAACTTGGCTTTGAACAAGGCCCCTTGAGGACACAGCCTTCCTCACTCCCTTCCCACCCAGTCTGTCCCTCAATCCTCTCCCAGTACTGTATTCCAGCTCCTCTCTCCCCATAACAGGATCACTGAAGAGGCAGCACGTGCCATAAGCTAAAGCTTCTCAGTGCATCCAGGTCACTGGGGAAATGCGATGAAAATGCCAATTCATCATCCAAAGAGGTCCCAAATCAGCAGACCTAGAGTGAGGCCCAGAAATCTGAACTTCTTTTTCTCTGTTCTGTTGCTCCAGGCTGGAGTGCAGTGGCGTGAACATAACTCACTGCAGCCTCAAACTCCTGGGCTCAAGAGATCCTCCTGCCTCAGCCTCCTGAGTAGCTGGTACTACGGGCATGTGCCACCACACAGAGATGTGCTCAGGCTAGTCTCAAACTCCTGACCTCAAGCAATCCTCCAGTCTAGCACTCAGCCTCCCAGAAAAGTAGGATTACAGGCAGGAATCAGCACATGTAGCAAGAAAAAAAAAATTTTTTTTTTTTTTGAGACAGAGTTTCACTATGTCGCCTGGGTAGAGTGCCCTGGCATCATAGCTCACAGCAACCTCAAACTCTTAGGCTTAAGCAATTCTCTTGCCTCAGTCTCCCAAGCAACTGGAACTATAAGTGCCCATCACAATGCCTGGCTATTTTTTTGTTGTAGTTGTCATTGATGTTTAGCAGGCCTGGGCCAGCTTCAAACCTGCCAGCCCCAGTGCGTGTGGCTGACACTAACCATTGAGCTATGGCTGCCGAGCCCCAGCCAGAAATTTTTAACAAGGTGATTCCAAAGTGGGTGGCCCACACTGCCCTGGAACCCCAGTCCTGTGGGTTCATCCTGAGCTGGAAGGTTGCACTGATTGTAGATACCAAATACTACATTTCTCTCTCTTTCTCTCTTTCTCTTCCTCCCTCTATCTCTCTCTTTTTCTTTTTTGAGACAGAATCTTACTTTGTCACTCTGGGTAGAGTGCCATGGTATCATAGCTCACAGCAACCTCAAACTCTCGGGCAACCTTCTACCTCAGGCTCCCAAGTAGCTGGGACTACAGGCACCTGCCACAACACTGAGCTAGCTTTTCTGGTTTTAGTAGAGATGGGGTCTTGCTCTTGCTCAGGTTGGTCTCAAACTCATGAGCTCAAAACTCCACCTGCCTCAGGCCCCCCAAAGTGCTAGGTTTATAGGCATGAGTCACAGCGCCTGGCTCCAAATACCACACTTCTCAAGGGCAGGTATTACCCTTGTGTAAGGCTGTCATCCTTCCATATTACAGGGGTTGTGAATTGCTCTGTCTCTTCTCCCACTTTACAGATGAGAAAATTGAGGCCTAGAAAGAAAAGGTGACTTCCCCAAGATCAGACCACTGGTTACTGGTAGAGCCAGGACAAGGGCCTGGGGCTGCTGACAGTCAAACCAACACAGGGTCCTCAAGACCCAGAGACCCAGGGAGGGGGTGGTGGGAGGTAAAGCCATGGCAGCCACAGAGTCTTTGGGTCACTAAGCCATGGGGGTCACAGGACGACTCAGCAGAGACTGGGGGCCTTTCACACTGATTTATGATGTGGTCCCCACTGACGTCCCCCTGGGCCAGGATGCCATTTGTTACCTCCCCAAGGAAGGCCCCAAAATGATGATCACAGCACATGACACCAACCCGCACACATGCACACAGCGTCTCTCGTTAATAACTCCCTGGCCATCTGGTACAACAGCTCCCGGGGCTCCCAGGTTGGGTGTCAAGTGCAGGGATGTAACAAGAGGTGGCACAGAGCTGGGCTTTTCCTGCCTTCAGGAGGGAAGTACATGCAACATGCCAAATGAGGATTTGGAGAAAGCTTGGTGCACCCAGAGCCAAATCTGGAGAAGGGCAGGACCTCCTCAGAGCACGGCCCTCTCCCCCTCAAAGGTGGACAACAGCACTGTACAGAACGTTCTGCAAGGATGGAAATTTCTATCTGCTCTGTCCCAGACTCAAGTCTAGCCACTGGCCACACGTGGCTATTGAGCACTTGAAATGTGGCTAATGGGACTGAGGGACAATTTTCTTTTTTTACTTCACTAAATATTAGAATGAGTGAAAATATTAAGTCATGTAAATTTCACAAGAGATCCGTAAGTAGGTACTATTATTTTCCCTATTTATAGAATGAGGAAGCTAAGGCACAAAGAGGGCAAGTAATCTGTCCAAGGTCACAGAGCTAGTAGGTGGTGAAACTGAGAACTGAACCCAGACAGTCTGGAGCGAGTCTGCTTTTCATGATCATGCTAAGCCACCGCCCTGCAGGAAGCATGGGACTCACAGCTGCTTCCCTGACTCACTGTCCAGGGCACACTGCAATCTACACACGTGCACACATGCAGAGGCCTTAGCAAGAAGTCTGAGCAAGTACCAGGCGAAGAGCAGAATCCTAGCTCTGCTCTGGAGGGGAACCCTGACTTGATGACCTCAGCAAGGCCCTGATTTAAAGAATAAAACACCATAGTGCCATTTGGAGCCTTTACTCAGTGACAGTGACATGGGTCCCTGAGTCAGGGAGTGACCAGTCTGATGGGACAATTACAAATTCAGCCCTGGAGCCCCTCCTACCCAGATAGGAGAGGCTTTGAAACTACAGGAGTTGGCACTAGGGGCGCCCTGAATATAAAGGGCAGTGTCCTATTGAACTGTTAATTTCCTGGTTCCATTTCAGCCGACCCTAAGGGTTCCTGGGAGCCCCAGGATGAGCCCTCCCTGAGCCTCTCTAAAAGCAGAGATTGGGAGAGAGCCTGGCATCTCCGATGATCATTTCTCCCACACTCCAGGGTAGGGGAGACACAGCTAATTAGGAAAATGCATTAAGAACATAACTTACAAATGGCCCCTTGGTTCCCCACATCTCATTTGCATTGAGCTGTTGTTACCTTATTGATTATATTAAATTGGGAGATAGTCACACTGTCTGCAATGCAACAATTATCATCATCAAACCAATTAGCATCAAATGGGATGTGGCCCCCATCACTCCAGCTCTGCACTTGGCTATTTCCGATGCTGTTGGCCCAGCCTTATGAAATAATTGTGATTCTAATGAAACAGCAGCAATCAGCAGAAATCTTCCCTAGAGACCCGCCTCTCTCCGTGGCTCTGCATCAGGACATCTTGTCACATAAGCACGAGCAAAGTGATACAGTTGGGGTCTTCGGTAGCCCAAGTCTCAGCTGAAAAACCACCCCTGCCCACAGAAATCCCTAATCAAGCAACCACAAAGTCTCAGTCACAAACATGTTTGTGCACAACCTCCCACACTCCATCCACGTGGGCACAACTAAAACACATACAAGATATGTTCAAACGCACTCACATACACACACCTCCATGAGCTCCATGCACAAACACCCGCAGCTCGCCCGCCAGCATGGGCACATGACAAACTCACACATGCTCACACTCACACACTCACACATATCGCTATACCTTCCACACAAGCCCACACCCGGTATTCACGTACAGTTACACACACAATTGTTCACCCAACGTATATAAGCAAGCCCACGCTAAACCACCAGACTAGCTCACATGTGTGAACAAACAGGATACAGACGTACACACACCCCAGCATATGCACAGGGATTCCCACACACACACATAAACACACACCCAGGGACACACACCAGTGGGGGAGACACGAGTCTAGACAGAACCCAGGGTCTGACGGGAGGACCCCTAAGATCACTTCTCATAGCTGCTTAAGTCCAGAAACCTCACTGTCTGTCCACAGGGACACCGAGCACCCCAGGCCTGGCATATCTCCCACATGGCGTGGTGGGAAGCCTCCTCCAAGATCACCATCAGTTTTGTGGTTGTCTCTCTCGGTGACCAGAAAGGGGCAAGTGAGGGCAGAAGCAGGTACAACCTGTGAGGCGGCAGCTTTAGAGAGAAACTGAGTCATAAAGGCACTCCCTTTCAGGAGCGTCTGTTCCTTCCCCCCCCCCCCCGAGCTTTCAACTGCTTGCAACTTATGGACCACTTACCCTACTGCCTGGAATCGAGATGTTCCTTTCTTGATTGACTTTTTTTGTTGTTTTGCGGGGGCGGGGGGGTGGTCCTTTTTTTTTTTTTTTTTTTGAGATTCTCACTCTTGGGGTCAAGGCTACAGTGCCATGGCCTCAGCCTAGCTCACAGCAACCTCAAACTCCTGGGCTCAAGTGATCCTCCTACCTCAGCCTCCCAAGTAGCTGGCACTATTAATGCCCACCACAATGCCTGACCAGTTTTTCTGAGCCTTTCTTTTTTTTTTGTAGAGACAGAGTCTCACTTTATGGCCCTTGGTAGAGTGCCGTGGCATCACACAGCTCACAGCAACCTCCAACTCCTGGGCTTAAGCGATTCTCTTGCCTCAGCCTCCCGAGTAGCTGGGACTACAGGTGCCCGCCACAACGCCCAGCTATTTTTTGGTTGCAGTTCGGCCGGGGCCGGGTTTGAACCCGCCACCCTCGGTATATGGGGCTGGCGCCTTACCGACTGAGCCACAGGCGCCGCCTGCCTGACCAGTTTTTCTATTTTTAGTAAAGACAGAGTCTCACTCTTGTTCAGGCTGGTCTCGAACTCTTGAGCTCAGGCTATCCACTAGCCTTGGCCTCCCAGAGTGCTAGGACTACAGGCCTGAGCCACCACGCTCAGCCTTTTATTTTTATTTTTTATATTCCAGAGCAACAGGATCCTTCTTTGATTTTTTTTTTTTGATACAGAGTCTCACTTTCTTGCCCCCAGTAGAGTGCCTCAAACTGTTGGGCTCAAGCGATCCACTTGCCTCAACCTCCTGAGTAGCTGGAACTAAAGGCACCCGCCACAATGCCCAGCTATTTTTAGAGACAGTGTCCCACTCTTGCTCAAGCTGGTCTCGAACTTGTAAGCTCAAGCAATCCAACTGCCTGGGCCTCCCAGAGTGCAAGGATTACAGGCATGAGCCACCGCACCTGGCCTGATCCTTCCTTGATTAAATAAAAATTTCCTGGATGCCTCCTGTGGCCCAGGTGCTATTCTAATTGTGGAGAATTGTGGAGAACAAAATGAATTTGTGGAGAACAAAATATGGTCCCTGTTGTGACACGGTCCAAAGGCAGAGCCTGGCCAGAAAGTGATAAACCACTACATATAAGATACATAAGAACTATGAATAAAAATAAAGCAGAAAAGAGGACAGAGCAGCGTGGGGTTCAGTTTTAGACGAGGGGATCAGAAAAGACCTCCCTGATGAGGTGACTTGTGAACAGAGACCTCCCAGAAGGAGGGGCAAGCTGTGCAAATACAGCCGTGTCTGCGTGAAGACATTTCTGTCACTACCCTGAGCAAGAGCAAGACCCCATCTCTACTAAAAATAGAGAAACTAGCCAGGCATGGTGGTGCACGCCTGTAGTCCCAGCTACTCAGGAGACCGAGGCAAGGGGATTGCTCAAGTCCAAGAGTTTGAGGTTGCTCGTGAGCTGTGATGCCACGGCACTCTACCCAGGGCAAGAAAGTGACACTCTGTCTCAAAAAAACAAAGACATTTCCATCAATGACCAACTGCATATATGATGGTGGTCCTGTGAGATTATAATGGAGCTGAAAATTCCTATCACCGAGTGACATCATAGCTATCACTTATCTGTAGTGATGCTGGTGTGTGAGCAAACCCAACAGCTGCCAGTCACATAAAAGTACACAGCACACACACAGTGTACAGTACATAGCACTTGATAACGATGATAAACTGGCTTATGTATTTATTTTACTATACCTTTTATTATTTTAGAGTGTATTCCTTCTACTAAAAAAAAAAAAATTTTTCACTGTAAAACAGCCTCAGGTGGGTGCTTCAGGAGGAATTCCAGAAGAAGGCATTGTTATCACAGGAGGTGAAGCTCCAGGCGTGTTATTGCCCCTGAAAACCTTCCAGTGAGATGAGATGTGGAGGTGGAAGACAGTGATATCACTGATGAGTCTGGCTCTGGGCAGGCCTAGGCTAATGTCTGTGTTTGTGTCTTGGTTTTAACAAAAAGCTTAAAAAGGTAAAAAGTCCAAATCTTTTCTTTTTTTTTTTTTTTTTTGAGACAGAGTCTCACACTGTTGGCTAGATAGAGTGCCGGGCATCATAGCTCACAGCAACCTCAAACTCTTGGGCTCCAGTGACCTGCTTGCCTCATCTCCCCAAGCAGTGGGGACTGCAGGTGCCCACCACGATGCCTGGCTAGTTTTTCTCTTTTTAGTAGAGACAGGCTCAGGCTGGTCTCAAACTCCTGAGCTCAAGCAATCCGCCCACCTCAGCTTCCCAGAGGGCTAGGATTATAGGTGTGCCCGGCCAAGTGTACCACTTTTTATCTTTTATACCGTATTTTCACTGTACATTTTCTGTGTTTAGGGATATGTTCACATGCACAAATCCTTACCATTGTGTCACTTTTGCCTACAGTTGTCAGTACAGGAACCTGTTGCCCAGGAGTGTAGCCTGGGAGCAACAGGCTAGACCACACCATCTAAGGGTGCAGTTGGCCACATGGTACAGCAGTGTTTTTCAACCTTTTTTGTCTCACGATACACTTAAACCTGACGTTAAACTTCCGAGGCACACTTAAGTTATGCTGATCAAAAAAAAGAAGTAAAAAAATAGAATGCTTAATGTGCTTTGAACTTCTTTTGACAATAATTAATGATCTTTAAAAATCTTCATGGCAGGCCAGGTGCAGTGGCTCATGCCTGTAATCCTAGCACTGTGGGAGGCCGAGGCAGGTGGATTGCTTGAGCTCGGGAATTGGAGCCTAAGCAAGAGCAAGAACCCGTCTCTACTAAAATAGAAAAATTAGCCAAGCATTGTGGTGGGCACCTGTAGTCCTGGCTACTTGAGAGGATGAGGCAACAGGATTGCTGAAGCCCAAGAGTTTGAGGTTGCTGTGAGCTATGATGATGCCACAGCACTCTACCCAGGGCGACTACCCAGAGTGAGACTGTCTCAAAAAAAGTTTTCATGGCACACCAGTTGAAAATCACTGCCATATACTTTTTGTGTAAGCGCACTGACATTTGCACAGCAGCAAAACACAACACATTTCTCAGAACATTCCCCTTCACCAAGCAATACGTGACTGTGACTGTAGGAGGGTTCGCCAGGCAGAGAGAAGGGCAGCTGCAAGGGCCTGCAGCAGGTGGCTGGGTGACGTCCTCCAGGCAGCTCAACAGCCAGCCTGGCTGGAGAGAGTGAGCAAGGGAGGTGCAGAGAGGTGTCACCTATCTCAGGTGTGTTCTCTCATTTAAGCCTCACAGCTCAGGAGGAAAAGAACCATTATCTCCAATTTGTACATGGGAAAACTGAGGCTCCAAGAGGTAATGGGACAGTCCCTGGTCACACAGTTCTGAAGGTACTGAGCAGAGATGCACACCCAGGTCTGCCCATTCCAGGACCGCCTGTCAACCCCATGCCCCCTCCGCACTCACGCGCCCCTCTCCAAGCTGGGCCTGTTAACATGAAGTCATGCTCCACCTTACCCTCACCACACTCTTCAAAGTTATGTTATGATGGATCTATTCATTCATTGCTACAGCGTTCGTTACAAACATTATCGTAACACGCATGATTACGGTCGTTAGTGGAGCTTACGACTACAAACACCATTAATAACACATAACTCTTTCCATCAGCGCTAATGGGCCCTTGCCAGGGTCCTTCCCACATACACATGCACCCAGGGAGAGGCTCCTATGGGTGCTGGAGAAACATCCCCTTTACCAGAGGATGGAGCCTCCAAATTCCCTGCTGCCTGCAGCCACCCTCTTCATCCACCCAGGGAGGTGGCCACAGCTGTCCCATCCCAGGGCTGGCCCCCTCCACATTGGCTCAGCTGCATGGAGTTGTTTTGATTCCCTCACTTCCTTGAGTTTGAGTGGCACAGAGAGCAGGAGAAGCCGGAAACTTGCTAAGAATTGAACGGTGACTTCAGATACTCCACAATTTAAGGTCCAGAATTAGGCAAGAAGGAAGGAAGCCCCTTAAACAAGAGACGGCAGAGGCTCAAAGACTTTGCCAGAATCATCTCTAATACTAGGCTAAAAAGAGATTAAAAAATAAGAAAATATTTTTGTCTAGCTCTCTGAAAGCACCGGATGTAAGCGTTTCCTCATCTAATCTTCACAGCAACCCCATGAATCATTATGCACACTTTACAGATGAAGGAGCTGTGGTTCAGAGACGTTAAGCCATTTGCCGGAGCTCACACAGCTAGGAGGTGGAAGAACAAGAATTTAAACCCAAGTTGATCTGACATCCCAGCCTGTGCTCTTGAGTTGCCCAGATTAGGGAGGTATGAGAAGGATTTAGCAGGCCCTGGCGTGCCCAGGTGACTGTCCAGTGGTACAACCTCTTCCCTAATTCTGGCCTTTACTTGGGAATCATCTGTAATCAGAGTTCATTTCTCAGCGTGTGACAGGTTTCTTCTGCCCTCAGCCATACCCCTCCCTGCAGGTGCCTGTGGGAAGTGGACTTAAGAGAGTGGAAGAAGGGAGGAAAAAGAGGAGCAGGGAAGAAAACAAAGGGGGACTCAAAAGAGAGGAGGAAGGAATAAAGAAGATCAAGTAAGAGGAGGCCCCTGCCCACGTGCCCCGCCACCCTCACCCGTATTCCACACCTAATGTGCATTTGCCACACAAGATCCTTAATCCATATTCCAAGATACGGCAAAAATTAGACTGTCAGGTTCACTGGAGCGAGAACTAAGATCCAGTGAGCACCAGGCCACATTCTTAGGAGTGAGCAGCTGCACGAGGCTGCTGCCCTCTCCCCACACCCACAAGTCCTCACGTCTCCGCACCTCTGCCTAAAACACTGCCCGCCCCCCTCACTCCTACCTCGATGACTGGCAAATTCCCATTTACCTTTCCACACTCAAACTCCAAAGTCACCGCCTCTATGAAGCCACCCAGGACTTTTCCAGGCTACATTATTTGAGTAATAAAGAAATGTATGAAAAGTTGATTTTATCCCCCTCCCCACCTTCAGTCTCATCTCCCTGAGGTCACAACAGATGGCACAAGTCCTTTCAAATACAGTCCCTCGGTAGCCACATGGGGATCAGTTCCCCCAGACCTCTGTGGATACCAAGATCCCACCAAATATAATATAAAATGGTATGGTATCTGCATGTAACCTACAAACAGCCTTCCATATACTTCAAATCATCTCTAGATTACTTATAATTCCCATTATAATGTCAATAGTGGTGCTAGATTTTTATTTGTATTATTTTTTGTTGTATATTTGCTATTTTCCATCCATAGGTGGTTGAATCTGTGGATGTAGAACCTCTGGTTTGGTAGACCAACTGTGATTTTCTAGACCCTTACAAACACAAAAGATGCAGTGGCCCTTTTTAAATTTTCTATTTATTTATGTAATAAAAAATAGGATTCACATTATTCCAAACTCGCTTTGTTCACTTACTACATCATAGACATCTCCAGGTCAGCACGTCTTAACGGCCCTTATGTTCCTGTGCTTTTATTCCCACAGGCTGGATTCCCAAAAGAGAAGTTTGTGAATCAAGGGTGTTCGTACTTTAAATTTTAATTGCTACTGCTGATTTTGTTCCCTAACATACAGCAACTCCCGCCTCCCAGTGATACATGCAAAAGCCCACATCACGGGCTCAAATGTCACATCATGGCCAGAAGTGGACATTAGCTATTTTTTTTTTTACTCTTGCCAATTGATAGATGATAGTAGCTACCTCATAGAATGGTTAAGAGGTTTAAGTGTAAAATATGACACCCATCATTTAGAAATCCCCAATAGGCAGGGTGCGCTGGCTTACGCCTGTAATCATAGAGCTCCGGGAGGCCGAGGTGGATAGATTGTTTGAGTTCAGGAGTTCAAGACCAGCCTGAGCAAGAATGAGACCCCCATCTATTCTAAAAATAGAAAAACTAGCTGGGTGTTGTGGCGGGCACTTGTAGTCCCAACTACTCAGGAGGCTGAGGCGAGAGGATCACTTGAGTCCAAGAGTTTGAGATTGCTATGAGCTATTACACCATGGCGCTCTACCCAGGGCAGGAAAAAAAAGTCCTTAATAAACATTGGCCATTTATATAACTCTGATGTCATCATATTATTATACATCCAAGGAAAGCCTAGATACATGACAACTTCTAAATTCTTGTGATCATATGATTATTTTTTTCTTTTTTTTATTAAATCATAGCTGTGTACATTAATGCAGTTAAGGAGTACAATGTGCTGGTTTTATATACAATTTGAAATATTTTCATAAAACTGGTTAACATAGCCTTCACAGCATTTTCTTAGTTATTGTGTTAAGACATTTATATTCTACATTTAGTAAATTTCACATACACCCTTGTAAGGTGCGCCATAGGTGTGGTCCCTCCCTCCGCCCATCCTCTCCCCTCCCTCCCTTTCCTCTCCTCTTTCCCCATATTCTTGGCCTATAATTTCATAGTAGGGCTGAGTACATTGGATACTTTTTCTTCCATTCTTGAGCTACTTTGCTAAGAAGAATATATTCCAGCTCCATCCATGTAAACATGAAAGAGGTAAAGTCTCCATCTTTCTTTAAGGCTGCATAATATTCCATGTGACTATTGTTTTTAAGTAGACCCAGATTCCAATCCAGCCTTCCCTGACCAGCTGTGTGGCTCCCAGCCAGTCACTCAACCTCTCAGAGCTTCAGTTGCTTCATCTGTAAAATGAGGGATAATCAGCTGGTGCTCTCTTCTTTATAAGGTAATAATAGAGCTCAAACGAACTCATGAATGTGAAATTACCCTGAAAACCTAAGGCCTCATGCAGGTGTGTGGAGGTCACGCTACCAGTTCCACTGATGAGCAGACATAACCTCTGGTTGATTCCCAACGAGCCACTTCATAAAACAGAGCAGGAATCATCACAGTCAAAGAAGAGGGAGGAGGTCCCAGGTTTCAACCATTTAACTGGACATCCATGCTCCATGAATCCTTGAAGACAAGGCCCGTGGAGTCACGTAAAGAGCTCCAAAAGAATCTCTTCCTACTCTCAAATGTCACCTAGCTCAGAAGCTATTGTTAGATGACTGAAATTTCATCATTAAAAACCCTCTCCTCCCTACAACACTCCCTGGAGGATCAAGCCCACTCCCATGACTTCAAGTTTGCCAAATTTTTCCTGAGCACGTGCTTGTGCTAGGCACTGTGCCTGGTCCTCCACACACAGTACCTTATGAGCAACTGTGCTGACGTTTCCAAAGGCCACTGCTCCAGCTCTGACCTCTCTCCAAGCTTCAGAACCGCATTCGCATCTGTCTACTAGAAATCTCGCCCTCAATGTGCCGCAGGCACTTAAACACAACAGACCCTAAAGGTGCCCTTGCCACCAGCCTCCTCCATAAACCTGCCTCCCCCTCCTGCTTCCCCATCTCTAGGCCTAGCCTCCCAATCCTCTGGCCACAGCACTAAAGCTTCAGTACTCACCAGCAAAAGGCAGGTCCCTCTCCCTGACCACCTGCAGCCCCAGTTATGGAGCCTACAAATTCAGATGTCTTCTCCATCCCCCTACCCACAGCCAGGTCTAGGACGGGGTGAGTGAAGCAACATTAAGGAGGCTCCTGCAAGTTCTGTCCCTGACAGTGAACTTCACATCACCCACCCTGGCCCTGGCCTGGTTCCACCCTCTAGATTAGGACAGCTCGGTTCACACTACTCACCTGCCTAAGGCAGCAGCATTCGCCTGGCCTCTCCCCCTCCAATCAACCTCTTCCCTGCAACTAGATGAATCTTCCCAAGTCCCAGCTTTGATTATATCACATCCTCAAGAACCTTGAAGGACTGGCCATCACCTACAAGATTAAGTTATCATGGCTTGCACTCAACAGGACGTGTCAGCTACCACACTGCCACAACCAACTTCCATTTGAAACTACCCTGCCAGGGAGTGCCAGCTCAGAGCTGGCATCTGATTGGACCACAGATAAGCACCTGACACAGGGCAGTCAATCCATAGGCAATCGAATAGCCTATCACATGGTCTGACATGAAAGGCCCTACAAAGAAACAATTGTCATCAGCTGAACCAATCAGATTTCTTCTCTCAGCTTTTCAAACTAGAAGGAAAAAGAGAAGAATTGGCTGA
Source organism: Nycticebus coucang (assembly GCF_027406575.1). Taxonomy (NCBI): domain Eukaryota; kingdom Metazoa; phylum Chordata; class Mammalia; order Primates; family Lorisidae; genus Nycticebus; species Nycticebus coucang. The sequence goes on from NC_069801.1 coordinate 31,038,445, forward strand.
TAGTAGGACAGAAAAAACAGACACAAGGACCTGAAATCTACTTTGTGTTAACAGAGTTGACAAACTCCCTCTAGCTGCAAAGGTCTTGGCACCATCTTAAATCCAGTCTACCTCAGTTTCCCACAAGCTCCAGTCCTAGGACAGCTTCTTTGTTTGATTTCCATGACAATGCCCTTGTTATACCACTAGGCTCTTGCATGAGCTAGCCTGAGTAGATCTCTGATCCATAAAGTCAAAACGTTTAAGGCTCTTTGCAAATACAGTCCCACTTAGCATCTTGGCTGCAAGTAAAAGAAACCCCTCAAGCTGATATCCTTGGGGCTTTTTCATGGAAGAGGATTGCAACTAGAATGCATGTGGCCAGCAGGAATCAGTCAGGCCTATCTCTCTCCCTCTCTGCAGTTCATTGGTCACTGGGTAGAACCTGCCCACTCCCATCCTCCCAGTAGGAGATCCAGTCACTCACAGAGACAAACCCTACCCTCTCCCAGTCCCAGCTCTAGATTTTCAGAAAAGAGAATCTGATTGATTCCATTTGGGCCAGGTGCCCAATTAGCCTTGAATCAGGAGACCAGCTCATCAGGGAGACACATGGCCCCTGAGCCTTGAATCCTCCCCGAGGTTAATCATTCCCCTATCCCAGTTCATCCTGCCCCTGGCTGTGTCCTCAGTGAGGTTCTGAGATGGGAACCAAAAGTGGGGCACCCCGCCTTTCCTGAACTTGCAGCCTGACTCACCCAGGCCTGGCGCTGGGTAAAGAAGGCTGAGTCCCCCCAAGACCCAGGGCCTGAGACAGCTGTCTGGAAAGGGATGGAAACCCCAGATCCTACCAGACAGCCCTGGGCTCGGCTATGACATTCACACACCCACAGAGAAGGGGCATCCAATGCTTCTGTGCAGTTCCAAAAAGCTGGAGACATCTCACACCCACAAATAATAATCACGATTTTCTGTAATTATTATTTGTGTATTTTGCATAATTGTCATAATTATTATCATCAGCTCATCAGCTTCCCATCCCAGCATGCCCTCCTCCCGTCCTCAGCCCTGAAATCTGATCACATGGGCACCCTTTCCTGCCTCTGACTTCTTCCCAAGAGCCAGTTCTCAGGGATCCCTTCCAAAAATGGGATAGGACACTCCTGAGAGGTCTTCTGCCATGTTTATCCTTCCAGGATATATGTGGCCTTGATTCTCACCCTGAGCATGGCTTGTGCTCGGAGCTGGCAGAAGAGGTAGGAAAATGGGAGACGAGCACACTGTCTCACTCACTGTACTGAGAGAAATAAGGCCTCCCACTTCCTTCCACCCCGTGGTGGACAGAAGCCAGCTGCTGCCATCTCAGGAGAGTAGACCGTTAGCATCTCATCCCAACTTCACACTCAGTGACATCATTCTGACAACGCAAGCTCAGTCGTGATGAGAGTATTTACACCACAGAAACTAGCCAGAAGATGATTTTTTTAGAGTGACAGCTATTAAACATTTACCAGCATTCCTTCAAGCCCACCCTCTGCACCACAGACAAGGTGTTCTAGGCAAATACACGTGTCACTCTCCTTCAGTAGCTATCTATGCAAAGCCCAAACTCTTAAATGTAAGGCCCCTAAAACCCTGCCCACTGCCCCAGCTTTCTCCCTTACCATCTCTCCACATCCTTCCAGGTCCTTCTATGCCCCAGGGACGTTATCTCCAGGCCCCAGTCTCTGGCCTCCAGTCTCCACTCCACATCCCTGCCTGAAACACGTTCTCAACCTGCAGCCTCTAGCCTTCATCCCTCAGGCCTTGGCTGAGATGCCACAGGTCTGGGAAGCCTTCACTGACCCGAAACCTGGGTTAGAAACCCTTGTTTGATGCTCTTATAGCTACTCTCACAGCAGCACTATGCATCTTAATCATATGTTTACAGGCCGGGCACATTGGCTCACGCCTGTAACCCCAGCACTCTAGGAGGTGGAAGCAGGCAGATCGCCTGAACTCAGGAGTTCGAGACCAGCCTGAGCAAGAGCAAGACCCCAATATCTACTAAAAATAGAAAAACTAACCAGGCATTTTGGCAGGCACCTGTAGTTCCAGCTACACAGGAGACTGAGGCAAGAGGATCACTTGAGCCCAAGAGTTTGAGGTTGCTGTGAGCTATGATGATACCACAGCACTCTATCAGGGTGACAGAGTGAAAGTCTATCTCAAAAAAAAAAATCATGTGTTTACCATCCTAGGGCAGTCTCCATGGGGCAGGAGTCAAGTCTAACTCAGTGTCTGGCACAGAGGTTACCACTGTTGAATTGAATAGAATCAAACTGAATTGAATCAAATGGAATAAATACTACAACTCAAGACAAGTTAGTGCCCTCACAGAGGCCCAAATAAAGTGCTCTGGGGTCAGAGTAGAGTAGGATGGTGCTGATGGACCAGTCTGGACACAACCCCAAGGAGAACCCCAGACCACATCTTAGTGGGACAGGTCATTGGGCTCAGACTCTAAACTCAGCACCGGCCATGGACTCCCCTTGCCCTAATTCACTGCTTCCTGTATACCTAGCTGTACCCCCTCATTGGGCACCCTCAGTAATGCCCCCTGGGTTCCCTGTCCACCCGCAGCATCACATCACCTCTACCTCTTTTATACACACACACACACACACACACACACACGGACCTCTGACTTAGCCCCAGGAGTATCTGAGGCTGAATTTCCCACATCCTGAGGAAGCAATGAAGGCTCAATATTAGATAGTGAAATTGATTTGAAAGAAGGAAAGATGTGGTATTTCTTGCATATCTAAGCACGCGTATGCAGACTGAGTTTCCTACATCATAGCTAACATTTACTGAGAACTATCAGGGAGCAAAAGACCAGTAGAGCTAAATTAAATAATAACAAAATAAAACAACACCAGAGTGTTTTAATGCACCAGAGGTTCCCGTGCCAGTGAAGATATTCACCAAGCAGTTTGCCGAAAGGGAAAATTCAGGGTCGTTTAATGTCAGAGAGGGTGAAGGCAGTTTACGGTGGTTCTTTTACTTAGGGATGCAAACTAGCCCTGCTGAGGAAAGGATGGAGGACGAGACCATTGGCCCCCACACAGGTGGAGGTGGCAGGTGGACACAGGGCCAGACATCTTTGGTTCAGTCCAGTAAGGGTCTGGCATGTGTCATACGGTGACAACAGCCTTCAGTTTTGATACCTTGTAGGCAAGTGCTACCAAAGTGAACACTGTCCCTTGACCAGTACTAACACAAAACACTTCTTATGCACTCACTAAGGATTTGGCACCCCCCAGACAGAGGGGCCATGGTTAGGAGTGTGGGCCCTGGAGACCTGCATCCAGTCTCCAGCTTAGACTTCACACAAGTCAATCATTTAGTTTCCTCTTCTGCAAAATAGGTAACAAGACACACAAAGCATCACTGCTAACAATAACCATTTTATTTATTTATTTATTTTTAGACAGGTTCTTGCTCTGTTGCCCAGGCTAGAGTGCAGTAGTAGTATCAAAAGCTCGCAGCAACTTCAAATTTTTGGGTTCAAGCAAGGCTCTTGCCTCAGCCTCCTGAGTAGCTGGGACTATAGGCACACAACACCATGCCTGACTAATTTTTCTATTTTTTTTAATTAGACAAGGTGTTATTCTGTTGCTTAGGCTGGTCTCAAACTCCTGGTCTCAAACAACCCTCCTACGATGGCCTCCTAAAGTGCTTAGATTACAGGCCTGAGCTACTAGCCTGGCAAACATCTATTTATTTATTTTTTTTTTTTTTTGTAGAGACAGAGTCTCACTGTACTGCCCTCGGGTAGAGTGCCGTGGCGTCACACGGCTCACAGCAACCTCTAACTCTTGGGCTTAGGCGATTCTCTTGCCTCAGCCTCCCCAGCAGCTGGGACTACAGGTGCCTGCCACAACGCCAGGCTAGTAACAAGAGTATCCACCACACAGGACTGTCATGAGGATCAGATGCGCCATTATATGTCAAGCCCTGGGAATAGTATTTGGTAGATGGAGTCTTTGAGAGTTGACTATTATTATCTTGTTAATCTCACCATCAAGAGGGAGCTGATATTCTTCTCTCTGTTATGTCACAGATGAGGCATGAGGACTTGCTCGCTTCCCACCACAAACACCTGCCATGACAGCTGCCCCAGGTGCTGAGAACAGGCAGTGCCGTAGTGCCAGGGCCCTGGAGAGGCCTCTCCCATCTTGGGCATTATTCAACAGTGATTGCTGTGAGACACCCACTGTCCCAGTGCCCATGGCTCCTTCCACTTCCACTACGTGGCAAGGCTGGGAACCACACAGGCCCTTGGAAATCCTCCCTCCTCCAAGGACCCCCAGGGGACAGACACAAGCTCCCTCTGTCTGGACAACCCCCCACTTCCATCCCCTCCCAATCTGAGTCTGTAAAGAGTCCCCCTTTAGTCAGGAGAATCCTTCTCTTTTTAATTTTCTCTCACTTCTCCCACCAGGACATGCTGCTTAATCCCTAGGAGAAGCTTCAGCTTGAGGGAAGCAAAATCTAAATGGAGAAGTGTCTTACAGACAAACTGTCTTCCTGCCGAGTAACAAGGAAACTCAGGCCAGCTGCCTGACTGAATGGAGGAAGGAGAGAAAATGTCACTATTTCCAGTCACCACCCTCAACACCATGAGTGTGGGCACTGAACACCTGCTCAGGGTGAATTCCTCAGCAGCTGGAGTCAGACCCTGAGGTGCCAGGCTGGCCCCACGCACAGCCCTGCTGACCATCACTATACAGGGTGGGCGGCTTCGATGAAGGTTTGAAACTGGCCCTGAGGTCATTGACTCTGCCTATAAAGGGAAGAGAAGGCTTCTAGGTATGCGAGCTGTGAACTTCACCAGGCTGAGTGCCAAGACAGCACCAGCAGAGGAAATAGCTGGAGGCTCAACCTCACACTGGTGTCCAAAGAAATTGAAGGAAATTGTGCCGGTGGCCCTTAGTATAGTGGGCATGACGTGGGCACAGGGGAGCTGAGATAAGCAAAGCGTCGGTGGCAGGGGCCTTGGGTGCTGGGCTGAGGAGCTTGGCTTTCACCCCGTGGACAGGAGGGAGGTCACGGGAGGGTGTGAAATAAGCAGGGATGCACCCAGAATTGAGTGCTGGAAAACCTCATCGTGACAGATGGGGATCAGTGGGGAGAGGGCTGGAGGGAGAGGTGGGGAGGCTAGATAAGACAGGAATGCCGTGATTCAGACAGTGGAGCCAAGGGCTGGAGTGGGGGTGGGGAAGAGGACTCTTGGGTCAGGGCAAAGCTCCTATGCAAACTGCCATCTAACTGTCTCTCCTACCAAAGGACTATTCCTTTTGTGCCCACAGACAGGACCCTGTTGGCCCCCTAAGGGCAGTGTGGTTGAGGTGGTCGCAGCTCACAGCCCAGCACCTCTCAGCTATAGCTCTTGGCTGGGAGGGGTTCTGGGGAGGCCTGCCCCGGGCTGCAAACACTAGGCTGCAGGGCTGAGACCTCAGGCCTGTCCGCAGGAACCCCGTTCATAGCCCAACACCCACACCCACACACTATACACCACACTGCCTCACACACACAGGTGCACCCAACCCACCCAATTCACTAGGCAGTGCCCATCACCATCACACGTACACAGCACCCTCACTCGACATGCCATCCAGTCTGACATTCATGTAGCACCCCGAAAACGACCCCCTCCTACACTAAACCCATTATCCCTACACCCCAAACACCCAGACATCATACACCCTGTGCAAAGCAAACCCAGCCAGGCTCACACCTCACACACAAACTGCATGAAACAACACACATTCCTTGCACACAAATATTAAATACCCCCAAAACACACATGCTCAGAACCTGCCAGCCACCCTCATACATCTAAACTGACCTTCCCCACAGTATACCCACACAGAGGTACATCACACCTTCCCAGGGCTGAGGTCCCATCCAACCTCCATGCCCAAAGCCATGTGTCCACAGAGCTGGGGCTGCCTGAACCAGACACCTTTGTCTAACTCACAGAAGTTAGGGTAAGTAGTGCTGGTTTAGGGTAAGCATGGCCTTGCAGAGCTGCTGAAATTCTCCAAATAATGTTTGATAGAGTCCTGTCTATGGGAACAAACTTTGTAGCCACATCTGTGTAAGTTACCTCCATCTTTAGTAAGTGACAATGCACATCTAATTATAAATGACAGAAAAATTCTCATATAAAAGGCTATGGTGCCCATAGCTCAGTGGCTAGGGGGTGGGCCACATACACTGGGGCTGGCGGGTTCAAACCCAGTCTGGGCCTGCTAAAAACAACGACAACTACAACAACAAAAAAGCCAGGCGTTGTGGCGGGCACCTGTAGTCCCAGCTACTTGGGAAGCTGAGGCAAAAGAATCGCTTAAGCCCAAGAGTTTGAGGTTGCTATGAACTGTGACACCGGGGCACTTTACCAAAGGTGACATAGTGAGACTCTATCTCAAAAAGCAAAAAAAGGCTACTCTAAGTTAAAATGTATGTCATGCTGGTCCCTACAAAAAAAAAAAATCCCATTTTGTTACCATAAGCAGACGTGTTGTTTTTTTCTTACAGAATATCACTTTTCCCCCTCCACTAAATAAATGTTGGGCATATGTTTAGAGAGCATTTGATATAAAGTGGCATCAAATAATTGGCCTGCCTGGGAGGCCCTTGCAGCTCCATCTGGCCCTGCTATGCCTCCTTCAGCTTCTTCAAAATGGTGGGCAGGGAGGGACGGCGGGTCTGGCATGCCCAGTGCATGCCCAGGGGCCATGGGGGCCTGGCACTGGCTGCACCAGCTACAGGAAGTTTCTGGCTGGCAAGACTGGCTGCCTCCCTGGAGGCTGGCTGGAGGCACTGCGCCTAGAAGGGCTGAGATGGATGTTCCGGAGCCTACATTTGACTCTGTCCACACAGAGTTCGCCTGTGTGTGGTCTTGGGGCAGGCTGCACAGGAGCGGAATATCGATCAGATGCGAAGGAGAGAAGAAAGAGGAAAAATGCCTCGACACAGCAGAGTTCAGATTCGTCACTGGCTCTAAAAGAGCGCAGGTCACACATGGCACTGAAACAGTCACGTGCTGTGACACACGGGGACACAGAGGCAGACGTGTGCGCAAAGGCACATGTGCAGACAGAGACAGCTCACAGCCACAGGCACAGGGTGACCCTCGCATCCCAACCAAGCAGAACCAGCCCCAGAAGCACCTGCACGCGCCAGAGAGAGAGCTCCAGCTCCTTCACACGTGAACATGCACAGCAGAGGTGCCAGACGCATTCCCGGGCACGTGGCACTCTGAATGCCTCATCAATTCAGAGGGCAGCGGGTATCCCCTTATCCTGCACGCTGCTCACCACCTTTTCCCAAGGGCCCTTAGACCCACTACTGTGAGTGTCAGTGGCCCAAGATGTAACTTATGACACAGCCCTGGGAAACCAGGGACCTGACTTCCCTCAGTTTGCTTTGAAACCCTACAATCAGGTAATTCGTGTGAGTGAAAATAGCTAGGAGAGATCTTTTTAATTACTGCTGCCTGGGCCCCACCCTCCAGAGACTGATTCCATGGATCTGGGAGGGCACCAGGCATGGGTGGTTTTTAACATTCCCCAGGTGACTCTAACGTGCTCCCAAGGTTGGAGATTACTGAAACAAGCAATCTGGCCTCCGCCGGGATCTGCGGGCATCGTTGGTCTCCGCCCCAGTCGACGAGATCCTCGGGGTGTCAAGGTGCCCCCTCTCTCCGTCCTTGAGCTCACCAAGGAAGCCTTGGATACAGCGGGTCGCCGCGCCCACCACGGACCCTTCCTCATCTAAGTCCGGCAGCGCGGAGCCGCGGAGGCGGGGCGCGCCTATCCGCGCACGGAGGCTGCCCCCTGCTGGACAGAGTCAGTCGTGCCCAGCTGCCTGCGGGACCCGCCTCTCCCAGCCAGGGCAGCCCCAGGCTGAGATGTTGGGGGGACGAGGAACACATAGGCGTTAAGACGTCCAGACCCTCAGATCTGCATCCTCCTGCTAAGCCCCAACTATTCCTCTGACCCTGGATGATCACGAAGGAATTTTCCTTTGCTCATCTGCTCTGTAGTGGCCAGTAATGCTGACCTGAGCTGGCCAATCCGGGCCGCTGGGGCTACAGAGATGAGTAAGAAAGGGAAGTGACAAGGCGGCAGCAGTCCTCCACCATGCCCATCCATCCTTCAACAGCTTCCGGAGCCACCTTCCTCGAGCTGTCCGTGTCCTTGTTTACTCCACACCCCTTGGTGGTCCCTCCTGCTTGTAGGATAAAGCCCAGACTCCTCAGAGGCTGGCTCCTGCTGCCCAGAGCGTTTCTACACAGGCTCCCAGAAGGCCTTCCACCCTGGGAACGCCTGAAAAATTCATCCACATTCCATTCATGTCACCTCCTGCAGGAAGCCTTCCCTAACCTCCTCCACCAACTTTACACCCGTGAGTCAATTCTTCCTTTTTCCTGAACATTACAGAGCTGCCTCTTCCACTAATTCTTTGTTTATATAACTGCCTCCAGCCCTGCCAGCCTGGGGGATTCCCAGGGCAGGGAAAAGGGATCTGAGACCAACAAAAGTCTGCAGAATTAGTGAGGCCTTTTCCGACCTGCTCAGTCCCTAGGGAGCTCTGCCCCTCTGGCTCCACCCTCCCCACCCCCCCCAGTAGGCTAAGCCTCTTGCTCTGAAGAGTAATCTGTAAGGCAGAGATTTTCAAGCAGCATCCAGTGAGATGTGCTGTGAGAGGATCTTAGGTGTGCTCTCCAAATTTTTAAAGATCACTAATTACATTATTTTCAAGACACAGTAAGTATATTCTTTTTTTTACTCTTTTTTTATCAACATAATTTAAGTGTGCCTTGGAACTTTAACTATAGGTTCAAGTGTGCCATAAGATTTTAAAAAAAAGGTTGAGGGTGGCACCTGTGGCTCAGTCAGTAAGGTGCCAGCCCCATATACCGAGGGTGGCGGGTTCAAACCTGGCCCCGGCCGAACTGCAACAAAAAAATAGCCGAGTGTTGTGGTGGGTGCCTGTAGTCCCAGCTACTCGGGAGGCTGAGGCAAGAGAACCGCTTAAGCCCAGGAGTTGGAGATTGCTGTGAGCTGTGTGATGCCATGGCACTCTACCAAGGGCCATAAAGGGAAACTCTGTCTCTACAAAAAAACAAACAAAAAAAAAAAGATAAATACCAACACTAACAAAGCATTTACCAAGTGCCAAATTCACATTCTATTCCAAGAACTCACAACATTATTATTATCCTTTTTTTATTTTCTTTTTTGTTTTTTGTTGTTGTTTAAGACAGAGTCTCACTCTGTCACCCCAGGAAAGAATGCAGTGGTGTCATCATAGTTCACTGCAACGTCCAACTCCTGGCTTAAGAGATCCTCCCGCCTCAGCCTCTCAAGTAGCTAGGACTACAGGCATGTGCCACCAAGCCTGGCTAATTTTTTCTATTTTTAACAGAGACAGGGTCTCACTCTTGGTCAGGCTGGTATCAAACTCCTGATTTCAAATGATCCTCCCACCTCAGCTTCCCAGAGTGCTAGGATTACAGGGGTGAGCCACCGCACCCAGGCTATTATCCCCATTTTATAGATGGGAAAACTAAGGCACAGAGAAGTTAAGTAACTTGCCCAAACAAATATACAGCTGCTCATTCCAGAGCTGGGCCTCAGCCCAGGAGTCATCTTCCCTCTTAAGGGAAGAGAAAGCTGGTGGAGAACCCGTGTCCACACTGACGCCCAGGCTTCTCCTCTGGGAGACAGGAAGGGTCTTCCCAGGAGAGGCCAGGCCCAGATTCCCCAGTCAGCAGCACTGGGGCTGTGGCTTTTTTCACTTCCTTCTTAATTTTTCTGACAAGAACAGATGCCACTGCAGCTGACAACCAGCCTGTGTGAACAGAAAGGTGGATCCAGCCCCCTCGTTTGTCTGCTGAGAAAATGCAATTGGACAAGGAAGCAGCTGGGCTTTGGAGACCTGGAGGATCTGGGGCTGGTGGCAGGAGCAGGAGGGCTCCCGACAGGCAGGGAGCCCCTGCAGGGGCAGGATGGGAGGGCTGAGATCCCCCAAGACCCTCTGGACAAGCTCCTGCCTCCAATACTCCCTCCCATCCAGACCTGGTAAGTGACTACTACCAGGTACTCAGCCTGTGCTGGCTCCCGGCAACACGATGAAGCAGTCACTGTCATTGTCCTCAAGGAGCTCTCAGTCTGGAGAAGTGGGCAGGGACAGAGCCTCAGACTCTGGGCTCTGATGGAGCAAACTCTGAAGCCCCTCTGTCTGGGAACCAACCAGCCCCCACACACATAAGCTGTGTGAATTGCATGAGATACTTAAAGTTCCACATCTGTAAAATGGGATGCTAACAATACCTGCTTCGTTGTGTGTTACAAGGATTAATCGAGTTATACACGTGACACTCTTTGACACAGTGTGGCACACAGCAAGCTCCTTCTCCTGCATCCAGCATCCCAGGGATCTCAGCTCCTGGCTCCGTCTCCTGGACTCCTCTGCTGTTGTTCCTCACACCCCCTCACAATTCAGAAGTGGCCTGGAGGTCTAACCACTATCCCTGCTGTTGTAGGCTCTTTGGATCATCCTCAACAGATATTCACATGCACTTCACTGAGATCATATCTCCTCTACTCAAGCCTGCCAGGACACAGCCCCTGGGGACTCTGAGATCCTGATCTTAAAACGAGGTAAGATCTCCGCTTGGATAAAACAGCTCCCTGCCCCAAGCCAGGTATGTAGGCCTCACCAATCACTCAGGCCTGGGGTGGTACCTGGCACCCCCAACTGCAGAAAGCTGCCCCACCACTGACTTCTCGGCTGGACAGTTCTTCCTGACAGCTGCCAGCAAGCTCTCCAGCTGCAGTGCCAGGGGTCACATTCTGAAAGAGCAGAGGGACTGCTGGGGTGATTTGCAGAGGACGTTCTCCCTGACTGGGACCCAGCCCTTCAGCCCACAGTCCCATGAAGCAAAGTTATAAGGTCAAGGAGTTGGGACACACTTGTGGCTCTAGGAAGCCCCTCCAAGCAGAGCTCACATCTGTGGATCTGGTCTGTACGTGTCTCTGGGGTGGGGGCACGGGACAGTAACTGTGTGCTGGCGCCTGTGCTTTGTGTAATCATAGCTCGCACACCTGTGTACAGCGGTCTCTACGCACCTGCAGCAGCTCATCTGTGCACCCCTGGAGCATCGTCCTTGGCTAAGCACTTTGTTCTCATCCTCAATATCATAAAAAGAAAAAGGTTCTTGACTCCAACCTTTTCCCAAGCCCCATGCATATGGCATCTCAGAAGCCAGCACTCAAGCCCATAGTCATGGTATAGTCTCCAAGGCCTCTCACACTCTAGCCCAGAGCAATTTCCTGGCTGTCCTCCCATCTCCCCTGTCTGTACCCTCTCCCAGCTCCTTGCCCCTACTGTTCCTGAGCCCAGAATCCCCTCAGTCTCCATCCAGGAAATCACTACTCACCTTGCAAGACCTAGCAAATGTTGCTTCCTCTGGGAAGTCTTCCGTCATTACCCTGCCACCTCTTCCAGGAAGCCTTCTCTGACTTACCAAGACACCTTTGGCCTGAGCTCTGTGCCAAAGGACGTTCTCCCTGACTGGGCCCCAGAATGCCGCCCTGGATGGTTGTTATTTCTTCCATAGCAGCTCCCTGTCTGACTGGGAGCTCCTTGAGAACAAGGCAGAGAGTTAATTCCCTCACAGAACCTCCAGCCTGGCACACGGTAGGTGCAGGGGAAATGTTGGCTGAGTGTGTGGGCTGCTTGGCTGGCTGTGAGTGAAGAGAAGCGGGGAGTGGCTCATCCCCATTCCCTGTGCCTTCCCCCAGCATCGCCCCAGGGGCAGCCCTGCTCTTTCTCCCGCCTCATCGCTGGTCCATGACCTACTATCTGAAGCCCTCAGACCTCATGGAGCTCTGCAGGAGGGTGCCAAGAGCAGGGACAGACCTCTGCTTGTGACTAAATGTTCCCCTTTTCCCCAGAACAGCTGCTTCTCCCCACCCACCCAAAGTCAGTCCCTGGAGCCATCAGAGGGGGCAGGGGGCGAGAGGCCTGGCAGAGGGAGGAGGAGCGAAGGGGGTAGGGGAAGAGGATAGAAAGCTGGAATGATCATTTGCTTCTCTCTTTGTCTTTGCAGGCTGTTACTTCCCTCTAGTTAACAATTGCTGTCCAAGCACAGCCCCAGCCCCTCCTAATTATTGTGATTAGCACTGAGCCAGAGCTGCTGCATTTTATGACTCTCCAAACCAAAAAAATAATTAAAGCAATTACTGTCATTAACACTCTGCCCTCTTCACCACCTTCTATGAGAATGAGCAGCTAACAGGCCCCAGGGAGTCATGATTGAACCCCTGGGGCCTCTCACCTCCCTCCTGCCATCCCCCACCCCAGCCACCTGCCAGCCCCAGGACCACCAGCCTGGACAGCTCAGGCTGCAGGAAGGGCCTCAGTGGGGCCCCAGGAGGATACCCCACATGCCAAAAATAGGCAGCTGCACAGAGAGGGTGAACCAGAAACTGCCCCCAACCCCACCAGGCAAAACATGCATTCCCAGACACTGCCACCTCCCATTCTCATTTCTCAGGCAGGAGCCCACCAAACCCAAACACCCAGGAGATGTGGCCTCATCCCTCTGCGACTCCGCTGGGCCAGGCCTCCCTCATGCCTGTGCTCTGTGGCTCCCTGATCTCCCTCTTTTTTTTTGTTTTTCCTTTTATTTATTTATTTTAATTGAGACAGTGTCTCACTTTGTGGCCCTCAGTAGAGAGCTGTGGCGTCATAGCTCACAGCAACCTCCAACTCTTAGACTTAAGCAATTCTCTTGCCTCAGCCACCCAAGTAGCTGGAACTACAGGCGCCTGTCACAATGCCTGGCTTTTTTTTTTTTTTTTTTTTTTGGTAGAGACGGGGTCTTACTCTGGCCCTGGCTCAGGCTGGTCTCGAACCTCTGAGCTCAGGGCAATCCACCCGCCTTGGCCTCCCAGAGTGCTAGGAGAACAGAGGTGAGCCACCATGCCCGGCCACTCCCTGATCTCCATCACAGCCCAGTCCAGTGCTCTGCCACGCCCCAGCTGAGTGACCTCCTGACACCATGGAGCTCCAATGTCCTTGCCAGTAAAATGGGCTGTACTGTCAGCTCAGGCTGTTACAACTAATACCAGACTTTATGGCAGACTTTATTTCTCATGGCTCTGGAGGCTGGAAAATCCAATATCAAGGTGCCAACAGGTGAGGGCTCTCTTCCTGGCTTGCAGACAGCCACCCTGTGTCCTCTGTCCTCACATGGGTGGGGAGTGAGGAAGGAGTGGAGAGAAAGAGAGAGAAAGAGGATGGGGTACTCCCCCGGGGCTCTTCTTCTAAGAACACTAATTCCATCATGAGGGCCCCACCCTTGTAAACTCATCTACACCCCCAAAGACCCATCTCCAAATACATTGGGGGTTAGGGCTTCAACATACGAATTTGGGGAAACACAATTCAGTCTGTAGCACGGACTCTGAAATGTCTGTGGAGCAATCCCTTCCCCACAGTCCCTTTAAAGGTCAAATGAGATCATCAACACAAAGTGCCTAAAACAATGCCTGGCATAGTAGGTCCTCAATAACCAGCTTTTTTTCCCCCCGTGTTTTCCCCCCAAACAGGGGCAGAGGGTTTGCCAAGGAGGCTGGGGGTGGGGGGCAGGCTCCAAGCTATGATGGCTTTGTGAACCGTGGTGTCCGTGACCCAGGATTATTGCAGTTGCTTCCTAACTGGTCTCCCTGTTGCTGTCTTTGCCCCGACCCCCTTCAATTTATTCTCAACACGGAGGCCAAAGTCAAGTTTTTAAAACATGTCAGATCATTCACTTCTGTGCTCAGAGTCCTACAACAGGTCCCCATCTCACTCAGATTTAAGTCTAAGTCTTTAAAATTACCCCAAGGAGGCCAGGCATGGTGGCTCACGCCTGTAATCCCAGCACTCTGGGAGGATTGCCTGAGCTCACAGGTTCAACCAGCCTGAGCAAGATCGTGACTCTGTCTCTAAAAATAGTCGGGCATTGTGGCAGGTGCCTGTAGTCCCAGCTACTCGGGAGGCTGAGGCAAGAGGATTACTTGAGCCCAGGAGTGTGAGGTTGCTGTGAGCTGTGATGGCACAGCACTCTACCGGGCGCAACAAAGTAAGATTCTATCTCAAAATAAAATAAAACAAAATGACCCCAAGGCATGTTCCTCTCCTGCCACACATCCACCTCACCTACTCCGACCTCAGACATAACCAATGGACTCCCCACACCTTAGGACTGGTCCATCCACCTGGAGCTCTTCCTCCCAATACAACTCACCTTCTTAAAAACTTTACTGAATGTTTTCCCAATAATACAACCCTCGCCCAACACCCCACTGCATGCTCCCGATCCCTCTTACCCTGTTTCACTCTTTTATTTCTTCGTTGTGCCTAACACCTTTTAACACGCCTTGTAATTTACTTACTTACTGTGTTTCTTGTTTATTGTGAGGCACCCACCAGGGCAGGGATCACTGTCTATTTTCTTCTAATGTTTTCCCAGCCTCTAGGTCAGAGCCTGTCACATAGTAGGCACTCAATAAGTATTTGTCTGATTTAACTGAAGAACCGTAATTGTACCCAAGACATATTGTTTCCTCTGGAAAATCTACTGAAACTACCAGAAGGAAGGACCTGAACGAACACAGACATTATCAGGGCAATGACAGACAAGTCATGTCCACCAGGACCAGTTTTCACCAGTCACACCATGTGGCAGGAAGAAGCAACAGCCGTCGTGAGCGTTCTTGTGTCTTTCAGACTGTGTCCTAGAAATAGAATTGACCTTATTTGGACCACGTCAGCCATAGAGATTCCTGATCAACTGAGACATGAGGAGATATTCTCAATCAGACTTTAATAATCTAATTAAACTAATTTAAAAACTTAAAGTTTTCACTTCACATTCGTTAGGATGGCTCTTATTAAAAAATACACGCAAGGGTGGCGCCTGGGGCTCAGTGAGTAGGGCGCCGGCCCCATATACTGAGGGTAGCGGGTTCAAACCCGGCCTCGGCCAAACTGCAACCAAAAAATAGCCGGGCATTGTGGCGGGCGCCTGTAGTCCCAGCTGCTCGGGAGGCTGAGGCAGGAGAATCGCGTAAGCCCAAGAGTTAGAGGTTGCTGTGAGCTGTGTGAGGCCACGGCACTCTACCCGAGGGCGGTAAAGTGAGACTCTGTCTCTACAAAAAAAAAAATAATACACGCAAGAGAGAAAGAAAATAACAAATGCTGAAGAGGATGCGGAGAAACCGGAACCCTTGTGCACTGCTAGCGGGAATGTAAAACGGCACAGCCTCTATGGAAAACCCTATGGCAGTCCCTCAAAAAAGTAAAGACAGAATTATCATATAATCCAGCAATTATACTTCTAGACATACTTGAAAGAATAGAAAGCAAGGAAAGCAAATCAAACAGATATGTGTATGCCAATGTTCGTAGCAGCATTATTCACAACAGCCAAAAGGTCAGAACAACCCAAGTGTCCATTAATAGATGAACGGATCAGCAAAATGTGGGATAAACATACGACGGATTATTCGGCCTTTTAATGGAAGGAAATTCTGATCTCTGCTACAATATGGATGAGTCTTGAAGACATTATGCTAAGTGAAATTATAAAAGGACAAACAGTGTATGAGTTTGCTTCTGCGAGGTGCCTAGAGGAGAGAGCCAGAAAGAAAATGATGGTTACTGGAAGGAGGGGGCAGGGGAGAACCGGAAGCTCTTGTTTAATAGAGATGGAGCTTCAGTCTGAGACGGGAAAAGTTCTGGAGATAGACAATGGTGATGGTTATACAACAATGTGAATGATACGTACTTAATGCCACGAACTGCACACTTAAAAATGGTCGAAACAGCAAATTTTGTTATGTATATTTTACCATAATAGAAAAAAATTATTTTTTTCTTCAAAAGCAAATAAATAAATAAATAAATACAGAAAACAGATTAGTGTGACTCTGAGTCCAAGGAGAGGTGCTTCAAAGTCTAGCACAGGGGTGAGTATTGGGCACTCGACAGGGTGCCCATCAAGCTGCTGGCACCAGCTGGCTGTTATATGCTCCACTTCACCATGGTGGGATCTCAGTCTGGTTCATATTTCTTCTCAGGCTTCATTTAGAAGGATTCTAAGGGTTGGCACTTGTATTCAGGGGCTAGGGTGCCAGCCACATACACCAGGGCTGGAGGGTTCGAACCCGGACAGGCCTGCTAAACAACAATGGCAACTGCAAAATAGCCGGGCCTTGTGGTGGGCACCTGTAGTCCCAGCTGCTTGGGAGGCTGAGGCAAGAGTATCTCTTAAGCCCAAGAGTTTGAGGTTGCTGTGAGCTGTGATGCCATAGCACTCTACCAAGGGTAACATAGAGAGACTTTATCTCAAAAAAAAAAAAAAAATTAGGACTCTGAGCTCCCCAAACCCAAACTGCACATAGTAAATTTCTCTGTGAGGTTCCCAAAATGAGCAAAAATATGATTGTAAGTCTTCTCCCTGTCCCATGCATTGGCCAACAAGCCTGCCTAGAGTAATCAGAATGACGCTCTGATTACAATTGCTTAGGGCCCAGGCTCTGTAA
This sequence comes from Nycticebus coucang, assembly GCF_027406575.1. NCBI lineage: Eukaryota > Metazoa > Chordata > Mammalia > Primates > Lorisidae > Nycticebus > Nycticebus coucang. Next base: position 31,055,076 of record NC_069801.1, read on the forward strand.
AATTAGATGCTCACTTGTAGAAAACTGGTTAAGGGGCAAGTGATTTCCATCCAGTAGAGAAAATAATCCCCAAAGGTTATGGTTTTATTGTCCTAAAGGATTTTTTTTTTGAGACAGAGCCTCAAGCTGTCACCCTGGATAGAGTGCTGTGGCATCACAGCTCACAGCAACTCCAACTTCTGGGCTCAAGCGATTCTCCTGCCTCCACCTCCCAAGTAGCTGAGACTACAGGCACCCACCACAATGCCCGGCTATTTTTTTGTTGTTGTTGCAGTCATCATTGTTGTTTGGCAGGCCTGGGCTGGATTCGAACCTCCCACCTCCGGTGTATGTGGCTGGCGCCTTAGCTGCTTGAGCCACAGGAGCTGAGCCTGTCTTAAGGATATTAACCAATTTTGTATCTATTAATAATTGAGTATCTTTTTCCATCATTGTTTTTCATGTAAGTTTCTCATATCCTACTTAGAACCACTGTGTTCAAAGATTCTCTCTTTCAGTTAAATGATATTTTGGTCATGCTCATGATGTATTGCATGGGAATTGTGTTTTTAATTATTTTGAGAATGATGGGGCCAGGCACCGCGGCTCATCCATAATCCTAGCACTCTGAGAAGCCAGGGTGTGTGGATTGCCTGAGCTCACAGGTTGGAGACCAGCCTGCACAAGAGCAGACCCCATCTCTGAAAAAATAGCCGGGCGTTGTGGCGGGCGCCTGTAGTCCCAGGTACTCAGGAGGCTGAGACAAGAGAATTGCTTGAGCCCAGGAGTTGGAGGTTGCTGTGAGCAATGACACCATGGCACTCTACCCAGGGCAACAAAGCGAGTCTTTTTTTCTGTCTCAAAAAAAATTTTTTTCTAGAATTATACTTTATAAGCATCTGGGGAACTGGATAAGTGTTTGTGTGTTCCACCATGGTTCTGGGTGCTGCTTATCACTCCATTTTCTCTCTGCCCCTTTGCCTGGCTTCCCTCTCCCTCTCCCTCTGTGTGTGTCTCTCCTCCATCTGCCTCTATTTGCTGCAGTCAGGGCTCCTACACAGCTGCACAGTGTTACCTCAGGGCCTCAGACTATACACCCAATCTCAGGACCCATATCATATGGGGGAGCACACCCACAAATGACAGGCTCCTCAGTGATTCCAACACCTGGAAATCACTGTTCTCCCCTGCTCCCCCCACCCCACCCCAGGTCATAAAATCAGGTCAACCAAACTCTGCTTGAAATGCAGGCATTACGAAACAGAATATTTAACATCTCAGTTTGCATGGCTGCACTTAGATCTCTCCTCCCAGAGCTCTTCCTAGACAAGCAGGTGGTACTTGTCTTCTTGTATACAAAGAACCCATCCTGCCACTTTATTAAAATGGGAGGAAGAGGCAAGCACGGTGGCTCACACCTGTAATCCCAGCACTCTGGGAGGCCGAGGCAGGTGGATTGCCTGAGCTCAGGACTTCAAGACCCCATCTCTACTAAAAATAGAAAAACTAGCCAGGTGTTGTGGCAGGAGCCTGTAGTCTCAGCTACTTGGGAGGCTGAGGCAAAAGGATCACTTGAGCCCAAGAGTTTGAGGTTGCTGTGAGCTACAATGTCAAGGCACTCTACCCAGGGCAACAGAGACACTGTCTCAAAAAAAAACAAACAAAAAAGAACAAAAATAAATAAAAAAAATGGGAGGAGGGTGTGATTCAGGTCACCTGTGTTTGTACCACTAAAATGAAACTGGTTTCTAGAAAACAACTATCCCCAACTGAGCTTCCTCATTAAGTCAAGGAAGAAAAGACCCTCTTCTCTAGCTAACCGGCTGCAACATTTTAAAACTGATTACCATGATAGAAAAAAAGCCTTAAACTCTTATTATTTTGTATCTGATATCTTACTAAACTCCTTTATTTGCTACAATTGATTGTTCTTGGTTAACTTTGGTGGGTTTTCTAGTTATAAAACCGTTTCTGGCAATGGATGCTGATTTTCCCATCCATTTTGTAATCGTGTTTTTTGTCTTATCACATCCACTATGATATATGTTCTTGGCTATGATTAAATGCATTAAGTTTCTAAGCATCCGAAGGGGAGAAAAAAAAGTACAGGCAAGGAAAGAGGCTAGTGACCGACTTAAGTATCTAAAAGAAAAGCTTACAGAACTGGAAAATGTGTCTAAACAAAAAAAAGAGAAGCTATTGTAGTCTGAGTGTGGATTACTGGGCCAAGGCCAGTGTCAAGACCAGTCAAGACCAGTGTCATGACTGCAAAGGAAAAGCTATGGGGAAGGGAGATTCTAGACGATGGAGCTGGAAACTAAACAGGACTTCAGGTCTGCACACGTGAAGCCCCACGGACCACACCTGAGTGACCAGGTTCAGTGGGCATCCTCTGTGGCTCTAGGCACCCATTTCATCTTTCTCCATACCACAGTAATTGTTTCAGCAATGAACACTTTATCCAGAACTCCCAGGTCCCAAGTTAATCCAATCAGGCCAGACGTGGTGGCTCACACCTGTAATCCTAGCCCTCTGGGAGGCTGAGACGGGGGGATTGCTTGACCTTAGGAATTCAAGACCAAGTTAGTCCAATCAGAAGTAAACCTCACAGACTAACACCCAACAGAGGTCAAAACAAATAAAAATAAAGAAATACAAACCAAAACAAAAAATAATAACAACAACAAAGAAGTACAACTCAGAAATTTTGCTTGCTAGTTGGCCAAAGAGAAGCCCCACTTTCTCCCTAGATTTGGAAAGAAAAGCCTAAATACCTAGGAGCTGTGGACTTCCAATAGGGAGACGCTCTCCTGAGTATCAACAGTCATGAATTGGGATCAAATCTACCTCTGGACTTTCAGATCACATGAACTATACATTCCTCTTACCACTTAAGCCAATTTGCGGCGGGTCTCTGGTTACTTGCTCTGTCAGGAGTCCCAACGGATACACCAGGAAATCGACAATATTCTTAACAGATACTATAATTCTCTTATAATGTATTCATCTGTAAAGAGGTGTGAAGGAGAAAAGTAATTAGAATTCTCAGTTTATAAACATTTCCTAAAATGTGAATTCAAGAGAGAAATTAGCAGATATTTTAATTGTCTGCTTCATCTCCACATTCTCACACACTTAATCTACCTACTCTCTAAATATATTAATTAACATTTTTATAAACACTTTTCCAGTTTACAATGCAACTTCACACATCTCGACTCATTTGGTTCCCATAACAAACAAGAGAGATGGGTGGTAACAGCAATGCCTCCTTCTGCATTGTACACCACGATTTGCAAGGCCCTTCCTCCTGCATCCTTTTATCTGATACTCATATGTCTAACTCCTGCAAGTTCTGGACTCCAGAAAACCTGACGTACTTATAGTTCCTTGACCCACAGAGAACTATTTCAGTAGGGTGACACAGTCCATACTGCCGTTGTTCTCTACCTTGCTCGCCAGATGAACTCCTGTTCATGCTTAAAAACCCATTTCAGGGGCGGTGCCTGTGGCTCAGTGGGTAGGACGCTGGCCCCATATACCAAAGGTGGCAGGTTCAAACCTGGCCCTGGCCAAACCGCAACAAAAAAATAGCTGGGCGTTGTGGCAGGTGCCTGTAGTCCCAGCTACTCGGGAGGCTGAGGCAAGAGAATCGCCTGAGCCCAGGAGTTGGAGATTGCTGTGAGCTGTGATGCTACAGCACTCTACCCAGGGCGATAAAGTGAGACTCTTGTCTATAAAAAAAACCATTTCAGATAGGACACAGCTGTGTCTCTTTCCCAGGGAGGAATGGTCCTCAAGAGGTGTGTTGCCCTTCATCAGGCTTGTCAAGGTCAAATAGGTAACTGTTAGAATAAAGTGGGGGCTCTCTCTGGTAACCCTTTCGTGGTTTGGAATAAATTTCATTCACTATCAATAGAAAAACACCAGCTACTCCACCAACCCTTGGCCATAAGAACCTACTTCAAGCTTGGCAAAATTTACTCTCTTTGTTGTATGGAGGAGGAAGGGTCAATGTCAGCCATGGCCTAGCACCATCTTTATTTGTTTTATGTTACTGGCCCTCGGGCCAACCCAGTCTTTAGACGTTCAAATAGGCCTCAAAGAGACTTATAGCCAAACCTCAGATTGGTCTCAGGGACCCTCACTGGATCCTCAGACAAGCCTTGGAGGACTTCAGTGGGAACAGATCACAACAAAGACTGGCATTAGGAGGCCCCTTCCTCCAACCACAGATTTCTCCAGAGAGACCAGACCAGGCTCCCACTCTCCACATCCCTACAGAGGCCTGCAGCCCACAGCCTCTGCCTGGGAGAGGTAAGGATGCTGATGGTGGCCCTGGGGACCAGCCTAATTTCCTGACTCCAAGCAGAAAAGGCACTTAGCTTCCTGTCTTACTGCCACGCTGGAGTTCTAGTAACACGTGGTCCTCTCCGTAGGAGAGGCCAGAAAACAGAAAAGGTGGGACAAAAGCTGCCCCAGTGGGGACAGATATGGCCAGTGGGGTGAGGAGGCAGGCAAAGGAAACAAAAGAGGTGGCCTGTTTTCCTGGGGACTTCCTGGGGGCCTGTGGCACAATGTCCCTCCCTGGATTTACAGGTAGTGTGGCTGTAATCAGCATTCTAGAATCTACTTCCTGGATCCTCAGCATAGTCCGGTCTTTGTCTGGGGCCTGCTGGTGTTGCCACATCGAACCCCTCCTGTTTCTCAACCTGCTCACCCTCGGGGCTCCTTGGCTCAGAGAAGGGCTCCACCATCACCCACACCTTCTCTCCCTTCCCCCAGCAGCTGTGGGTCAGTCTGACTGCCCAGCCTGACGTCCTCAGCTCAGCCTGGACTAATGCCACCACACCTCGCAGGACTCATCCTTCCCTTCCACCGACCTCCAGGTCCAGCCTCCAGGAAGTTACCTCTGATAGCAGCAACCTGCTTTGGAAACTCCAGTGACACCCCACTGCCCCAAGATGAAGTCCACCCTTCGAGAGCCAGGCCCCATTGGCCTTTCCAGACTCATCTTCTTATACACACCTTATGTTCTGGCCAGATTCGGCCACCTCCATTTGTCACCTCTGTCCCCTGCTCCTGCCTGTTGCCCCACCTGGACTGCCTCTTCCTCTGGTGCTGCTCACTCTGCCCAGGCCAGTTCCACAAGGCCGTTCTCCCTTAGAGGCCCCACCCAAGAGTGCCCCCTCCCTCCTCGGACCTCCTGTGGCATCTTCACCATTTTTTTACCCCAAACACATGCTCACTGGGTGACACCACCCTGAGGGACTCACAACAGCACAGTTTCCTTAAAGTTGTTTTCCTGAAAGCAGTCACTCGCTCAGCCATCGGGGATCTGTGGAGCACCGGCTACACTCCTGGCACCTGCTGGCCCTGGGACATAACTGCGATCAAGATGGGGGCCCTGGGCGGCACCTGTGGCTCAAGGAGTAGGGCGCTGGTCCCATATGCCGGAGGTGGTGGGTTCAAACCTAGCCCCGGCCAAAATAAAAAAAAAAAAAAAAGATGGGGGCCCTGATGGGCGCGGTGGCTCAGGCCTGTAATCCCAGCACTCTGGGAGGCTGAGGCAAGTGGATTGCCTAAGCTCACGGGTTTGAGACCAGCCTGAGCAAGAGTGAAACTCCATCTCTAAAACTAGCCTGACATATGGCAGGCACCTGTAGTCCCAGCTACTCGGGAGGCTAATGCAAGAGAATTGCTTGAGCCCAAGTGTTTAAGGCTACTGTGAGCTATGACACTACAGTACTCTACAGAGAGTGACAGAGTGAGACTATCTCAAAAGAAAACAAAAAAAAGACGGGGACCCCTGCCTTCATGGGTGGGCTGTATTATGCCAGGAGATAACAGAGTGAACTTTGGCCCTTGCAGAGGCCTGAGCTACTTTCCCCAATGCCTCTCAGGGATCCAAAGCAGCCACCTCCTTATTTTCCCAAAACATCTGAATGTGCGAGGCAGGTGTACACACAAGTACCTGGGCATGGGGCCCAGGGACCAGCCCGGTTGGGGGAGCTGAGGCCATCACGTTCGCATATGCCAGTGCCTGACCTTGGGTGCACACAGGTGCTGAAGGACCCAACCACAGCCTCCCCTCCTCCTCCCCCCCCCCCCCACACCTCTCCAACCCCTGCACTAGCTGCTCCTGGCTCCTGCCGCACTGTGCACCGCGCTCCCATTGTTTAATTTTACCAAACACCGAGTCTCAACCTCATGTTAATTGGTTTTACTGCAGTCTTTTGTGCCACCCATTAAATGAGGAAATGCCACCCATAAAATTTTAATTTTAAAAGCCAACTTGTTTGTTTTATATTGAAATTCCCCGGGCAGCTCCAGCAGAGGGAAACAGACACATTTTTGTTTCATTAAAACAACTTGAGTGAAGATAAAAAAGAAGCTGAAAAATTAGATTTAAAAACAGAGAGTGAGAAGCATTTAAAAAAAGTGAATGAAAATGAGCTGCCGCAGAGGGCGGAGGGGCCCACAGCTCCATCTCTGTCCTCCCTGAGCCTCCTGCTAGGAGACGGTGAAGCAGAAGCTGGAGATCTTGGCACCCGTCAGGAGGCTGGACCATGAACTCTCCCCTCAGTAAACATTGGCCACTGGATATCCTGGATGGTATCCAGCAGCATCCCTCTTCCCTGGGGAAAAACTGCATGGTGGTTGAGCTTGCTGGCTCAGAAGCTGGGCCACCGGGGTGGTCCTGGCTCTACCACATATCAGCTGTGTCATGATGGGCTAGTAGCCGCTGTTTTGCTCATCTGTAAAATGGGAATAATACCATCACTTAGCTTATAGGGTTGTAATGATTAAATAGAAATAATGCCTTGAGGGCAGCGCCTGTGGCTCAGTCGGTAGGGCGCCAGCCCCATATGCTGAGGGTGGCAGGTTCAAACCCGGCCCCGGCTGAACTGCAACCAAAAAATAGCCGGGCGTTGTGGCGGGCGCCTGTAGTCCCAGCTACTTGGGAGGCTGAGGCAAGAGAATCACTTAAGCCCAGGAGTTGGAGGTTGCTGTGAGCCGTGTGAGGCCACAGCACTCTACGAGGGCCATAAAGTAAGACTGTCTCTACAAAAAAAAAAAAAAGAAAGAAAGAAATAATGCCTTGAAAACTCTTGAAACAGAGCCTGGTACGCAGTAGGTGCTTAATGTTAACTTTTACTAGTCTTATCCTGCTGCTACCCTGCCTCCCTCCCTTCCCCACACATCCCATGCTCCCCTGGGGTGGGGATGTCTGCTGAGAGGCTTACGGGTTCCCCATCCTGTGGCCCAAACCTGTCCATTAAAATATTATTATTATCCTTCCATGGAAAGCCGGCTACCCTGGGTTCAAATCCCAGCTTCACCATTTACCAGCTGGATGTTCTTGGGCAAGTTTCTTCTGGGCCTCGGTGTCTCTCTAGCAATAATATGGGACCCATCTGAATCAGCCATACGTCAAAAAAAAGCCTTGTGGATAAATGCCAGTGAATGGCCACTTTCTGCATCAGCTGGAGACATAGCAGGGAAGGAGAGGGTGGGGGGACCTGAGGCTGTGGAGAGGACAGGGACGCAGATGGTTCCATGCCAGGGTGACCTCAGGTTAAGCTATTGCCAGGGTAATTATTAACGATGCTCCCTTTCATTCTCAGAAGTGTCCTAATCTAGGTGACTAATTATCTATTCATCCAACTCCAATTCCCCACCAAGGGAGCTTCAGAGGTTTTCCCCAGGGTGTTGAAAGGGGTCTTGACCCTTGACCATTTCCTTCCCAGCCCCTTAGGACCACCTAAGTGCTGAGTCCTAACAGCCCTAACCACTCTCAAGCCTAGGAAGCTCAGCATCTTGGTTAGCATTGCAGAGGGACAGTGTCTTCCCAGGGGAAGGCGTGGGTGCAGAAAGGGGCTGGGATTTGGTGTCTGTCTGGATTCCCAGCCTCACTTCTGCTGCTGAGAACAATTTACACAACCTCTTCTCCTTAACTTCCTCTTTGCTACAGGGGAATTAGTAACAGCACTATCTTACCAACTGTCATTGACTGACAAGGATCAAACCACAACAAGGCCTGGACATGAGAAGTACTCTATAAACTAGGAAGTGTGTGCACTCTGACAGGCATCCCAAGGAGGTCAGTGTCCTGCGAGCCCTGTCCCTAGGGTGACTGTGGGGGGTCTAAAGGGTCACAAAAGGTCATGGAAGGCTGGGGCCAGGGGTTAGCCTGAAAGTCCTGTAATTCACAGCCTGTGCCCACCCTGCTTCCCACAGGCCCAGGAGGACACCTGTCGGGGCCCCTTGGGCCTCAGAGGCTGCTGCTCCAGACAGGGGCAGCTGCTATGCTCAAGTTATGGCTGGTTGGCTGCTGTGAGAGCTACCTCAGGGTGGGCAGCTTCTCAGGAAAGCCCAGAGAAGGCAGCTTAGTGGCTGCAATGCAGCACCCATTTTATTGGAGGGAGATTGTTTTTCTGGTGGTTCTCAAATTGTACACCAAGGAATCCCTAGAACCTAAGGACAGATGACGTTCGGAGAGGGTGGGAGCAAGTGGGTGGGGCTCCGGGCCCCCTGGGGGGGCTTCCTTTCCTCCCCTCCCCTTCTCTCTTTCTCCGTCTCTATCACTCTTGCTCTCACTCTTTCACTCTCTCTTCATCCAGAGCAGCCCAATTTTAGATAATCTGTCCAAAATTTTGCTTGCACTAAGATTTCGACAGTTAAATTTTTTTTTTCCAAAAGCACTGCTCACCCCTCCTCTCCCTTCCCAGGCAATTCAGTCCTAAAACCAACAGGTACAGCAGAGCAGGGGAGATTCTTCATCACAGCAGGGTGAGCAGGGGAACCATGTGGGGAGTCGGCCTGGCCTGCAGGTGTCGGGACGATGAGGGGCGTCCACATAAGGGGGCAACCTAGGACTGGTGTCAGAGTCCAGGCAGAGTTAAGGAGGGCCACTGGGCAGTGCGCCAGTGTGGGAAGTCGGATCCTCAGGCAGAGTAAGGAGGGGGTCTGAACTGGAATGGGGGTAACATGTGGCAGAAAGTTAGAGAGTGCCCAGGTTGCCCATTGGTCAAGCCTCAGGGCTCTGCCTCCTTCAACCCTGCCCCCATCCTTACTAAAGACAAGCTGAGCGGGCCCAAGGAAGATCTAGAGCCCCTTCCCAAATCAACTGAGGTCATCAGAAATTCACTCAGCCCCAGGGATGTGCCAGGAAGCCTGCTCAATGCTGGGGATAGAGCCAGGATGGAGCAAGATAGACAGGCTTCAGCACAGCCCAGCCGGAGGGACTGACACAGAGCCTGCTGTCACAGAATGCAAACTAGACCAGGTGATGGGGTCACACACAGGGGCACGTGGGAGTCGGTGGGGCAGGATTGGGAGGTGGCAATGACTCTGGGCCTCAGTTGCTCCCCCTGCCTGATCTCACTTGCCCACATTCATCCCATCCCCAAAGGCCCCCAAAGCCACCAGAAACCTCACAAGAGGCCTTTCAATCCTGGACACCCTCCCCCCACCAAGGACTACACACAAGTCCCAGACCCCTCCAGATAGAGCTTCAGGGCCACCCCATCGCCTCACCCAGACCCCACAGCAGCTGGGGGCTCCTCTCCATGGGAGGGAGGTCTGACCTCCTTCATAACTGAGCAGTTCTGCCCTGTGTTTAACTCGAATCTCTCTTGTTTTCTCTCTGCTTAAAAGAAATGGCGAACTGAAGACCCTTCCATACTGCTGAAGCGCTGACAGAATCTGTCCCAGGTGCAGGTGAGCAGAGGACGCCAACTCCAGGGTGGTGGGCTCTGGGCTACACCCAAACCTCACCTCTGCCCTTATTTTTTCCTCTGCAAGCCTTAAGCGCTGGGATCCCTCTGCCCTTCCCATGCTCAGCTGAGAGCCTTGGCACCCCACCCTCACCACAGGCCCTGGCCCTACTCCCCAAAGTGTCCTTTGACACAGAAATACTGCACAGGGACCTCCTGGCAGTCCCCTCCCTTTGGGCCTCAAGGTGGCCTATCCCAGCAAAGAAAAATAACTGCTTGACTCCATATGACTTTAATTCCTAAGGCAAGGGAAGAGTACACTACCCCTAGTTGCCCCTCACGCTTCTAACACCCCAGGAGAGGTGGGGGTTATACTCCAGAAAGGACTTCCTTTGGGTCAGGGCACCCTCCTTCCTGCAATCACCAGAAGGAGGCGCCACCGGCCAGTCCATGGGATGTGTTATCTGAGAACTGGGGGGTCTGGGCGTGCTGGGGTTTGGAGACCAGTGGGAGGAACCAGACCACCTGGTGGGAGGCAACATCCTGTGCCAGCCCAGACACGGGAAAGGGAGGGGCAGCACGATCTGCCAAGTCATCACCTGCAAAGACTCATGTCACCTCTCGTGTCAGGGCTTCAAGGGGCTTTGTTCTAGCTCTGGGCTCCAGGAAAGGGTGTAGCAGGGCCCAGAGGTTGCACAACTTCCCCAAGATTGCAGTGTAAATGTCTGACTGGCAGAGTCAGGATTCGAACCCAGGGCACTGCGTGCACCTTCTACTCTCCACAGACAGTGCCCAAGACTGCCCAAGATAGCCTAGTGTCCAGGGCATGGTCTGCAGGTGGCTAAGAGCCAGGCCAGCCTTGGGCTGCCTTCCTTTCTCATCTCCAAAATGCCTTTCACTGCAAGATCTCCTTGGCAACTTTATAATAAAAAAGAACCTCCTGAAGGCATGAATGTTTTTAAATGAATTTAGGTCCCAAGTTTCCAGGTGGGGGGACAGTGGATGATGATGAGTCTTTCAGTATGAAAGTTACATGCATGGCTCCGAGCTCTCCGCTGACCTCCAAAATCCACACTGCCATGGACACAAGGGCCCTCACCAAGTGTCTCCTTTTGAAAACTCACTGGTCCTTGTACTCTGAGTGTTTTGAGAAGGGTCCATTATGAGAAATCTGCTTTTGAACAGAGACGTATTCAAATCCAGATGCTGGCCCTGCAGAATAAAAGCTCCCTCCAAATTCTCTTTATGTAGAAGGAGGTTCTCATCCTTTGAAGGAATAACATCTCTTGATAAGTGGAATTCTTTTCTCCCAGCCAAGAACCTGCTGCTCTGAATTTGTTAAAAAGCAGCTTAATAGCCTATCTCCATTCCATTTCAGAAGCCAGGACAGCAGTGACAGGTGGAATGTCACAGGCTGATGGATTCAATAGATTGACTATGGCTTCCCTAAGTAGAGAAAGTTGGATTTTTAAAAAATAGTTTTTATTTATTTAGGTACTTATAAAAAAGATTGAGACATACATTCTAATGGTGCAAATGTAAGACAGGATACGAATTGTCAATAAAACCTCCAGAATTGGGCAGCGCCTGTGGCTCAGTAAGTAGCGCGCCAGCCCCATATGCCGAGGGTGGCAGGTTCAAACCCAGCCCCGGCCAAACTGCAACCAAAAAATAGCCGGGCGTTGTGGCGGGCGCTTGTAGTCCCAGCTGCTCGGGAGGCTGAGGCAGGAGAATCACGAAAGCCCAAGAGTTAGAGGTTGCTGTGAGCCATGTGACCTCATGGCACTCTACCGAGGGCGGTACAGTGAGACTCTGTCTCTACAAAAAAAAAAAAAAAAAAAAAAAAACCTCCAGAATCATATATTTCATTTTGCTGATTCAAACAGTAACTTTACAGGAAGGAAGGATCATTAAACATACACATTGATTGTAAGTTAGCTGCAATTTCAGTAATATTCATGTTATAAAGTAGACCTTAAGCTTGGCACCTGTGGCTCAAGTGGCTAAGGCGCCAGCCACATACACCGGAGTTAGCGGGTTTGAATCCAGCCCAGGCCCACCAAACAACAATAACCGCTGCAACCAAAAAAAAAAAAAAAAAACAAAATAGCCGGGCGTTGTGGTGGGCACCTGTAGTCCCAGCTACTTGAGAGGCAGAGGCAGGAGAATCGCTTGAGGCCAGGAGTTGGAGGTTGCTGTGAGCTGTGATGCCACAGCTCTCTACCCAGGGTGACAGTTTGAGGCTCTGTTTCAAAAAATAAAAAATAAAATAAAATAAAATAAAGTAGACTTTAAAATTCGGGCTATAGGAACTACACATTTGTTAACCATATATATGTATGTAGATATACACATACACACATATGTATGTGTATAAATGTGTGTGTATATATACACATACCCATACATATATATAGATATATCCAACAAGGATTTTTATCAATAGAGTCTAGTTTTTTGTTAAAACAATCTGTGAGGGCCAGACCCGGTGGCTAATGCCTGTAATCTTAGCATTGTGGGAGGCTAAGGCGAGTGGATTGCCTGAGCTCACAGGTTCTAGACCAGCCTGAGCAAGCGTGAGACCCCACCTCTAAAAATAACTGGGCATTGTGGCGGGCACCTGTAGTTCCAGCTACTTGGGAGGCTGATGCAAGAGAATCTCTTTGTAGTCCCAGCTACTTGGGAGGCTGAGGCAAGAGAATCTCTTGAGCCCAAGAATTTGAGGTTGCTGTGAGCTGTGACACCACAGCACTCTACCCAGAGCGACAGCTTGAGACTCAATCTCAAAAAAATAAATAAAGGTGGTGCCTTTGGCTCAGTGGGTAGGGCGCTGGCCCCATATACCGAGGATGGCAGGTTCAAACCCGGCCCCGGCCAAACTGCAACAAAAAAAAATAGCTGGGTGCCTGTAGTCCCAACTACTTGGGAGGCTGAGGCAAGAGAATCACCTAAGCCCAGGAGTTAGAGGTTACTATGAGCTGTGTGACACCATGGCACTCTAGAGAGGGCGATAAAGTGAGACTGTCTTTACAAAATAATAAATAAATAAATATAAGAAAAATTAGCTGAGCATGATGGTACACACCCATAGTCCCAGCTACTCAGGAGGCTGAAATGGGAGAATTGCCCTTGAGCCCAGGAGTTTGAGGCTACAGTGAGCTATGATTGTGCCACTGCACTTAAGCCTGAGTGACTGAGACCCCATCTAAAACAGAAACAACAACCAACCCATCTGAGAGCTGGAAACAGGAATGCTTTCCTGACTTTATTTGCATACCAATGGTGATGGGAGCTCACTACCTCCAAAGTTCAGACAGCCAATGAATTGGCTCTCAGCCCCTTGTTATTACCATAGGCGCCAGTTCTGTCCTTGTAGCATGGCAGAGCTATACTCCCGTGCCTGCCTCTGCCCCTCGGAGTCTTCTCTTATCTTCTCCAACATCAGAATCCCCAGTTCTCATTATTCTTCACCCTCCTCACATTGGACTCTGGTCTCTCCCTGTCTCTTCAAACGTAAGACAATCAGTAATGAACACAATTCTCCAGCTATCACCTCTCTCGGGCTCAACTCTGCACCTCTGTCACAGTTTTGGGCAGCAGTCTGAATATGGGACATTATTGAACTTTCAGCCAAAATCTCTTTTATAAAAAAAAGCTTTTAATTTTACACCCATTCATATTGACTTTAGGGAGTTAATCATTTCACTGCTTTAGCTTTTGAGCCCTTGTTTGGTCATTTAAAATACCAGCTGCTGCATCTAGTTTGAGATCATCCGCAGGTTAGATAAGCATGCCATTACCCCAGCAAATTTCACATTGCTGATAGGAAATTTGAATGGTGAACTCAACTCAGTCGACCTCGGTTTCTATTAAAAGAACTCCTAGGCCGGGTGTGGTGGTGTCTCACCCCTGTAATCCTAGCACTCTGGGAAGCTGAGGTGGGTGGATCCCTTGAGCTCAGGAATTTGAAACCAGCCTGACTGCAAGAATGAGACCCCATCTCTACTAAAACACAGAAAAACTAGCCAGGCATTGTGGCAGGCACCTCTAGTCCTAACTATTCGTGAGGCTAAGGCAAGAGGATTGCTCAAGCTGAAGAGTTTGAGGTTGCTGTTGAGCTATGATGCCACAGCACCCTACCCAGGAGAACAGAGTGTGACTCTGTCGCAAAAAAAAGAGAGCGAGCGAGAGAAAGAGTTCATGGACTATGTGTCAGATAGGCTAAGCCTATCAAGACGTTTAATTCCTCCCACCAATTCTATGAGGGAACTATTATTATTCTCCCGCCCAGGCGGCAGGTGAGGAAAACAAGGCTCGGCAGGATTTGAGCTCAGTTCTGACAGGCACCCAATCCCGTGCACTTAGCCACGAGTTTCATTGCTTCTCTCCTCAGAGAGTAGGATCTCTGATAAGGCTTAGAATAGAGGTGCTGCGCCCACCAACCCAGATCCCTTTACTCCTCAGGTTCCCTCAAAGTCCTATGTATGGCCCAGAAGCAGTGGAGGGCAGAAGGTGTGAGGGGTTCTTTGGAAAGGGACATCAGATGCCTCAGCCATGACCTGTGTAAATGGAAAAGAGAAATGACAACCAATGAAAAACAGACCTCTCCCTCCGCCCCATGCCTTGACCTGCTCCAGTGCGAGGTGGACTTAAAACTTCAAGAATGACTCAAAGGAAAGTGTTTGGCAGCTCAGTGAAACTGGGAGCCAGGCGTCAGCACTTCAGGGAGGTTGTGGCACGTGGGGAAAGTGAACATTCCTCGCGCACCTACATTTGTAGTCTGAGAGTCAGGCACACCATGCTCCCAACCTAGTGCCACATACCTAAGACACATTCTGGACTCTCAACAGCCGTATGAAATAGACACTACTGACAGATGTGGGTTTGCAGAGAAGCAAATGAAGTTGAACCTTCAGGGCCTCTCACTTGTAGGGGCCCTGCCCAGATCGTACAGGGGGAGTGCCTAATTTTATATGTAATTTTTTTGCTAGTTTGTTTGTTTGTTTGAAAATAGGCCTTACTCTGTCACCCAGGCTGGAGAACAGTGGCACAATCATAGCTCACTGCAACCTTGAACTCCTGAGGTCCTCCTGCCTCAGCTTCCCAAGTAGCTGAGCCAGAACCATATCTGGCTCATATTTTTATGGGATCTTGTTATGTTGCTCAGGCTGGTCTTGAACTCTTGACTTCAAGCAATCCTCCACCTTGTCCTTCCAAAATGGTGGATTACAGGCCTGAGCTACCACATCCAGCCTAGATTAATGATTTTTAAGAAAACCCCCCAAATTACAGAAACTTCAGGCCCTACAAAACCTTTCTGTAGTACCCCCTTTTATAATTGAGGAGAAATATTGCACAGAGAGGTGAAGCAAATTACTCAAGGTAGCAGG
Source organism: Nycticebus coucang (assembly GCF_027406575.1). NCBI lineage: Eukaryota > Metazoa > Chordata > Mammalia > Primates > Lorisidae > Nycticebus > Nycticebus coucang. Next base: position 31,070,164 of record NC_069801.1, read on the forward strand.
CAGGACTGGGAGGTAATGAGGGAAGGATTTAAACTCAACCCATCAGATGAAGCCTAACATTTTCTCATGAGATTCATGTCTTTAAATGCAGAAAGAGCAGGCCATCACGATGGCTCACGCCTGTAATCCCAGCGCTCCGGAGGCTGAGGCAGGTGGATTGCTTGAGCTCAGGAGTTCAAGACCAGCCTGAGCAAGAGCGAGACCCTGTCTTTAAAAGTGGCTGGGCTTTGTGGTGGGTGCCTGTAGTCCCAGCTACTCAGAAGGCTGAGGCAAGAGGATCACTTGAGGCATTTGAGGGTGCCGTGAGCTATGACGCCATAGCACTCTATCAGGGGTGACAAAGTGAGACTCTGTCTCAATAAATAAATAAATGCAGTAATAGTGTCTGTTACTATTTCTATATATATATATTTTGAGACAGAGTCTCAGTTTGTCACGCTGGGTAGAGTACCACAGCATCATAGCTCATAGCAACCTCAAGCTGTTGGGCTCAAGCAATCCTCTATGTCTCAGCCTCTCAAGTAGCTGGGACTACAGGTGCCACAATGCCCAGCTATTTTTTGTTGCAATTGTCATTGTTGTTTAGCAGGCCCAGGCCGGGTTCAAACTCGCCAGTCTTGGTGTATGTGGCTGGCACCTTAACCCACTGTGCTACAGGCGCCAAGCCCCAGCTAGTTTTTTTAGAGACAGGGCCTTGCTTTTGCTCAGGCTGGTCTGGAACTCCTGAGCTCAAGCAATCCACCTGCCTTAGCCTCCCAGATTGCCAGGACTAAACAGGTGTGAGCCACCACCCAGCCTCTATTTCTATATTTTAATCAATTAAAAAATAAGTAATGGAGCAGCATAACATGTACTGATTAGAATAATCTCAAGGGTTTATTTTTAAGTGAGAAAATCAAGGTGCAGTTGGTTAAACAGAAGGCTTTGTTTATATAAAAATTAAAAAAAAAAAAAAGCAAAACGTGTGTGCAAATTTTTCTTTCTCTTTTTTTTTTGTAGAGACAGAGTCTCACTTTATGGCCCTCGGTAGAGTGCCGTGGCCTCACACGGCTCACAGCAACCTCCAACTCCTGGGCTTAGGCGATTCTCCTGCCTCAGCCTCCCGAGCAGCTGGGACTACAGGCGCCCGCAATGCCCGGCTATTTTTTTGTTGCGGTTTGGCCGGGGCCGGGTTTGAAACTGCCATCCTCGGTATATGGCGCCCTACCCACTGGGCCACAGGAGCTGCCCCAAATATTTCTTATAGATGCATAAAATCTGAGAACATATATGAGAAATGGCTAACTTTGGCTCTTCCCAAAAAGCGGAACCACTTTAAGGACCAGTGAAAGGTGATTTTGTTTCTGCCATAAACATACCCACACCTTTAGAATCTTTCACTGTTAATGTATCACCTGTTCCAAGAAAAAAAAAAAATCTTATGTAGAACATCAAGATGTCTCTAGTACTTCAAACAATGACACTGAAAAGAGAAAATACAGCCATTTTAGCTTTTCATCTTTTGGAAATAACAGCTATTCATAACCAAAATGGCTTATTTGAAGAGGTGATACCTTCTCTCTTATCTCTTCATTTAGAAACAAAGCACAAAATTTGTTTTTAAAAGATTAAGTAAATCACAAGAATGAAGTACAAGATGCAAGAATTTTAAACCCCTGTGTCTTGAAAGCAAGTTTATCTATTTTTTTAATTCATACCATGTAGTTAAATTCTGATCTATAATGATAATTTCAGTATACATTCAGTTCCCAAATCAAGCCTGGCAAATTATTTTTAACTCACTTGCTATTCCTCATAATATTAATTTAAATTCTACTGAATAGGGGGCACAATTTATTAAACAGAAAATGGTGAAAAGTAGCTTTAAAAATATTGATTTTTTTTTTTTTTGAGACAGAGCCTCAAGCTGTCGCCCTGGGTAGAATGCTATGGCATCACAGCTCACAGCAACCTCCAATTCCTGGGCTCAAGGGATTCTCCTGCCTCTGCCTCCCAAGTAGCTGGGACTACAGGCGCCCGCCACAATGCCCAGCTATTTTTTGGTTGCAGCCGTCATTGTTGTTTGTCAGGCCCAGGCTGGATTTGAACCGACCAGCTCAGGTGTATGTGGCTGGCGCCTTAGCCACTTGAGCCACAGGCGCTGAGCTAATAATGAATTTTTTTTACATATGAACATCACCATACAATCCTTATGATCAGACTGATCTAAAATAAATGTTATTGACGTATTTTCTCTACCTTTTAAAAATGATAAAATTACCTTTTTCTTATGTAAAAGGGGTTTTTGAAGTCATGGATTGCTGTAAAAATAATTTAAATGTCTAAACATGTTGAGAAAGGCAACTTGGCTGGCCATGTACGGTGGTGCAAGCTGTGAACTGCACAACTCCAGGAACGCCACTCAAATCATCATCTACATTTACCTGTGCACCACTTGGGCAGCCACAGACCTCAGCTCTGTTGGCTACTGAAACTGCTGGGGAGCCACAGAGGAGAAGCAGGTGTCAGAGCTGGGGTCACAAGAATTGTGTTGCCAGCACCCCATGCATACACCTTCCTATCTCTCTTTTGTAAGCTCTGGCAACAGAAATATCCTACCTTTTCCCTGAGTGAGATGTTAGTTTTCTTAAGGTGGCAAGAAAAGACGCACCTGTCAGGGCCCTCAATCACTTCCTTTGCCTATACGACTCAACCGTACCCTTCAGTTACTCAGTAGCTAAGAAAAGACCAAGAAAGGGCCTTACCATGCCCCTAGTCTTCATTCCACCCTACCAGAGGCAGAAGTGTTAGCACAAAGGGTAGGGTGGAGGGGGCTGAACTCTAAATGACATTCAGGGTATTTGTCCTCTAGGACGAGCTCTACCACTGCCTTGCTACGGGACCTCTGGCAAACCTTTACAGCCTCTCTGGTTTTCTGCCTCCCTATTTGCAAAATAAAGAGAATTATTGCCATTCTTTCTCTGTCTCTTAGAAAAATAGACAAGGGGCTAGGCACACAGGGTGGCTCACACCTGTGATCTTAGCACTCTGGGAGGCCAAGGTGGGTGGATTGCTTGAGCTCAGGAGTTGGAGACCAGCCTAAGCAAGAGCGATTATACCTCCCCCCCACCATCCCCCACCCCCATCTTTACTAAGAACAGAAAAAATAGCCAGGCGTGGTGGCACACGGCTGTTGTCCCAGCTACTTGAGGGAGGCTGAGGCAAGAGGATACTCTGAGCCCAGGACTTTGAGGTTACCATAAGCTATCACACTATGGCACTCTAGTCAAGGCAACAGAGTGAGACTGTGTCAAAAAAAAAGGAAAAAGGAAAGAAAAAAGGAAAAATATACAAGGAAAGAGAGAAAAACATGTAACAACTTCATTGCATATCCACAGGACTTCTAGCATCTAGACATCAGTCATTAATGGACTGAGAGTCACAGGCCTACTAAGCGGCTGTAAAACCTCAAGCAAGTCTCACAACCTCTCTGAGCCTGAGTTTTACCTGGTGCCTGATAGCTAAGCTTGAACTAACTCACCAGGGTGCTGATCTTTTCACCTAAGAGTCTCTTATTATTTCTAAACGCAGACCTCGTACTTTGTAAGATTCTGTCTCCTAAGCTATATTTAGGTCATTATTATCCACTTAATCATTATTAAGTAATTATATTTTTGGTTGTGACAGAATGTATTGAGTTTACATAACCAGAAAGCTGGAACTTGGAATAGCTTCGAGCAAGGCTTGACCCAGCAGATGTTACCAAGGACCTGTGTTGTTTCAATCTCTTGGTTTCACCTCCAATGATGTGTCGCAAGGTGGCTGCCAGAAGTTCCTTGAACTACGCACTTTCCTCATCTGTAATTAAACAAAGAGTTTGCTTCCCTCTTAGCTCAAAGACAATTGAGATCGATTAATTCTATTTTTTTTTTTTTGAGACAAAGTCTCAAGCTGTCTCCCTGAGTAGAGTGTCATCTACTCAGCTTCACACCTCACAGCGTCACAGCTCACAGCAACCTCAAACTCGTGGGCTTAAGTGATTCTCTTGCTCAGCCTCCCAAGTAGCTGTGACTACAGATGCCCGCCACAACGCCCGGCTATTTTTTTGTTGCTTTTGTAATTGCTGTTTAGCAAGCCCGGCGGAGTTCAAACCCGCCAGCTTGGGTATATGTGGCCGGCGCCCTACCCACTAAGCTACGGATGCCACTTGAGATCGATTAATTCTAGTTGGCCTGACTTGGGCCACGTGACTTTTTCTGACCAATTACTTACTATAGCTCAGATAATGAGTTAAACTGGTTTTCTTTTCTTTTTTTTTTTATTGTTTCAGGATAATTGAAAATGCAAAGAATTAGGTTACACTGTTTACATTTGTTAGGTAAAGTTCCTCTTATAATTGTGTCCTGCCCCCAAGAGGTGTGCCATGCACCCTAACACTGTGCCCCTTAAGTGAGAGCAACCCCATCCCCCTCCCTCTTCCCTTCTCCCGACTTACCCCTTTCCCCATCCCCCACCCTGAAGTGATTTGAGATTTTCCTCTTCTGTGGATATGTATTAGATCATCTGCTGGCTTCATATTAGAATTGAGTACATTGGATTCTTGCTTCTCCATTCTTGTGACACTTTACTCAGAAGAACGTGTTCCAACTCTATCCAGGTAAATTAATACAAAAGATGTAAAGTCTCCATCTTTTTTTTTTTTTTTTGAGACAGAGCCTCAAGCTGTTACCCTGGTTAGAGTGCTGTAGCATCACAGCTCACAGCAACCTCCAACTCCTGGGCTTAAGCGATTCTCTTGCCTCAGCCTCTCAGCTAGCTGGGACTACAGGTGTCTGCCACAACACCCGGCTATTTTTTGGTTGTAGTTGTCATTGTTGTTTGGCAGGCCCAGGCTGGATTCAAATCCACCAGCTCTGGTGTATGTGACTGGTGCCTTAGCCACTTGAGCTACAGGCGCCTAGCCAAGTCTCCCATCTTTTTTAATGGCCGAATAGTGTTCCATGGTATACACATACCACAACTTGTTAATCCATTCCTGTGTTGTTGGACATTCAGGTTGTTTCCACATTTTGGCGATTGTAAATTGAGCTTCAATAAACTTTCTAGTGCAAATGTCCTTAGGATAAAATAAATTTTTTTTCTTCTAGGCAGATGCCTAGTAATGGGATTGAATATGGGAGGTCTAATTTGAGTTCTTTGAGGATTCTCCAAACTTCCATCCAAAAAGGTTGTATTAGTTTGCAGTCCCATGATCTGGTTTTCTTTTTTTTTTTTTTTTTTGTAGAGACAGAATTTCACTTTATCGCCCTCGGTAGAGTGCCGTGGGCTCACACAGCTCACAGCAACCTCCAACTCCTGGGCCTAGGCGATTCTCCTGCCTCAGCCTCCAGAGTAGCTGGGACTACAGGCGCCCGCCACAACACCCGGTTATTTTGTTGTTGTTGTTGTTGTTGCAGTTTGGCAGGGGCCGGGTTTGAACCTGCCACCCTCGGCATATGGGGCCGGCGCCCTGCTCACTGAGCCACAGGCGCCGCCCTCTGGTTTTCTTAAGGCAATTAGAATTGCCTTAAGAAATTGCCCCCCTTGGGCAGCGCCTGTGGCTCAAGGAGTAGGGTGCCGGTCCCATATGCCGGAGGTGGCGGGTTCAAACCCAGCCCTGGCCAAAAAACCACGAAAAAAAAAAAAAAAAAGAAATTGCCCCCCAAGGATGAGTTCTTTCCAATCAGATCACAGGACTTGGAAATTCCTGGTGCTATTAGGGAAGGGAAATTGGGCAGGAGTGAGGGGTGTGCAACCTTTCCTTTCCTCTGCCATATACTGGAAGAATAAGAGTTGTATTGGGTCACTCATTAAATACACAAAACTGACAAAAGCTGATTAGCAACAACAACACAAAAAAGGCCTGTGCATACTTCTTGTGATATCCAACATCACAGATGAGCAAAAAAAAGCCCTCACAAATCAGCATGTGGCCTATGGACCACAAGTTGGACACCCCTGGTAAAGGATGCGGGTGAAATGCCCAGCATGTCTCCTAAGGCATGATTATCAGCCAGTGATGCTGCAAACAGCCGTCAGAACTTCTGACCAGCATGTGAACTGCACGTGAGTGACCTCCAGGATCTTGTGACGTCCTCACAGTGGCCGCCCCATGTGACCACACTGACCATGTGAGCTGACGTCACCCCGGCCAGCAGCAAGCTCCTGACTCCGTGGTGAGGTCTGGTCTTGTCAGTTCATCCATGTCCAGCTTCTACCACTGCAATCCCACCTGAATCTTCACAGATGGCTCAGCTGGAGACCACAAGTGAGCCTTGAGCTCCCCTCCAGCTCTGACTTCTGAGGCCTATGTCTGCTCTTTTCAGATTCAAGGGGACGTCTATGAGCTGGACTTAGCAAAGAGGATGCAACAGAGACATTCACGGCAAAACATAACCAGAATTACTCAGGCTCACTCATATGTTGACTCACCAAGCAGTTAGCACCACCCATGACAGGTTCTGTGCCAGGTATGCAGAGGAGAGTGAGACTTGGACCCTTTTTTTTTTTTTTTTTAATTTTTACTTCATTTTCTTTTATTTCATTTTACTTTATTTTATTTCATTTCATTTCATTTTTTAGAGAAAAGGAACTGTTCGGTCCTCTAGCGTGGAGTGCAGTGGCATCATCATAGCTTACTGCAGCCTCAAACTCCTCAGTTCAAGTGATCCTCCTTCCTCAGCCTCCCGAGTAGCTGGGATTATAGGCACCCACCATGCCTGGCTAATTTTTTATTTTTTTTTTAGAAGTGGAGTCTTGCTATGTTGCCTAGACTGGTCTTGAATTCCTGGCCTCAACCAATCCTCCCATCTCAGCCTCCCAAAGTGCTAGGATTACAGGCTGAACCATCATGCTGGTGGGGCCCATCTTTAAGGAACCATAGTCAGGGACCAGGAGTGGTGGCTCACACCTATAATCCTAGCACTCTGGGAGGCCAAAGCAGGCAGATTGCTTGAGCTCAGGAGTTCAAGACCAACTTGAACAAGAGCAAGACTCTCTCTAAAAATAGCCGGGCATTGTGGTGGGTGCCTGTAGTCCCAGCTGCTTGGGAGCCTAAGACAACAGGATCAATTGAGCTCAAAGAGTTTGAAGTTGCTATGAGCTGTGATGACATGACACTGTACCAATGAGGACAAAGACAGACTCTGTCTCAAAAAAAAAGAAAGGAACCGCAGTCAGGTGGGGGGATGGTGGTGCCTCCCAGAGGTACAGTTCAGTATGCAAACACGCAGAGGGAGGACAGAAGGCATGAACGTCCATCCAGCACCCTTGAAGCAGGGCCACCTCAGCCCAGCCCCCTGCTCTGCAGGCCTTAGGGAAGACAGCTTCGAGTTTATCACCAAAGTTGTGTTCCTCGGTGCAGATTAGAGAGTGTTCAGCCCCAAGTCTGGAGACCAAACCCCACCCTCACACATTCAGGGCATTGCAGAGACCTCTCTACCCCTTCACTGCAACAGCTTTGGGGTGGGTCTGTCCCTTAGACTGCTGGAGGGCCGAACTATAGTTTAAAAAAAAGAAACTATGAACAAATTCCTATGCACACTGCATATATCTTATTTTGAAGTAAAAAAATAAAACATGAACAAATACAATCACACCGCCGCATGTGGCCCTCAGGCTGTAGTTTGAGGACTCCTGCTTTAGACAGACTCAACCTTTTGACCACTTTTGGGCCCTATCTCTTCCTAATCTTCAAAACCAGGTGGGATTTACCTGGTAAGAGAATGCACAGTGAGGAAATGGAAAACTTCCGCTCTAAATCATTCTTTCCAAGTGACAGCTGAGATTCTGCCCTTCCTTCAAGTTAAGCATTGCCCTTATCAGATCCCCAAGTGAGTCACCAATACTTCAAATCTCCTGTGTTGGTCCTATTCCCATCTCCACAGCAAAAGCGGCCCAGAATCCTGGGATGGAGAAAGCCTGGTTAGTCCCCCTCTCAACACTGCCTAAACTAACTTGACCCGTGGCCAGGGGCAAGTCCCTGTCCTCCTTCACTCAGTCTCCTCATCTATAACACAAAGGTTTCAGACTAATCAATCTTGATGGGACTTTCCAGCTCTAGCAGTTTGATCCAAGGGTCCAGAAAGGAAGGAGAAGAGGCGCCTGGATGCAGGAGGCAGAGGGGAGAGGGGAGAGGGCAAGATCACCCGGCCGGGGCCCCACAGGCAAAAAAGGCCCCACATTCAACCTTTGGACATTATCCCCAAATAAGATTATACTCAGTCACAGGGTACATGCCAACGGATCTGACCCTATCACCAAAACATACCATTTACAAGGCCATAAAACAATAAGTGTATTTTTTAAATAAACTTTTGAATTTTGGAATTAATGTTGGGTCCCCAGAAGAGTTGCAAAGATATAGCACAGACAGCTCCTGCATTCTCCTCCCCCAGCTTCAGTTTCCCCTAAGGTTATCATTTTATACCACCAAGGCACATTTGTCAAAACTCAAAAATCTGACATTGGCACATCACTATTTGTGTGTGTGTGTGTGACAGAGTCTCACTCTGTCCCCCTGGGTAGAGTGCTGTGATGTCATCACAGCTCATAGCAACCTCAGTCTCTTGGGCTCATGCAATCCTCCTGCCTCAGCCTCCCAAGTAGCTGGAACTACAGGCACCTGCCACAATGGCCAGCTAGTTTGTCTATTTAGTAGAGATGGGGTCTCACTCTTGCTCAGGTTGGTCTAGAACTCCTGGACTCAAGCAATCCACCCACTTTAGCCTCCTAGAGTGCTAGTATTAGAGGCGTGAGCTACCTCACCTGACCTCGATATATTACTATTAACTAAACTGCAGCCTAGCTGGGTGCAGTAGCTCACACCTGTAATCCTAGCACTCTGGGAGGCCAAGACAGGTGAATTGCTTGAGCTCAGGAGTTCAAGACCAACCTAAGCAGGAGCGAGACCCCCATCTCTAAAAAAATGGCCAGGCATTGCGGTGGGTGCCTATAGTACCAGCTATTTGGGAGGCTGAGGCAAGAGGATCACTGAGCCTAGGAGTTTCAGATTGTTGTGAGCTATGACACCACAGTACTCTACTGAGGACGACAAACTGAAACTCCATCTCAAAAAATAAATAAATAAGGCCAGGCATGGTGACTCATACCTATAATCCTAGTACTATGGGAGGCCAAGGTGGCTGGATTGCCTGAGCTCTGAGTTCAAGACCACACTGAGCCAGAGTGAGACTCCCATCTCTAAAAATAGCCGGGTGTTGTGATGGGCACCTGTAGTCCAGCTACTTGGGAGGCTGAGGCAAGAGGATCGCTTGAGCCCAAGAGTTTGAGGTTGCTGTGAGCTGTGATGCCACGGCACTCTACCGAGGGCAACAAAGTGAGACTCTGTATCAATAAATAAACAAACAAATAAACTGCAGCCCTTGTTTGGATTTTGCCAGCTTTTCCGTTACTATACTTCCTATTATAGGACCAAGCCAGGGCATCATACTGCATGTATATTGCTTGTCTCCTGAAGTCCTCTGGTCTGGCTATTTCTGTCTTTCTGTACCTTTTATAACCTTGACAGTTTTGAGGAGTCCTGTTCAGGTATTTTATATTATAGAATGTCCTTTAATTTGGGTTTGTCTGATGTTTTTCTCTGGGGTTATAGGTTTTTAGAAAGAATCCCACATAGGTCAAGTGCCCTTCTGGTCACACAATATCAGACAGGGGCAGAGGGGCAGGTACATGATATCCACTTGACTTATCACTGGTGATGTTAACCTTGATCCCTGGGTTAAGGTAGTGTCTGCCAGGTTTCTCCACTGTAAAGTTACTATTTTTCTCTTTCCCTCCTCTATTATTTAGAAGCGAGACCTGAATCCAGTGCACACTTAAGGAAAGAGGAGGGGTTAACCAAGCTCCACTTCCCAGAAGGAAGAGGATCTATGTTCATTACCCGGAATTCTTCTATAAGGAAGACTTGCCTCTTCTCCCGCCCCCCCCGCCCCCATTAGTTATTTATTCAAAGATTTATACCAGTATAAATATTTATTTTATACTTTGCGTTATAGTCCAATACCACCCTATTGAAGTGGTATTTGAGCAATTCCCTTGCTCAAACTGTTCCAGCTTGGGCCACTGGGATCTCTTTTGGCTCTCCGTCTCTTGGGCGCGGCCCATCCTTTTGTGTTTTGAGCCCTACCTAGCTCTCAGCCCTGTGAAATGCCCCAGGCTCATCTTTTCCCTGTCCCAGCCCTAGAATCGGCCATTTCTCCAAGGAAATAATGTATTTTTAAAACAAGCTCTCCAATTAACTTGTCATTAGTCCAAATATATTATACAGCATTTGATATCATGATAAGAAAAGGAGTTAATTTATTTAGATACCATTTAAAACTATGTCGATTTTTGTAGCCCTGCTGTGACAAGGCTTTTTAAAATACACCTCATCCTTTCTCTACTTGCAGGAGGCCTTGATGAAGGTGAGCATCACCTGTGCCGTCACTCTGCTAAACTTGGGGCCAGGCTACCCAGTCTTCCTATGGAAGAAAGATCCTCCCCAGGCCGAGGTGCCCAAGGAAGCAACAGAAGGCCAAGGTCATTCCTGAGACCTTTCCCTCTCCAGCCGTCCCTCCTGTCCACAGTGGGTGACCAGTACAGGAGCTTTGCAGACCTCACCCAGGCTGGCTGGGTCGATGGTGGGGAGGCTGGCAGGTTCCGGGAAGGAAGTTTGCAGCCCAGATTCCAAGATAGGCATGCAAGAGGCAGAGGAGGTACGTGGGCTCAGCACCAGAGGCCTCCTGGGACTGGGGCCAAGGTTTGCAAAATCCAGCTGTTAAGTGGAGCAGGGGTTCCCCGGAGAAGCTCTGGGTTCTGCAGGAGAGAGTCAGCTTCTCAGGAAGAAGCAGACTTCAAGAACCGGAAGACGGTGAGACTGCGGCTCACTCTCTGAGGGCAGGGCGCAGCGTGACTCATCCCTCAGTCCTGCTGGCTCTCCCTGGTGCAGTGCTGGGCAGCAGGGCCTGGGAGCAAGGGCGGAGTCCCGCTCAAAGCCGGCCCCAGAGGAGGTGCCAAGATAATAGGGACCTAGGCAGGATGCTGTGGCAGCATGAGGAGGAGAAACCCAGCATTGAAGGAGGGTGGGCAGGCCTCTAGGGGGTGGTGACATCATCAAAAAGATGAATGGAATTGGCCAGGCAGCAGTGGGATGGGAGGGGGCGGAGGGCACTCCTGGGCGAGGAAGAGGTCAGCAGCACAGCACCTCCTCCACCTGGTGAGCACTCTATCAATGTGAGGCCTTATCTCTGTGCTTCATGATTAATATCATTATAATTATTAACCTGGACACGTCACTTGATACTTTTCCTATCTTAAAAGTGGCTGCTACAGTGGACAAATGCCTGAGCTCTTCTCAGTGGTCAAAAGAGCTGTTGTGGGATTGGGGCTGCCGCCTGCACAGTGCTCAGATGGCCCGGCAGGTGTGCAAGCTGGCATTCAGGTATGGGACCTTGCATGCCCCCTCTCCTCAGGCTGCCAGGCCCTGGTGCTGCTGTACCAGGGAAGAGGGGAATACAGAGAAGGGGGCACTTTGGGGTTTTCAGAGATGACAGGCAACAAAACAGGCACATGACTAGGCTTGGTCAGGCAACCCCAGAGAAACAGCCTCAGGGCCCAACTAGAAATGCCTGCTCCCTGGGACTCCTCGGGTATCTCTCCAAGGGGATGGGGAGATGCGGGGCCTTGAAGGATGCTATGCACAGTCCAGCTCCACCAGCCCCCCAGCCTGGGCAAGTGACTTTACCTTTGTGAATCTGAGTGTCCATTTCCTCAGCTCTGTAATTGCATTAAGGAATGTACAAGAATATCCAAACACACACACACAAAAAGAATATCCAAAACACGCTCTTTCTAGTAGTTTAAAAAAAAAATCCTAAGGGCGGTGCCTGTGAATCAAGAAGTAGGGTGCCCACCCCATATACCGGGGGTGGCGGATTGAAACCCCAGCCTTGGCCAAAACTGAAAAAAAAAAAAGTTAAAAAAGTAATAAAAATAAATCCTAGAAACAACATCTAACAACAGGGGAATGAATAAATAGTTGTATATACACAAATTATTCAATAGTAAAATTAATATATTACAAGTACACGGGCAATCGAAATGGATTTTTTTTTTTTTTTTGAGACAGCTGAGCCTTACTTTGTTGCCTTTGGTAGAATGCCGTGGCATCACAGGTCACAGCAACCTCAAACTCTTGGGCACAAGCGAGTCTCTTGCCTCAGCCTCCCAAGTAGCTGGGACTACAAGTGCCCACCACAAGGCCGAGCTATTTTTTCATTGTAGTTGTCATTGTTGTTTAGCAGGCCTGGGCCAGGTTCAAACCCGCTAGCCCCAGTGTCTGTGGTCAGCGCCCTAACCACTGAGCTAAGGGCACCGAGCCTCAAAGTGGATTTTTAAAAATGTAACACAACACTGTGGCTGGGTATTTTTTTTTTTTTTTTTTTGTAGAGACAGAGTCTCATTTTATGGCCCTCGGTAGAGTGCCGTGGCATCACACAGCTCACAGCAACCTCCAACTCCTGGGCCCAAGCGATTCTCTTGCGTCAGCCTCCCAAGCAGCTGGGACTACAGGCGCCCGCCACAACGCCCGGCTATTTTTTGGTTGCAGTTTGGCTGGGGCTGGGTTTGAACCTGCCACCCTCAGTATATGGGGCCAGCGCCCTACCCACTGAGCCACAGGCGCCGCCCTGTGGCTGGGTATTGGTGGTTCACGCCTATAATCCTAGCTCTCTGGGACGCCAAGGCAGGTGGATTGCTTGAGCTCAGGAGTTAGAGACCAACCTGAGCAAGAGCAAGACCCCATCTCTACTCAAAATAGAAAACCTAGCTGGGCATTCTGGTGGGCGCCTGTAGTCCCAGCTACTTAGGAGGCTGAGTCAGTAGTATCACTTGAGCCCAAGAGTTTGGAGGTTGCTGTGAGTTAAGATGGGTGCGACAACAGACTGAGAATCTATTTCAAAAACAAAAAACATATATATATACGCACAAGTACCACCACACCCATATATATATATGTGTGTGTGTTTTGTTTTATATATATATACACACATATGTTGTGGAAAAGGAAGTTATATAATTACAGAATGATCCCATTAAAAAGAAGCAAAAAAATAGCTAAACTAGACAATATACTATTTAGGCATTCATACAAGGGTGGTAAAACTACAAGAAAAGCAAGGGGAATGGCCAGCACAATTAAAATTCAGAAAAATCATTTTTCAGGATGAGGGAAAAAGGTTGTGGAAGGGGCATCCAGAGGACCTCAAAGGCAATTAGCACAGTCTATTTCTCAAGTTAGGTGGTGGATATGTGGATTCTTTTTTAAATGCTTTTTGTTTTGTTTTGTTTTGAGACAGTGTCTCACTCTGTTGCCCAGGCTAGAGTCCCATGGCCTCAGCCTAGCTCACAGCAACCTCAAACTCCTGGGCTCCAGCAACCCTCTTGCCTCAGCCTTCCAAGTAGTTGGGACTGCAGGCAAGTACCACCACACCCAGCCAATTACTATTATTCTTTAAGCAGTACGTGTATAGTTGTGTCTATTGGTGTCTTTTACAAGAAACGCTTTTTTTCTTATTACACTAACACCTACATTTCAGGACATATACCTATGATAAGGCAGAGGTGATGTAAGCAAAGGGCTGGTGCACAGTTACATACTGATGGTATTGTAAAGGTTTGGCCCTCTAGTTTGCAGGTCCTGCACGCCCATTTCACTCCCCTATCCCCTCTCTCTCTCTCTCTCTCACACACACACACACACACACACACACAAAGCCAAGCTCCTTTCTGCCCTGGGTCCTGGTGGTTTCCAAAGTGGCAAACACCACACCTGGTACACTGGAATGGAGCTCCTTGTCCTGGTTCCAAGTCTTTCTAGCTAAAGCAATTTAACCCTTTCTGAATTTCTCAAGGGTAAAATGGACATAATGACCTCTGTCTTCCACATCTAAGCACATGGATAGATTCGGTAAAGTGCTGTGCTCATGTTCAAGATCATGACTGAACTTGGGAACTAAAAGCACCCTCATGAAGCAAGTTTTTCCTCCAATGGGGACAGAGTCAAGTTGAGTTTTTCCGTGAGTAACTATTTTTCTGTGAGCCTTTATATGGCGATTGGTGTAAGTGTCCCTCCTTTGCCTGGTTTCCCACTTGACACTGCATATCTGCTAGTTGAACCTGACTTTCTATCCTGGAAAGGTACTTATTTCAGAAAAAGTGTATGTTGGCTGGGCGCCCATAGCTCAGGAGTAGGGCGCCAGCCAAATACACCAAAGCTGGCGAGTTCCAGCCTGGCCCGGGCCTACCAAACAATGACAACTGTAACCAAAAAATAGCTGGGTGTTGTGGTGGGCGCCTGTAGTCCCTGCTACTCGGGAAGGTGAGGCAAGAGAATCGCTTGAACCCAAGAGTTTGAGGTTGCTGTGAGCTGTCACACCACAGCATTCTACCAAGGGCAATACGGTGAGACTGTCTCAAAAAAAAAAAAAAAAAAGAAAAATTGTATCTGGCCCTGGGTGCGACCCCACCTCGGAGTAACTGTTCCCCGTTACAGTGTATCTGCTCAGGGGGCCTGTCTCCGTCTGAAAAAGCCTGTTTCTAATACCTGTCTTGATAGCTAGGGACCCACTTCCAGCCGTTTGTGGGCCAGCCTCTGGGTACCTGATCCCCTCCGCGTGCACCCGATTGTACCTTCCTCGGGCAGCGCGCACTTGTCCAACTTCTAAGGTCTGAACGTTCGCGGTTTTACCTGTCCGTACCTGGCATGTGCATGTACCTCATTCTGTCGGTGCTTATCTCTCACGGGCCGTTCCCTTTCCCTTCCAGAGATGGTCGCCACCAAGGCGTCTCCAGCCCCTAACCCTGTTCCAGGCCCGGCGGTCAGCGCAGCGCTCACCGGACGGGAGCGAGAGCGGAGGCCGAGGCGGGGCGAGGCGGGGCGGCGCGGGGCGGGGAGGGAGGCGGAGCAGGAAGGGGCGGCGGCCGTCCCGCCCCCGGGGCGGTCTCCCAGGACCTGCTCTCCTCCCTCCCCCGCCCGGCTTCCGCGTCACTGTCCCTAACACCACCTGCCAGCCCGCGGGTCGGTATAAAGGCGTCTCCGGCCTGGCCCCCGGACTCGGCCCCATGGAGACGCCGCCGGCCGCGGCTGGCGCTCGGCGAGGTGAGGCGCGCGCCAGGAAGGGGGCGCGGGCCCGGGCTCTCGGCCCGGGAGCGGGTGGAGAGGGCTCCGGCGGCGTCCGGCCCGAGGAGAGAGACGTGGGACCGTGCTCCGGGCCTTGCCGGTCCTCGCCGGTCCTCGGGACCCCCTCTAACTTAGCCCAAGTTGGGAGCGCTCGGGCAAGGGGACCAAGGTCGAGAGGAGGAGCCGAGAGAGCGCGGGTCTTGGGGCGGGACAGCCTCGGCGTCACTATCGCCGGCGGCCAACCAGAGTTTCCCAGCAACTTTTCTCCTCCATGGGTCACCCCGGAAACTTGCCCACCCGTGGTGTAGGAGTCCGGCCGCTGGCCCTGCGCTTCCTGGGCCCGGAGTTCGGGTCGGGTGGGCGACAGCGATGGCCTCACTGGGGAAGCCCGCGGCCCCCAGCGCGCTTCCAACCTCAGTTTTCCATCTGAGAGCCCCGCCCCTGCCTCTTGGTCCCTGGGGTTGGGGTGAGAGCGGGGGTGGGGTGGGAGGTGGAGTCACACTAAGTTCAAATCCTTGCCCAGCCAACTATCAGCTGGATGACCTTGAGCAAGTTCTTAATGTCTGTGCCTCAGTTTCCCCCTTTATATAGTGGGAATGATAATGGCCAGTTAGTTGGGAGAGCTTTTGAGAGGACAGCCTGAGCTGACACGTGGAAGATGGCTTTGTACAGTGCCGCTGGTCAGTGTTGCCTTGCCTTATCCCGTTGGGTGTGGCCCACTGAGGAGAGCCACATTCCACATCTCTAACCCTATGGTTGTCCACTAGGAGCTGTGACCAGTGCGTCCCAGCAGTCTGAGCTATGAGTGGCCCCTGTGGAGAGAGGCCCATCGAGGAAGCCAGCCCCACCATGAGTCTGTGGGAACTTGAGGACAACCACAGCTGTCAGGGCACCCCCACTAGGGCCCCGGAGCACCTTGCTGAGGAAGCAGTGGCTTCAGAGCTGCAGATGAAGGTGGACTTCTTCCGGAAGCTGGGCTATTCGTCCACTGAGATCCACAGTGCCTTGCAGAAGCTGGGGGTGCAGGCAGATACCAACACAGTGCTGGGCGAGCTGGTGAAGCACGGGTCAGCCGCTGAGCGGGAGCGCCAGGCCTCACCGGACCCCTGCCCCCCACCCCCCCTGGTCGCCCGGGGTGGGGGCACCCCCAAGACTCCCACCCTGGAGCCCTCACTCCCAGAGGAGGACAAGGAGGGCAATGACCTCAGGCCCGTGGTCATCGATGGGAGCAATGTGGCCATGAGGTATGTGTTGCTTCTGTGGAAGGGTGGCCACATGTCTCTGCAGCTCTGGTCAAGGGGCCTTTGGGAAGGAATGACCTTATCTCAGGTACTGGCCTAGAGAGAGGGAAAGTGCTTCACGAGGCCCTGCTGCATCCAGGAGGCTCTCTTA
Organism: Nycticebus coucang; assembly: GCF_027406575.1. NCBI lineage: Eukaryota > Metazoa > Chordata > Mammalia > Primates > Lorisidae > Nycticebus > Nycticebus coucang. Next base: position 31,086,755 of record NC_069801.1, read on the forward strand.
CCCCTTATGACCTTTTCCAAGGAGGGTTGTTAGGAATGGTTTAGAGATGAAAACTCAGGGGCTCAGAGATGTACGTGCCCTGGGCCATGCTACTAGTAAGTGGTATGAGGGTTTGAATCCAGGTCCTTCCTCCTCCAGTGCTCCCTTTGTGCTGTAGGTCTCTGCCTGTGAGGTGAGGCAAGCTTCTGCTCCCTCCTACAGGAAGGAGCCAGGCAGTCACCCTACTCAGGTGATGGTGGTGTGGAGCTCCCATACAGCACCTGGGGGGGGGGGGTAGCAAGTGCTCAGTAAACAGTAGTCATCATCATTATGTGTATTATTATTGTTCAGGGGCTGGGGTTTCTGAGGCTTTCTTGTCCCATGGAATCAGGCCCAGCTATTGAGGCCTTTGTAATTATGACCAGGAGTGACCTCGAGTCTGGCTTTACTTGGTGGGTGTGAGGAGGTGGCCTGATGCTCAGGCTTCAGGTGAGCTGTGACTTGGATACGTGCTGACTCAACTGAAGCTGCCTGGGCTGGACTGGTCTCTGGGGGCTCCCTGGGGCCAGAGCCAGGACTCAGCCCTAGTAACTCCCACCCCCAAGCAGGCTCTCACAGAGAATGATGGGTGGGAGTGGGGAGACAGAGGGCAGCTGTTGACCTTAAGAAACCCAGACATCTTTCTTCGATCCAGGCCCCACCCCCTGGCCCTGCTTTCTCCCACTTCCCTCCAAGAAGGGCTGGTGAGTCAGGGCAGGGTGGATCACTCACAAGGAAGAGTTCCTGTTGGCCTGGACCGGGGGACCCCAGACATGGGGGTGGTCTGCCTGAGGCTGGTGTGACATCAGCCTTGGCCCTCCCTGGCCCAGCTGGGGCAAGTTAGCTATCCTGGCCCAGCTCAGCAGACATGTAAGTGGGCCCCCTTCCTCTGACTTGGGCAAAGCCTGAGTAGGAGGCTGAGAAAAGCTGGCTTCTAGGCTAGGGGACAGTGGGTCACAGGCTGTGCTTTGAGAGTTAGGGGACCTCCTCTCAGGCTCCAGCCTCCTGTGGCTGCGCTAGGAAGGATCTATAACACCTTTCTCTGGGGGGGCGTGGGCCAGGAGTGGCTGAGCCCTGGGAGCAGCCATGTGCTGGGTGTGTTTGTATCCTGGCAGGAGGAGGAGGGGCCTGGGAGGAGGGGTGCTGGAGGAGCAAGGTGCTCAGAGGATCTGGCTCAAGGAGGGTGGGGTAGGGGGGATCTTTGAGTGAGCTGGGGCAGTGGCAGGAGGGGAATTCCAGTCTCAAACTTCCTGTCTCAGCTGCTGTTTGGTTCCTGCCCTGCCAGCCCCTCCCCGCAAGGGCAGGCAAGCTTGCCCCCAGCATATGCAAATCGTGGGGAAATTCACCTCTGTTTCCTTCTAAGGGAATTTTTCTCCACTAGCCAGGCCCAGCCTAGGCAGATCTTTTCACCTGGGGAGGCTGGCCCAGCCTTGCCCTCCGTCCTGGGGCAGCAGCAGCTGCATCCTATCAGTGCCTGGTTAGCCAGACTAGGAGGAGGCCCTGACCTTCCAGGCAAAGAGAACTTGGAGAGGGAGGATGTCCAGTTTTCCCGTGCCAGCACAGCTTCCTCCAGTGCAGTGTGAATGGAAATAAAGCTAGCTGGAGAGGGTCTCCCAGGCTCATATGTTCTACTTCAGCCAAGAGTAAGGCTCCGATTACTTGCCCACGGAATATTTCAAGTTGCTAGAGAGCAAAATCGTCCCCAGCCGAGCTTTGCAATGCTCAGACGCAGTGCATGCGCTCAGAACCCTGGCATTCCATGAGGTCCTAGCCTGTGAAGGTGCTGGCCTAGGATGGGCACTTGCACCTACACATGTGCACAGGCAGGGGAGCTCATGTGCATAGCAGGGACAGGCAGCCAAGCCAGGGAGGACAGTACCCCATTGTCACAGCAAGACAGAACAGAAGACAGGTCCAGGGAAGCTGGCAGTCTGATGGCAGAGCACTGTACACGGTGTGATACAGACCAGGGACCAGATATCCTGGTTGTCAGGGAAGGCTTTCTCCTTCCCGGCTGTTAGCAGCCTGCCTCTCTTAAAACACTTGTCCGAACTCCATTTGGAAAGCATTTTCCTCCCAAATAAACTTGTGTCTTCTGTTAGAGACCAGGTTACAAGTTTTGACTGTCTTGCCACTGGCCAGATGACCTTGGATGAGTCAGGGAGCCTTCCTTCCCAAGGCTTGTAAGGATGAGGTGATGTATCCCGCCTCCAGTTAGAGCTCAGTACCTGCTAATTCCCATTTTGTCCTCATGGTCAGAGTCATTATCTTTCATTGTACCTGCCGGAGAACCTGCACATGGGGTGGCTCTGAGCACGGGCTCTGCTCCACCGTTACTGCTGTGTGACCCTAGCGACTAAGTTTCCCTCTCTGCACCACAGCTTTCATCTGGAGAAAGGGGGTAATAATGATAGAGCCCACCTCATGGGCTTATTAATGTTCAGTGTGAGGCACTTTGAGTGGGGCCTGGGGCCCAGCTCTCAGTAAATGTTAACTTTTATGAGTAGGCTGGCAGATGGGCGGGGGGCACCAGATGGGATGAGTGCTGCCCAATGCTGGACTTTGTCTCCTACAATTTACAGAGAACTTCAGACCTTGGTGCCCAACCTCACCCCGAAACAGCACCTGTGCCCCCTAGTTGCCCCCCTCCCTGTCTACCTTCACTTGGGACTCCAGCTCTCACCACCACCCCCTGGCCCCCCTCCCCCCCGCCAAAGCCACCCACAGGATGTGGTCGGCCCTGGACCTGCCTCTTTTGCGTAACATGTATTCTGTTTTATTTGCCAAATATGAAAGTCTGAATTGTTCTTTGAGGGGCAGTGAGAGGCCAGGACTGCTGATCCCAGCAGCCCTTCTGTAACACCTGGTCTCACCTAGGAGCCCCCACAGCCCCCTTCCCCCTCCTAGGAAATCCAGTTGGAACCTCCACTTTATTGGACCATCTTTGGCCTCAGGCCAGTAAGAAGTTATCTCCTTGCCATGGCCCTTCTTGAAGAAGCTGCAGGCTGCTGGGCACATTTTTTCAGACAGAGAAACTGAGAGCCACAGGAGCACCTCTAGGCTTCCCTCTTTGGATGAGGGCTGTTCCCTGGACCAAGGCAGGGGAGATGTCCCCTCTCTCAGCTCTCCTTGCTAACAGAGTCCCCTGGTGTCTTCCTGTCTTGAGATGAAGAGGCGGGTGAAGGGAAGTCAGGGCTGGTCCAGGCGTTTTGGGGAATTGGCCGTCTTGGGAGGAAAAGCCATGTCCTTTCACTTTCGAACTGAAAGGCTTCCTGTCATGTGTTGAAGTTGGGAATCCAGCGCAGTCTTCTTTGCCCTCCTCAGGCCTCAGCCCCTGAGCTTAGTGTAAGGACTGAACTTTAATCCGGAAGAATCTAGTTTCTCCTCGGTCAGCCAGGCTGGTACTTTCCCCACCCCCACCCACAGCACTGTGAGCCAGGGAGGGGTGGTGACTCAGTCTGCGTGTACATCTGCGTCCCTGTGGTCCCAGCGGCTCCCGGGTGGGGCAGGAACCAGAAGTCCCCGGTGCCTTTCCCCCACCCCCAGGTGTGTTGCAAGTGGCCTGACCCTCCCCCACCATGGGGAGCTGGTACTGCCAGATTCCTGGGTGTTTCCTCACTTTCAGGAGATGGAACCTCAGGGAAAAGTCCCAGCTGGGTCTGGCCATCCTGGTGCTGTGGGAAGCAGCCCAGGGAATGGAAACCTTGGGCCCCCAACTGCAAAGGTCCCACTCTCCCTTCCTGCTCACACCTGGAGAATGGCAGATAACAGGTGGGCTTGTGTGAGCTGACCCTGTCTCTTCTCCCTCCCAGCCATGGAAACAAGGAGGTCTTCTCCTGCCGGGGCATCTTGCTGGCAGTGAACTGGTTTCTAGAGCGAGGACACACAGACATCACGGTATTTGTGCCATCCTGGAGGAAGGAGCAGCCACGACCCGATGTGCCCATCACAGGTGGGTGACACCTTGGAAGTGGGTGGTCTCACTGCCGCAGCTGCCCTGGCTGTCCCCAAGAGGGACAGACCAACAACTTCTAGAATTCAAACAGAAACCAGTATCTTTTCCTAGTATTTTCTGTCCTCAGCAACCCTGCCCTGAACAGTGGTCATTGGAGGTCACCTTGTCCAGCCTTCTGCTTCAGTTACTGGGCACCTCCATCATCCCTCGCATGGGCAGGTCATTCTCTCACCATCACCAGCAGTAGAGGGGCAGGGGGGCGTTGTGGTGAAGCCTGTGGGCTCTGGAACCCAGATAGGCAGGGTTGGAACCCTTCCTGGTATTGCAACCTATACAGCGATCTCTGTTAGCACTGCTGTGAGCCACTTGCTCCTTATCTGTACAATGAGAAGGGTGTGGGAGGTCAATAACAGTGCCTTCCTCACAAGTTTGCTATGAGAATCATATTTAATAATTATAAGTGCTTAGAAGAGTGCCTGGCCTGGAACAAGCGCTCCACATATGTTAGCTGGTACCATTGTCCTTGCAAGAGCCTCCAGCCTTTGGGGGTAAAAACTGAGTTGATGTCTCTAGAAGTCTTGTAATCTGGGGGCAGGCTGGTTGGGCTGTGGGCTCTAGGGCTCTAAGGACCCCTACCACAAAAGATCTAGTGATGTCCTGGTGATGCAAAGGACAGAGCCAAGATACTTTCTGCTCCAGCTCAAGCTAGGGCTTGTTCATGGACCCCTACAGGACAGGCTAGGTGAATGGCCAAAGCCAAGACCACTCTGGCACAAACAGGCCTGATGTCCAGAGGGAAGGAGGTACAGGGGCAGCTCCCTGCTGGCAGCCTTTGCTGGAAGGGGCCCTGCAGCCCTGCACACAGGTGTTCTCCATCTTTAGCAAACTGCAAGGACCCAGGCAAGAGGCAGGCAGATGGCAGTGGCTTTAACAGTGCTGGTTCCTGCCCTTGTGAACTTGGTGTTAATGGCCCTGTGCCTACCCTGCCTCTAGCAACCAGGATGGTAGGGAGCCCTGCACACATGGCTCTGGGTCTGTTGGGCCCTGACCTGTGCCCTGTTACCCCCCCAGACCAGCACATCCTGCGGGAACTAGAGAAGAAGAAAATACTGGTGTTCACACCATCGCGGCGGGTGGGTGGCAAGCGAGTGGTCTGCTACGATGACAGATTCATTGTGAAGCTGGCCTTTGAGTCTGACGGGATTGTGGTCTCCAACGACACATATCGTGACCTCCAGGGCGAGCGCCAGGAGTGGAAGCGCTTCATCGAGGAGCGGCTGCTCATGTACTCCTTCGTCAATGACAAGTATGTTCCCGAATGGGGCCCTAATGGCCAACCAGAGATGCCCTGGGGAGGGGGAGGCTTGGAAGCGGGTCCTGCTGGGCTCTGTGGCCATGTGGGCTGCAGTCATGGCTCCAGCCAGCTGTGGGAGATAGACAGCTCTCTGCACGAGAGATCAGGCTGGGACCAGGCAAGCTGGGGGGATGGTGCTTTTTGATTTGGGGTATGCAGTGATAGCATTTGTGAGGGGATGTGGTCAGTGGCTCCAGGAAAGTCTCTATTGTTCTTAGCACTAACATATATATATATATATATATATATATTTTTTTTTTTTTTTTGAGTCAAGCTCTTGCACTATTACCTAGGCTGGGGAGCAGTGGCATGATCAGAGCTCACTACAGCCTTGAACTTAGCTCAAATGATCCTCCTGCCTCACCCTTCCAAGTAGCTGGGACATGCCACCACATCTGGCTAATCTTTTTATTTTTGTAGAGACAGTCTCACTGTGTTGCTTAGGCTGGTCTTGAACTCCTGAGCTCAAGCAGTTCTTCTGCCTTGGCCTTCCAAAATGCTAGAATTACAGCCATGAGCCACTGTGCCTGGTCCCAACACCGCATCTCCCAACCAGAAGCCATGGAGCAGAGAATGCAGCCCTAGATTTAGAGACTCAGCTGCGGGCTTCTCAACAGCCTCAGAAAGGATGTTTCCCTAAAAGTGCCATGGGCTGGCCAGGCGTGGTGGCTCACACCTGTAATCCCGGTATTCTGGGAGGCCCAGGTGAGAGGATCCCTTGAGCTCAGGAGTTCAAGACCAGCCTGAGCAAAAGTGAGAACCTGTCTCCACTAAAAAGAGAAAAAATTAGCCAGGCATTGTGATAGCCACTTATAGTCCCAGCAACTTGGGAGGCTGAGGCAGGAGGATGGTTTAAACCCAGCAGTATGAGGTTGCTGTGAGCTGGGCTGATACCATAGCACTGTAGCCTGGGTAACAGAGTTAGACTGTCTCAAAAAAACAAAAACAGAAAAGGTGGCCCTGTGAGGGCAGCACCTGTGCCTCAGTGGGTAGGGCGCCGGCCCCATATACCGAGGGTGGCATGTTTGAACCCAGCCCCGGCCAAACTGCAACAACAACAAAGTGGCCCTGTGGAACCAAGGGATCTCCCTCTCCTTTCTTGGGGTGACCCACCAAGAGAACAGTTCTGGGTGTCTCCCACCTTCTGAGAGTTCTTTTCTCCCTCTGCAGGTTCATGCCCCCTGATGACCCCTTGGGCCGGCATGGGCCCAGCCTGGACAACTTCCTGCGTAAGAAGCCACTTACTTCTGAGCATAGGAAGCAGCCGTGTCCCTACGGTATGGGGCCCAGCCCCTCACTCCATAGCCCTTCCTCCTCCCACCTAGGTTCTTCCTCTTGGGGACCACCATGGCTGGCCCCCCCAGCCCTGTTTTCCATGCTGTCCCTTCCCCACTGTGGCCCCTGGCTCTGGAGCCCCCTGCTTAGGGTCCCTCTTCATTCCTCTTCTAGGGAGGAAATGCACCTATGGGGTCAAGTGCCGATTCTTCCACCCAGAGCGGCCAAGCCGCCCCCAGCGCTCTGTGGCTGATGAGCTCCGTGCCAACGCCCTCCTCTCACCCCCAAGGGCCCTGAGCAAGGACAAAAGTGGCCAGCGGTCTTCACCTTCATCTCAGTCTGACTCTGTAACTACAGAGAGTGAGCAGTGCAGCCTGGATGGGAAGAAGCTGGGGGCTCGAGCATCCCCAGTGCCCCGCCGGGAAAGTCCAGCACAGACCTTCACTCCATCAGGCAGGAGCCACCCACCTAGTGGGGGCAGTGGCAGCAGCTTTGGGCCCATGGACTGGTTCCCACAGACCCTGGACTCACTCCCATATACCTCCCAGGATTGCCTGGATTCAGGCATTGGCTCCCTGGAGAGCCAGATGTCAGAACTGTGGGGGATTCGAGGAGGAAGCCCTGGTGAGCCAGGCCCACCCCAGGGCCCTTATGCTCGCTACACCCACTATGGATCTGAGCTTCCAGCCACTCCAGCCTTCTCTGCCTTTGGACGGGCCATGGGTGCTGGCCGCTTCAGTGTCCCTGCCGACTACGCACCCCAGCCACCGGCATTTCCACCTCGGGAGTACTGGTCTGAGCCGTACCCACTGCCACCACCCACCCCAGTCCTTCAGGAGCCCCAGGTGCTAAGCCCAGGGGCTGGTGGGGGTCCATGGGGGAGGGTAGCCAGCCTGGCCAAGGAGCAGGCCAGTGTGTACACCAAGCTGTGTGGTGTCTTCCCCCCACACCTGGTGAAGGCCGTGATGAGGCGCTTCCCACAACTCCTGGACCCCCAGCAGCTGGCTGCCGAAATCCTTTCCTACAAGTCCCAGCACCCCAATGAGTAAGCCTCAAGCAGCCCCGAGGCTTACCCTGGAGGCTGGAGAGAGGGAGGAGTAAAGTAGGGAGGGAACCCACAAACCAAAGATACTGTAGGATTGGTTCTGGCCCACGCAGCCCCCTAGCCGTCGGCCTGAGTGGGTCAGAAGTGATCACCCTGTTGATACACATTGTATCTCTGTAGTTTAAGGAGACGCTGCCAGTAAAGGCGTCAGTCCGTGGCTGAGGCCCAAACCTTCTTTTCTCTCGGATGGTGGAGAGGGAGGTGGGGGAGCAGAGACCTGGGCTGCGGACCCTGTGTGCCACCCCCCACCTCCACTCTACACCCGGGACGCCAGCCTGGGCTGGCTAGTTGGGCACTGTGTGCCTGCCCTCCAAGGGCTCCCTACACCAATGAGGCCTCCTGAGTGTTCCTGCTGGGCACAAGGCTTCATGTTAGTAAGCAAGATGCTTCTTAATAACCCACCTTCCACCCCCTCTATTCACCTGTCCCATCGCCCCTGCTGAGGGTCAGGGGCCCTCTGTCTCTACCCTTTATTCTCTCCCTTACTCTGTACTGAGAGTCATCGCACCCATCTCCAAGGATGGGGGCATATGTATATGTTTATGCAAGGTGCATATTTTCAATGTTGTAAGTGGAAAGTCTGTAACATCAATAAAGTACAATCAAGGTGAGCCCTTCTAAGAGGTGACTGTCTTTGTTGAGCTGGCCTCTGGGTGATGGACAGCCAGCAGGTGTATACCCCTAACCTGTCTTCGCCCACAGGTTAGCCACTCCATGCCAGCTCTGACCCTCCTCTGGAAGGAAGGTATCCAAGTTTCACCAAGAATGTTCAGTCCCTTTAGGGCTGGGGCATCTCTCCTGAAGCCTTGTGTGGGCCTTTCTAGGCCATGGACACCCAGACAGAGGAGCTTGGGGAGGGCAGTGGGAGAAAACATGACAAGGGCTTGGAGTTCTATGGCTGCAGCAGGAGAGGGGACTGGGGTGGGCTGTTCCTTTTATGCTGTGACCTGCCTGAGAAGATGGCTTCTGGGAGAGGTTGGAGTGGGCAAAGGGGGAACCCTTGGGTGTTGAGCTCTGGCCTGTCCTCGCAGATACTGGTCCTAGGTCAGGACAGCAGAGTGGGGGAGGGAGCAGCAGGGCAGAAACAGCCTGGGAGACAACACCGGGGTACCTGCTAGAACAGTGATCTTCCAAGACGTGTGCCATGAAAAATTTTGAAGATAATTAAATTATTTTCAGAGGCAGTTCAAAGCACAGTAGGTATGTTCTTTTTCTTACTCTCTCTCTTTTTTTTAAATCAACATAATTTAAGTGTGCTACAGGATAGAAACAGTTGGAAAACACTGAACACTGCTCTAGGAGGTTAGAGGCCCTGCTCCTCCCAAATTCAAGAACTGGCTCTGCTCCTGATTATGTCACCTGGGGCAAAAGACTGCCCCTATCTGAGTCTTGGTTTCCTCATCTGTGAAATGAGGATAAATGACAGTACCTACCTGAGGGGTCATCATTACAGAGCACATGGAATAGCTGTGTCTGTAGATGTGTGTGACCTGATGCTTGGCACAGGGCTCACTGAGAGGCCTCGGGGTCACTCCCCGGGGGCTGTGTTTACAGGGTTTTACCTCTATTGGCCATCTCAAATCTCTCATCTGACCCTAAAAGGAAAGAAGCCAGGCAGAAATAGTTCTTTTTTTTAAGATGAAAAATGGTGTGTGTGGTTCAGCGCCCGTAGTTCAGTGGTTAGGGCTCTGGCCACATACACCAGGGCTGGTGGTTTCGAGCCCGGCCTGGCCTGCTAAATAACAATGACAACTGCAACAAAAAAAAAAAAATAGCCGGGCACTGCGGTGGGCACCTGTAGTCCCAGCTACTTGGGAGGCAGAGGCAAGAGAATCGCTTAAGCCCAAGAGTTTAAGGTTGTTGTGAGCTGGAACACCACAGCGCTCAACTGAGGGCAACACAATTAAGACTCTGGTTCAAAAAGGAAAAGAAAAATTGTATGTGGATGTTAATTTTAAATGAAAAGGTAGCCTATCAGATAAACTGCAAACACTGGGAAAATGGAAAAAAATAGTATTGATTGTATCTTCAAACATCTCACCTGATTTGTACTTATTGCTTAGCATTACATAAGCTTTTATATCTGTAACTTTTTTTTTTTTTTTTGAGTCTCACTCTATCTCCCTGGGTAGAGTGTCATGGCCTCATTGCTCACAGCAACTTCAAACTCTTGGGCTCAAGCGATCCTCTTGCCTCGGTCTCCTGAGTAGCTGGGACTATAGGCGTGCACCACTGCACCTGGCTAGCTTTTCTGTTTTCAGAAGAGACATCTCATGCTTACTCAGGCTGGCCTTGAACTTGTGAGCTCAAGCAATTCACCTGCTTCAGCCTCCCAGAGTGCTAGGATTACAGGCCTGAGTCATCACACCTGGCCTATATCTGTAACATTTTTTAGCACAGACTAGCTCTATAGCATGTTGCAAAAAAAAAGCTACATTGGTGATCCCCGGTACATGAGGCCCCCACCTCATTCTTTACCCTGACCATTCTTCAGAAGTCTACACTTCAGGCAGGAATCAATGCACAATATGAAAATGATTTCGGCAAACATTACCTCAACCCCCCTCCTACAGTATTCAAAGTGACTTATGCCTGCTGCTTCCAGTCTCCTCACGTCTTATCTACACAAAGAAATGTCATTGCCTTATTTATAAAAATACTTTTCCAATCAAGAACCGTATTCTGGATCAAAAGGCTATATATGAGCCTCTGTTGGTTTTTATGGGACAGGAAGCTAAAATCTCAAACTGTCCAGTTCAACCATCAGCCACTTGGCAATGCTAAGTGACTTGCCCAACGACCCACAGAGGAAGGACAGACTGGGGCAGGGCTTTGAGTCCTAGTGCCCTGGCCCTCAAACTTGAGGTGGGCCCCTGGACATTAGTTTGCAGCAACTAAGACCCTTGCAGAGATTGGGGAGTCCCTACCACCCCAACTCTCAGGTTTACAACATTCATATGGGAATCCTGTCAGCACAGCAGTGAAGTGGCCAACCCACCCAACTGCTCAGGGGCAGGGGCCCCACAGCCCCACCCACCAAGCTCCATCTCTGTACACCACAGTGGGGCTCGGGGGCCTTGAGGCCTCAGGTCACTGTCTACAAATGGGGAGTGTTCTCACCCCTCTTCCCACACTGCCTGCCAGCTGGCCATACACTTGAGAGTTCATTCTTGGTCATTTGCTGCTTCTGCTTCTAGGGGGAAGGAGAGGTGATCCTACAGGCACATGGGCAATGGGCAACAGGTCCTGGCTGGCTGTGGCTAATGTCTGGAGGTCACGATTGACCCAGCTGGTCCGCTGACAGGCACCAACAAGGACAGCAGAGCCAGGTGGCAGGTGCTGGGCTCTGGGAAGGACTGAGTGAGTTCAGTACTACTGCCGGCCTGGGCTTGTCCTGTGCTTTCCCGGCAGCCTTTGCCTGGCTGGACCTGCCATTCAGGGCTTGGAGGCTCCCCTCCAGGCCTCTTTCTCAATCTTCAGTCTGGCCTCTGGGCAGAGATCTTCAGAGACTACTGGGCTGTTTCTTTCCCACGACTTGAGTTTTAACTCCCAAGTTCTCCCCACCACCCACTCAAGCAGCTTAGGCAGGCAGCATTCACTCACAGGGCCTCAGGCTCCCCACCTATAAAAGCAACACACTGGTCCTAGCCACTTTCTAGATGTGATGAGAGAATGCCTCAGTTCAAAGGCAGATAGAGGAGAGGGAGGAGGCCTGGATTCAAGCCCCACTCACTAGCTATGTAACCCTGGACAATTCACTTTCCCTCTCAGAGCCTCCATTTCCTGGCCTGCCCAAGTTCCCTGTGCGAGCTTCAGGGTGGGGGTGGGGGCGGGGGAGTGATAGGGACAGAATGTGATCCCTGAGCCTGAAGCTCAGGCCACATAGGGGTGCTGGAACAAACTCCGGGCAGCTGCCCCACTTGCTCTTTCCTCTTCTTGTTTTCCTGGTTCCTGGAGCCAACAAGCTGATGGGGAAACTGGTGAGTATGCAAATTCGTACACTGTTGGGAAATGACCCTGGGCAGCTGACAGAGGACAGCCTCCCTCCTGCTCTTCCCCACACCCTCACGTCCTCCCAACTCTGTGGCTTCACCAGCAGGGCCTAACCCTCAGCTTTCTTGCAAGTTCCATCACACACACACACACACACACACACACACACACACACACACACCCCAGTTAACCTCCCTGGGGTGAAGCCAAGATGACTAGGGCTGCCCTATGCTCAGGAAACCTCCAGCCTCCCGGGCAGATTACACAGCAGCTCACAAAGGGATGAAATATCCTTGCACTAGTCACCCGGCCCTCTCAATCCCCATCCTACTGCTCCAGACTGGGGGGAAACCCAGAGGTCCCTGAAGACCTAAAGACCTAAACAAACAGCAGAACTTTGGGGCTGGAGGGGAGGAGCTCTCCCAAGCACCATCTCTCAAGTGCTAACACCCCAAACAAACACTGCAGTCTCCTGTGAGGGGAGAGGACAGGTAGCACCTGGGAAGGGGTCAGCTCTTGTCATAGCAGCTGTCACTTCCTTCCTCTTCCCACCAGCAAATTCTCTGCCCTCCCTTCTCCCCCTCATCTCCTGGGTAAGTCAGTTTGTCTCCTCTACCCAGAAGAGCAAGACCTCTGCCCTGAGGGAGATACTGGGCAGGACTTTACCAAAAGAGAGTGAGCAACGGTTCGGGGGCACTTATCTAGGAGGTGAGGGAAGGGAAGCTGTGCCATCTCCCTGAGCCTGGGGCCCAGCTGGTCCCTGGGGGCTCCTCCCCAAAAGAAGACAGCCCAAGGATCCTGGTCCTTTTGTCCCAGGGCTTCTCAAAACTCTGGCTCATTTTCTTTCTAGACCATAGCAGAGTAAGTAGAGCAAAGGATAGGAAGAGCCTGTTCTGGGGACCTCCCAGTTCATGGGAAGAGTGTGGGAGATTTGGCTGAAACAGGCAGGAAGTAGGGCCCTACAATTAAGGAAACCCAAGCCATCCAGACCAGGCATGTAAATTCTTCCAGCTAGTTCCTGAAGGGGAAGAGGCCTGAGGTTGTCACCCTGGGGTGTGGCCTCTTAATGCTCCTCTCGAGTCACCAGCTGGTGATCTTAAAACTGCTTATGCATTTAAGAAATGGCAGCAAAACTAGGTGGGAGGGATGGATCGGGCACTTCACCTCACATTCAGCAGAGCACATTGTTGGGAGGTCAAGTCCCTGGGAATGGTCCCAGTGCTCCATTCTGGCCACTTCCCCACAAAAGCTCATAGTAAGGCCCAGGGTGGCTGTGGTGCCCTGCCTGCCACCTGCTGGCGCTTCCTGGTACTACTGCCTGTGGAGCAGAGGCCTCCCTAGGCCCCGCCGTTACTAAGTCTGGCCTGAAGACAAGGATCCTATAGCAGAATCCAAAAATAAGAATCCAAGGAGAATAATATGGAAAGTAAAGAGTTATCGCAAAAGCAGGGAATTCTTTTTTTTTGTAGAGACAGAGTCTCACTTTATCACCCTCGGTAGAGTGCCGTGGCATCACACAGCTCACAGCAACCTCTAACTCTTGGGCTTAGGCGATTCTCTTGCCTCAGCCTCCCGAGTAGCTGGGACTACAGGCGCCCGCCACAACGCCCGGCTATTTTTTTGTTGCAGTTTGGCCGGGGCTGGGCTTGAACCCACCACCCTCGGCATATGGGGCCGGTGCCTTACTCACTGAGCCACAGGCGCCGCCCAAAAGCAGGGAATTCTTAATGGCATTTGCAGCACCACTCTGGAAAGTGACACCAGAGGTCACTATCATGCCTTCTACAAAAGTCTTAAGGTCCAGAAAGTTCTAACTATTCTAGGTTAAAAAAAAGAAATTCTCAGGAACTAGAAGAATAAGAAAGGAAAAGGAGAAAAAAATAAAAGTATCCATACAAGTGATCTGGAAAACCAAATCACAATAAGATACCATTGTTTACCTCTGACATTTTGGCAGAGTAAAGGGAAATAGACATCATCTTACTGGTAATGGGAAAGTCAACAACGGGAGGGCAGCCTGGTGTTCCAGGTCACCTAAGATGCACACACCATTTGACTAAGCAACCCGACTGCTAAGAGTTTATCCTACAGGTACTCACTCATGTTTGCCAAATGATGTGGGTAAGGCTATTCAAGATGACCCTGCCTGAAACAAGAAAAAATGGGAAATGATATTAACACCACCAATGGAGGACTGGTTCAACTTTGGTACACATATGCAATGGATATTAAATAGCCAAAAATAACGAGGTAGCTGTGCATACCTAATTTTGTCCCCATGCTAGATTGCTAAATGAAAAATGCATGGGTACAGTGCCAGGCACATGCACCAAGGGTGGTGGGTTCGAACCCAACCCGGACCAGCTAAACAAAGACAACTGCAACAAAAAAATAGCCGGGCATTGTGGCGGGTGCCTGCAGTCCCAGCTACTTGGGAGGCTGAGGCAAGAGAATCACTTAAGCCCAAGAGTTTGAGGTTGCTGTGAGCTGTGACATCACAGTACTCTACCGAAGGCGACATAGTGAGACTCTGTTTCAAACAAAGAAAAAAAAAGAAAAGAAAAATGCAAGGGTAGAACAGCACACATAGTACACTGCCACTTTTGTAAACAGGTACAAGCATGTGTGCCTACTGCTCATACATGTACAAAGTTCCTGTGAAAAGGACATCAAGAAACTCTGGTGTTGCCTCTGGGGAGGGGAACTGGCAGCTGAGGGATAGAAGTACTTACTTTAGTCTGAATGTAACTCAATACCAGTTGAATGTATGCTATTTGCATGTTGCTACGGTCTGAATGTTTATGTCCCTCCAACATCTGCATGTTGAAATGTTAACCTCCAAGGTGTAACACAGGTTTGTGTAAAGTGCAGCGAGAGGGCAGGATTGTGCTTCTTTGTAAACATTTAATTCTCAGGCTAGTGTCATGTCAGTGCCTAGGAAGGTGATGTGCATGGAAGATGTGGTGATAATGGCCAGGCATGGTGGCTCACACCTGTAATTCTAGCACTCTGGGAGGCTGAGAAGGGTAGATTGCTTGAATACTAAATACTGGATTAGAAGGTGAGGCTTTGGAAGGTGATTAGATCATGAGGGCAGAGCTCTCATGGAAGGGATTAGAAACCTTATAAAAGAGGCCTGAGGAAGCCTCTCACGTGTTCCCCTGCCACCGTGTGGGGACACAGCAAGAAGGCACTATCTGTGAACCAGAAAGTGGGCTTTCACCTGACACTTGATCTTGGATTTCCTAGCCTCCTGTAAAAAATAAATGTTTGTTGTTTATAACCTGCCCAGTTTGTTTTTGTTATAGAAGCCTGAACAGACTAAGATACATGTATTCAAACTAATTACATATTTTAAAGTCTCCCCACCCCACCCGCCGGATATAAAAATAAGTTATAAGGGTGGGTGTGTAGAGCTGAGGAGGGCTGCATTGGCTAGGAGGCTCCAAAATTTATGTACACAAACAGTAAAAACTTGAAGCATACACACTTCCAACATGTATATGTTTTTTTTTTTTTTTTTGGTTTTTGGCCGGGGCTAGGTTTGAACCTGCCACCTCCAGCATATGGGACCGGCGCCCTACTCCTTGAGCCACAGGCGCCGCCCATGTATATGTTGTTAAATGATGATAACTGCCATTTTCATAGGTCAAAACAAGTGAATATCAGCAACTTTTTTTTTAAGACAGAGTCTCAAGCTGTTGCCCTGAGTGCTGGGGCATCATAGCTCACAGCAACCTCCAACTTGGGCTCAAGTGATCCTCTTGCCTCAGTTTTTCTATTTTTAGTAGAGATGGGGTCTTGTGTTTTGCTCAGGCTGGTCTGGAACTCATGAGCTCAAGGAATCCACCTACTTGGGCCTCCCAGAGTACTAGGATTATAGGCGTGGGCCACTGCACCCGACCAGAATATCAGCAATTCTTATGATTCAACCAAATACTTTTAAAATTATCTATGTGTACTAATGAACTAATATGTTATAATGTATATTATATATAAGGCTGAGCCTGAATGTGAATATAAATCAAAGACCTAATCTTTTCCTCCCAGTAGTCCCTGCTATCCTATAAGCTCTCTCCCTTGGAGACCACTGCCCTACGTGAGGGTCAATGCTCACAGCCCATGTCAGTGGTAATAACTTTTAGTTCACAGAAACAGGTTCCTGCTCTGTCACCCTGGCTGGAATACAGAACTCCTGGGCCAGGGTTGTCCAACCCCATGGCTCATGGGCCACATGTGGATTATGTGAAGGCTTTTTGCTTATGTGTGGTGTTAGTGTTTATTTAATGTGTGGTTCAAGACAACTCTTCTTCCAATATGGCACAGAGAAGCCAAAAGGTTGGACACCTGTGGTAGGCCTAAGCAATCCTCCTGTCTCAGCCTTGAGAGTAGCTGGGACAATAGGTACACACCACATGCCCAGCTATTTTGTGTATTTTGTGTAAAGACAAGGTCTCACCATGTTGCTCAGGCTGGACTCAAGCCCTTCTCCCACCTCAGCCTCCCAAAGTGCTAGTATTATAGGTATAAACCATCAGCCACCTTGCCCAGCAGAGGCATTTTTCAAAATGAAAATTTTGTTTTAAATCATGAAGCTTACACCTTATAAAATTGAGACATGGTAACTAACACTAATTTAGACTGACAAAGGAATAAAAGTGCCAATCCTTTTTCTCATCATCACCACATCTTTTTCTTTGGGGGAGGGACCGAGTCTCACTCTGTCACCCAGGCTAGCGAGAATGCCATGGCCTCAGCCTAGCTTACAGCAAACTCAAACTCCTGCATTCAAGTGATTCTCCTGCCTCAGCCTCCCATGTAGCTGTGACTACAGGTGACCGCCATAACACCCAGCTAATTTTTCTATTTTTAGTAGAGACAGGCTCTTGCTCAGACTGGTCTTAAACTCTTGAGCCCAAGCAATCACACCTCCGTTATAGGTGTGAGTCAACATGCCCGGCCATTATTATCACCCTATCTTACATGCACATGGCCTTTCTAGGTACTGACACTAGGCTAAGAAGTAAATGTGTACAAAGTAGCACAATCCTGCCCTTTCGCTACACTTTACACAAACCAGTCAGGGTTCCAGAGGAGATGGGGTCTTGTGTTGCCCCAGCTAGAGTACAACAGCCATTCATAGGTGCGATTCATAAAGCCCCGCAACCTCAAGCTCCCGGCCTGAAGCAATCCTCCACAGCAGCTGCCCAGTCTCGCTTGATGGAAATTTTTAAACATAATGCCTCAGGAACTTGGAGTAAGGTTGGAGGAAAGTTTCAAAACAGCATACTTAACTACTTTCAAATGCAGGCTATTTGACACTCTTGGGTTTGTTTTTGTTTTTTTGTTTGTTTTTTGGTAAAACAGAGTCTCACTCCATGTCCTGGGTAGAGTATTGTAGTGTCATAGCTCACAGCAACGTCAAACTTCGGCTCAAGAAGATCCTCTTGCCTCAGCTTCCCAAGTATCTGGGACTACAGACATGCACTACTATACCTGGCTAGTTTTGGAGTGCTTTTTTTTCCCTATTTTTAGTGGAGACAGAGTCTCACTCTTGCTCAGGCTGGTCTCAAACACCTGAGCTCGGGCAGCACCTGTGGCTCAAGGATTAGGGTGCCAGCCCCATATACCGGAGGTGGCAGGTTCAAACCCAGCTCCGGCCAAAATCTGGAAAAAAAAAAAAACTCCTGAGCTCAAGCAATCCACCATCTTGGCCTCCCAGAGTGCTAGGATTAGAAGTGTGAGCCACCGCTCTCGGCTCCAGGGGGTAATAGTCATTTTAATTCTCTTATTAACTATATAGGTCAAAATGTCAAGAACACTCTTTAGAGATAACTTACAGAGTGCTTACATCATCCCAGCACCCAAAGGCTCAAGCTTAGAATTGGAAATAATTGTGATGCCTGCTTCCTATTCTGTCAAAGCAAGGGATTGTCTTCTAAGCAAATATTATGAACTTAATTGTGGTAAGAACGTCCACCACCCTCTGCAGTTACTAATCGATTCCTCACATGTGGCCTCTCCAGATCAGTAGGGTAGCTTTGAAGTCCACACAACGTCCCTGCCCAAATTCAGAAGCCTCCTGACGGTCCCTCCCTCAGGCCCCAAACAGTTTCTAAATTTTCTGGGTTCTCACTGCTCTTCATCTTCAACTTGTAAGGTTTCACAGTGCGTAGAACATTCTGAATTTAAACAGAATGAACTATTTCCTCAGCACCATATTGGAATATACTGAAGACTCCCCCATGAAGCTGAGTACTGGCACCATCTTCCCAGTGTAACAAAAACATGTAACTACAAAGAGCCTGGACTCTTTTTTCTTTTTTAATGTCTTATAACTACCAAAAAGAACAAAAGACAGCCTAGTCCCACCTCTGAGAAGGATAAAATACAGAAAAACAATTTTACTGAGATGATAGAAATAAACTAGCATAGCTCCCCTCAGCCCTGCCAGTCCCTCTATTGGTCCCTCTGGATAACAAGAAGGGAAGAAAGAAGGACACATGGGAGTCAACTTCTCGCAACTTGGCTCCAGTTCTTCAAACCAATTTGTTTTCTGTCCCTAATAATGTAGCAAGTACTGTTCCAAACCCAGCTAAGTTGGTGAAGGCACACCCCAAGGAAGCACCTTCTCACTGGTCCTGGCAGCCATTCCAGTTCAGAGACCCCAGGGAAGATGCGGACCACCCAGCAGATGGTCACTGCAGGTGTTACAGTGGGAGGACTGAGAGGACAGCTGCCATCTAAACTACTTCCATTCACCTTAGCACATTTGTTCTTTTGATCAATGACCTGATCAAAGTCATTAGTTCCTCACCTTCTTTTTAAAGTCAAAAATTTAATTGAAGTTAAACATCACAAGCACAATAGTAGGGACCCTTGGAGGGAAGCTAAGCAATCTCTCAGAGCTTGGATATCTCTAGTACACCTGGCCAACTTACAGGAAAACTGGAAGGTATCCTAACTCAATGATTAAACCTTACAAAGAAAATAAGTATAAAGCAAGTAGTCTTTCTCTCTCACCCTAACTTCATATACACACAGGTGTATTCACCCACATAAACATGGGTGAATATTTACACAGGTGTATCTACCCACATAAATACATATCTTTTTCTTTTCTTTTCATAATTTTTTTGAGATAAGGTTTCTCTCTGTCAGCCAGGCTGGAGTGTGATGATGTGATCATAGTTCATTGTAATCTCAAACTCCTGGGCTCCAGCAATCCTACTGCCTGCCCCAGCCTCCTAAGTAGCTGGGACTACAGGCATGGGCCACCAACATGGCATGTACCAGCTAATTTTTTATTATTTTGTGCAGGGATCAGGTCTTACTATGTTGCCCAGACTGGTCACCAACTCTTGGCCTCAAATGATCCTTCCACTTGGGCCTCTGGAAGTGCTGGGGTCACAGATGTGAGCCACTGTCCCTACACATGAATGTATCTTTTTAAGAGCTATATTATTCCAGAAAAACACAAGTAAAAAAGTTAATAATAAAGAGCAGAGCAGTACTATTCTATCTCTAACAATGTTGAATTATAAGAGTCAAAATGTTTTAACATCTGCTAGACACTTTCTTCAGAGTTAAGGAAACTGTAGGCAGCCCAGCTCTCCCTCCCAGAAAAAGAGACAAGTAGACAAAGGATATAGAATGGTTCTGGGGTTTGGGTTTTTTTAAGGAATAATCTCACTAGGAGAAACTATTTCCTTAAAAACCCTAACATTGAAGTTCTGCTACCAAAGACACAGCCGTAGACATCTAAATAGTCACAGAGTCAAAAAAAAGTTTATTTGAGAACAAGAGTGAAAGCTTTTGCACATCTAACAAGGCAGACTCGTTATGACCGTAGATGCCCTCCATATTCAGCTCTACCATATTATCACAAATGGAACAACTGTTTCTTACAAAGATAAGGGCTTAAGTAAAGGATTGTGAAAACTAGAGTCAAAGAAAAGGTCAGGCCCCAAATCTTATTCATTAGACTGATCATAACACAGGATTTAAGTCAAACCATTAGAGTCTCTTAATGTAGTAGTTCTCAACTTGGCTTCTTATCAGAATCCCAGGAACTCTTTGAAAGAAAATCCCAACAACCAGGCTGTGCCCCAGAGTCTCTGGAGGTGGGACCCCAGCCTGAGTATTTTTTAAAGCTCCCTAGATGATTCCAATGTGCAGCCGATCACCAGGCACTAAAGGCAGGTTAACTATTATCAGCAAGTCCCTAAGTCCATCAATAAGGAAGCAAGGAAGGGGGAATCATTTGGGCAACACTGATTTTCACTGACACTATCTTTCACTCTGCTCAAAACTCTATCAGCTTCTGCTATAATGTTTAGTCTTTCGATATGCCACAGTGATTTTTAGAGCAATTATTTAATTAGGCGAATACCAGCAGAGAGAAAATTATAGAAAAAGAAAGAAATTTCCATAAGGCATGATATGAATAAATAAGTGAAAAAACAATCACAGGCTTAAAAGTAAAACATGAGAAGTCAAAGCCTGTGAAATTTTATTTATACAAAAGAATAAAAATATTTAGAAAGGACTGATTCAAACTTAGGTTTTTCCATTTTTCCTATTCCTTGAATAGGAATCTGCTTCCAACTCAGAAAGATTTAAGATAGGTAATTACTAAATAAACACTCTTTACCTCCTCTTGCAAAAAACCAAAGAGCCAAGTTTCCCATTTTACTTAACAACAAACCAGATTCTTTTCCATTAAGAATATTGGCAACTGCATGAAACAGATTATCAAATATGCCAGCAGGAAGGTATGAGCTATAACAAAGGCATTACAAAAAAGGCCCAGAAGAAAATACAATGGTAAAAACAACAATAGAAAAAGAATAAAACACAAACCAAACAGGAAAATGCCAGATATTTACAGCCTCTGTCTGAAATGTGACTTGTGTTCTACTTTCAGCATGAGATAAAACTAGAGAACATTTCTTGATGGGTATCACACATAAAGCTGGTGCCAGCCAGTTTGGGGAAAGACATTCATTCTAAGAAGGGAGAAATGCACAGTTAGCAATTTGCTGGAATTATAACCGGTCTTCGTCTTCCTGCATTTCTGTTACTAAAAATGACACAAATTAAATGATCCAATGTCTTACAGAAATGACTCATCACCACATTTAGAACAAACTACTCAAGAGTCACAGGCACTGGGTCTGCGAGAGCGAGGTGGATGGCCACACACTCAGGTGAGGGATGTTCATCTTTGTGAGGTCGGAGAAGGAAAGCAGGGCTCTATAGCCTGGAGCTTCTGCACAAATTGCGTCTTCTAATAGTCCTAAAGAAAGAAAAATAAAAGTCCCAACTTATTCTCAGTAGAACACTGGTTTGACCTAACAGGGGAAAAAAAACCTCATAAAAAACTCTGCTAGGAGGCTCGGCACCTGTAGCTCAAGTGGCTAAGGTGCCAGCCACATACACCTGAGCTGGAGGGTTCGAATACAGCCGGGGCCTGCAAAACAACAATGACAACTACAACCAAAAAATGGCCAGGCATTGTGGCAGGCACCTGTAGTACCAGCTACTTGGGAGACTGAGGCAAGAGAATCGCTTAAGCCCAGGAGTTGGAGGTTGCTGTGAGCTCTGATGCCACGGCACTCTACCCAGGGCAACAGCTTGAGGCTCTGTCTCAAAAATAAAAAAAAAGAAAAACTCTGCTAGGAGATTGGTCTGTAAATAAAGATTCTAATTCAAATGTAACAATAATTTTGAAAAATGTACAATATTTGGCACCTGAAAAGGGTATGTCTTCTGAGTCCATGAAGGAATATCAATTCTGTTCTGAACTAGTTAAGAAAAAGAGCTAGTATTAACAATTTATTATTTAGACCAGGTGAAGTGGCTCACGCCTGCAATCCTAGCACTCTGGGAGGCTGAGGCAGGTGAATTGCTTGAACTCAGGAGTTCAAGACCAGCCTGAGCAAGAGAGATATCCCATCTCTTAAAAGAAAAAAAAAAAAAATAGCCGGGCGTTGTGGCGGGTGCCTATAGCTACTACGCGGGAGGCTGAGGCAAGAGGATCACTTGAGCCCAAGAGTTTGAAGTTGCTGTGAGCTATAATGCCATGGCACTTTATTCAGGGTGACAAAGTGAGACTCTGTCTCAAAAACACCCCAAATTTATTAATCAAAGGGAATTTCAATAAAAATGTATGTGATCTCCTTCTCTTTCCAAATATTAAAAAGGTAAATAACAGCTGAGAGGTGACGTATATCCAGAAGGATACCCCAGACTTTAAAACAAGAATTGTGACCCCAGGTTAGGAATACCCAAGCTCTAAAGAGGAGTACATTTTTCTAATCATTTACAAAATTTCCAGCCTCTCTGAAGTGGTCTGGTTGATACTTACAGCTCGTGGTTTTTTGTTTAACTTCAGATCGATCCTGTGATAGGAAAGATAAAAGATATCTGCATTTTAATCTATAGAAAATGGTCCAACAATCAGCTACTGCATAGGGCACAAGCTATAACAAAGACTATTTGGTTAAGTAAAACCCACATTCTTCATTAGGCTATGTCATATTTAGTTGTTTACCCAGATATTATTAAGCAAGTATTAAAAATTAAGAGCAGATATTTTTGCCACAGGCAAACTTAGAGGACTCTAGAAAGAAATGTATGTTACGATAGCCATATAATTTTTCAAAATTATTCCAAAATTACATGTTAAAGAGATTGAATTAAGAGGGCATGCTCTATATTAATATGTTAGCTCTGTAACTACATCACTGAAAATTACTGAGACACATGGTGATTAGGAACAGGAAAGAGACTAGGAGTTTGTATTTCTGAACATGAAACACAAGAAATTAAACAAATTTCGATTTTTTAATTTTTCCAAAGCAAAATATCAAGATCTTAAACTATTAATCTCCTTATGAAGCAAAGCCAGAAAATCAATTTAAATATGAATTAAAGGTTATCCATTTTAAAAGAAATTAAAATGCATAAAAGTGAAGTTTACTTAATTTTGCTTAAGTTATTAAATAAAATGTTACCTCCATCACGTTTTTCTGTTTTTAAAAAAAACTTCCCAGCCTAACCTAATATACATACCTACAATTAAACAGATAAACTATGGGTTAGAAAGGTCTCAAAAAGGCATACTGGAGTCTACACACTAAACAACACAGCACAAATACTAATTCAAATCAAACTTACTCAAAGTCATAATCAAACATGCCAGACGGGCTGAGGGGCAGCATTTGAAAGGAAGAAAGCAATAGAAATTAATACACTAATTGAATAAATTAGTCGATTAGCCACCCTAGCAAGAATTGTAGAAACAAAATCAGCTTTAAGAATCTTAAGCTATAAAGTTTCGAACATTAAAGCACCAAAGATTTTGTGACCAGGAGATTCCCTTTGCTCAGTGGATCTCCTATCAGAAGAACATAGACCATGAAAGGAAAAGTTATTTCATTAGAAAATGACAGATACCTGGAGCCTTTTTATTAGCTGCCAGATTCAGAGTTAGAACTTTAACGATATTTAATTGTACTAAAAAATATAATTAGGGCATTAGAAGAAACAGAGAAAGAAAGGTTTAGTCATACAATGAAAGGCACTTTGAAGACACACTAACAAATCAGCATAATATATTTTCACTAAAATAAAAGATGACAAAAACATTCTAAACTTTAAAAAAGGAACATTTTGCAACTGTTTACTCATGTTATAGTATGTACTAAACATGTCCAGGGAACATGTTTTCTACTCAATTCATCCTAGAAGCCAAGGGTTGAATGAATATGGTGGGAGAGTCTTTTTCCAAAAACTTCAGAGCAATATTACTCAGCACAGAGTTGGTGATGATGGTTAGCCATTTATGCTAGGGCTACAATTAAGGTACACCAAAGTCTCCAGTGCTCCTATTAAAATAAAGGTAGGCTGACATTCACAAGCACCCATGCCTCAGGGACCTGGATGGGAGCAGGACAGGAGAGGAGGCCATTTTGTGCCATCACTGCTAAGAGACCATGACCTGGACAGACTCCAAAGCGAGCATTAACCCAGAGCAAGACATCTGCTTCTTAGCTGGCCCCAATGCCTTTCAGACTAGGCAAGTGGTAAAACAATATGCAAATGGCTACATTTACCTCCTAGACCAGCAGTTCTCAACCTGTGGGTAGCCACCCCCAGGACCTGTATTGAAGGTTTGCAGCATTAAGAAGGTTGAGAACCACTGTCCTAGATAATGTTTGTAAGAATGAAGCTGAAAGAAAGCTTAATGTCAATATCCCTTACATCACAGTTTCACTTAAGACATTTGGCAGAGTATACATACAGTAAGTGTACAACCCAGGAATTACCAAATATTTCACTTGCAGCCTGACTTAACTTTGTTCACAAATTAAAATAGACTGTACCTAGATTTTTGTTTTGCTTTGTTGTTTGAGACAGAGTCCCACTGTCACCCTGGATAGAGTACAGTGCCTCACTGCAACTTCAAACTCCTAGGCTCAAGCAATCAATCCTGTTGCCTCAGCCTCCCAAATAGCTGGGACTACAGGCATCCACCACAATGTCCGGCTAAGTTTTCCATTTTTAGTATAGATGGGGTCTTCTTGTTGCTCAGGCTTATCTCAAACTCCTGAGCTCAAGCAATCCTCCTGTCTCAGCCTCCCAGAGTGCTAAGATTACAGACGTGAGCCACCATGCCCCATCTGTACCTAGTTAATCAAAACTTTACAAACTGGGTGGCACCTGTGGCTCAAAGGAGTAGGGCACTGACCCCATATATTGGAGGTGGTGGGTTCAAACCCAGACTCAGCCAAAAACTGAAAAACCACAGCAGTTCTCAACCTGTGGGTCACAACCCCTTTGTAACAATGAAAATACATCGCGGCATTAGGAACGTTGAGAACCACTGACCTAGAAGAATTTTAGGGTTTAGGATAGTAGCAGAAACCTGTAAGAGCCACTATATGTTATTATTTCAACTTCTTTATTTTTATTTTATTTTATTTTTTTGAGACAGAGCCTCAAGCTGTCACCCTGGGTAGAATGCTGTAGTGTCACAGCTCACAGCAACCTCCAACTCCTGGGCTCAAGCGAGTCACCTGCCTCCTCTCAAGTAGCTGGGACTATAGGCCCCGCCACAATTCCTGGCTATTTTTTGGTTGCAGCCATCATTGTTGTTTGGCAGGCCAGGGCTGGATTCGAACCCGCCAGGTCAGGTGTATGTGGCTGGTGCCTTAGCCACTTGAGCCATAGGCACTGAGCCTTATTTATTTATTTAGAGACAGAGCCTCAAGCTGTCGCCCTGGGTAGAGTGCCGTGACATCACAGCTCACAGCAACCTCCAACTCCTGGACTCAAGCGATTCTCCTGACTCCGCCTCCCAAGCAACTGGGACTACAGGCGCCTGGCTATTTTTTGGTTGCAGCTGTCATTGTTGTTTGGCAGGCCCCGGCCCCATTTGAACCCACCAGTTTAGGTGTATGTGGCTTGTGCCTTAGCCACTTTAGCCACAGGCACCAAGACCAACATTTACATTTTAAATAGACAGACAATAAATACTAGCATAGAGAATAGCTTTATTTGCAAAAATTATTTAACAAGCCTGAATTAAGTGTTTTTAATTAAATTTAAATTTTTAGCATTATTTATGTAATTCTGATTTTGTTTATTTATTTATTTTTAGAGACAAGAGTCTCACTTTATCACCCGCAGTAGAGTGCCGTGACGTCATAACTCATAGCAATCTCCAACTCCTGGGCTTAGGTGATTCTCTTGCCTCAGCCTCCCACATAGCTGAGACTACAGGCGCCCACCACAACACCCGGCTATTTTTGATTGTAGCTGTTGTTGTTTGGCGGGCCCGGGCTGGGTTCGAACCCGCCAGCTCAGGTGTATGTGGCTGGTGCCTTAGTCGCTTGAGCCACAGGTGCTGAGCCTCAACTTCTTTCTTCAAAGACAATGGGACTGACTTACTGTTCAGGTATTATACAAAATATAAGAATTCAGGACACTGTGATCACTTAGTACTAAATATTATTTGATATATTTTCATATATACCAAATTCAAAAGTTATTTCCTTTTGCTAAAGTGCCACATGTATTTCAAATTTGCTTTGTTCACCACTGAACATGCTTGGAACATAGTTAAATACTCAAATATTTGTTCAAATAATTTACTCCTGATTCTGCCTCTATGGAGTATGGCACGTTGGAGGAGCTACACATACCGTACTAGGTACAAACTTACCAATGTGCATAGACAATGTTCCCCATCCCCACCCCTATCTGCCAGCCCCATTAAGACATTAGTCATGGGTTAAAGACTTGGACTAGACAAAATTCCTGACCTAAGATGGCAGGAATCCAAGAACCTTAACTGGCCACTGAATCTGTCTGCCCCCAAAAGGAAGCAAATCAGCCCTACTCTCCTCTCTAGGGGCAGATGAGTACCTAAGGCCAGTGGAGAAAATCAACCAGATATGAAATCAGAGGAAAGACAAAGGACAATGATAAAAACCAGAGTAGATGGGGCCTTAGTGTGTGTCACATTTTATGGGGGCAAGACATGATTGCAAGAGGGACTTTACCTAACAATTGCAATCAGTGTAACTGGCTTATTGTACCCTCAATGAATCCCCAACAATAAAAAAAAAAAAAAAAAAAAAAAAAAAAACCAGAGTAGAAAATACCATTTGTGAATGCAGGAACTAACATCAAAGATCTTTGTAACAATTAGGATTTCTGGGTGGCGCCTGTGGCTCAAGAAGTAGGGCGGCGGTCCCATATGCCGGTGGTGGTGGGTTCAAACCCAGCCCCGGGCAAAAAAAAAAAAAAAAGAAAAACAATTAGGATTTCTTCTGGAATGAGTTATCTCCTAGGGCTGGGAGAAAAAAGGACAGGAAGAAGTGTTCCTATGAAAATTTACTAGAAAATTGCAAAAAGAAGTAAAGTTTAATGCTTCTCTGTTTTTTTTTTTTTTTTTTTTTTTTTTTGAGACAGAGTTTCACTTTGTCACCCTTAGTAGAGTGCCATGGCATCACAGCTCACAGCAACCTCCAACCCCTGGGCTTAGGTGATTCTCTTGACTCAGCCTCCCGAATAGCTGGGACTACAGGTGCCTGCCTCAACGCCCGGCTATTTTTTGTTGCAATTTGGCCAGGTCCAGGTTTGAACCCACTACCCTCAGTATATGGCGCCCTACCCACTGAGCCTCAGGTGCCGCCCAAGTTTCTCTGTTTTTTTAATCAATCATCAGCTGATTATGCTACTAATGGAAGTGAGTAAAATGAGTACTTGAAATAAAAATCCATCTAGAAAGTCTATTGATCAGTATTGGGAAAAAAGGTCCCAGAAACTACAAGGAATTTCCTCCCTAAATACTATGAAATAAGAAAAGAATCATTACTGTAAGAGGATTTTATCTAACAAAAGCAACCAGCGTAACCTAATTTGTACCCTCAATGAATCCCAAACAATAAAAAAATTTTTTAAAGAATCATTATGAGAATATTTCAGATTGTATATGAAACCAGCACATTGTACCCCTTGATGGCACTAATGTACACAGCTATGATTTAACAATTAAAAAAAAAATCATTACTTTAACATGACACTGTAGTAAATTTAAAAAAGCAATGCAGGCTCGTCTCCTGCGACTCAAGCAGCTAAAGCGCCAGCCACATACACCTGAGCTGGCGGGTTCGAATCCAGCCTGGGCCTGCCAAACAACGAGAGCTGCAACCAAAAAATAGCCGGGCGTTGTGGTGGGCACCTGTAGTCTCAGCTACTTGCAAGGTGGAGGCAGGAGAATCTCTTGAGCCCACCAGTTGGAGGTTGCTGTGAGCTGTGATACCACAGCACTCTACCTAGGGTGACAGCTTGAGGCTCTGTCTCAAAAAAAAAAAAAAAAAAAAAAAAAAAAGCAATGCAGAGTATGACATTTAATTATGTTGACAATTTAAAAAATATTATTTTCAAGAGTATGTTTCTCTGCTGCTTATGATAAACCAGCACCAGTCCTATTACAATGGTCAAATAATCTGTAGCCTTATGAAAAAAATAAGTATATGTACGTAACTTTTGCTATTTCTTACTACAGTTACCAGGTTAGCATGGTGACTTTAGGTTTGCAGAAAAATGTTAAGCAGCAGTCCTTAGTCACTATTTGAAGGAAATACTGTTTCTGCAGCCTAAAAATTTTACTACCATCAATAAGAAAAACCCTTAAAAGAACTGAAAAATCAGCTGATGTGAAAGAGGTTGAAATCAGAGTTAATTCTAATTATCCCTATATGGGCAGTCCCTGGGTCACGAACAAGATCAGTTCTATACGTTTCTTAAGTTGAATTTGTATGTAAGTTGGAACAGTTACATTTACCTATTACCTGTAATAGCCTCTGTTCGTAAGTGTGAGTTGTATGTCAGGCAGACATTTATAACTCAGAGACTACCTATATCCATTTCCATGAAGCTAATGATACCTTGTGTACATGAAGGAAAAGCCTACAGGTTTGTAAAGCAAACCTAGAAGCAAACTACAACACAGGGAACCCCACTCACTCCCTGCATACCCCCTTTCACCTCCTCAGCATGCAGGCTCCCAAAAGGAGTGGACAAATGCATAGCTTCTCGAGCAAGGAATCTTGCCCTAGCCTTGAATATTCTTGGAGGCATGAAAACCCTGTGCATACCTAATTTCCATGCCTCTCAGAAGGTTTGAAGCCAGGGCAAGATTCCTTACTCTAACAGGCGTCCTCAAACTTTTTTTTTTTTTGTGGTTTTTTGGCCGGGGCTGGGTTTGAACCTGCCACCTCCGGCATATGGGACCGGGGCCCTACTCCTTTAGCCACAGGCGCCACCCAAAATACCAGGCTTAGGAGTTTTTGGTTTTTGTTTTTTTTTTTTTTCAGTTTTTGGCTGGGGCTGGGTTTGAACCTGCCACCTCTGGCATATGGGGCCAGCGCCCTACTCCTTTGAGCCACAGGCGCCACCCACCTCAAACTTTTTAAACAGGGGGCCAATTCACTGTCCCTCAGACCATTGGAGGGCCGGACTATAGTTTAAAACAAAAAACTATGAACAAATTCCTATGCACACTGCACTTATCTTATTTTGAAGTCAAAAACAACACGGGAACAAATACAATTCACACCACTTCATGTGGCCCACGGGCCGCAGTTAGAGGACGCCTGCTCTAGAACTACTCATGACCCTCTCTCAGTTAAGTGCATCATTTCCCATTACAAGCCCCAGCATTATCATGTAAACCTGAGAGGCAAGAGTCAATGATGAAATTCTCTCTGGGAGCTATCTAACCTCTCTGTTTAGGATGTCATTTCTATCTCATTATGCACTGCAAGAAAACAGTGTGGGCCAACATTACCTAGGAAGACACTCTCATGTTTTATAGGCTTTACATTTTTCCTTTGATATCTGAAGTCAGCATATTGCTGAGAAATACAAAAACGGAAAAATCATAAACAATCAAAAAAACATATTTTTTTAAAAAATTTATATTTAAAAAGAAAAAAGGTATGTCAAATCAGTTCTCTCTGTTCACAAAGAAGTAAGAGTAGGCAGAGATCAGGATTAAGAGCAAAAGACTTTATCCTGATATGTACTAGTGGCATTTTTCAAATACTATTTGCAGATTCCACTTCTATTTCTCCTTTTTTTCTTCTAAAATGTTTCCAACTTCACCATATGAAACAAAGCTTTTATACAACAAAATTCTTCTGCACTAGAAACAGTGAGAAAAATGTCCAGAGTCCTCTTTCAGAGTTACTCTAATGCCCACCAATTCCTCCCTTTGAGCAAATTAGCCTTTGAGAAAATTAGTTTCATCTGGACCAAAGGCCCTTCCTTCCATCAGCAACAGAAAGGCTGTGCAACAATCTTAAAGAGTTTTGTTCTAGGAAAGTCCTTTTCCAGCAATGGTCATGGAGCCTCTGGGGAGTGGGATCCCTGCCACTGACCTGTGCCGGTTTTTATTCTTTCGTTTTTTATGGCTGCTGTGATGACTCCCTGAGGAAGTGGAAGAAGCAGCCTTCTGAGGTTTCACTCCCTGCACAGATCCATCCAGATCCTCAGGGTCCTCCTGGCTGGGCTCATTTTCCTGATTGTGGAAGTCTGGAGAAGTATCACTTTCCGTCCCACTTCCTGGTTCCCCTGGAGGTAATAAAACACAAGTCCCCAAATACATTATCAGTACTCCTCAGGCAATCTGTCCATAATAAGGAAAGATTTTTTGAGATCTAACATGCAGAAAAGAAACATTCTCTATCTTCAAAGACTATACATTCTAACTGACAGAGAAAAATACATGTTGACAGAGAAGATACATACAAAGCATCAAAGTTACCAGAGTTCTTGAAAAATATGTAATCTGAAACAGTGTAACCAGAGGCAACAGATCTAAGGACTGCTGGGAGATGGGAACACATAACCAGGATAACCTTACTGCATAAAGGTTATTTAAACATAGACTACACTAATGGGATTAATAATTATACAAAAAGCATTTACTGAAAATGTCAGGACTCCAGGGGGATGAGGCATGATCTGGGGAAAACTACCTATAGCTGGCCATAGTTCCTTTACCAAACCATATAGGAATTCTATCTTTCTATCAAGAAAAAGGGCCCAAGAGGAAGAACAGCCCATTCTTGAATTACTGTTAAATCTTAAGAATGATCTTTTTAAAACGAATTAATACCCAACCAGGCACAGTGGCTCACACCTGTAATCCTAGCACTCTCAGAGGGCAAGACAGGTGAATTGCTTGAGCTCACGAGTTCAAGACCAGCCTGAGCAAGAGTGAGACCCATCTCTACTACAAATAGAAAAACTGAGGCAAGAGGATTGCTTGAGCCCAAGAGTTGGAGGTTCCTGTGAGCTGTAACGCCACAGCACTCTATGGAAGGTGGCATAGTGAGACACTGTCTCAAAAAAAAAACAAAAAAAGGTAAGTCTGAAAGGGAAAAGTATGGTCAGGACAACCAGCCCTCCTCTCTCACATCCAGTCATTCCTACTTTGATGTAGGAAAAAAAAAATCATTTCTAAGAAGGCAAATGGAGAATAGTTGGATGGGGCATGAGGCCACAAAAGCTTTGGATCACAGACAGGATTCCAGAAGAACTAAGCAGGGGCTAGGCACAGGGAGAAGGGAGACAAGAAAACTAAAAGGTGGGGGATGGATAAGAAAGGCAAGTTAGATGCTGCAAATTTTTATTTTTTTTTTATTTCTTTCTTTTTAGAGACAGAGTCTCACTTTGTCACTCTCGGTATAGGGCCTTGGCATCATAGCTCACAGCAACCTCCAGCTCTTGGGCTTAGGCGATCCTCTTGCCTCAGTCTCCCGAGTAGCTGGGACTACAGGCGCCTGCCACAATGCCCGGCTATTTTTTTTTTTGCTGTTGTAGTTTGGCCAGGGCCAGGTTCAAACCCGCCATCCTCGGTATATGGGGCCAGCACCCTACTCACTGAGCCACAGTGTCACCCTGCAAATTTTGTTTATGTTGCAATTCTACTAAAAGATGCTGCTAGGCAAAACCAACTATTAACTCTTTCAGGGCCAGCTGCTATAGGAGTATTAAGTAAATGGGTAAGTTGGTCATTTTGCAAGTACAAATGTACACACACGTACAAACACATATAAAACAGCGTAAACAGGGCGGCGCCTGTGGCTCAGTGAGTAGGGCACCGGCCCCATATACCAAGGGTGGCAGGTTCAAACCCAGCCCCGGCCAAACTGCAACAAAAAAATAGCCGGGCATTGTGGCGGGTGCCTGTAGTCCCAGCTGTTCAGGAGGCTGAGGCAAGAGAATCGCCTAAGCCCAGGAGTTGGAGGTTGCTGTGAGCTGTGTGACACCACAGCACTCTACCGAGGGCAATGAAGTAAGACTGTCCCTACAAAAAACAAACAAACAAACAAAAAAAAACAGTGTAAACAGGGCTGGGTGCCTGTAGCCTGTGCAGTGGCTAGGGCACCAGCCACATACACCGGGAGCTGACGGATTCGAACCCAGCCGGAGCCTGCCAAACAACAATGAAAACTACAACCCCCTCCCCACCCCCCCAAAAAAGCCTGGTGTTGTGGCAGGTGCCTTGGGAAGCACCTCCCTACTTGGGAGGCTGAGGCAAGAGAATTGCTTAAGCCTTAAAAGTTTGAGGTTGCTATGAGCTGTGATGCCATGGCACTCTACCAAGGGTGCCATAGTGAGACTCTGTCTCAAAAATGAAAAACAATTAAAAAATTAAACAGCATAAACTGAATCAAAGCCCTATAAATGAAAAATTCACCAACGTTATCTGTCTGAAGAGGTAATATACCAGGGAGTAACTGATGCCCCAAAGGACTGATATGGACATTAGTGCCATGAGAATCAGAAAACAAAGAGAAGATTATTCAGGAAAAGCTTCATTAAGAAGGGTTTAAACTGGACTTTGAAAAATGAGAAGCCAAGATAAGTACAGAAAACAGCACAAGTAAAGGTACAGCTGTGTAGAAACATAGGTATATTTGGTATAAATGAATCAAACAATACCTCTTGAAACAAAAGGCTTGAAAAATGAAAGTTAAAATGCAATGACAGGTTAATGTGGGTCATAAATACCAAGTAAAAAATTTCATCTAGGGAAACAGTGGGAGGCGTTAATTAAGAGATGATTAAAAAAACTGATTTGGGGTGATTGGTGGGATTACACCTACGGTGCATGTACAAGGGTACATGTGAAACGTAATAAGTGTAGAATATAAATGTCTTAACACAATAACTAAGAAAATGCCAGGAAGGCTATGTTAACCAGTATGATGAAATAATAATTAAAAAAAAAAAAAACTGATTTGTCACTTAACCTTCTGAGTCTGTTTCCTCATCTGTAAAATAGCAATTCTTTCTCTCATGTGTCAAATATGTATGAAGAGTAGACAATGGAACCACAACAATGTCTCCTACTTTCATAAAACTTACAATTTTACACCGAAAGAGAAGCTTTAAGGATTAAAGGTGATAATGCAAGTAAAAGTGTTTAGTATTCTTGATATCTGGTTGTTTCTCTTTTCTGCTTTTTGGGAACGCTTTACTTCTCATATCCAGTAAAGTTCTAAACAAATAGTAAAGATTATTTGTAGCAACACAGTTGTGCGCAAGACATCACAAGGGAAAGCCACAAGAAAGAATTTCAGAACAGAGGAACAACATAAAAAACAAGGAATATTTTCTGAGTTCTCTCAAAAACCCATGGGCTAGAAGTGTTTTGTAAGAGGAAGTGGGAGTCAGGATGACTAGATTAAACACTATTAAAATACAAAATAAGAGGCTCTGTGGTTAGGGTGCCGGCCACATGCACTGGGGCTGGTGGGTTCGAACCTGGCCAGGGCCTGCTAAACAGTGACAACTACAACAAAAAAATAGCCAGGTGTTGTGGTGGGCGCCTGTAGTCCCAGCTACTTGGGAGGCTGAGGCAAGAGAACCGGTTAAGCCCAAGAGTTTGAGGTTGATATGAGCTGTGATGCCAGGGCACTCTACCGAGGGCAACATAGTGAGGCTCTGTCTCAAAAAAAAAAACAAAAAAAACAAAAGACAGAGTACTCACAATGCCACTCCAGCTAGAGTGCAGTGGCATCATCATAGCTCACTACAGCCGGATACTCCTGGGCTCAAGCAATTGTCCTGCCTCAGCCTCCCAAGTAGCTGGGACTATAGGCACACGCTACGAGGCCTGGCTAATTTTTTTCTATTTTTTTGTAGAGATGGGGTTTTGCTCTTGCTCAGGCTGGTCTTGAACTCCTAATCTCAAGCAATCCTCCCCCTCAGACTCCCAAAGTGCTAAGATTACAGGTGCCTAACCAAAGCCAATAACTTCTGATCAACACAGAAGGTTTATTTTGTTTGTTTTGTTTTGGTGGGGGCTGGGTTTAAACCCGCCACCTCCAGCATATGGGGCCAGTGCCCTACTCCTTTGAGCCATAGGCGCCGCCCCTAACACAGAAGGTTTAAAGGAAAAAGAGAAGATATCCAGAACAATGCTTACTTACCCACTGGAATGATGTAAATGCTGAAGAGAAATCTGGTTTGATGAAAGCTTCAGAGAAATTTGGTAAAACAGAGACTGTGCTGATGATCCTTTAAAGGAGACTAGATAAAATCTAGTCTCTCTTTTCCATTTCTTTTATTTTTTTTTTTTTTTACAAAAATATACAATGTTTTATACATTTGCACAAAATTCCCCTTTAAAGAACATGCAAATTGGCTCAGTGCCCATAGTACAGTGGTTATGGTGCCAGTCACATGCACCAAGGGTGGCAGGTTCAAACCCAGCCCAGGCAAGCTAAACAACAATGATAACTGCAACAAAAAAATAGCTGGGTATTGTGGCAGACACCATTAGTCCCAGCTACTTGGGAGGCTGAGGCAAGAGAATCGCTTAAGCCCAAGAGTTGGAGGTTGCTGTGAGCTGTGATGCCACAACACTCTACCAAGGGTAACATAGTGAGACTCTGTTGCAAAAAAAAAAGCACACGCAAATCTACTCTGTCATTTTAGTCTGGGTACATATAAAGCCAAAAGAAGCAGAAAGTAGTGCCTTTTTTTTTTTTTTTTTTTGAGACAGAGTCTCAGTATGTTGCCCTCAGTAGAGTGTTGTGGCATCACAGCTCACGGCAACCTCAAACTCTTGAGCTTAAGCGATTTTCTTGCCTCACCCTTCCAGCAGCTAGGACTACAGGCACCCGCCATAACACCTGGCTAGGCGTAGCTGTCATTGTTGTTTTAGCCGGCCTAAGCCAGGTTTGAACCTGTCAGCCTTGGTGCATGTGGCTGGCGCCCTACCCACTGAACTACCAGCGCTGCCCAAGTAATGCATTTTTTGAGGAAAAATAAATCAGAATACTGAAAGTGCAAAACTCCAAAATCCTTTAAATCTCATACTCAAGTAAAAATTCTAAGAGAAAAGAATGTTTGTTTCATTGCCACTAAAGATCAAAGGTATTATATATTTATTTTTACTTTTAGAGACAGAGTCTCACTTTGTTGCCCTTGGTAGAGTGCCGTGGCATCACAGCTCACAGCAACCAGCTCACAGCAACCTCCAATTCTTGGGCTTAGGCGATTCTCTTGCCTCAGCCTCCCGAGTAGCTGGGACTACCAGTGTCTGCCACAATGCCCAGCTATTTTTTTTTTAATTGCAGTTTGGCCAGGTCCACGTTCGAACCTGCCACCCTTGGTATATGGGGCCGGTCCCCTACGCACTGCCCCAGCCACAGGCATTGCCCAGTGGCATTATAAACAAAACTCATTCCACAAAATTTGTCCTATAGAAATTCTGAAACATTAGAACAACTCTTTACAAAGGAAAAGTAAAAAGCAAAGTAAACTGTTCCTCTCGTGGAATTAAAGTCTGGTTTGAATCATGGGGGATCCTCAAGCCTTGAACCTGATTTAAAGAAGTCAAAGCACCTAGCAGAAGCAAACTTCTTATCTAGAAGACAGTACCTTCATCCTTTCCCTCAGGTTATTTTACTGAATACTTTTTAATTACAACAAGCAGGACACAGTCAAAGATAACCTAGCACACAAGGAAATTAGGCTTCATGAGTAATAAACAGCAGAAACAACAGACAACAGAAATAAGCCCTGAAAGCCTTTGGTGATTGAAATAAAGCACAGATGATAGAACAACAATGCTTACTAAGAGTAAAAGACAAGTTTGAAAACAGAACTGGAAAGAAAGCTGTTAAAAAATTAAATAGGAGATTTTTTAAATAATTAAATGGATTTTCTGAAAAATGCAAAAAACAAAAGATTTAAAATTCAAGAGAAGGATTAACCATATAGCAGATGCAGCTAAAAAGAGAATTAGGGGACTGGTAGATAGGTTAGGGGGGAAAAATGCCCTTATAATGCAACACAGAGATAAAAAGAGACATTAAAAAACATACAGGGCCCGGGCATGGTGGCTCACACCTGTTATGTTAGCACTCTTAAGAGGCCAAGGCAGGTGGACTGCCTGAGCTCAGGGGTTCAAGACCAATCTGAGCAAAAACAAGACCCCACCTCTACTAAAAACAGAAAAATTAGCCAGGCATGGTGGCGAATGACTGTAGTCCCAAGTATTTGGGAGACTGAAACAAGAGGATCGCTTGAGTCCAAGAGTGGGAGATTGCTGTGAGCTATGACGCCCCAGCACTCTACCCAGGGCAATAGCTTGGGACTCTGTCTCAAAAAAAAAAAAAAAAAAAGAGAAAGAAAGAAAAAAAACATAAAATTGAGAAGGACAAATTGAGAAGATTCAAATACATTTAACCAAAGTACCAAAAGGAGAAGAACAGAACATGGGGCAAATGCAATATCTAAGAACGTAATGGCTGAGAAGTCAACAAGTCCAACAAAACCCACGCCAGATAAATAAAAAGCAATTCATACTTAGATGCACTGTAGTTAGCTGTCGAAAATCAAGACAAAAATGAAATCTTAGAAAAAGATCAAAAAAAAAAAATCAGTGAGGAGCAATCATGATGGAGATGGTAGGATAGAATATAATAGAATTATTGTAAAGGGCCTCTGACTACCTGAATTCATGAACTCCCATGTTTATGTTATTTTCTATATTCGACTTTATTACAAAAAGAATTTAAGGCAGTTTATCACGATTTTATAATGAAATCCAATAAATAAATGAGACAAGTAAGGCAAAAAGAACTAGAAGAGGAAAATAAGCTAGATCCAGTTATAAGATTCACTCCTAAAATGTATGCTATAAATTCCTATTTGCTTACTAGCAGGGAATCACAAATTTGGCTTTAAGCATGTTAGCACCTACATGAAAAATAAAAGTCAATTACTAGATTTTCAGTTAAAAAAAGCCAACTTTGTTCAGGGAAAGTTATTTCTAAAGGAGATAATTAGTCATTATAATAAACATCTGCAACATCCTCTTACAATATACATATTTTACAGGACCAAAATATAATTCAGCAAAAATAACTTCACAGGGAAAACCAAAGAATACCAGTATGATGCATTCCAGAGGTGTGGTTCAATACAGGACAAAGATTTAAAAATCTTTAATATGTGTTTGTCTCAGTTAAGCTTCTGTGAGCAGTACCTTTAAGCATCTTTTCCTGACAAGAACCTAGATGTAGCCATTCTGTGAGTGGACAGGTACAGACCTATATGCAGAATTATCAGCTAATCCAGGGTGGGATTACAGGCTCTTATGAAAACAGAGCCAGACATCATTCCATCTCAATTTAACAGGAGTGAGGTAAAGGATATTCCTTAACCGGTCTTGTTACTCTTCAAAGAACATGACACAGCACTAAATTCTGGAAGTGGTATTGAGAACAAATAAGATTTGGCTGAGAATTACAGTGAAAGTAAAATCAAAAAGATTTGGTGCAGATGATTACTTTTGCAGAAAAGAGTCAAAGATGTCTTAGATTTCTGAATGAGGCCGAAGAGAAGTACCATAACAAAAAAACAGGGTGGACCAATTTGGAAGGAAATAGAACATTTCTGTTTTAGACAAAATTTTGGAGATCTGAGTGGAAACGTCTGCAAGGAAATGCAGGCCTAAAGCTCAGGAAAGAAGTTAAGGATAGAGCTATAAACATAGGAATCTGTATAGACAGATAATAATTGAGTAGTTCTAATTTCCAAACTACCAAAATCCCTTTTCACTGCCCCAAGGCAAACAAAAGAACTAGATCTCACAAGATCTAACACCAGAAAGAAGTACACAGCAATACAAAAAACAAAACAAAACAAACAGGCTATATTTCAAAATGATTCAATACAGAGAGAACTTTCAAACAGCGACAGAGTCTGACTCAGGAAGATAAATGTACAGATCTATATCCCAGCACTAATTAGAAGAGAATTAGACTATGAACTAGCTTATGAACAGAAAATGATACGTAACTTGTTTACAAAGTACAGTAGTCTCCCCATTATCTGGCACCCATGGGGATTGGTAGGTTCTGGACAAATGTAGTTTCTGATTACTTGAGAGTTATAATTAAAAACAGGTCTAATTCTACACTCCATACTATATCATACTGTACCATCAACTGTGGTATTCACTTGATATTAATATTGAAATACACTAATTAAAAGTAAATCAAGAAATAAAGATACACTTTAATAGATTTACTGCATTATGAAACAGCTTTGTAAATGCAGTATACAACTTGAGTTAAATGAATGTCAATATACTTTTTAACTTCATTACCATATATATATATATATATTTTT
The DNA here is from genome assembly GCF_027406575.1 of Nycticebus coucang. Classification (NCBI taxonomy): domain Eukaryota; kingdom Metazoa; phylum Chordata; class Mammalia; order Primates; family Lorisidae; genus Nycticebus; species Nycticebus coucang. The sequence goes on from NC_069801.1 coordinate 31,124,693, forward strand.
TTTTTTTTTAAGACAGAGTTTCACTTTGTTGCCCTCAGTAGAGTGCCATGGCATCATACCTCACAGCAACCTCAAACTCTTGGGCTCTAGCAATTCTCTTGCCTCAGCCTCCCAAGTAGATGGAACTACAGTTATTTGCCACAATGCCCAGTTATTTTTTAGAGACAAAGCCTCACTCTAACTCAGGCTGGTCTCAAACCTGTGAGTTCAGGCAATCTACCTGCCTCGGCCTCCCAGAGTGCTAGTATTACAGGCATGCGCCACTGTGCCTGGCCCATTGCCATATTCTTTTTTTTTTTTTTTTTTTTTGAGAGACAGAGTCTCACTGTACCGCCCTCGGGTAGAGTGCCGTGGCCTCACACAGCTCACAGCAACCTCCAACTCCTGGGCTTAAGCGATTCTCTTGCCTCAGCCTCCTGAGTAGCTGGGCCTACAGGCACCCGCCACAACGCCCGGCTATGTTTTTGTTGCAGTTTGGCCAGGGCTGGGTTTGAACCCACCACCCTCGGCATATGGGGCCGGCGCCCTACTCACTGAGCCACAGATGCCGCCATTGCCATATTCTTTTAACGCCAAGTAACACACATTAACCCTTAAAACTGCTACAGAGAACACCTGGGAATCACAGGAGGGATACAGGAAGCAACAGCCTACTGATAAGGCACAGTGCACCAAGTTTAAACTTGTATTTTGGAGGGAGGGACCAGGTCACATGCTGGTTGCTTAAGAGTGCTGATTGCTTGAGTTCTAGAAATTAGAGTTTACTATAAATGGTACCTACTCTCCATTTTATATTTAAGAATACACAATATATTCTACTTACAGGATGAAGATATTCTAATAATTTATAAATTTGGCATGTGGGGATTTATTAGGTATGTTTGAAATTTTCCAATATAATTACTATTTTTTCTAAAATTCCTTAAGAATTGATAAGATTTATCAGGAATAAAGTCATCACCAGTGTGATGAAAATATGTCAAATGGTTTATAAAATCAGTGGTACCCCATGATCGCATTAATGTACACAGGTATGATTTAATAATAAAAAAAAAAAATTAAAAAAAGGAATAAAGACACCTTTGTCAATCTCATGTGACAGAAGAGGCAGGAAGGGCATGGTCATTTCTGTCTTGAAAGAAAAATATGATTAAGTCTATCCCAAAGGTTTCTCAACCACAGAAAGAAAAGGAAAGAGTTCAAGATGCAGTCCTCTGGGTGGTGCCTGTGGCTCAAAGGGGTAGGGCACCAGCCCCATATGCCAGAGGTGATGGGTTCAAACCCAGCCCTGGCCAAAAACCACAAAAAAAAAAAAAAAAAAAAGATGCAGTCCTCAGATACACAACTGGATATGAGCTAAATATAAGGGCCATGGCAGCTTAAAAATAAACTGACAATGGCTGGATGCAGTGGCTCACACCTGTAATCCTAACACTCTGGGAGGCTGGGGCAGGTGGATTGCCTGAGCTCAGGGTTTAAGACCAGCCTTATCCAGCACAAGACCCCATCTCTAAAAATAACTGGGCATTCTGGTGGGCACCTGTTGTCCCAGCTACTTGGGAGGCTAGGGCAAGAGAATCACTTGAGCCCAAGAGTTTGAGGTTGCTGTGAGCTATGACACCACAGCATTCTATAGAGGGAAACAAAGTTAGACTCTGTCTCAAAAAAATAAAATATAGAGCGGCGCCTGTGGCTCAGTGGGTAGGGCGCCGGACCCATATACCAAGGGTGGCGGGTTCAAACCCGGCCCCGGCCAAACTGCAACAAAAAAATAGCCGGCGTTGTGGCAGGTGCCTGTGGTTCCAGCTACTCGGGAGGCTGAGGCAGGAGAATCGCCTGGGCCCTGGAGTTGGAGGTTGCTGTGAGCTGTGACGCCATGGCACTCTACCAAGGGCAATAAGGTGAGACTCTGTCTCTACAAAAAAATAAATAAATAAATAAAATAAAATAAAATATAGGTTTGGCACCTGTAGTACAGTGGTTATGACACTGGCCACATACACCCAGGCTGGCAGGTTCGAATCCAGCCTGGGCCAGGTAAACAACAAGAACTGCAACAAAAAATAGCGGGCGTTGTGGCCGGTGCCTATACTCCTAGCTACTTGGGAAGCAGAGGCAAGAGAACTGCTTAAGCCCAAGAGTTTGAGGTTGCTGTGAGCTGTGATGCCACAGCACTCTGTTGAGGGCGACAAAGTGAGACTCTGTCTCAAAAATACCTAAAATAAAAATAAAATAAAATAAAATAAACGGACAAAAAAAGTAAAGACATGAACTTACTCTTTTCAATGAGCTGGTCCTGAACTCCTGCCAATGCACTTACTGCCTTAAAAAAAAAAAAAAAAATGCACCAATTACTAGAAAAGTGACCACAGACCTCAGGAGAGCACTCCCATGGAAAGAGAGAACTCACATTCCCCAACAATAGGCCACAGAAAGGTCCCTCCTTCCCAGACCACCACTTACAGCTGCTGATGTAACTGAAGATTTACTGAAGAGCCGTTCAGCTTCCTTAAATTTCCGGTTCCTTCGATCATTTTTGCTATTGGAGTTTCTAAAATACATAGAAGAAACTCACTGTAAGTTTCAAGCTATGTCTATAGCTAAAGCTGGGGATGACCCTGGACTTAGGTAATATAAAGATTTTTCTTTTTTTTGCAGTTTCTGGCCAGGGCTGGGTTTGAACCCACCACCTCCGGCATATGGAGCCGGCGCCCTACCTTTTTGAGCCACAGGCGCTGCCCAATGTAAAGATTTTTTTTAAAACCAAGTTCCATGCAGGAAGCCCCCATATCACTTGGCTTGACCAAAAGACCTTCATACTGAATGCCTACACAGAAATCAATATTTTCTATTGTATGGCAGATAGGACAGGAGATTTGTTGCTTCACAAACATTTTCACTTTAATATGTATTCTCTTTTTTTTTTTTTTTAGAGGCAGAGTCTCACTTTATCGCCCTCAGTAGTGTGCTATGGTGTCACACAGCTCACAGCAACCTCCAGCTTCTGGGCTTAGGCGATTCTCTTGCCTCAGCCTCCCAAGTAGCTGGGACTACAGGCGCCCGCCACAACGCCCAGCTATTTTATGTTGCAGTTTGGCCAGGGCTGGGTTTGAACCCACCACCCTTGTTATATGGGGCCAGTGCCCTACTCACTGAGCCACAGGCACCGCCCCTAATATGTATTCTTAAACGCTAATTATTAAAAATGACTAGCAAAGACTAGGGATATGAAGTCTTTTAAATAAACTTAATTTTCAAATAAAGAACCAGGGTTCATTAGAGAAATGGCTAATACTAAGTCTTGGGCGGGTGGGAAGGACAAGGTGAGAATAGCACACCTTTTCAGCCAGAAAGCAACACAGTGCTCTAACAACTGACAGTGTCATGTCTAAAAGACAAAGGAATCAGCTTGAGGAGGCTCCCTCTGACCACATTTGAGACAAATGTGGGAGAATTAAAGGGAGAGAAGATAAAAAAAGAAAGGTTCTGGGGTGGCGCCTGTGGCTCAATGAGTAGGGCACCGGCCCCATATACCAAGGGTGGTAGGTTCAAACCTGGCCCCGGCCAAACTGCAACCAAAAATAGCCAGGCATTCTGGCAGGTGCCTGTAGTCCCAGCTACTCGGGAGGCTGAGGCAAGAGAATGGCCTAAGCCTAGGAATTGGAGGTTGCTGTGAGCTGTGACACCATGGCACTCTACCAAGGGGAATAAAGCGAGACTCTGCCTCTACAAAAAAAAAAAAGAATGTCAGTAATAAATATAAAGGGAATAATAAAACTAGAGAATCACCATTTTGCAACATCTCACATAACTGAATCAGATAAGAATCAACAATGGATGTTAAAACAAATAAAAATTTAGGAGGGAACAGTATAGTCACATTTTCTAAAAGTATAACATAGCCAGTCATAGCTCACATCTATAATCTTAGCACTTTGGGAGGCGGAGGCAGGGGGATGGCTTGAGGCCAGGAGTTTAAGACCAGCCTGACCAACACAGCAAGACCCCCATCTCTATAAAAAATAGAAAAATTGGCTCGGCACCCGAAGCACAGTGGTTATGGCACTGACCACATGCACAGAGGGTGGCGGGCTTGAGTCCAGCCTGGGCCAGCTAAACAACAATGACAACTTCAACAAAAAAATAGAGTCCTATAGTCCCAGATACTTGGGAGGCTGAGGCAAAACAATCGCTTAAGCCCAGGAGTTTGAGGTTGCTATGAGCTGTGACGCCACAGCACTCTACTGAGGGTGACATAGTGAGACTCTGTCTCAAAAAAAAAAAAAAAAAAATAGAAAAATTAGCCAATCATGTTAGAACTGGTAGTCCCAACTACTTGGGAGCATAAGGCAACAGGATCACTTAAGCCTAGGAGTTTAAGGCTGCAGTGAGCTATAATCATGCCACTGTACTCTAGCCCGGCCAACAGAATAAGACTCTATCTTAAAAAAATTTTAAAAATGGGTGCCATGGCTCATGTCTATAATCCCTGCAATTGGGAGATCAAGGGGGGTAGATTGCTTGAGCTCACAGGTTCGAGACAAGCCTGACTCAGAGCAAAACCCCATTTCTAAAAACTAGCCAGCCGGGCATTGTGGCAGGCACCTGTAGTCCCAGCTACTTGGGAGGCTGAGGCAAGAGTCGCCTAAGCCCAAGAGTTGGAGGTTGCTGTGAGCTATGACGTCATAGCACTCTACCGAAGGTGACATAGTTAGACTGTCTCAAAAAAAAATCTGAAGTTGTGACATTCTACAAGGCAATGTTGTAAACACCACTACAATCACCACCAAAATGCAGACTCTCTGTAAACCTAACAGTCAAATGTGAAGCATGAATGCTTACTGGATCCTGGATAAAAACAAAGTAGCAAAGCATTTGTGGGACAATTAAGGAAATTATAATAAAGACTGTGTATTAAATGATACTATTTATGTACTGCTAATTTTCTTTTTATTTATTTATTTATTTATTTGTGGTTTTTGGCCAGGGCTGGGTTTGAACCCGCCACCTCTGGCATATGGGACTGGCGCCCTACTCCTTGAGCCACAGGCGCCACCTGTACTGCTAATTTTCTAAGTATAATAGCTATGGTTAAGTAGAAGAAAGGTCCTTATTCCAAGGAGGTAACTGCTGACATATTTAGACACAAAGCGTCAGGATATCTGCATCAAACTTTCAAATGCTTTAGCAGGAAAAAGAAGTACAGGGAGATGAGGGTCATTAACTATAAAGCAGTGGTTCTCAACCTTCCTAATGCCCCCTTCCTAATGCCTCAGCCCTAAGTGCCGCAGCCCCACACTTCCTGTGGTTTGCGACCCACAGGTTGAGAACTGCTGCTATAAAAGCATGAAGATCTTTGTGATTAAAAAATAGCTCCATACCTTGATTATGGTTACATGAATCTATGCATGTTATAAAATCACATAGAACTATACACATGAGGTCTGACAATTAAATTCAAGAACCTGGGGCGGCGCCTGTGGCTCAGTCGGTAGGGTGCCGGCCCCATATACCGAGGGTGGCGGGTTCAAACCCGGCCCCGGCCAAACTGCAACCAAAAAATAGCCGAGCGTTGTGGCGGGCGCCTGTAGTCCCAGCTACTTGGGAGGCTGAGGCAAGAGAATCGCTTAAGCCCAGGAGTTGGAGGTTGCTGTGAGCTGTGTGAGGCCACGGCACTCTACCGAGGGCCATAAAGTGAGACTCTGTCTCTACAAAAAAAAAAATTCAAGAACCTGTCCTAGAAAAGTGCTAAGATACCTCATTGCTGAATATCACTGTAGTCACCTTTGAAGAACTCCCCTTAGGAAGCTATTGCACCGACACCAGCACCTAGTCCACCCTTCAAAGTAATTTGCAGGCCAGGCATGGTGGCTCATACCTTAGCAGTCTTGTAGGCTGAGGCAGGTGAACTGCTTGAGCTCAAGAGTTCAAGAACAGCCTGAGCAAGAGCAAGACCCTGTATCTACCAAAAATAGAAAAAAACTACCCAGGTGTTGCGGCGGTCACCTATAGTACTAGCTACTCGGGAGGCTGAGGCAAGAGAACCACTTAAGCCCAAAAGTTTGAGGTTGCTGTGAGCTTTGATGTCACAGCACTCTACAGAGGGTGACCAAAAACAAACAAAAAAATGTAATGTTTGTTCATTGCTCTAATTCAAGCTCCTACATCCTCATAATAGCACACAAAAACACGCAACAATAATGAATACTAGTCAGCAAGACAATGCCACATGTTGACATGAACACAGTTGTGAAATATTGATATAAGGTTATGAACCCTTATAGAATTATTTGTATAGTGCTGCCAATGGCAAGGTCATGAACTTAACTGTCAGACCTTGGATACATTGTACCAATGTCAATTTCCAGGTTTTGATACTTTATTATAGATAGGTAAAACACAACCATCAGGGGAAACCCAGTGAAGGGTATAAGGTACTGCCTGTACTACATATTTTTTAAATATATTTATTTTGTTTATTTCTGGGTTTTTTTTTTTGAGAGTCTCAAGCTATCACCCTGGGTAGAGTGCTGTGGCGTCATAGCTCACAGTAACCTCCAAATCGGGCTCAAGGGATCCTCTTGCCTCAGTTTTTCTATTTTAAGTAGAGACAGGGTCTCACTTTTGCTTAGGCTGGTCTCAAACTCATGAGCTCAAGCAATCCACCCACGTTAGCCTCCCAGAGTGCTGGGACTACAGGCGTGAGCCACTGTGCCTAGCTATTTCTTTCTTTTTGACACAGGGTTTCACTATGTCCCCTGAACTAGAGCACACATCATTGCTAAGTGAAACCAAATTCCCAAGCTCAAGTGATCCTTTCACCCCAGCCTGCAGAGTAACTGGGACTTCAAGTATGCACTGCCATGCCCAGTTGATTTTTTTTTTTTTTTTTGTAGAGATGAGGGTCTCAGTATTGGCTATGTTGGACTCAAACTCCTGAGTTCAAGCAATCCTCCCTCCTCAGCTTCCCAAAGTGCTAGGTTATAGGTGTGAGTCATCATGCCTAGCTCTGTACTATTTTTGCAACTTCCTATGAATCTATAATTATTTCAAAAAAAAAAAAACTAAGTACAGATACAAATGGGTTTATATGTATGATAGAGAAAGAAAGAGAAAGCAAACATCACAACACATTAACAATTTGTGAATATAGGGAGACAGTATCAAGTGTTCATGTACTAACTATTCTTTCAATTTTTCTAGAGATTTGAAAAGTCTCCAAAAGTTTAGAAATGATTTTTTTTTTTTTTTTTTGAGACACAGTCTCTCACTATGTCACCCTTGGTAGAGTACCATGGCATCACAGCTCACAGCAACCTCAAACTCTTGGGCTCAAGAGATTCTCTTGCCTTAGCCTTCTGAGTACTGGGACCATAGGCGCCTGCCACAATGCCTGGCCATTTTTTGGTTGCAGTTGTCATTGTTGTTTTTTAGCAGGCCGGGCTGGGCTCGAACCCGCCACCTTCAGTATATGTGGCCAGAGCTCTACCCACTGAGCTACAGGTGCCAAGCCCTAGAAATGTTGAAAGAATATTATTACTAAGTAAATAATGGTACATTTGGCACAGAAATATGGCAAAAATTATAAAGGTGTAAGTCATGACTGATTAAAATGTGGAAAACACTAATAGAGCACTATTGTGTAATGTATCATCATATGCTGTTTGCTGCATTTCATTTTAAGCCTCACACAATTCTATGCCACAGATCAAACTTTCCCTCTTTTATAGATGTGGGCTTTACAGAGTCCAAGCTCAAGTCCAGATTTCTTTCTACATCCCCCACTTTATTACTACTGCCTCCTGCAAAGGTGCTACCAAGAGCATACAGTCCTGCAAAGAAATGTTACTAAGCATAAAAGGAACACTACAGGCTTCCAACACTCACTTTTGGTTGGTCAGATACCGGTCCCAGCCACGAATAATATTGCCATACATCTGAGTGTCTTCCAGGTAGCTTCCTTCAAAAGCATAGATCTGCCTCTCCAAGTTTGCCAATGTTTCCTGCAAGATGACAATAACATGAATAATGCTTGTAAATGCAAACATTTAAGTTTGAGCAAATTGAAATCCTGATAATAGACTTGTAAACTCCAGGTGGCCCACAGGAAAGCACCTTTGCAAAGGAGATAATGGATGATATGGGGAGGGGGTACTGGGAAGTGATGGCCCCCTTGAGAATAAAATGGAATACATAAAACCTATCCCCATAAAAATGCACACACATGCGAAACTTTTACATACAGTTCAGAGAGTTCATGGAAATCCATTAGCAAGAATCCAGACTAAGGCCAGGCAGGTGGCTCACGCCTATAATCCTGGCACTCTGGGAGGCTGAGGCGGGTGAATTGTTTGAGCTGGAGAGTTGGAGACCAGCTTGGGCAAGAGTGAGACACCCTCTCTACTAAAAATAGCAAACATAGCTGGGCCGCTGTGGTGGGCGCCTGATCCCAGCTATTTGTGAGGCTGAGGCAGGAGAATCCTGCCTCCTCGCCTGAACCGAGGAGTTTGAGTTTGCTACTAGCTATGACTCCACAACACTCTAGCCTAGAGCAACACAGTGAGACTCTGTTTCAAAAAAACAAAAACAAAAAAAGAAACCAGGCTAAGGTGGAACGTGGGGCAATCTCCACTCCTATGCACAAAAGGTACCGCCATCAGGAGAGGGAAGAGCGAGCAGCCAGTCTTTCAGCATCAACTCGCTCCCTCCCCGCGGGCTCAGGCCACTGGCACTGGACTGCCAGTTGCCATGGAAACCTGGAAGGGCAGCTTCAGGTGAGATGAACCTCCCGGGCGCTCTAACCAAAACGCGGGGGCAGGATGGGCTCTACCTCCAGGGCACAGGTCACAATTCTGAATTCTCTAGATTTAAGTCCTCTGCCCTCGCCAGTCACCTTCTAGATGGTCCCAAACAAATCGCATCCCTACCTATCAAAAATCCAATTCAACGACTCCCAATGCCAAAAATGACACACTCCCCACCATCCTCCGACTGGGTGAATGGGTCTCCCTCCCACAGTCACCTCCTTCCCCACAGCCCACGGCCATGCCCGCCCCCCATCCGTCAAAGATCACGGACTCGCGCGCCCTCACCCACCTCCAAGGCTCACAGACGCTCGCCCCTTCCATTCCTCACAGCCCCCGGCCTCCGCCCCCGGCGCCCTGCTCCCCCCACGCCCCTCCTGCCGCAGCCCCCGCCCCTCCCCCTCCGTCTACCGGCCCCCGGCTCCGGATTCTCACAGCCGGGAAGCCGAGCCGCCGGCCTCCCGGCCCGCCGCGCTGCGCCCCCGGAGCAACGACTGGCCTGGCGCGGCCGGACGGGGGCCTGGAAGCGGGGCGGCCTCGGGGCCCCACGCCGGCCGCCCCCGGCCCCAGCCCCTCACCGCCAGCTCCTGTTTCCGCTTCACGAGCTCCGCCAGCTCCCGCCGGGTGTCCGGGATCTGCGGTGGGGCCGCCTTGTTGTGCATCGCCATGTTGGGCTCCGGCGGGCGGCGGCGCGAAGCTGGGGGCGGTCTCTGCGCGCCGCCGCCCGCCAGAGGGCGCCTCTCCGCACTGCGCTTGCGCGCGCGGCGTCCGGAGACGCGCCCGGCGCGGTGCCCTAGACGCCTGACCCGAGGACCCTGGGGAAGGGGCTGCTGCTCTCGGTGGTTAAGTCTTATCTGCCCCTGAGTTGGCAGCTGAGCTTTATGGTCACCACACGTTGACTGTGTCCAAAGCCAAGCTCGTCCTTAAGCCTCCAAAATCTCCTGTATGCCCCGCTTCAGCCTACGTCGGTGAATGACTTTTCCTATCCACGCAATTGCGGGAGTCAGAAACCTGGTTATCCTCACCCTCCGCCCAGATTCAAATCCGACCAGCTCCTGCGGACTAACTCCGGAAGAACTCACAAATGCATTTGCTTGTGTCCGTTCTCTCCGCCGCCTCCCTAGTTTATTCAGGCCCTTCCTAATTTTGACTACATTATTCCAACAGCCTCCTATTTCCCCCCTTAGTCTCATTTAATCCATTACCCACAATGGTGCTAGGATGATCTTCCACAAACAAATCCGACATCACGCCCTGGCTTATGGCCTTTCAGTGGTTTCTCATTACCCATTAGAGACGCAAGTATGTGTAAGGGTTAAGGGCACAAACTGGAGCCAGAACCACCTGTTCAAAATCCTACCTCTACGTTGATAAAATGTATCACCTGGGGCAAGTAACTAAATTTCACTTGTCTAAACTCCCTCAGTTGTAAAGTGAGAGTAATAATACAATCTACCTAATAGGTTGCTGTGAGGAGTAAATTGCAGAATGCACGTAAGGGGCTTGAAAAATGATAATGACTATGTAAGTACATAACTGTTATCTCTAAATCCGATATGTGAACGTTGTTTTCATTAGGCTTCTGCTTACTTCTTCAGCCTCAGCTCTCCAATTTTCAGTGTTCTGCAATTTCCCTATCATAAACCTACGTGGGATTTTTTTCTTTTCTTTTCTTTCTTTTTTTTTTTTTTTTGGAGACAGTCTCACTATGTCACCCGCGGGGAGTGCCGTGGCGTCACAGCTCACAGCAACCTCTGACTCTTGGGTTTAAGTGATTCTCTTACCTCAGTCTCCTCTCTTGCCTCAGCTGGGACTACAGACGCCCGCCACAACGCTCAGCTATTTTTGTGTTGTAGTTGTTGTTTAGCAGGCCTGGGCCGGGTTCAAACCCTCCACCTCCAGTGTTTGTGGCTGGCGCCCTTCCGCTGAGCTACAGGCACCGAGCCAGGGTTTTTTTTTTTCTTTTGATCCACAGCCTTCACTACGGTGTCCCAAAGTCGCCCCTAAAGTCACCATACATAGGGAAGAGGGGAAATTGTAGCTAACTATACACTTATTTACAAAGTGTATTAAATTAAAAAGTTTTACAAAGAGATGGCCAACACATAGAGAATATTTTGTAAATATCTGTAAAATGTATGTATGGCGACTTTAGGGGTGACTTTGGGACACCCTGTAATGAACCGTGGATCAAAGGAAAAAATCCCGAGTAGGCTTAGATTACCTGTAGATTACCTGTTAGGGAAAATACAGTTTAGTCTTGTGAACTAATTCCAGTTTTGTCAGAAATAATAATTTGGATCCAAATGTCCTTTATAAACTAGGGTATTACTGGTGTTTTATTTGGAAACGACTTAGTTTTTTTCTTTTTTAGAGGTAGAGTCTCACTTTATTGCCCTCAGTAGAGTGCTCTGATGTCACAGCTCACAGTAACTTCCAACTCCTGGGCTTAGGCGATTCTCTTGCCTCAGCCTCCTGAGTAGGTAGGACTACAGGCGCCTGCCACAACGCCTGGCTATTTTTTGTTACAGTTTGGCCGGGGCTGGGTTTGAACCCACCACCCCCGGTATATGGGGCTGGCGCCCTACTCACTGAGCCACAGGTGCCGCCCAGACTTAAATATTTCTAAAATGAAACCTATAAGAAAGATTTTCATTAATATGTGTATATGTTTAGATGTTTATGTATTACATATTGTGTCTACATGGTAAAATCTAGCAAAATCAGCCAGAATATTTGGGGGGGAGGGACAGAGTCTCACTTTGTCACCCTCAGTAGAGTGCTATGGCATCATAGCTCACAGCAACCTCAAAATCTTGGGCTGAAATGATCCTCTTACTTCAGCCTCCCCAGTAGCTGGGACTACAGGTGCCTGCCACAATGCCTGGCTATTTTTAGAGATGAGGTCTAGCTCTGGCTCAGGCTGATCTGGACCTCTTAAGCTCAAGCAATGCACTCCCCAGCCTCAACCTCCCAGAGTACTAGGATTATAGAGCCAAAAATCTCTTAAATTTTATTTAGATAGATGGTGCTCATATAAAATAATGGCATTTGGTAATTAATTAACCCAAATGCCTTTAGTTCACATGACTTGAGTTTAAGTAACAAATAAATAACCTGGTTTTAAAATTGTTAAAATAAAAATAGAAATATCTTCAGAACTGTCAGCATACATGTTTGCCTGGATATACTGGTCAGTTTTATATTTGTCTCTGCTATCTAGTTTAAGATGCCAGGGTTTGACATGAAGGTTGTAAAACTATAAACCTAGACTAAAACAGAATGATCTTTGTATAATTTTTTGATGAAACTAATGTTGTTGGTTTAATGAAAAACAGCTGCATCTTCTGAGTTACTAGCCAAGTACCCATGTATTTATTTTTTTTTTTCCCAAGACAGTCTCACTATGTCGCCCTGGGTACAGTGCCATGGCATCACAGTTCACAGCAACCTCAAACTCTTGGGCTTAAGTGATTCTCTTGCCTCAGCCTCCCAAATAGCTGAGACTACAGGCACCTGCAACAACGCCAGGCTATTCTTTTTTTTTGCAATTTTTGGCCAGTGCTGGGTTTGAACCCACCACCTCCAGCTGCTACCCCTTTGAGCCACAGGTGCCTCCCTCGGCTATTTTTTTGTTGTTGTAGTTGTCATTGTTGTTTAGCAGGCTGGGGCCGGGGCCGGGTTAGGACTCACCTGGCCAGCGCCCTAACCACTGAGCTATGGACACTGAGCCCAAATACCCATGTATTTAACTTTACAGTTCTTAGGTGAACACCTTCTATTTACAGAGTATAAAAATGGTTAACAGAAAACTAATTTGAAATGACTGGCTTTGTCTAATCTCTCAGCATAAGTAATCTGTTAAAAAATAAATTAGGTGGGTGGTGCCTGTGGCTCAGTGGGTAGGGTGCCAGCCCCATATATCCACAGTGGCAGGTTCAAACCCGGCCCCGGCTAAACTGCAACAACAATAAAAAAATAGCCGGGTGTTGTGGCGGGTGCCTGTAGTCCCAGCTACTCAGGAGGCTGAGGCTAGAGAATTGCCTAAGCCCAGGAATTGGAGGTTGCTGTGAGCTGTGTGACGCCACAGCACTGTACCAAGGGCAATAAAGTGAGACTCTGTCTCTAAATAAATAAATAATTAATTAATAAAATAAATTAGGTAAATGTAAATGGGATAGGCATATATACATGAACTTGTTATGTAATTTCAAATCTTAAAGTCATGTTAGGCGTGGTGCTGTTTGCCTACAGTCCCTTCAGAGGCTAAGCAAGAGGCAGGATTGATCTCAAGAATTTTTGTTTTTTGGAGACAGAGTCTTACTCTGTCGCCTTGGGTAGAAGGCCATGGTGTCATCATAGCTCACAGAAATGGGCTCAAGCGATCCTCTTGCCTCAGGTTTTCTAGTTTTAGTAGAGTAGGGGTCTCGCTGTTGCTTAGGCTGCTTAGGCTGGTCTTGAACTCCTGACCTCAAGCAATCCATCTGCCTCTGCCATCCAGAGTGGATCCTAGGAATCTGAGATAGCAGTAAGCTATGAGCTCCACACTGCAATTTAGTCCAGGCAACAGTGTGAGATCATGTCTAAAAAAAAAAACAAAAACAAAAATTCTCATTAAATGTCTGGATAATTTCCAAATAAGATTTAAAAATAAACTAAACCAAACTGCTGAACATAAGTAAAAGTTTGTTCTTGGCTTCTTAAAATTTCACAGAAAAACTAAATATACTTGAGTCTATTAATATACATAAAAAAATTATGAGGAAACATGATTTTAAAAAAGTATACAATTTGGCCAGGTGGGGTGACTCACACCTGTAATTCTAGCACTCTGGGAGCCTGAGGCAAGTGGATTACTTCGAGCAGCCTGAGCAAGAGCAAGACCCCGTCTCTAAAAATAGCCAGATATTGTGGTCAGCGCCTATAGTCTCAGATAATTAGAGGACTGCGGCAGGAAGATTGCTCAAATCTGGGATTTTGAGTTGCTATGAGCTGGGCTGATGCCCTACCATACTCTACCCTGAGCAACAGAGTGAGACTCTGTCTCAAAAAAAAAAAAAAAAATTATTATTGTTTTGTCTAATTTGGAAGTTATTTAAAGGTTGTTTCAAAACATGGAAGAAGATAGGAACCAACATAAGTAGGAGAGAGAAGTGAAAGTTATGGGTATAAAGATATATTTTTGAGGGCAGCGCCTGTGGCTCAAAGGGTTAGGGTGCTGGCCCCATATGCCAGAGGTGGCAGGTTCAAACCCAGCCCTGGCCAAAAACTGCAAAAAAAAAAAAAAAAAAGATATATTTTTGGTTAGGAAGGGCAAAAAGAAAAAGGAAAAAATTTATGAGAAAAAAACTTGTGTCGTAAACTTTCATAAATATAAAATGACTGAGGGTGGAAAAAATAGCTGGGTGTGGTGGCTCACACCTATAATTCTAGCACTCTGGGAGGCTGAGGTGGATGGATTGCTTGAGCTCACAAGTTTGAGACCAGCCTGAGCAATAGCGAGACCCCTGTCTCTACTAAAAACAGAAAAAACTGAGGCAAGAGGATCACTTGAGCCTGAGTTGGAGGTTGTTGTGAGCTAGGATGCTAACCAGGGTGATAGCTTGAGACACTGTCTCATAAAAAAAAAAAAAAAAGAGGAAAGAAAGAAAAAATAGAAAACAAAGCAGAAAGTTCAAGAACGTTGTCAGTGGTCTGAAGAAGTTGTGACAAAGTTTATGGGAAAAAATATTAAAGGAATTTTGCATGTGATTAAGTTAGCTATTATTAGAAGAAAATTATTTGCAAGTTTTCTTTCCTTTTTGACAGAGTTTCACTATCACTCTGGATAGAGTGCTATGGCATCACAACTCACAGCAACCTCAAACTCTTGGGCTCAAGTGATCCTCTTGCCTCAGCTTCCCAAGTAGCTGGGACTATAGATGCCTGCCACAATGCCTGGCTATTTTTAGAGACAGGGTCTCATTTTTGCTCAAGCAATCCACCTGCATCAGCCTTCCAGAGTTCTAGGATTACTAGATGTGAGCCACCACATCTAGCGTATTTCTAAGTTTTCTAAAAATTGAGTTTTGAGTTGGGTGCCATGGTGCATGTCTGTAATCCCAGCTACTCAAGAGAGTGAGGCAGTTAGGATCACTTGAGGCCAGAGGTTCAAGACCCACTGGAAAATATAGCAAGACCTCAACTCAAAAAGAGATTGAGCTTTGATATTAAAAATACATTAATAGGGGCGGCGCCTGTGGCTCAGTCGGTAAGGCGCCGGCCCCATATACCGAGGGTGACGGGTTCAAACCCAGCCCTGGCCAAACTGCAACCAAAAAATAGCCGGGTGTTGTGGCGGGCGCCTGTAGTCCCAGCTACTCGGGAGGCTGAGGCAAGAGAATTGCTTAAGCCCAGGAGTTGGAGGTTGCTGTGAGCCGTGTGAGGCCACGGCACTCTACCGAGGGCCATGAAGTGAGACCCTGTCTCTACAAAAAAAAAAAAAAAAAAAACATTAATAGGGATGGCACCTATGGCTCAGTGAGTAGGGTGCCAGCCCCACATACCAAGGGTGGTGAGTTCAAACCCAGCCTTGGCAGAACTGCAACAACAACAACAAAATAGCCGGGCTTTGTGGTGGGCGCCTGTAGTCCCAGCTACTCAGGAGGCTGAGGCAAGAAAATTGCCTGAGCCCGGGAGTTGGAGGTTGCCGTGAGCTGTGACGCCACGGCACTCTACCAAGAGTGACAAAACGAGACTCTATCTCTGAAAAAAAAAAAAAAAATTAATAGTTTTGGTGCCCAGAGCTCAGTGGTTAGGGCTGGCAAGTTCAAACCCAGGCCTGCTAAACAATGACAACTACAACAACAACAACAAAAATAGCTGGGCGTGTGGCGGGCACCTGTAGTCCCAGCTACTTGGGAGGCTGAGGCAAGAGAATCACTTAAACCCAAGAGTTGGAGGTTGCTGTGAGCTGTAATGCCATGGCACTCAACCAAGGGCAACATAGTGAGACTCTGTCTCAAAAAAAAAGAACACAAAACATTAATACAAAACTAAAAATACTTGATCCCCTATGTTAGAACAAGTTTTTCTTATAAGTATTGATTTTTTGTGTGTTTTTAGAAAAGGTCTAGCTCTGTTGCCTAGGCTAGAATGCAGTAGTGTGATCACAGCTGACTGCAATCTCCAATTCTTAGGCTCAAGCTAATACTCTTGGCTCAGCCTCCTGAGTAGCTGGGACTACAGGTGGGTTATACCACACCCAGCTAATTGTTTGTTATTGTTTTGTAGAGATGGGATCTTGCTGTATTGCCCAGGCTGGTCTCCAAATACTGGGCTCAAGTAATCCTCCTACCTCAGCCTCCCAAAGTGCTGGGATTAAAACTGCCTTTTCATTTTTTTGAGACGGGGTCATGCTATGTTACCCAGGCTGGAATGAAGTAGCTACCAGCAGCAGAATTTTGACCTGCTGTTTCTAACCTGAGCCAGTTTGCCTCTCCTTAGGTAACCTGGTGGCCCCCAGCCCTGTGGAGGTCACAGATTTCTTTTTTTTTGAGATAGTCTCAAGCTATTGCCCTGGGTAGTGGCATCACAGTTCACAGCAACCTCAAAGTCTTGGGTTTAAGTGATTCTCTTGCCTCAGCCTCCCAAGTAGCTGGGACTACAGGCACCCAACACAACCGCCCAGCTTTTGTTGTTGTTGTTTAGCAGACTCAGGCCAGGTTCAAACCTACCAGCCTTGGTGTATGTGGCCGGTGCCCTACCCACTGAGCTATGGGCACCGCCCATTTTTGGCAAATTTTGTGAAGACACCCTATGGGCATAGTGCACTACAGCCCAGAACTCCTGGACTCAAGGGATTCTCCAGCGTCAGCCTCTGGAATAGCTGGGACTGCAGACTGCCCCCACACCCCGTCCCAGAGTCTGGCTTTCCCTATCCCCTGGATAGAATTTATCACTCTGGCTACAGTGCAGTGGCATCATCATAGCTCATGGCAACCTCAAATTCCTGACCTTGAGTGGTCCTCTGGCCTCAGCCTCCCAGAATGCCACCACACCCAACACACAATTATTAATTCTGAAATCTGGTTCTTTAACAGCCATCTTCTAGTTTCTATTTATTCTTTAGAACTTAATTTATAGTTTCAGATTGGAAATGCTGTCTTTTACATTTAGACTGGTAGCTTCATTTCTTCAGGAATTTTTTCTTAAAAAAACAGTCTCATTCTGCCACCCAGGCTGGAGTGCAGAGGCATGATCATAGCTCAATTGCAGCCTCAAATACCAAGCTCAAGTCATCTTCCTGCCTCAGTCTCCTGAGTCGCTGGAACTACAGGGGAGTTCCACCCTGCCCAGCTAATTTTTCTAGTTTTTTTTTTTTTGTTTTTTTTTTGAGACAAAGAGTCTTTGTTGCCCAAGTAGAGTGCCATGGCATCACACCTCACAGCAACCTCAAACTCTTGGGCGTAAGGGATTCTCTTGCCTCAGCCTCCCAAGTGCCTGGGACTACAGGTGCCCACCACAACACCTGGCTATTTTTATTTTGTTGTTGTTGTTGCAATTGTCGTCGTTATTGTAGCTAGCCTGGGCCAGGTTTGAACCCACCAGCCCCCGTGTATGTGGCTAGCGCCCTACCCACTGAGCTACAGGTGCCACCCTAATTTGTCTACGTTTTGTAGAGATGGAGTCTCACTATATTGCTCAGGCTGATCTCGATCTGCTGGCCGCAAACAGTCCTCCCACTTTGGCCTCCCAAGGTGCTAGGATTATAGGTGTGAGCCACTGCACCTAGGCCAGGCTGGTCTTAAAACTCCTGCATTCAAGTGATTCTCCTGACTCAAGCCTCCCAAGTAGCTGGGTCTGTGGCCACCTTGCCAGGTTATAAACTCCATTTTTAATTGACAGCTGTAATTAACTGCATAAGCTTTATGCAACTGTTGATTGGATTAATTCACTTTAGAGCAGTGGTTCTCAACCTTCCTAATGCCACCACCCTTTAATATAGTTCCTGTGGGTCGAGACCGCTGCTTTAGAGTAAATGCAAAAAAAAACTGTCTTTTAAAACTGTTTCCCATTTGATAAATATACGGAAAGCTTTACCCAAGAGACCAAATAAATCTTTAAATTCCAACACTTTAATTTGAATTAAGGAATCTTTTCACTTGATATAAACTCACATACCCAGGAACATGTGGGCTCAGAATGTTATTTCACAAGCAAGCATTGCTGGCATGTTGTCTCTGTGTCATATTTAGGCTCCAATAACATGACATAATTTTGTTCCTCAGATGCACAACTAATTTCCGTAACAGGAAGGATGTTAAAAAATATAACCATCTGTGTAATGTATCAAATGATAATCAACCTGAAATATATATTTAAGTTCTAAGCTTTTTAAAACCAATCTGTATTGTATACTGGCATATTCAATACAAGTTAAAAAATTGTTTAAAAATCTTCTAGTATCTCGATTATTTCTGCTTTACCTTATTACCAGGATACAACAACGGTATTTTGAAAGTTATATCACCAGTTGCTCCTAGTGAGCCGTCCTTTGTCAATGTTAGAATGAGGGAACCAGGGTATGTTTAGAAAAAGATTCAAAGGGGAAAATCTGAAGATTCTATCCCATATCTCCACAGAACCATGGACCACACAGAGGACCAAGGGGTGGGGATCAGAAGCAAAGGACTATTTCGAAAACAGTTTGATTTTGACAACAATGATTTGCAAATAAGCCATGGTAAAAGTATAGAATAAAGAAGGTGCAAACAGGGAAGATGAGAATGAGTTTCTAATCAGAATACATTAATTCAAGAAGAAAGCTTTAGGATATCAACTTTACATCGAGATATCTGCTGCTGATATCTTGCTGTGGAGATTAGTGCTTTTTTTTTTTTTCTTTTTAAGAGACAGTCTCGGGCGGTGCCTGTGGCTCAGTGAGTAGGGCGCCGGCCCCATATGCCAAGGGTGGCGGGTTCAAACCCAGCCCCGGCCAAACTGCAACAAAAAAATAGCCGGGCGTTGTGGCAGGCGCCTGTAGTCCCAGCTGCTCGAGAGGCTGAGGCAAGAGAATCATGTAAGCCCAAGAGTTAGAGGTTGCTGTGAGCCGTGTGACACCACGGCACTCTACCTGCGGGCGGTACAGTGAGACTCTGTCTCTACAAAAAAAAAGAAAAGAGAGAGAGACAAAGTCTCACGTTGTGGCCCTCCGTAGAGTGCCATGGCGTCACAGGCACCCACCACAACGCCCAGCTATTTTTTGTTGCAGTTTGGCCAGGGCCAGGTTTGAACCCGCCACCCTCAGTATATGGGGCCAGCACCCTACTCATTGAGACACAGGCGCTGCCCCGAGTAGTGCCTTTTCTTTGATGTCCTTTCTTCCAAAAGGGAGTGAGAAGGGGAAAACGAAAACAAAAGAACATCTCTCCCAGATGTGTGGCATGAAGAATCTCTTAACCCAGGAAGCTATTCCTCCACTAAGTTAATTATAGCTTTGGGACCTCTGTCACAGTGCCCAGCGGGATGGTGTCTGAAGCAAAGCCCAAGGCTACCAGGAAGCACTAGCAGCACAAACTGAAATATTGGAGGACCTGGAATGAGACAGCAGACTAGTGTCTAATCCCAGAAGAGTGAAAACCAGCAGTCTGGATCAAGAGAACAATTCATCAAAATAAAACTTTTCCACATTTGCATGTATCAACAGCAGTTACAGTGGACCATGTAGAACACACCCTTTATCTTACCTTTCACTTAATGACTCTATTAAGTATTCAGTCTCCAAATGGGATCTTTTAACATCTTTTGGATGAAAATTAGCTGCCTCTCCCCACAGCAGCTAACCTTCACCCCTGAACACACACACGTATGTTGAGACCTAACGTAAAAACAACTGCAAAGAGGGCAAACTGTCTTAGTGGCATCATAAGTTTCAACAGTTAGTAGCAGCAGTGAGTTGCATCATTTTCCTTCTCCCCAACCCACCCCCTGAGGATAAAATAGCAGGGACTAGTAGTTCACCTAGGTGAAGGCCAACTACATATAACCAGTCCCATAACACCCTACACAATTACCTCTTTAATCTTAAAAATACTGGTACAAAGTCTCCTTTAGCAGCAAACAGACCTATGACACAAGGTCTTCTATGCTAGGAAAGTATTACTCTTTGAAATGGGGCTATATTTACAAATTTTATTTTCTATCCCAAAAATACATATAAATGAAAACCTGCTCTTCAAATGCAGGGAGGCCTTTGCCTAACATTGTCATATGAAAACCAGTATCAGCTCTTTTAACACACAATTTATATATGTACATACATACACACTGTATGTAAGTAGTTAATACTTTTCTACTCACACATATTCCTGTGGTGGAAAATTAGGAAACTGGGGGATTCCCCTGCTTTCCAGCCTTGGGAAGGTAAATACAACAACCTCTCTGAACGATGTTTTTAAAGATAAAACATGTAGAAATATGTAAACAAAACAACTTCCTTTAGACATACACACATGTTGTTAGAATAAAGGAGATGACATCTGAAGAAAAATGAAAAACTGAAGAACAGTTAATATGATCAAAATTGTTATGTACATGCTCCCTGGAGAAATTTGGAATTCTCTCATGGAGAACAGATTCGCACCCATTTCAGTCCCTTGTGATATTAAATTGGCACCCCTTGGTGGTAGCCATGATCCTTCTGTACAGTCTGTAGGCTTAAGCAGGTGCTATAAAGCATCTGTTTAAGTTAAACAGTCAATAATGTTTATTGGCTGCAATAAATTCCCACCCCAAAAAAACTAAGTGCAAAATCAACTTCTGTGACTCAAGAGCTCAACCAGGTCAAAGCTTTGGTATATACTGGAGGCTGTTTTGGTGATAACCAAAGCTTATAAGATTCTCTGCTCAGGGGTTTGCCCCAAAACAAAAACACCTGGTCACAAAGCTTAACAACTATGTATATAAATAAAGTAACTGTACAAATGAGAACAAGCCACAATCCCCCCTTAATTGAGGATTTACAGTTTCCTAGGCAGCAGTTCTGAAAGCACCAACTAAAGCCACAACACTTCTACCAAAACACGATGTGTTGTACAATTGGTGAGACTGTTCTGAAAACAAATGCCCCCAGGCATGTGACTGATGTGCCATAGAAAGTTCAACAAAACATATGTCAGTGTTCATAAATTGTAACATAAGCTGGTCAGCAACAGAGGAAAGACTTAAGGCAATAAGAGGCATTACAGAGAACACTACAGTGCTCTCAGAATCAAAGCCTTCCAAGAAGGAAAAGGTATGTCAATAATCTGGGTTCTTAGTTTGCTAGCTGTCAGACACTTCCTCCTCCTCGTCATCATCCTCATCTTCTTTCCTGTCTATTTCAGAAGTATCTGACGACTCATGGAGCAAGACATATTCTCTGCTACTGAACCCAAACTTGAGTACATCCTTTTCTTTAAGTTCATAGTATCTCTGTGGCTCAATACGTTTGTTGTTTAAGAAGGTGCCATTGCCTGAGCCAAGGTCAATGATGTAGGGCTTCACTCTTCGACCAACTGTACCATCAGCACGAGTATATTCCACAAGCCTAACAGAGAAAGAGAGAGAAGAAACCTATAAGCAAAATTCTGCCTCAGACCACCTAGCTTCTCTAAAGCTAAGAACACAGTTCAACTTAAAATTGTTTTTTGTTTTTTTTCTTTTTTGAGACAAGCCTCAAGTTGTCGCCCTGGGTAGAATGCCATAGCATCACAGCTCACAGCAACCTCCAACTCCTAGGCTCAAGTGAGTCTCCTGTCTCCGCCTCCCAAGTAGCTGGGACCACAGGCGCCTGCCACAACGCCTGGTTATTTTTTGGTTGCAGCCATCGTTGTTTGGCGGGCCAGGGCTGGATTCGAACCCGCCAGCTCAGGTGTATGTGGCTGGTGCCTTAGCCACTTGAGCCATAGGCACTGAGCCTTATTTATTTATTTAGAGATAGAGCCTCAAGCTGTCGCCCTGGGTAGAATGCCAAGGCATCACAGCTCACAGCAACCTCCAACTCCTGGGCTCAAGTGAGTCTCCTGTCTCCGCCTCCCAAGTAGTTGGGACCACAGGCGCCCGCCACAACACCTGGCTATTTTTTGGTTGCAGCCATCATTGTTGTTTGGCAGGCTCAGGCTAGAGTCAAACCCGCCAGGTCAGGTGTATGTGGTTGGCGCCTTAGCCGCTTGAGCCACAGGCGCAGAGCCTCAACTTAAAATTGTAAGAAATCAAAGGGGAAGGGATGGTCTTGGGTAGGGAAATTGGGAGTTTATGTACAATTTAGTAGAAAAGGTGAGAACTGGTTGCTGGGGACTGGGGGGAAGCCAAGGTAGATCAAAAGGTTGAAATGCAGAATCCAAAGCCTCATGCTGTAGTTAAGAAGATACATACATTTTTTTCCCTATTGTTTCTTTTTTTTTTTTTTTGAGACAGAGTCTTGCTTTGTCACCCTCGGTAGAGTACTGGGATGTCACAGCTCACAGCAACCTCTAACTCTTGGGCTTAAGCAATTGTCCTGCCTCAAGCCTCCTGAATAGCTGGGACTACAAGTGTACAGGTGCCCGCCACAACACCTGGCTATTTTTTGTTGCAGTTGCCACTGCTGTTTTAGCTGGCTGGGGCCGGGTTTGAACCTGCTACCCTCGGTATGTGGGGCCAGTGCCCTACCCACTGAGCCACAGGCACCTTTTCTGTTGTTTCTAATCAATCCAATGCATCTTTCAATGTATCTCAGCTCTTCCAAATGGGTAAAAAAAAAGTAGACATGGAACTCAGAGTCAAGGAAGCTATATTTGAGGCATTTGGTGTTGCAGAGCTTCAGTTTTCTGTCAAATGGGGATTTTTTTTCTTTCTTTCTTTCTAAGTGGTGCCTTAGAAAGAGTGGGTAGAGTGATGTGGCATCACAGCTCACAGCAACCTCCAATGCCTGGGCTCAAGCTATTCTCTTGCCTCCACCTCTCAAGTGGGGAGGGGACTACAGGCACCAGCCACAAGGCCTGGCTATTTTTTGGTTGCAGCCATCATTGTTGTTTGGCAGGCCCAGGCTGGATTTGAACCCGCCAGCTCAGGTGTATGTAGCTGGCGCCTTAGCCACTTGAGCCACAGGCGCCGAGCCATCAAATGGAGATATTAATACCTGTTCTATCCTCTTCACTGGATTGTTAATGAAAATCAAATGGCTGACTTGGCACCCGTAGCACAGTGTTTACGGCACCAGCCACATACACTGAGGGTGGCAGGTTCATATCCAACCTAGGCCAGCTAAACAACTGCAACAAAAAAATAGCCGGTTGTTGTAGCGGGTGCCTGTAGTTACAGCTACTTGGGAGGCTGAGGCAAGAGAATCGTTTAAGCCGTAGAGTTTGAGATGGCTGTGAGCTGCGACACCATAGCACTCTACCGAGGGCGACTATCTCAAAAAAAAAAAAAAAAAAAAAAAAAGAAAATCAAATGGTAACGGATATACCATTGATTTGTATAAGCTATCAAGATGCAGATTCAGCTAACACAAATGCCAGGCATTTTTAGTCATACTTCCACTTGACCCAGGAGGTATGCACTTTGTCGATGTATGTACATGACTAGAAGGACCTCATCATTTTTAAATGGATAGAGATGCCACCATTTTTTGGGGATACGTGCTTCTGGGGGCTCACCACAATGCCCAGTTATTTTTAGAGACGGGTTCTCGCTCGGCTCAGGCTGGTCTCGAACCTGAGAGCTCAGGCTGCCTCGGCCTCCCAGAGTGCTAGAATTATAGGCCCACTGCACCTGGCCTCAAAGTAACAATATACTTCCTGGCCTCAAAGTAACAATATTCTTAAGTAACAATATTCTTTTTTTTTTTTTTTTGTAGAGACAGAGTCTCACTTTATGGCCCTCAGTAGAGTGCCGTGGCCTCACACAGCTCACAGCAACCTCCAACTCCAGGGCTTAAGCGATTCTCTTGCCTCAGCCTCCCGAGCAGCTGGGACTACAGGCGCCCGCCACAACGCCCGGCTATTTTTTTTTTTTTGGTTGCAGTTTGGCCGGGGCCGGGTTTGAACCCGCTGCCCTCGGTATATGGGGCCGGCGCCCTACCGACTGAGCCACAGGCGCCGCCCAGTAACAATATTCTTAAGGACTAACATTAGCTATGGGGGTGGGAGGGCATGCCAGTAGCTCAATGGATAGGGCGCTGACCACACACACTGGGGCTGGCAGGTTTGAACCCGGCCCAGGTCAGCTAAGGCAACAATGACAACTACAACAACAAATAAATAAAATAAAATAAAATAAAAACTATTAGCTATGAGGGGCCTGGGATTCCTCTACATAAACATGTACACAAATCCTGGTAACCCTGAGAAATTCAGCTTCTGCTCACATTGTAGTTGCTTTCTCCATATGTATACGTACCGATACTGAAAGACCGCATGCTGCTTTGAACAAGACGGATGATCAATTGGAATGTCCGCAATGCGGCGGTGTCGACCCAGGAGGTATGCACTTTGTCGATGTATGTACATGACTGGAAGGACCTCATCATTTTTAAATGGATAGAGACGCCACCGTTTTTTGGGGATACGTGCTTCTGGGGGCTCACTATATTTAATGACTACACCTCGGAAGGTGTTGGTATCCTCAAGAAGGGCCCCAGAGAGTTCAAAACTTGGTTTTTCTTTAACAGGCACCTCTTTTTCTTTGTCGTTGCCACCAGGCCGAGGAACCACCTCCTGAGACTCATTACCACTGCCACTAACTTCATTCTTCTGGCGATGCTCCCGGCGTCTGGCATTATAAAACTCCCGCTCTTCTTCTTGACCCTGAAGCTTCTGAATGTCCCGATCCCGTCCCTGAGCCTGACCACTCCCAGGCCTCTCATTAGAGGTTCTCCTTTGGTGGGAATAGCTCCGGTGTCTGTCTCGGTCACTGTTCCTAGATCTCTTGTGTTCCTGCTCTGAAGGTTCCCGGTGCTGCCGATCCTCCCGTCCTCTCCGGGGATGATCATCACGTTCCTGAAATCCGTACAGACTCAGTAAATTAAAAGCAGTCCACAATCTGAACTACCCTGTTTCCCAGAAAATAAGACATCCTCCGAAAATAAGACCTACTTACAGGAAAGATAAGATGTCCCCTGAAAATAAGACCTAGCGCATCTTTGGGAGCACACCTTAAAATAAGACACTGTTTCGAGGAAACAGGGTAGCTGCATTCAAAGAGTCATTTGTAATTTGCACTTCGGCATTTAAAATGTCCCACACAGGCTCGGTGCCCATAGCACAGTGGTTATGGTGCCAGCCACATACAAGGCTGGCAGGTTCGAACCCAGCCTGGGTCTGCCAAACAACAAAGGCAACTACAACAAAAACACAGCCGGGTGTTGTGGCCGTAGTAGTCCCAGCTACTTGGGAGGCTGAGGCAAGAGAATTGCTTGAGCCCAAGAGTTTGAGGTTGCTGTGAGCTATGATGCCATAGCACTTTAATCAGGGTGACAAAGTAAGACTTTGTCTCAAAAATAAATAAAAATAAATAAATAAAATAAAATGTCCCCCACAAATAGATCTATCTGTGGTAGTTATATTCCCTTGCAAGGACACAGAGACAATAATCCCATACTGTTACTCAACTATAGCCCCATCAGCAGAAGCCCAAGTCCGGAGCCCTAAACATAAAAGATTATTTGGTATAGAAAGGAGAAAACAGGGCGGTGCCCATAGCTCAGTGAGTAGGGCGCTGGCCACATACACTGAGGCTGGTGGGTTCAAACCCAGCCTGGGCCAGCTAAAATCAACAATGACAACTGCAACAACAAAAAAAACAGCCGGGTGTTGTGACAGGTGCCTATAATAGCAGCTACGTGGGAGGCTCAGGCAAGAGAATTGTTTAAGCTCAAGAGTATGAGGTTGCTGTGATGCCACAGCACTCCACTGGGGGTGACACAGTGAGACTCTCAAAAAAAAAAAAAAAAAGAAAGGAGAAAAAAAAAATTCTTTCCCTTTCAAGAAAAATGCCAATTTACAGGGAAGAGTGTACAGAAGATAGAGTTAACAAAGAGAGCTAGTGGGCGGCGCCTGTGGCTCAGTGAGTAGGGCACCGGCCCCATATGCCGAGGGTGGCGGGTTCGGACCCAGCCCCGGCCAAACTGCAACAGAAAAATAGCCGGGCCTTGTGGCGGGCGCCTGTAGTCCCAGCTGCTTGGGAGGCTGAGGCAGGAGAATCGCTTAAGCCCAAGAGTCAGAGGTTGCTGTGAGCTGTGTGATGCCACGGCACTCTACCAAGGGCGGTACAGTGAGACTCTGTCTCTACCAAAAAAAAAAAAAACAAAGAGAGCTCGTTAAGTAGTCATGTATAGAATAGGTAGAGAAGGGCGGCGCCTGTGGCTCAGTCGGTAGGACGCCGGCCCCATATACCGAGGGTGGCGGGTTCAAACCCAGCCCCGGCCAAACTGCAACCAAAAAATAGCCGGGCGTTGTGGCGGGCGCCTGTAGTCCCAGCTACTCGGGAGGCTGAGGCAAGAGAATCACTTAAGCCCAGGAGTTGGAGGTTGCTGTGAGCTGTGTGAGGCCACGGCACTCTACTGAAGGTCATAAAGTGAGACTCTGTCTCTACAAAAAAAAAAAATAAATAAATAAATAAATAAATAAATAAAAAGAATAGGTAGAGAAAAAAAGCTAGCTTTCTCTTACTCAAAAATGGAAATATGATACTAATTTTAAAAGATCCTATTTCAGGCTGGTCACAGTGGCTCATGCCTATAATCCTAGCCCTCTGGGAGGTATGGCAGGAGGATCCCTTGAGCTCAGGAGTTCAAGATCAGCCTAAGCAAAAGCAAGACCTCATTTCTACTAAAAATAGAAAAAAATTAGCCAGGTATTGGAGCCGGCACCTACAGTCCCAGCTGAGTCCTAGCTATAGTCCAGAAGCTGACGCAGGTGGATCATTTGAACCCAGGAGTGTGAGGTTGCTATGAGCTAGGCTGACACCAGCACATTCTTGCCTGGGATAACAGTAGCACTCTTGTCTCAAAAAAGAAAAAACAGATCCTACTTGGGCTTTTAGCTGGGGGGACACAGTGGTTCACACCTGTAATCTCAGCACTTTGGGAGGCTGGGGCAGAGAGGATTGCTTAAGGCCAGGAGTTCAAAACCAGACTGGGCAACACAGCAAGACACGACTATAAAAATAAAAATAATTAACCAGGCACGGTGGTGGATGCTTGCATTCCCAGCTTTCAGGAGGCTGAGACAGAAGGATCCCTTAAGTCTAGGAGTTCGAGACTGCAGTGAGCTATTTTCACATCACCGTACTCCAGCCTGGCTGACAAGGCAATACTCTGTCTCTTAAAATGACTGCATGGGATGTAAATTACAAATAAATTACAAAGGAAAAAGGGGAAACAGGAATCTACAGAAAAAAGAGGCTTAAAAGAAGCACTGACCAATGTGTACATCTTATTTTGATCCTGATTTGAACAGATAAATGTATATAAAAATTATAAGCCAATCACATAAAATAAATATGAATACTGACTAGGTATTTAATGATGTTATGGAATTATTTAAAATTTTAGGTGACCTCATACCGATTAGGATGGCTACTACCAAAAAACAGAAAATAACAAGTTTTAGGCTGGGCAGGAGTGGCTCATGCCTGTAATTCTAACACTCTGGGAGGCTAAGGCAGGTGGATAGCCTGAGCTCAGGAGTTTGAGACCAGCCTGAGCAAGAGTGAGACCCCATCTCTACTAAAAACAGAAAAACTTGCCAGGCCTCATGGTGGACACCTGTAGTCCCAGCTACTCAGGAGGCTATGGCAAGAGGATTGCTCAAGCCTAAGAGTTTGAGGTTGCTGTGAGCTATGACACCACAGCACTCTACCCAGGGTGACAGAGTGAGACTCTGTCTCAAAAAAAAAGAAAAAGGAAGAAAAAAAAGAAAGTTTTAGTACAGATGTGGAGAAATTGGAACCCTTGTACACTGTTGATGGAAATGTAAAATAGTACAGCTAATGTGGGAAACAGTATTGTGGTACCTCAAAAAATTAAAAAATTGAATTAGCATATGATTCTGCAATTCCTTTTCTGGATCTATATCCAAAAGAAATGAAAGCAGTATCTCCAAGACATATGTGTCTCCCTACCACCCCTGTCCACAGCAGCATTCGCACAGCCTGGCAGTGGGAGCACTGAGACTCAGACATCATCCTAAAGCCTCCTCCATGCCATAAACAAGGGTCAAGCAGGGGCCTGCGAGCTCACAGTGAGACTCAATTTCTCTCAACTTCCTAACCTTCAAAAGCAAGGATCAAGAGAGAACCTCAGACACCCACCCCTCCTAAACCCAAACACAAGCTTGTCACTATCTGCCTCGAGCTCACCAGGACTAATCTCATTATGCCCTTTATCCCTGATTAAGAGTCACTATAAGAAGCCACAGACTCCTGGTCATCACTACTTCCCTTGAATTCTAATCCCCGTTAAGGTTCTGAACATCCAGTATCTATCCCCCCAAATCCCAGCCTTCTTCAACTGAAAACTCAGCAAAATCTACACCTTCAACGTTTCCTCTGATAGTTCCCTTCCCTTATTGCTCTAACAGAACCCCACCTCTCCCTTGAGGACAGTGCTTCTCCAAAGCTCTCTCAAATGGTTCTTTCCCCCAAACCCCGCCACCTCCCATTCTCTAGCCATGGATATAAAGCAAATGTTCATTCCTTCTTGTCTATCCTAGAACATCCCCCCAACCTTTCCTCCTTTCTATCCAAAACCCTTCAGCTCAGAATCTCACACGAGACCATTATCATCACTACTCTCATGTTGCTGCCACCTATTAACTCTAAATCATTTTCCCTGGTTTCTTACCCATTTCACTTCTCGCTCAAGTCATTTTCAACAGCACTCTTGGTGATTATTGCATAACACACACACAAGTTTTTTTTTTTTTTTTTTTGCCGGGGCTGGGTTTGAACCCACCACCTCCAGGATATGGGGCCAGTGCCCTACTCCTCTGAGCCACAGGCGCTGCCCACACACAAGTTTTTCAACACGCTAGCCTCTCTGTTTTTTGAGTTCCATTCTTCCAATGCTTTTATTTGTCTTCCCTTCACCTTGGTACTACCCACTCCCTTGGTTATACATTTCTTTTCATTTCTAATAACTAACCTCACTTATAACTGCAGGTTCAAAAAAAATCCTCTTTCTGGCTACCATTCATCTTTCCAGCCCACATTCTACCCCAAATCCAATAATCCTCATCCCAATAAGACAGATGCTCCTTTGATCCTACCACCTTTGCACAGTCCCTCACCGTGACAGCCTCTTGCCACTTCTTGTCTAGCTTAAGTTCCATAGTTAAGCAGGCTCTGAATATCCAGTATCCTGCATACATACTCAAATCCTGTCCCTGTGCCATTATGCTGCACTCTCCTGGCAAAACCACAACCAGCACCAACAGATAAATATGGATAGAAAAGACACAAACCATTCTGACTTAGATTCATGAGCCTGTAACTCCTCAGAGACACTCAGGGGCCATCCTACAGTGGTTTGATTCATTTGCTCTCCCTGATGATTGTTTCACTCCTCCTTTCTCCTCAATCTCCAAAATACTCTTCCTCCATCAGAAACAATCTTCCACGTCTACCCACCTATCAGTATCTATACCATATACCCTGCCTTCTTTTCTTGAGGCCTTAAACCAACTACTTGAGCTGCTATCTAAAGTTAATTCCTGGCTTGGTACCTGTGGCTCAAGCAACTAGGGCACCAGCCACATACACCTGAGCTGGTGGGTTCGAATCCAGCCCGGGCCTGCCAAACAACAATGACGGCTGCAACCAAAAAACAGCCGGGCGTTGTGGTAGGCACCTGTAGTCCCAGCTACTTGGGAGGCAGAGGCAGGAGAATCACTTGAGCCTAGGAGTTGGAAGTTGCTGTGAGCTGTGATGCCACAGCATTCTACCCAGGGCGACAGCTTGAGGCTCTATCTCCAAAAAAGAAAAGAAAAGAAAAACCAGCCAGGTGTTGTGGTGGGCGCCAGTAGTTCCAGCTACTTGGGAGGCTGAGGCAAGAGGATTCTTCAAGCCCAAGAGTTTGAGGTTGGTGTGAGCTATGATGACACCATGGCATTCTACCCAGGCTGACAATAAGAGTCTATCTCTGAGGAAAAAGAAAAGAATGTTGCTTCAGCTGCACTTTCCCCTCTACTGAATCATACCATTAGCACAGGAACACGCTCTTCTCCAGACTCCATTCCCACCCCGTTTCTTTTTTGAGACAGTCTCAAGCTGTCGCCCTGGGTAGAGTGCTGTGTCAGCTCACAGCAACCTCATATCCCTGGGCTTAAGCAATTATCTTGCCTCAGCCTCCCACATAGCTGGGACTACAGGTGCCTGCCACAATTGCCTGGCTATTTTTTTGTTGTTGTTGCAGTTGTCATTGTTGTTTTAGCTGGCCTAGGCCAGGTTCAAACCCACCAGCCTTGGTGTATGTGGCCAGTGCCCTACCCACTGAGCTACAGGTGCCACCTTCCTACCCCATTTCTTCATTTCTCTGTGTATTCTCCTCATAAGTGGCTGGCCAGGTGTGGTGGCTCATGCTTGTAATCCTAGCATACTGGGAGGCTGAGGTAGGAGGATTACTTGAGTCCAGGAATTCAAGACCATCCTGGGCAACATAGGGAAGACCTCCATCTCTACAAAATATTAAAAAAATTAACCAGGTAGTAGCATGTGAGTTCCAGTGACTCAGTGGGCTGAGGCAGGAAGACAGCTTGAGCCCAGGAATTCAAAGCTGCAGAGAGCTTTGACCACATCACTGTGCTCTAGCTTATGCAACAGATCCTGTCTCAAAAAAAGTGTTGGGGTGGCACTGTGGCTCAGTGGCTAGGGCGCTGGTCCCATATACCGAGGGTGACAGGTTTGAACCTGTCCCAGGCCGAACTGCAACAAAAAATAGCCAGGTGTTGTGGCGGGTGCCTGTAGTCCCAGCTATTTGGGAGGCTGAGGCAAGAGAATCGCTTAAGCCCAGGAGGTTGCTATAAGCTGTGACACCACGGCACTCTACCAAGGGTGATAAAATGAGACTGTCTCTAAAAAAAAAAAAACAAGGCTAAGGCGCCAGCCACATACACCTGAGCTGGTAGGTTCAAATCCAGCCTGGGTCCGCCAAACAACAATAACGGCTGCAACCAAAAAATAGCCGGGCGTTGTGGCGGGCGCCTGTAGTCCCAGCTACTTGGGAGGTGAAGACAGGAGACTCGCTTGAGCCCAGGAGTTTGAGGTTGCTGTGAGCTATGATCCACAGCACTCTACCCAGGACAACAGCTTGAGGCTCTGCCTTAAAAAAAAAAAAAAAAAAAGTGTTGTTTTTCTAAAAATCAGTTCCCAATTCCTCTCTTTTGTCTTCTCTTAAATCCCTCCAATCTGGTTTCACCCTTACTATTTCCACTGAAATGGGTGGTCCAGATTAATGGCCTTCACATTGCTAAATGCAATAGACAATTCTCAAACCCTAATACTTTATATACATCTATATGCCGATGCCTCCAAAATGTTTATCTCTAGTGCAGATGTCTCTCTTTAATTCCACTGTCCACTCAACATTTCCATCTGGATGTCTAACAGATATCTCAAACACAACACATCTGTACAAGGTTGAACAGTGCTACCTAAAACTCATGTCCTTCCTGGAACTTCAGAATGTGACTTTATTTGAAAATAGGCTTGTGCCAGGTACAGTGGCTCATGCCTGTACTGCTAGCACTCTGGGAGGCTGAGGTGGGTGGATTGCTGGAGCTCAGGAGTTCAAGACCAGCCTGAGACAGAATGAGACCCCGTCCCTAAAAACAGCCAGGCATTGTGGCAGTTGCCTATAGTCCCAGCTACTCAGGAGGCTAAGATAAGAGAATCAATTGCTTGTACCCAAGAGTTTGAGGGTGCTATGAGACCAGGTGAGGTCTCAAGCTCTGGGCTCTCTTTTTTCTTTCTCAAGAAGAAAAAAAAGAAAATAGGGTCATTTGTGGATGTAATTAGCTAAGATAAGGTCATACTATATAGTGTGGGCCATTAATCCCGTGTAACTGATGTCCTTAATGAGAGAACAGACACAGAGAGAAACTCCTGGGGACAAAGCCACACAATAACATAGGCACAAATTCTATTACAGCAATCTCCTCTGGCAAGTGAAGGACTTTTGTTGAGAATGACACGAGTAACCAACCATACAATAGGAACACCATACTTTCAGCTTCTATTTTATGTACTTCTTTGTTATTACAATGAACATGCAAGCAATACATCTGTTTCCTGGGACAGGGCCTCACTGTTGCCTGGGCTAGAGTGCAATGGCATCATCAAAGTTCACCACAACATCAAACTCCCAGGTTTACGCAATCCTGCCTCAGCCTCCCGAGCAGTTGTGACTGCAGGTGCACACCACCATGCCTAGCCAATTTTTCTAATTTTTTTTGTAGAAATGGAATCTTACTCTGGCTTAGGCCGGTTTTAAACTCCTGACCTTTGGAAATCCTCCTGCCTTGTCCCCCCCAAAGCACTAGAAATGACAGAATTATAGATATGAGCCACCATGCCAGGCCCTTTTATATTTTCTCTTTTATTTTTTTTTTTAAGGCAGTCTTGCTCTGTTCTCCTGGGTTAGAGTGCAGTAGTATCAGCCTAGCACACTGCAATCTCAAACTCCTAGGCTCAAGTGATCCTCCTGCCTCAACCTCCAAAGTAGCTGAGACTACGGATACCCACCACCAAGCCCTGATAAGTTTTAAAAAATTTTTAGTAGAGAGGGTGTTGTTATATTGCCCAGGCTGGTTTTGAACTCCTGGCCTCAAGCCATCCTCCCACTTCTGCCTCCCAAAATTCTAGGATTACAGACATAAGCTCCCCACACCTAGCCCAATATATATACTTTGAAAATGGTGATTCCTCCCAGCTACTCGGGAGGCTGAGGCAAGAGAATCGCTTAAGCCCAGGAGTTGGAGGTTGCTATGAGCTGTGTGAGGCCACGGCACTCTACCGAGGGCCATAAAGTGAGACTCTGTCTCTACAAAAAAAAAAAAAAAAAAAAAGAAAATGGTGATTCCGAGGTAGAGAAGAGAATATAACGATCTCTTAGTACCCTCGGGAAATAGGCTCCAGGATCCCCAGAAGACAAAAAAAATTCAAATTCCTTATATATAACTGCATGCCTTTTCTCCAATTAAGATAGTAGGAAGTTGATCAGTCTCTGAAATTCACAGAAAAATCCATTTGCTTAATGCCCATGTCTCTACTTGCATTCTGCAGCAGTTTCCTTAAGATTTTTATCTGCTCTCACTACTCTTACTCAACACAGAGCTTGAAGTTCAAGCTAGTATAATAACAAGAGGTAATAAAATGCATACAGACTGTAAAGGAAGAAATAAAACTATCCCTATTTGTAGATATGATTGTCTGTGTAGAAAATCCCACAGCAAGGATGCAGGATTAAGATAAACAATTATATTTCTACATACTAGTTATGAACATGTGGACACTGAAATTTAATATACCATTTATAGGCTGGATGCGGTGGCTCACACTATAATCCTACTACATTGAAAGGCTGAGGTGGGAGGATGGCTTGGGGTGAGAAGTTTGAGATCAGCCTTGGCAACATAATGACACACCATCTCTACTAAAAATTAAAAAAAAAAAAATTTAGCTTGGCATAGTGGCACATGCCTATAGTCTTAGCTACTCTGGAGGCTACAGAGGAGGATCACCTGAGTCCAGGAGCTACACAGAGGCTGCAGTGATCACACCACTGAACTCTCAGCCTGGGTAAAAGTGAAAGCCTGTCTTAACAACAACAACAACAAAAAAGAAAGGACCGGGCACCATGGCTCACGCCTATAATCCCAACACTTGGGAGACCAAAGCCAGTGGATTGCCTGAACTCACAGCTTTGAGACTGGCCTGAGCCAGAGAGACCTTGTCTCTAAAAATAGCCAGGTGCTATGGCGGGCACCTGTAGTCCCAGCTACTTGGGAGGCTGAGGCAAGAGGATTGCTTGAGTCCAAGAGTTTGAGGTTGCTGTGAGCTATGACACCACAGCACTCTACCCAGGGTGACAAAGTGACACTCCGTCTCTAAAAATAAAATAAAAAAATTAATTTTTTAGAAATCAAATCCTACAAAGGGGAGGGAAGAGGAGGTTAAAAAAAAAAAAAAGAATCAAATCCTACAGAGACACACAGTATTCATCAATCTAAGGACTTAAAATAAAAAAGTCAATTCTTGCCCTGAAATACCATTAATTCTATCAAAATCCCAGCAAAAAATTTTATATAGACAAGACTATTCTGTATAAAAAGAACCTATCAGTCTCTCAGTTTGTATTTTACATACTAAGGAGGAAGAGAAAGACAGCTTTTCAACAAATGCTGATGCAAGTAGACACCTGATAGGCCAAAAAAAAGAACTTTGACTTAACTCTCAAACCTTATATTACAAGAAACTGAAAGATCTTGCACTTAAGTGGCAAACTTACCTCTGTTAAGAGAATGAGGCTCAAAGCTTATAACTCAGCAGTTAGGGCACCAACCCTATACACCAGAGCTGGGGGGTTCAAATCCAACTTGGGCCTGCCAAACAACAGTGACAACGAAAAAATAGCCGTGTGTTGTGGTGGGCACCTGTAGTCCCACCTACTTGGGAGGCTGAGGCAAGAGAATCGCTTAAGCCCAAGAGGTTGAGGTTGCTGTGAGCTGTGATGCCACAGCACTCTACCCAGGGCAACAGCTTGAGACTCTGTCTCAAAAAAAAAAAGACAAGTTACAGACTGGGAGAAAATACTTGTAAACCACAGATTCAAAAGGACTAGTATCTAAAATACACAAAGAGTTCCTAAAAACTGCACAGTAAAAAAAGCAAATAATCTAATTAGAAAATAGATATAAAGAGAGATTTCGCTTGAGAGGTTATATACAGATAAGAACTAAACTATTGAAAATATGTTCAACATCATTAGCCCTAAGAAAATGCAAATTAAAATCACAATGATAGGCTCAGTGCCTGTAGCTCAGTGGCTAGGGCACCAGCCACATACACTGGAGCTGGCAGGTTTGAACCCAGCCTGGACCTGCCAAACAACGATGACAACTACAACAACAACAACAAATAGCTGGGCATTGTGGTGGGCGCCTTAGTCCCAGCTATTTCAGAGGCTGAGGCAAGAGAATCACCTAAGCCCAAGAGGTTGAGGTTGCTGTGAGCTGTGATGCCTCGACACTCTACCCACTCTATGGAGGGCAACATAGTAAGACTCTGTCTCAAGAAAAAAAAATCACAATGATACATCATTCACTATATACCTCTCAGAATAGCTAAAATAAAGTGGTAACACTAAATCCTAGTAAAGATACAGAGACACTATACCACTCATACATTGCTGGTGGCAAACTTAAAGTACAGTTACTATCACAGACTAAACTGTACTGTCAAAACTAGTATCTTGAAGTACCAAACCCAAGTACCTCAAAATGTAAGGTAGGTTTATAAAAGGTTGATTAAATTAAAATTACGGCAGAGGCACTGGTCCGATAGGGCTGGTGTCCTTACAACAAGAGAAAAAGACTTGTGGCTACCTGTACAGAAGAAAGATCAGGATCAGATAGGGACACAGTGAGAAGGTATTCATCCAGAAGCCCAAGAGAGAGGGTTCTTCAGGAGAAATCAAACCTGGTGACACCTTAACCTTCCACTTCTAATGTTCACACAAAATCTGTACACAAACATTTGTACAGTAGCTTTATGTGTAACAGCCAAAACCTAAAAACAACCCAGATGTTCTTTAAAGGGTGAATGGCTACATCCATAGCATGGACTACCATTCAGCAACAGAAAGGAATGAACTGCTGACAGATACAACAACGTGAAAGAATCTCCAAAGAATTCTACTACGTGAAAAGACAATCCCAAAGATCACCTACTGCATGATTTCATTTATGTGACATTGTTGAAATGACAAAATTATGGGAACATAGAACAGATTAGACGTTTCCAAGAATTAGGGAGGATTAGAGGTGGGAGAGAAGTGGGCATGGGTATAAAAGGACATGAAGTATCTTTGGGTGATGGAAATGTTTTATATCTTCACTGTATTGAAGTCAATATTCTGATTATGATATTGTACTGTAATTCTGTTAAGATGATGCCATTGGAAGAAACTGGGTACAAGATGCCTCCCTTTATTATCTGTGACTGCATGTGAATCCCTAATTATCTCAAAATAAAAATTTAAGAAAACAAGCGGGGGAGGGGGGGCGGGGGGGGGGCTGTGGCTCACACCTATAATCCAAGCACTCTGAGAGGCCTAGGCAGGTGGATTGCCTGAGCTCACGGGTTGGAGACCAGCCTGAGCTAAAGTGAGACCCTGCCTCTAAAAATAGCCAGGCATTGTGGTAGGCTCCTATAGCCCAGCTACTTGGGAGGCTGAAGCAAGAGAATTGCTTGAGCCCAAGAGTTTGAGATTGCTGTGAGCTATGTGCCATGGCACTCTACCAAGGGCGACAAAATGAGACTCTGCCCCTTCCCCCCTCCCCCCCCCAAAAAAGCAAACAAGCATAAAAAAGATGCACTCAGTTTTTAGGAACCATTTCAGATACAGGTCAACATACACATACACACACTCACTTATGCTCTTCAACTATGATGGGAAGTGCCTCTCTATTTGTACCCAGCATCAAAACATCCAAATTCCATTTACCTGCTTCACTTTGACTGTCGAGTGATGAGGACTTCGGCTTCTCTTACTCCGAGGAGACTTGCTTCTTCTCCCTGAGGACTTGTTTTTCTTTTTGGCTGGGGACCTTATTCAGAGCATGGTACACACAGGATTTTTATCTCAATTTCCCTTCCCCCATATAAATCAGCTTCAAGTATCAGGCTTACTAACTAACTCAAAAATCACAATTGTGAAGATGTCTACTGACCAGGAGCAGTCTTTCTATTGGCAGGAGCTTACTTTCCTACCCTTGAAGTCTCCCTTAAGTCCCAGACCCACATATACAACTGCCTATTGCACTTTCTTTCTTAGATAACTCTTGATTCCCAACCCCTCAACAACCCTTCCTCTCAGGGCCCATATACCAGAGGTGGCGGGTTCAAACCCAGCCCCGGCCAAAAACTGCAAAAAAAAAAAAACCCTTCCTCTCCCATGACATCTTGCTAACTGACACCACCACCCAGAAGTTACCACCACCAACCCCTCACCCTAATCCTTTCATCCTATGGCTCTACTTCCTCTCTATCCCATCTCATTCCTACCACTACACTGTTGTTTTTTCCAATTTCAATCACACTTAATTCTATTTCACATTCTTTTTTTTTTTTTTTTTTTTTTGTAGAGACAGAGTCTCACTTTAATGCCCTCAGTAGAGTGTTGTGAAGTCACAGCTCACAGCAACCTCCAACTCCTGGGCTTAGGCGATTCTCTTGCCTCAGCCTCCCAAGTAGCTGGGACTACAGGCGCCCGCCAGAACACCTGGCTATTTTTTTGTTGCAGTTTGGCTAGGGCCAGGTTTGAACCCACCACCCTCAGTATATGGGTCCACTGCCCTACCCACTGAGCCACAGGCGCCGCCCTCTATTTCACATTCTTTGCACATTTCCTCTGCCTGGATCTTTAAAAAGCTAGGTCATTCAGCCTCTTACTCTCAAA
Source organism: Nycticebus coucang (assembly GCF_027406575.1). Classification (NCBI taxonomy): domain Eukaryota; kingdom Metazoa; phylum Chordata; class Mammalia; order Primates; family Lorisidae; genus Nycticebus; species Nycticebus coucang. The sequence goes on from NC_069801.1 coordinate 31,162,175, forward strand.
AGTGGAAACTTAATGCCAGGCACGGTAGCTCATGCCTGTAGTGCCAGCACTGTAGGAGGCTGAGGCAGGAGTCGGGGGTGGATTGCTTGAGCTCAGGAGTTCCAGACCAGCCTGAGCAACAGCCAGACCCAGTCTCTAAAGATAGCCTGGTGCTGTGGCAGGCGCCTGTAGTCCCAGCTACTCGGAAGGCTGAGGCAAGAGAATCACTTGAGCCCAAGAATTTGAGGTTGCTGTGAGCTATGATAACACAGCACTCAACCGCAGAGAGACTGAGTGAGACTCTGTCTCAAAAAAAATAAATAAATAAAAGTTGAATCCTATCATTCAGGTCTCGGCTCAAATGATGCCTCTTTATACAGGCCTTCACCCACTTCTCCTAATCCCTATCACTTATTTATGTTTGTTATTGTTTGTCTCGGGGATAAGAGTATGACCGATTTCTTATCGATCATAAGGTAAAGACCGTCTACGTTGTTCACTCTTACAGCCACAGTACCTGGGACAGTCTTTAGCATGTAACAGCACTCTATAAAACTATGCTGAATGAATGCATAAGTAAGTCTAGCAAGAAACAAAAAAATTTTTCCCCAGAGTTTCTAACATGTATCTCGCCTAGACCTCGATGTGGAAACCCTTGGGGCAGATAACTGTAAAGACAACACCCGCACTCCATTTGTAGGCAGACAGGGAAAATCTCATTCTAACTTAACAGATGATCAGCGCTATCTGCTGGGCCACACTGTGCAAAGTGCTGGGGACACAAGGCTCTTAACATCCAGATATAAAAGCAAGTGGCGGGTACCGGAGTAAACATTCTTTTATCATAAGCACAACGGGGTCAGCCCCACCAGTTCAGTATTGAGTCCGAGACGCTGCGCTCGGTATTCAAAACCTGCTTCTGACGCTGATCCTGACCTCCTTTCGGATGAACCTGACCCAAAGTCCACACTGGGACGTTTCCGACTCACCGGCTAACTCCCCGGGCTCGGCTCCCGCGGTGGCTGAGGCGGCCCGACTCTCCGGCCGGCGAGGACGAGCTACCAGAGAAGTCGGAACGGCGGTGGGCGGGAGGCGCGGCTTCTGGGCTGAGACGCTCCTGCTTCACCACCACCGCCGCCGCCGCCACCACCACGTCCTCGTTCCGGTGCCTTCGCCGGCTCCCCCGCTCCTTCTTCACCGCCTCCATTCCGCGATACGTCTGAGTAAGAGAAAAGAGGTCCGTTGAGCGCCTATCGCCGAAGGAAATGACGATTTGACTGCTGGACTTCCGCTTCCGGGGTGCTTGCTCTCCCAGAAATCCTTGCGGCGAGGAATTGACTACGTGACGACTCTGTAGTGGGCGGGGCCGCAGTGAGCAGCTCAGGTGGCGGGAGTTTTGAGTTTCAGAAGGCAAACTTCTGGGGAAAAGCAAGCCGTTCAGTAGAAGCGAGCTCCACGCCCCTAGCCGGACCGGCTTCTGCAGCCGGCTTTCGGATGAATGTGGGTGGCACACAGCGAAGTAAACCTCAACACTCAAGTGATGACTAGTCGGGGCATCTGGCTGGCCTACATCATCTTGGTGGGACTGCTGCATGTGGTCCTACTCAGGATCCCCTTCTTCAGCATTCCTTTTGTCTGTATCCTGACCACCGTCATCCATAACTTACCAATGTATATCTTCTTACATACGGCAAAAGGGACGCCTTTTCAGACCCCTCACCAAGGACTGGGTTGTGTCACATTGGGAGCAGATGGACTACAGGCTCTAGTTTACTTCTTCCCTCAAGTTCTTCAGCATCTCTCCTATTGTGCTCTACACAGTAGCTTTACACCAAGTATGATGCTACTCGCTTCCTCATCAACACAGTCTCATTGCTCAGTGTACTACTGCCTAAGTTGCCTCAATTCCATTGTGGTTCGTGCCTTTGCTATGAACAAATATTGAGGGATGGGGCTGGGGATGGTTCCAGAGGCATGAGGAAAGCACTGGAATAAGGGGCTATAACATACTTCTCCATACTTCTGTATCTTGATAGCCTGAGAGCTATACAACCTTTATCAAGCTTCCAGGAAGAGAAGAGATTGGAAAAGGGGACTCCAGTCCTGCTAGGGCAAGTTTCTTTCAATCATGAATGACAGATAAGGTAAGGGCCTAATAATTCTCTATAATAAGAAGCCAGATTTGGGGCCGCCTCTCTGTGATTATATTGTCCCTATCTGCCTACCATCTTCTACCTCTGTTTTTCTGTGTATTTTCCTTATAATAAAGATAATTTTTCAGCAAAACCAAACAAAACAATAAACCACCACCTCTCAAGGTTGTTTATTGCCATTGCTGGAACCAAATTAAGGTGGCTTGACATTCTGACCTGAAGAAGCCTGAAGGTCTCTCTTGCCCTCCCCCACTACACACACACCAGCTCTCTCAAAGTACAGGATGAAGCTAAAGTTCCTTATTTGCCTAGATTCAGCCCCACCAAAAGAAACAATTTTTTTTCTTCCCTTCCCTGTAAGACCAAGAACCTAAACGCCAGTGAACAGACCCTTTCACTATCAGAGAAAACTAATTTACAAGTTAAACCTCTTCCCTGATCCAATCATTTTCCCCAGTGATCCTTGACTGCCCCTCAACAGAATTCCTCTTTTCCCTTCTTTTTTTTTTTTTCCTGAGACAGAGCCTCAAGCTGTCGCCCTGGGTAGAGTGCTGTAGCATCACAGCTCACAGCAATCTCCAACTCCTGGGCTCAAGCAATTCTCCTGCCTCCGCCTCCCAAGTAGCTGGGACCACAGGTGCCCACCACAATGCCTGGCTATTTTTTTGTTTGTTTGTTTGTTTGTTTGCAGCCGTCATTGTTGTTTGGTGGGCTCGGGCTGGATTCAAACCCGCCAGCTCAGGTGTATGTGGCTGGTGCCTTAGCCGCTTGAGCCACAGGTGCTGAGCCTCTTTTCCCTTCTATAACCTGTTTTGCCAAGATGGAATATGGCGCCTGTGGCTCAAAGAGTAGGGCACCAGCCCCATACACTGGGGGTAGCAGGTTCAAACCTGGCTCCAGTCAAAAAAAAAAAAGAAAAAGAAAAGAAAAGATGGAGTATGGCTTTCCTTTGGGAGCTGGGCAATCACTGTGATTCTTTCCGTGTCTCTGCGTTAAATAAATTTGTATGCCTTTTCTCCAATTTGCCATTTGTGAGTTGATTTTTCAGCAATCCTTCAGAGGATGAAAGGGGTTTCCATTGGTTCCTACGCCAGTTATTAGTAATAAGAAAAACATAAGATGACCTGTATGCCTAGCAGTAGGGGACTGTTTAGCCAGTTAGCAGTATTAAATGGTCATTAGTAAAGCTATTAACAAAATCTCTATGGCGAATGGAAAAAAACCCAACTTAGTAACTAAACTTGTACCCCAAACTGTGATTATAGTTATATAATATAATTATATAATAATTATATATTATTTATATATATAAAGTACAAAGGGAAGAGACGGAAATGCAATCAGAGATAGAAAACCATGGGCAGGAGGCACCCGTGCTTAGTGGGTAGGGCTCTAGCCACACCAGGCTGGCAGCTTCAAACCCAGCCAGGGACGACTAAACAACAATGACAACTGCAACAAAAAAATAGCTGGGCGTTGTGGCGGGCACCAGCTACTTGGGAGGCTGAGCAAGTGAATCGCTTAAGCCCAAGAGTTTGAGGTTGCTGTGAGTTGTGACGCCACGGCACTACCAAGGGTGACACAGTGAGACTGTCTCAAAAAAGAAAAGAAAAGAAAACCTTGGGCAAATCGTTAGTATTTCTCCTGCTATTTCCTGAACTTTCTGCTACATTGTCATTTAACAATTAAAAAAAAAATCCTGGCTCTGAGTCAGTAGCACAGTGGTTACAGCGCCAGCCATATACATCGAAAGTTGGCAGGTTCGAACCCAGCCCGGGCCAGCTAACCAACAATGACAACTGCAACAACAACAACAACAATAAAAAATAGCCAGTATTGTGACAGGTGCCTGTAGTCCCAGCTACTTGGGAGGTTGAGGCAAGAGAATCGCTGGAGCCCAAGAGTTTGAGGTTCCTGTGACTATGATGCCGTGGCACTCTCCCAAGGGCGACAAAGTGAGACAGAGTGTCACTGTTTTGCCAGACTGGAGTGCAGTGGCTTCAGCCTAGGTCACTGCAACCTCAAACTCCTGAGCTCACTCAAGCGATCCAGCAGCCTCAGCCTCCCAAGTAGTTGGGACTACCGGAGCCCGATACAATGCCCGGCTAATTTTTCTATTTTTAGTAGAGATAGGGTCTCGCTCAGGCTAATCTAGGACTCCTGAGCTCAAGCTATCCTCCCCTTCGGCCTCCCAGAGTGCTAGGATTACAAGGCTGAGCCACCAAACCTGGTTCTTCCCTGCCAAAATATCCCCTGGGAACTCCAGATGCCATCCTCTGAGAATCATCTCCAACTTTTCTTTGAGGAGTCTGATGATTCCTGTTTTTCAGATGATAAAATTGGGGCTCACCAAAGATGATCTGCACACTACAACTCGAACCCCCGATTTCTCTGCTTACCCAAGGACCGGGGAAGGTTGGTGAAGTCCAGCGGCCTAAGAAGCTGAACATAAGCGCTTTCCCGGAAGCCGATGCCTAAGAAGGAAACTCGGGTGCTATGGACGGAGCCCCGCCCCCACTCTGAAGCCCCGCCCAGGCCATGAGGATGGGGGGGGACGTTTCCATGGTGACGGTAAACAAGGCCCAGCTTGGAGGGGCCGCAGCTGCTGGGCTGCTACCCCTGCCGCCACCGCCATGATCCCCCCTGCGGACTCTCTGCTCAAGTACGACACCCCGGTTCTAGTGAGCCGGAACACGGAGAAACGGAGCCCCAAGGTGAGGAAGGAGCTCAAGAGTTGAGGAAGCCTGGAAACTTCAATAGGGAAAGACAGATCCCTGCGTTGAGGGCTGGGAATCTCAAGGGACAGGGATTGCAGCTACTAGGAGTAAGGGAGCTGAAACAGGAAAGGAGGGTGGGAGAGGGGTACAAGAATCCCAAGATGTGGGGTGTCATCCCAGACAGCAGATGGAGGAGGAAAAAAGGAGATGTAAGAGGAAAGATTTAGGAGAAAGGAAGTCACAGGGAAGTGGATGGAACTCCCTCTTCTTCATGGTAGCTGGGTCCAAGAACAGATCAGGTAGTGATTTCTCCATCACTAGAGATGGGAAACCAGAGGCCTGAGCTCGTGTGCCAGAAACTCCCGTTCAAGCATTGAGTTAGAGCCATGGCCTTCTTCAGCTCTGAGACATGATTTCTGCCGAGAAAACAGAGAAAGTAAGCCGGGAATAGGGAAGGTTTGGGTGGACAGGGGACCTGAAGCAGTCCCCAAGGGCAGGATGTGTTGGGCTGAGAGCCTGAATCATTCCCTGCCCTTGCCTGTCTCTTCTCAGGCTCGGCCATTGAAAGTCAGCCCCCAGCAGCCTGGACCCTCAGGTGCAGTCCCACAGCCACCCAAAACCAAGCTCCCCTCAACTTCCTGTGTCACAGATCCTACAAAACAGGCAGAAGAAATCTTGAATGCCATTCTACCCCCAAGGTAAAGTAAGAAGAGTGGCTGGGGGCAGCGCCTGTGGCTCAAAGAAGTAGGGCACTGGCCCCATATGCTGGAGGTGGTGGGTTCAAACCCAGCCCCAGCCAAAAAAAAAATGCAAAAAAAAAAAAAAAAAAAAAGAAGAAGAGTGGCTGGGAGAAGGCTTAGGCTTCTGCATTCCAGAATTGGGACTGTAGGGGGAGGCACTCTGCCTCTAATCCTGGCTGAAGTTTCCTCCCAGCATCCCAGACAGAGCTAGAGCTTAGTGACAGCTGGATCCTGGGAAGGTGATGGGAAACCCTCATCTCCTGATGTTCTTACCTAATCTCAGGACTTTACACACCACCCTTATGCTGATGGCTCCCAAGTATGCATTTTCTCCCCTAAACCCCAGTCTTCTAATTCCTCACTACCTTCCAGGAAGATATCCAATAGATATGGCAAACTCTCCAAACAAAATCATAGTTCTTCCTTCCCTAACTGCTTATCCCCAGTCTTCTCCTTTCTATTAGGGACACAAGCAACTTTTCCTTGCCTTTGGTCTCTCATATCATGTGTCTATTCTTCATCAAATTCTTTTGGTTTTACCTTTAAATTGAATCCCCAATCCAACCACTTTTCACAACTCTTACTTCCACCATCTCATTCCTAGTCACTGTTGGCCACTATACACTTATGGTGGCCTCTTGGCAGAAAATCCTGCTTCCACTCTGGTCCTACAATCTATTCTCCACAGAGCCTCTAAATCATAAGTCAGATCATGCAATCTTCTGACAGAAAACCTTTTTTTGAGACAGACTCTCACTGTATTGCCCTGAGTAGAGTGCCATGGCACCATCATAACTTAAACCCAAGGTTTAAGGGTTGCCGTGACACCTGCTGGATCCACAGATCCCCTGCTCAAGGGATCTTCTTGCCTCAGCCTTCTGAGTAGCTGGGACTATGGGCACCCACCACAATGCCTGGCTAATTTTTCTATTTTTAGTAGAGATGGGGTCTTGTTATTGCTCAGGCTGGTCTCAAACTGAGTTCAGGCAATCCACCCACCTCAGCCTTCCAAAGTGCTAGGATTACAGGCATGAGCCACTGCACCTGGCCTGCCAAAAACCTTTTAATGGCTTCCCATCTGACTCAGACTCAAACCCAAAGTCTTTGCAATGGCCTGGAAGATGTGGCATCATCTGGCCCATGATATATCTCCAAACTTATCTTCTCTTATTCTCCTCTTTGTTCACTATGCTGAACTCACGGGGGCCTGGTTTGCTGTTTCTTTTTTTTTTTTTTTTGGCCGGGGCTGGGTTTGAACCTGCCACCTCGGGCATATGGGACCGGCGCCCTACTCCTTGAGCCACAGGCACCACCCGGTTTGCTGTTTCTGAAGCATCTCAATCACTCTCCCACCTTGGATACCTTTGCAGTGGCTGTTTTCACTGCCAAGGGTGCTTTTCCCTGGATAGCTCCCTGGTTCCCTCATTTCTTCACTTGAGTCCTGTATAAAGGAGCACCTCTCCCCAGCACAATCCCCTTTCCCTGCTTTTTTCTTCTGCTTTTTCCTTCATGTCTTTTCAACTGTTTCCATGTAATAAGCTAACAGCACAGTTATTAAAACAATGATGAAAAGGTGTAACAGTCAAAGACAGACTGTGATCTCCTCCTAGATGGAGGTCAAGGGAGGGAGGTGATTTTTATTTATTTTTTTTTCTTTTCTTTTTATTGTTGGGGATTCATTGAGGGTACAATAAGCCAGGTTACACTGATTGCAATTGTTAGGTAAAGTCCCTCTTGCAATCATGTCTTGCCCCCATAAAGTGTGACACACACCAAGGCCCCACCCTCTTCCCTCCATCTGGAGGTGATTTTTAAATTGATTCCCTCCCACCAGCAGCATAGAGGTCCTTTCCCGCGTGGAGTTTGCCCTCAATCTCCCTGTAACTCCAAAACCTGGCCCCCTCTGGTGCAAGGTTCATTATGGGAGACCCATACAAGCATACACGTTCAAGAACTCCCCCAACCCCATTACATACATTTACCTTCTTTTGGTTTGCACAAGGTTTATGTTCTCCTGTGTCTCCCTCCCCATAAGCCAGTGGGGAATTCCCACTCGGCTTTCTGTTCAGATCAAGCTACAATGACCATAAATCTGTCGTAAGGCTGGTAGGAGGGTAAGGAACAGTGGGTGATGATTTCACAGAGGACCCTTAGACTGGGAGTTGCCCACCTCCCCAGTCCCAAAGTAGGGTCCCCTAGAGGCAGCAGAGCAGTGTGGCTTTGGAGCCTCACACTCCGAGGGAGGGCTGGAGGATTCTGGTGGGTTGGGCAAAGCTGTCTTACTTCTGCTCATAAGTCAAGGGGTTTTGCTCAGCCTGGCTGTGTCTGTGCTGCAGGGAGTGGGTGGAAGACACGCAGCTATGGATCCAGCAGGTGTCCAGCACCCCCAGTACCAGGATGGACGTGGTGCACCTGCAGGAGCAGTTAGACCTGAAGCTCCAGCAGCGACAGGCCAGGGAGACTGGCATCTGTCCTGTGCGCAGGGAGCTCTACTCACAGTGTTTTGGTGAGTGGGCTGGGCAGGGGGTGGGTGCTACTGCCTTCTTCTCATCCCTCCAGCACAGATCCAAGCCCTGAGCACACCTGAGCTGAAGCTCATCCTGTGCTGGAATCATCTCTTCTCCCCCTGCCTGCCCCACCTAGCACTTGCTAAATGTCCCATCCTCCCCTTGCCAGTCCCACGGCTGCTAGTCACTGTGTTCCTGACACCCTGGGCTCCTCATCCCTTTAGCAGATGTTTGGAGTAAGATAAGAACATCCATTTGGAATCTTGTTCAAAGATTTCTATAATAACCTTATGGTTATTTATTCGGAGATAAGATTTCACTCTGTCTGCCCGGCTGGAGTGTAGTGGTATCATCATAACTCATAGCAACCTCAAACTCCTGGGCTCAGGTGAGCCACCTGCCTCAGCCTCCCAAGTAGCTAGGACTACAGGCATACACCATCACGCCCAGCTAATTTTTCTTTTCTTTCTTTCTTTTTTTTTTTTGAGACAGAGTCTCAAGCTGCTGCCCTGGGTAGAGTGTCGTGGCATCACAGCTCACAGCAACCTAAGTGATTCTCTTGTCTCAGACTCCCAAGTAGCTGGAACTATAGGCACCTGCCACAACGCCGGGCTATTTTTTTTTGTTGTTGTTGTTGCAGTTGTCATTGTTGTTTTAGCTGGCCCAAGCCAGGTTTGAACCCACCAGCCTCGGTGTATATGGCTGGTGCCCTACCCACTGAGCTAGGGGTGCCGCCCTAATTTTTCAATTTTTAGTAGAGATGGGGGTCACGCTGTTCCTCAAGCTGGTCTCACACTCTTGTCCTCAAGTGATCCTCCTGCCTTGGCCTCCCAGAGTGCTAGGATTACAGGCATGAGCCACTGCACCCAACTTCTAATTTTTTAATTTTTTTTGTAGAGACAGGGTTTCGATATGTTGTACAGGCTGGTCTCAAACTCCTGGCCTCAAATGATCCTCCTGCCTTGGCCTCCTAAAGTACTAGGATTACAGGCATGAAACACTACACCCAGCCATATGCTAATTTTTTTAATCAAAAAAGTTATTATTCTATATTTATATCCATCTATCAACATTTAGTCCTTGATCCAGAAAAATATTGCAGGGCAATTTGTTGTTAACCAACAGACAGAAAAGATTTAAGATCTACCTTGAGTGCTGGTGTCAAATGGCTGTCCCCCAGCCCAGTCTCACTGGCCCTCATGGACTCTGATCTGCAAACCACCTCCAAATGCTCAGGCAGCTGCAGGGTCTGGCACATTCCCCTGTCTTAAGTGTAACTATGCTTTCCTTTCCGGTCAGCATTTATGGAGGAGTTAGGTGGGCTAGTCGTCTCTGCTGTTTAGAGCCCAAACCAGTCCAGCCAAGGGGGTGCACAAGATTTCCCAGATGTATTAAAACAGTCAACAGAAAAAGTCATATTTCTTTGAATAGTTGGTACCGAGTTTCTGCCTGAGGATGGAAAGGGGGATGCCCCCTGCTGTAAACGAACTGGAAGTTCTTGTCTCCCTCTGCCCTGGCTAACCTAGGCTTACTGACTGTGTGCTACTCCAAAAGGGCCAAGTCCCAAGTAGTGTCCGCATAGCAAGGCTCTGTGGGCCACTGAGGATACCCTCCCTGACTACCTTCTCTGAGAGCTTGTCTCAGGAGAGCACACGCTAGAGTCTTTCCCAAGAGGAAAGGTAGTTTGCAATAGACATGCATCCCCCTCCCCACCTTCTCTGATCTCCTGGTGTGTGTGCATTGGAAGATGAGCTGATCCGGGAGGTCACCATCAACTGTGCAGAGAGGGGGCTGTTGTTGCTGCGAGTCCGGGATGAGATCCGCATGACTATCGCTGCCTACCAGACCCTGTACGAGAGCAGTGTGGCGTTCGGCATGAGGAAGGCCCTGCAGGCTGAACAGGGGAAGTCAGACATGGAGAGGAAAGTGAGTGGGGTTTACCATGACCTTTGGCCCTTTGTGACTCATCTGTCAACCTCAGGGCCACGTGGTTGTCATTCCAGCACTAAATTCTGGCCCCTTAAGGCACTCTTCTAATATTCACCACTGCTGGACCTGCGTAATCTCAGAGAGGACTCTTACTTAGTTGAGTGTAACGGCCAGCCTGGTATTCCCGGCCAGGATCATCTCCTCTGTGGATGTTCCATGCTGGTCACTGACCTCCCACTGGGTGGCAGTACACACCCTGACAATGTCTTTTTTTTTTTTTTTTGTAAAGACCGAGTCTCACTGTACCGCCCTCAGGTAGAGTGCCGTGGCGTCACACGGCTCACAGCAACCTCTTAACTCTTGGGCTTACGCGATTCTCTTGCCTCAGCCTCCCGAGCAGCTGCAGCTGGGACTACAGGCGCCCGCCACAACGCCCGGCTATTTTTTGGTTGCAGTTTGGCCGGGGCCGGGTTTGAACCCGCCACCCTCGGCATATGGGGCTGGCGCCCTACTCACTGAGCCACAGGCGCCGCCCCCTGACAATGTCTTTTTTTTTTTTTTTTTTTTTTTGTAGAGACAGAGTCTCACCTTACCGCCTTCAGTAGAGTGCCATGATGTACACAGGACTCACAGCAACCTTTAGCTCTTGGGCTTCCGCGATTCTCCTGCCTCAGCCTCCCATGCAGCTGGGATTACAGGCGCCCGCCACAACGCCCGGCTATTTTTTGGTTGCAGTTCAGCCGGGGCTGGGTTTGAACCCGCCACCCTCGGTATATGGGGCTGGCGCCCTACTCACCGAGCCACAGGCACCACCCCCCTGACAATGTCTTGAGATGAACAGCTGTGGCCCCCATCCCGTCCTCCCAGACTTTACCACCACCCGTCCACCTGTTAACATCCCATGATGACTGGGCATTCTGTCCTCAGATTGCAGAATTGGAGACGGAAAGGAGAGACTTAGAGAGGCAAGTGAACGAGCAGAAAGCAAAATGTGAGGCCACAGAGAAGCGGGAGAATGAGAGGCGACAGGTGGAGGAGAAGAAGCACAACGAGGAGATTCAGTTCCTAAAGCGGACAAACCAGCAACTGAAGGTACATGTGAGGGGCTTCCCACTAATGCAGTGGTTCTCAACCTTCCTAATGCTGCGATGTATGTTCGTTGTTACAAAGGGATCGCGACCCACAGGTTGAGAACCACTGCACTAATCCCTTGCATTTATTTATTTATTTAGACAGAGACTCACCTTGTTGTCCTTGGTAGAGTGCTATGGCATCACAGCTCACAGCAACCTCAAATTCCTAGGCTCAAGCGATTCTCTTGCCTCAGCCTCCCGAGTAGCTGGGACTACAGGCACCTGCCACACACCTGGCTTTTTTTTAAATCTTTTTTTTTTTTCTGTTTTTGGCCGGGGTTGAGTTTGAACCCGCCACCTCTGGCATATGGGGCTGGCGCCCTACTCCTTTGAGCCACAGGCGCCTCCCCACCGGGCTATTTTTTAGAGATGAGGTCTCGCTGTGGCTCAGGCTGGTCTCCAACCTGTGAGCTCAGGCAATCCATCTGACTCAGCCTCCCAGAGTGCTAGGATTACAGGTGTGAGTCACCTCACCCAGCCTGAAAGCTTATGTTCTTGACATGGGCAGGCTCGTTAGGTCTACAAACCTAAAGACCAGCCATTTGTAATAAAGGCAGCTTTCCAGGAGCCACTACTGGAAGAGTAACAGATTTCTTCTTGCTAAAAAGTTCAAAAGCTAGAAATTTTCATAGCTCAAGGTGAATCTGTATGCTTAGCTGCCTCCCTTATCTGCCATATCCTTTGTCATAAGCTGGAGTTCCTCAGTTCTTCTCATAGTATTAGCAATAAGAGGAAACCAAATACCTTAGCATCTTTTTTTTTTTTTTGAGACAGTCTCACTATGTCACCCTTGGTAGAGTGCTGTCGCATCACAGCTCACAGCAAGCTCAAACCCTTGGGCTTAAGTGATTATCTTGCCTTAGCCTCCCAAGTAGCTGGGACTATAGGCGCCTGCCACAATGCCCAGCTGTTTTTTTTGTTGTTGCAGTTGTTGTTTAGCAGGCCCAGGCCAGGTTTGAACCTGCCAGCCTCAGTGTATGTAGCTGGTGCCATAACCACTGTGCTACAGGCGCTGAGCCTTTTTTTTTTTTGAGACAGTTTCTTTATGTCGCCCTTGGTGCAGTGGCATCAAGCTTACAGCAACCTCAAACTCTTGGGCTTAGGCAATTCTCTTGCCTTAGCCTCCCAAGTAGCTGAGACTACAGGCACCCACCACAATGCCTGGCTTTTTGTTGTTGTTGTTGTTGTTGCAGTTGCCATTATTGTTTAGCAGGCCCAGGCCGCGTTCAAACCTGCCAGCCCCCTTGTATGTGGCTGGCGCCCTAATCACTAAGCTACGGGCGCTGCCCAGAAGCAAGGGGGTTTTTTGTAATCACCTGTGAGCTAGCATGAACAGAAGTGAGATTTTTATTGGCTCAAAGTTGCACTGCAAATAAAACAGCTTTGCCTTCCTGAGAACAGAACTATACACTATGACAGTAAATTATTTACTGGCTGTCAGAGGAACATGGTAAATAATTCCCAAGCATCTTAAGCTTTGCATTCAAGATGGACAGCTTTCTATTCACTAGTAGCAATTTTCTCTAATTGAGTGTCAAGTTGTCTAGGTAGCCAAATATTTGCTGTTTACCAAACTCTAGTCTCAGCAGAGCTCCTAAACCAGAGAGCCAAATGTTTAACTTAACAGACATATTCAGGCCTGGAATGAGCCATGAAAAACCACTATTTCAACTTATTCAATTTTCTTTTCAATGCTTTATACACTGAGCCATTATTATATGGAAACCACAAAAGCTCTGGTTTCTTTTTTTTTTTTTTTGTGATTTTTTGGCCAGGGCTGGGTTTGAACCCACCACCTCCGGCATATGGGATCGGCGCCCTACTCCTTGAGCCACAGGCGCCGCCCAGCTCTGGTTTCTTCTAATGCAGCAACTGTATGCCGAGCCAGAAACTAGTTAATCTAGAAAATACGTAGTTGGGAATGAAGGAACAAGGGATCACTTGGAGTGGCCACATTTGTATTGTTCTTCCCTGAGACTTTTATCACCTCTTAGCTATTTGTGTCAGGCTGCAAGTTTCAAGTATTAATTTTGTTTTTGTTTTTCAGGCCCAACTGGAAGGCATTATTGCACCAAAGAAGTGATAATTTCCATATGGGTCTCAGCAAATACTACTATCCCATCATAAGACTTTTGTAATAAAACGCTAGTTTCGTGAGTGAACAAGCCATATCCTCCCCTCATCACCACCTATGTGTTTTCCAGAAGTCACACTATTGCCCAGTGTCATCAACACTTAAGATCTGCCAGTCAGGCTCCTGACTGTGCAGTGGACTTCAGGCTCCTGAAGGTGGTGGAGCCCTGACAGTCTCAGTACATGGCTTATTAGCCAAACTTGGGATCCGCCAACTCAAATAGTAACTGAGAAAGCACCAGCTTTCTCATCATCACTCTGCATCGCTTTTTTCTGGCCAAATGAAGCTGCTTCTCTGCCCCTCAAACTTTTAATTCACAATTCATCTTGTACCTTAACTTGGGCTTCTCTGGCCTCAGTCCCTATTTCATGATTCTTCATTTCTACTAGAACGGATTTCTAGTTACTCATTTTGGAGCTTTGGTTTTATACTGTTTTATTCCCACTTACTAAGTCAACCGGACCCCTTCCTCCTTAGTGTCAGACTGCCTAGGTTAGGAAACAATGGCAGAGTCAAACCCATGGCTTTGCAGAAAGTAATGTTTGCTGGAAAAGAATACAAGTCAGCTTACAACTCAGCTCTACCACCGCCAGATGTGATTTGTTCACTTTATTCTACCCCGAGTCTACTTCCCATCTGTTAGTTATATTTAATTATCAACTGGAGAGGTAACCAAATCTCACTTGTACTTCTCATTACTAATAATCAGACTATAGTGTGGAGAACTACAGTTTACTATTTCTTTTATGAAACTCTTCTGGTTTTGTAGGTCCAGAAAATTGAGTTAGTGGTATAAACCTAGCTAAAGTAGCATGATGTGTGTCTTCCATCATTCAGTGAAGGTGCAGAAGTAAAATTACCTAAAGGCACTAACATGCTCAGTATTCCCCTGAAGAGGTGTGATTAGAGACTCACTTCTTAGCAGAGCTTTGGCCTGCCGTCCACCCTGGTAGGACTTGGAGGCTCACTGGAAGAACTAGTGGCCAAGGAAGCACTGTTTCCCAGAGCCACATGTGCCTTGTATGCTCTAGTCTCCAGTCTGAAGTCACAGCTTTCATGCTGCTAGTGTCCTGAGGAATTTTTAAGTTTCATTAAAATGACCTGTCCATGCTGCCACTTCCTTGGGAGAGAACTCTGTCCACTGAGATCTGCTAGTTCCAGGACTCTAAGACAATAAAGCACCTGTGTCCTCCACTTCAGACTCAATGAGCAACATTAGCTGCTGTTGCCTTTTCTTCAAATTTTAAAGCCCAGGCTATGTATACTACCACCCTTGAGATTTCTTCTTTTTAGTTTTATATGCTTCTGTTCCAATTTGCTAATTACCAGCACAGAAGAAATACGACTTTCCATTTTGTAGACTTCATCCCCTATTTTTGTCAGATATTTTCACAAGGTTACTCTCTGGAGGGACTATGAGCGCTAATCCAACCACCTGAAGTACCAATGGACTCAATCAGTGAAATCTTTAAGGGTGAGGAGCTTTGATCTCTACTTTCACTAGCACTGGAGAATGGCTTCAACTGTCAAACCTCAGAACAAACGCATAATGGTCTGAGAAATGCAAACTCAGCAAAGAAAACACAATTTTTAATTGCATACTTTTGTATAATTTAATAAACTTTTTAAATGTTACTGCTTATGTCTGAACTTTTTGTGTTTGTGTTTCTGTCCCTCTGAGTCATTGGTCTTCTTTTTGTTCCTATTCCTATTCTTCACATTGTGTGTTTCGTAGTAACGCACACCAACTTTTTTGGATTGCTGTTGCCGTGCTGCTCGCCTCCGCTGTAAAAGATGGCAGGAAAAAAAAGGGGTGAGGGAGAGAGACTATGAAATCAGTCGCTGATGGAGACTTTACCTCTTTCATGTTTACATGGATGGAGCTGGAACATATTCTTCTTAGTAAAGTATCCCAAGAATGGAAGAAAAAGTACCCAATGTACACAGCCCTACTATGAAACTAATTTGGAACTCTCACATGAAAGCTATAACCCAGTTACAACTTAACATTAGGGGGAAGTGGGGAAGGGGGGGGTGGGTAGAGGGAGGAGGATCGGTGGGATCACACCTGTGGTGCATCTTACAGGGGTATTTGCGAAACTTGGTAAATGTAGAATGTTAATGTTTTGGCACAGTAACTGAGATAACGCCAGAAAGGCTATGTTAACCACTGTGATAAAAATGTGTCAAATGGTTTATGAAGCGAGTATATGATGCCCCATGATCATATCAATGTATACAGTTATGATTTAATAAAAAAAAAAAAAAGAAATAATAAAAAAAAAGAAATCAGTCGCTGAAAGTCGTATGACAGGAGCTTCACTGTGCTCCACTGCCCAAGCCACCTCCACAACCACTGGAAGCACAGTTATCGAGGAAGACAGCTAATCTCACAGATCGACTTCTGGTAACTCCCACTTACAGATTCTCATTTGGGCCCACTCTCATCCAGTGCCCTGAATCCTTTCTGTGCAAGTGGTCCCCTGCAGTAAGGCTGAACACTGCTGATAACTATGCCTCTGCCCAGAGGGCCCGCTCTAGCTCTGAACACCTCAGCTCCAAAAGTATCCATCCCGGAGGCTGAGATCTATCTTCCTAACCTGCTCTGCTTATCATGTGTCACTATCCCAGGGCCACATAAAACAAGCCACTCTTCTAATAAGCCATAGACTTGAAGACAGTGATCAAGCACTCATGGACCTTGACCAAACAGGCCACCACCTCTTCACGGTATTTCTTTTTTACTTTTTTTTTTTTTTGAGACAAAGCTGTTGCCCGGGGTAGAGTGCCGTGGCGTCACAGCAACCTCAAACTCTTCGGGTTAAGCGATTCTCTTGCCTCAGCCTCCCAAGTAGCTGGGACTACAGGCGCCTACCACAATGTCCAGCTATCTTCTCCATATTTCATTTTTTTTTTTTTTTTTTGCAGTTTTTGGCTGGGGCTATGTTTGAACCCACCATGTCCGGCATATGGGGCTGGCGCCCTACTCCGATGAGCCACAGGCGCCGCCCTATCTTCTCTGTATTTCTGACCTCAACTAGGTCATTGAGGACTGGGGCATTAGGCTCTAGACCATTTGTTTCAGAGAGTGGGTCTTGGAGGTTAAATGGACTGCTCTCTACTTTCTCTGAGTCACATTTAAGACCCCCCCCTCACTTACCTCCTTCGATGTCAGCGTCCTGGGGGTTTTATCTGAATGCTCCTCTTCCCTCTGTGCCTTCCGCTTTCTTCCCTTTTTGGCAGGTGCTGGATACAAACAATACACAAACACACATACAGAAAAACAGAAATTTTCTATTCAAAATTTGTGAACCCAACATGATGGGAACAAGCTTGATGTGTTGGAAGGAGGGGGGCAAAGGCTACTGTAGATGGAGCAGGTGAGCAGAGTGCAGAGGCAGGATGGTCCAGGTTAGGAAGGCCCTCAGAAGCCTCTAAACACACTCAATACAGACGTGGACAGCAAAAAGTAATAAAGAATAAGTGTGTGACCCACACTGACCCCCCATCTGTCTACAGACTGCTCCTTGGATTCTAAGGTTAATTATGTACCCTTTTAAAGAAGCAGTTTCCCGAATTGCCAATTTCATCCTAAGAAATGTGCAGAATAGTGGGATTACACCTGCGGTGCATCTTACAAGGGTACATGTGAAACTCAATGTAGAATATAAATGTCTTAACACAATTACTAAGAAAATGCCAGGAAGGCTATGTTAACCAGTGTGATGAAAATGTGTCAAACGGTCTATAAAATCAGTGTATGGTGCCCCATGATCGCATTAATGTACACAGCTATGATTTAATAAAAAATAAATAAATAAATAAAAAGATGTGCAGAATGCAAAGTGGATAATCCAATCTGTATGATAAATAGTATGTGGTAGCAAGGTAATCTGTAACATGCCAGAGATGACGAATACCTGTGTGGATGGCTATATGAGAGATAATGTGGAAATTAAACTTAGGTTTCCAAAATTCTAAAGATGCAAATCCCATCTAAATGATTTAAATTATTTATCTTCACCTGTATCATCTACATCTTCTTCAGATGTTTTTCTTTGTTCTTCACATTCTGCAAATACCTTTTCACTCAGCCCCTTGGAAATTCTGAAACAAAATAATGAAGCTGTCCAACATTCCTCTCAACTGTCCAGATCACATGACGTAGAGACCTGCAACGAACTCACAGATTAAAAGAACCCCCACGCCTGTTTATCTACTTATCACCAGGGGAAGCAGTGAACATCCAAGTTTTTGTAGCTCCCTTGACATTTTTAAAAGACTGGACAAATAAGCTTTAAGTAGCCGAATTTTACAAAATTTACAAGTCTTTTTTTTCAGACAGAGTCTCACTTTGTTGCTCTCAGTAGAGTGCTGTGGCATCATAGATACAGCAACCTCAGACTCTCGGGCTGAAGCAATTCTCTTGCCTCAGCCTCCCAAGTAGGTGGAACTACAGGCACCCACCACAACACCCAGTTATTATTATTATTTTTTTTTAGAGATGGGGTCTCACCCTAGCACAGGCAGGTCTCAAACCTGTGAGCTTAGGCAATCCACCCACTTTAGCCTCCCACAGTGCTGGGATTACAGGCATGAGCCACCATGCTGGGCCTCACAAATCACTTTTTAAAAACAGCAATAACAATAGGGTATGATGTTGTGTGCCTGTAGTCCAGGACGCAGCAAGCTTAGGCAGGATCACTTAAGCCCTGGAGTTTAAGTCCAGCCTGGGCAACACAGAATGACCCCATCTCAGAAAAACCAAAGAAAAACAAAACAAAACAATACAGAACAGAACAGAATAAGCCCACAATAAAATGGCAATAACACCCCTCATCGCCCGTAAATAAACGGCTCTAACACTCACGGCAAGTTTCTGGGAATAAACAAAGTATAATGCGATTCATTAGAAGATGAAAATATTACCTGATTGCTGAAAACCTTTTAGCTTTGGCTTTGTCTAAAAACTTCTGATATTTAGCAATCTTTTCATCCAGCACTTTAATAACTGCTTTGGTGTTGTTCTCCACATGCTCCTCCTGGGACTCCTGGAAAGGCTCTTCCTCACTATCTCCTAACCGTTGCCCTTGTTCCTCCTCCTCCTCTTCAGCGGAAAAGCTTTCGAGCTCTTCCTCAAGATCTGACATCTCCACAGGAACCAGGTCATCCCCAGAGAACTGAGGCACCACATTGATTTTGCCAAAGTTCTGCCGAACCCGCGCAATAATCTGCTGCATCTCGGAGTTGGCATCACATTGACTGTCTTCTTGTTTTTCTTTCTCAATGACAGATTCTGACCCTTCACCCACAGTGTCCACAACTTCCTCTTCTGGAGTTTTCTGGGTTGTTTCTGGGGTAACTTCTGAAGATGCAGTGGGTGGATGCTATTGAGACCAAAAGAGGTGGAAGTAGGAGAGAAAAAAAGAATCAGAAAAATGAAAACTGGGGCGGCGCCTGTGGCTCAGTCGGTAAGGCGCCGGCCCCATATACCGAGGGTGGCAGGTTCAAACCCGGCCCCAGCCAAACTGCAACCAAAAAATAGCCGGGCGTTGTGGCGGGCGCCTGTAGTCCCAGCTACTCAGGAGGCTGAGACAAGAGAATCGCGTAAGCCCAAGAGTTAGAGGTTGCTGTGAGCCGTGTGATGCCACGGCACTCTACCGAGGGCCATAAAGTGAGAGACTGTCTCTACAAAAAAAAAAAAGAAAAATGAAAACTGAATTTCTGGGCAGCGCCTATGGCTCAGTGGGTAGGGCACTGGCCCCATATACCGAGAGTGGCAGGTTTGAACCTGGCCCAGGCCAAATTGCAAAACAAAAAAAAATATCTGGGCTGTGGTCCCAGCTACTTGGGAGGGAGGTTGCTGTGAGCTGTGACACCACAGCACTCTACCAAGGGTGATAAAGTGAGACTCTGTCTCTAAAAAAAAAAAAGAAAACAAAACTGAATTTCTCAACTTATACCTTGCTCTCAAATGAGGTAACACTCTTTCAGGACTAAGCAAAGTACTAAAAACACCCAAATGTGAATCACATCATTACTATTTTAAGCCAATATACATTAAACCCAGAAACTAATATTAAAGGATCAAGAGAATATATACCTGTAGTTCCAAAGGATGAGCCAACTAAAAAGGATTTCACTGCTAAAACCAATCAACAATTTACCATACAAGTAAGATTCCCTAATCTTCCTTGAATAGTGTTAGGAATAGGAGCTGTTGAGACAAGCACATATAAAATTAACGCACATAACAGAAAAATGAAAGCCATGCTGAATGGTAAGTACCAGAACAGCACTAGCTTACAAGGTGTAAGGTACTCGGGAGAGGCATTTGAGGTCTTATGGTGTGAACATGTCCCCAAAATTCATGTGCTGGAAACTTAATCTTCAATGCAATGTTAGAAAGTAGGGCCTAGTAAGAGGAGATTAGATGGTGAGCTCTCATGAATGGATTAATGCTATCTGGAAGTGGGTTAGTTGCTGCAAGAGTGAGTGTGTTATAAAAAGCAAGCCCTTTCACCCTCTGCCATGGGATGACACAGTGTGAAGGCCCCTGTCACATGCTGATGCCATACTCTTGGATGTCCCAGCCTCTATAACTATGAGCCAAATAAATTTCTGTTCCTTATAAACTACCCGGTCTGTGGTAATGTTGTGGCAGCCCAAAGCAGACTCAGACGGGAGGCAACTTGAAGAAATACCATAACTCAAGGAGGGGCATTTTGTGAGTGAGGAAAGTTCACAATAAGTACTGAGCTTGGGGACACTAACATCTAAAATGACTGGCCTGTTTTAGGCAGCAGTGCAAAGATAAGCATGTGCCAAGCTTTCTACTGTTGCTTCACATATATAGTATCATTTTATCCCTGCAAATGAGACTCACAGAACTTAAGTGATTTTCCAAAGTCAACAGTAGTCAGTCAAAGTGCTAAATAATGTCAGAGATCTACAAAATTCAGGAAACCGTACACAAAATTTATATGTACATCTGTAAATTTTGTTTAGTGAGGCAATTTTTAGTTTTCAGGATTCTCACAAAAAAAAAAAAAAGAAAGAAAAAAGAGAATCATAGGATTTAGGGGACATAATAGTTTTGGGGAATTTTCTGAACTGATTATTTAAACTTATTAAGCAGATCAGAACAAAGACTGCTCATATAAAAACAAAAAAGAAAAAAACATATCGACTAGATATGGATGAAGGGGTAAAGATAATTCAAGTGTTTTCACACAAGGTCACAAGATGGCAGTGATAGAGACATACAAACATCCAGAATGATCCTCCGGGACAGATGGCTCTCCAAAGAAAAACCCTCCAACAGCTTCCCATCACACGACCCTCCCCTTGCCCACCCATTCAAGCCACTATACCTCCTCCCATCCTCTGCACATGCCAAGCACACTCTTGCCTCAGGTGCTTTGGATGTGGATGTGCTGCTCCTTTGCCTGGAATGTTCTCCCAAGACACTTCTATGGCTCCTGCCTCCTTTCATTCTGCTAAAATGCCACTTCCTCAGAGCCCTTCTTTGTTCACCTCTCACGCAAAGGTAGGTACCCCTGTGTCTGCCTCAAACCCCTCACCTGCTTCAGTTTCCTTCACAGCACACAATACTCCCTGTTATTACATAATTATGTTTCCCTATGATTAATTACAGAAAGGCGTATTTTTGATCTTTATTTTTCTTACTGATAGTGACCCACTGTGCAAAAACAAGAATACACGTTTTAAGAAAGGAAAAAACTGTGTTAAAGTAGTAATACTCGCTATATACCTGTTTGTTACATTGTATATTATATCTTGCATCTCTTGAAATTGCATAAGTCAAACTATCACAATTCTAATTATTTTTTCCTTTCTTAAATTGTACATACATTTTTGGGCACCCCCTGTATTTGGTCTTTGCCCCCAGTTCCTGGCAGAGCTCCTAAAACCTTAGGAATTTCCTGAGTGATGGATGTCTTTTGTTATACATAAGAAGCCCTGAGCATCACACCATAGTTTATGCTAAGGTGGTGACTCACAGCAGCTCAAGGTGGAGTCCCTGGTAACTTCAGGATAGAGGATGGGTCACCACAAAGACCAAGCACTTGTTTATAGAGTTGGGGCTTTTAGCCCCACTATGACCTCTGGGGAGGCACCAGGAGCTTAAGTGAGCACAGTCAAGTCATGCCTATGTAATGAAACCTCTGTAAGAACCCTGCAAGATGGCATTCCAAGACCTTCTGAGTTGGGAAACCCACCAAGGTGCTGGGAGGGTGGGGTGCCCTAAGAAAGCATGGAAACTCTGTGCCTCTCTCTCTCTCTTTTTTTTTTTCCTTTGAGACAGTCTCACTATGTTGCTCTGGGTAGAGTCACCCTAGGTAGAGTGCAGTGACATCACAGCTCACAGCAAGCTCAAACTCTTGGGCTCAAGCAATCCTCTTGCCTCAGCCTCCCAAGTAAATGGGACTACAGGCACCAGCCACAACAGCCAAGAAATTTTAGAGACAGGGTCTTACTTTTGTTCAGGCAAACTCCGGAGCTCAGGCAATCCACTGGCCTTGGCCTCCCAAAGTGCTAGGATTACAGGTGTGAGCCGCACCCACCTCTCTGCCTCTGGGCATCTCTCCCTTTGACTGTTCCTGAGCTTTATCCTTTATAAAAAACTATAATTGGGGCGCCTGTGGCTCAAAGGAGTAGGGCGGCCCCATATACTGGAGGTGGTGAGTTCAAGCCCAGCCGGGTCAAAAACAAAAAAAATTAAAAAGCTGTAATTGCAAGTAATGTACTTCCCCATGTTCTATGAGTCATTTCAGCAAATTATCAAACCTCAGAACTCCTAAATTTATTGTCTTGCTGGGCCTCAGTGAAGATAGCCTGCAGCTGGTATCTAAAATGAGGGCAGTCTAGGGCGGCGCCTGTGGCTCGGTCGGTAGGGCGCCGGCCCCATATACCGAGGGTGGCGGGTTCAAGCCCGGCCCCGGCCAAACTGCAACCAAAAAATAGCCGGGCGTTGTGGCGGGTGCCTGTAGTCCCAGCTACTCGGGAGGCTGAGGCAAGAGAATCGCTTAAGCCCAGGAGTTGGAGGTTGCTGTGAGCTGTGTGAGGCCACGGCACTCTACCAAGGGCCATAAAGTGAGACTCTGTCTCTACAAAAAAAAAAAAAAAAAATGAGGGCAGTCTTGTGGCACTGAGGCCCTCACCTGAAGGGTCTGCACTATGTCTGGAGTTAGTGTCAGGGTCAAATATAATTGTTAAGACACTCAATTGGTGTCAAAGTGTTACAGAAATGGTGTGGGCAAAAGACACATATTTGCTGTCAGAAAAAAAACACACTCCCCCATTGGAATGTAAATGCATGTGGCAGGCAGGGCCTTGTCTGCTTCTCACTGAAGCACCCTGTACCCAGAGTAGTACCTGGCACATAGGAAGTGTGAATTCGTTCAGCACTCAATATGTGAATGTATCAATAAATGAATAAATTAATATAAATAAGAGGGAGAGGAGCTGTTCTGTTTGGTTGTTTGGTGGTTTTAGCAGGGAGAGGGGAGAAGGTTGGTTAATGTTAGTGGCAGGCATGCTAACTTAAATGCTGAAGAATGTATTCAACTGGGAATACTGAGCTACAAAGGCATCGCTGGGCATGGAGCACAAGTAACAAGAAGCTAGAGCTGTATGGACCAAACAAGATCAACATAGAGGCAAAATGTGAGGCTACCACTTCAAGATAATTGGCTGAGTTCTGAAAAAGGCCCTAGAAACATAAAAGCAAAGCACAGATGTTGAGCCTTGTGGCAGTCCACTGCAGAGGTCAGGGAAACCACACCACATGGTAGGGAAGCTTCTTAACACAGCCAGAGGCCCCAAACCTAGCACTTCTTTCCCCGAGTATCAACCGTATAACTCTCCTCTCCCACTGGATCACGAGCTTCTTGAGGAACAAGGCTTTTAAGTTCCCTATGCTTGGCACATGGCTGGTGCCAATAAATGTTTATTAACTTCAGCAATGATTCTGTCCCTGAAGCATAAGAAAACACATACAAGGCCATGGCGCTGGCACACTGAAATGAGGCACTATAGTCAAAATACCTACCACTTAGGAAAAGATGCTCAAAAGGGGAGACAATCAAAAGTTACACCACATCTAGAGAAACCATGCTTTCCAAAAGGTGGGTCCATTCTGTTTTTACCTGGGGAACTGCAGGTGGCTCTGCGGTGGGTGGCTTGACAAAGAAGGGAATGCGGCCCCTCTGCCAGTCATTGAGAACCATCTTACCCACAGTCTGCAAGTCGGGCTCTCCACCCTGAAACATCAGAGTAAGAGTCCCAATTAAATTCAATGAACAAAACCACTTACCGCTTTGGGAGCATTTCACTTGTCCCACCCGGTTCCACACCCACTATGAGCCAAGTTTCACACCACTCACACAATATACAGAAAAAAAGTCCCCATCATATACACACATGCCTGCCATATGTACCAGTCTAAATTCTCACGAATTCTAGCTCACCTTTAATAACTTCCCAGTCCGGAGAGCTAGCTTTTCAAGAAAGTCCTCAGCATTCTCCCAAGAATCAATCTTGTATGTCTTGCTGATATATTCTGCTTTTGCTCGTTCAAGTACAGCACCAATGTGGTCTTCTGCAGTCTTAATTTTTTCCACTTGAACCTAAATATTAATAGGAAATCTCCCGCTTACAAACTTGATTGTTGCCGAAGTAGTGAAGTTCCCTGTGTTCTACATAACGCTATTTGAAAACAGATTTCAACATCACAAGGCAAGTGGAGCCTGGCAGGAGCCTGTCTCCAAGGTGGCTAGACACGGTCAGCTGCAAGAAGCACCAGAGAAGGCTGACCACAGCCATGAAGCCCAGAACTCAGCTTTAATCACAGCTCACCACAAATGAACTGTGTGGCTTCCACAAACAGTTTAAACTTGGACTGCTTCATGTTACTCACTTGCAGAAAAGGTTAAAAGGCTGCCAATCCCAGGACACAAAAAGACTGGAATAGCTTAAGAAAGGAGAAGAGGAATGTGCAGAGGATGTATAGCCCACAGCATGGTTAAGGTTAAGTGGAACCATTTAGCGTTCTTAGGCACATTCAGAAGTAAGTAGGAAATGACCGGGTTCCAAAATGACTCAACTCATAAACCCACGAAGATGAATTATCACTAAACATAAACAGGCTCTGCTTCCCTCTGGATCCTATGTGTAAACTACAAACTCCTTTGTGGGATGATATTGACCAGATTTGCCCATGGTTCCACTAACCCCTCAAACAGCCTTCACTGAGAGGATGCCCTGTTTAGCATCATGTTCCTAAAGTCTGGTCACACTGACTGACCTCAAACTGTCTTCTGAATGAGTAAAAAGCAGAGGTATCCAGGGTTCCCTAGAGAACGCTTTCCCGAAAACACAAACAGCCTATCAGGACTAAGTACTCACAACTCCTTTTAGCACAATGTCTGTCTCCGAGTCCTCAGAGGGGTAAACCACACCTGGACAGTCAATCAAGAATATCCGACGCATCAAGGTAATATACTGCCAGACCTGAAGACAGAAAAAAGTCAGAGACATCCCACATCAAACACCAGGATCTAATTTCATAAACCTCTGATGTTCATGTATAACGTTAGAAAGCAGGAAAGGGGGAGTCAAAGAAAAGTAACCTGCTGAGTAATTAAGCTTCTCTCTCCAATATTTGTGCCATGCACCAGACACTTCCACTAAATATAAACTATAGTAACCTAAAACTCTAAAAATAATGCGGAGACAGGATTTCTACCTAGAATTGTGCAATAATACCCAAGGAACCTTTCCTTGCATACTCCTGGAAAGTTAGTACTGCTTACCCTCTTTGCTTTTAAGCAGAACCATGCTGTTTCGTAAAGCCTCTGTATTCTAGGATATGACCCCCAACTCTCAGAATCTACCCTAAGGTTGAGTCCCCCCCACTTTTTTTTTTTGAGACAGAGTCTCACTTAATGGCCGCTGGTAAAGTGCCATGGAGTCACAGCACACAGCAACCTCAAACATTTGGCTTAAGATTCTCTTGCCTCAGCCTCTCAAGTAGCTGGGACTACAGGCACCTGCCACAATGCCCACCTATTTTTGTTGTTGCAGTTGTCACTGTTGTTTAGCAGGCCCAGGCCAAGTTCAAACCCACCACGCCTAGTGTATGTGGCTGGTGCCATAACCACTGAGCCATGGGCACCAAGCCTCCCTTTATTTATTTATTTTTTTTTTTTTGAGACAGAGTCTCATTCTGCTGCCCAAGCTAGAATGCTGTGGTATCAGCCAAAGCTCATAGCAATCTCAACTCCTGGGCTCAAGCAATCCTCCTGCCTTAGCCTCCTGAGCAACTGGAACTGCTGGTGCACACCACGATACCCAGCTAAGTTTTCTACTTTTAGTAGAGACAGAGTCTTGCTCTTGCTCAGGTTGATCTTGAACTCCTGACCTCAGGGATCCTCCTTCCTCTGGTCCCAGAGTGCTAGGATTACAGGCATGAGACACCAAGTCAGTCCTGAGTTTTCCTTCTTAGCTCAGCCTTCAAATTCTATTGGGTTAATTTTGTTTATCAAAGTAAAAGGCTGAAGTGACAACTTAAAACACTTACATATGAATCACATTACCCAAATCACTCCAAAGCCATACAGTGGCATACAAAGTATTCTCAGCTTTATCAAAGTGGGCAAAACAACTCTGGTATATTCCAAACTATTGTGTGAAGACTTAAAACTCTCAATGGTGGTCTGCATTCAAGAGCATCAGACAGAAATCTCCATGTCCTAAACAATCACCCTCGGTGGAAATAAAATACACAGAAGCAACACCCCCTGAGCCAGACATACCTTTGTTTCACCTGCAATGGGAGCCACACTGCAAACTTTCTTGGATCTTAATGTGTTTATCACAGAGCTCTTGCCAACATTTGGATAGCCAATGAACC
This sequence comes from Nycticebus coucang, assembly GCF_027406575.1. NCBI lineage: Eukaryota > Metazoa > Chordata > Mammalia > Primates > Lorisidae > Nycticebus > Nycticebus coucang. Next base: position 31,188,404 of record NC_069801.1, read on the forward strand.
CCACACTGATCTGTTTCTTGTCAGTGTGTAACTGTTCAAAAAAATACACACACATACATGCAGTCATTAAGTATCACTTTGGACAGGCCGGCTGTGCTACTTTGTGAAAGTAACAGTAAAACTCTTGATACAACTTGATCTGAAGTCTAGACTCCCACCCAACCTACACAATCTGAGCAAAGTGGATACATATGCTTATTAATAAACCAGAGGTGAGTCATTTCCTCAGTCATCTATGTGAAATTATCCTTGAAGATTTTAGGGTTAAAAGTAAGTATGTCAAAAAACATGGAAGAAGCACATGACGTAGCACATTAGTCATCAATTTAGAACAATTCACTGACAAAATGTCTTCAGGAAAGAAAATTTTAACAGATTCACCAACCAACAAGTTCTGTGTCCTAACCCTCCTTTTCTTTCCACAATGTGTTTTGCATTTTTACTACCAAAAATAAATGAATGAAAAAGAGTGACCTTGAAAGTTAGACTACTGGTAAAAGTCCCACGCAACAAAAAATTCTATTGCTGTTAAGTGCTTTATCTATGGAGAACCAAGAATAACCAGACATTTGAGCATGTCTCTAACAGAAACTTGGAGGGAACAGAACTATCATAGGCAGAGAGGAAAATTCCGAGACATCACCATTATTAACATTCTCAGAAAGACAGAGACATTGTGTCTGTAAAGTAAGACATCAAAGATGGTGGGGCAAATCAAGAGTTAAACAAGAGTTCTCAGAAATTAAAAATTAAAGTAATAGGCAAAATAAATTTTGTGATAGAACAACTGGTTGGTCAAGTCAAGGGAACTCCCCCCAAAATAGAGCAAAATGTCATGTATACCAAAATAAAGATAAGAAAATTCAAGAATTCAAGGAGGAGGTAAAAGCAAATATTTAAATAAGAATGAAGACAATAGAAGAGGATAGGAAATGCCAAAGAAATAAAAGACAATTATCAGACTAAAAGTCCCAAGAAAGGCCTACCTGGCTAAACAATAAAAGACCCCACGCACATCTCTGTGACATTTAGAACATGAGGAATTTTAGCAAAACATCCTAACTGCAAAGAATGAGGGGTCTCAGAATTGCCTCGGATCTCTCAGAAGTCAGCAGACAATGCAGTGGTACCATCAACACTCTGAGAAGAAAAGGTATGAGGGTAGGATAAAGATATTTTTGCAAGGTATCTCAAAAAACATTCTAGGCATCCCTTCTCAAGAAACTTTTGGAAAATATCTTCCATCAAAAAGGAGGCGGCCTGCACGGTGGCTCAAGCCTGTAATCCTAACACTCTGGGAGGCCGAGGGGCATTGCCCTGAGCTCAGGAGTTAGAGACCAGCCTGAGCCAGAGTGAGACTGTCTCTACCACAACAATCAAAAAGCCCGGCATTGTGGTGGGCACCGGTAGTTCCAGCTACTGGGAAGGCTGAGGCAAGAGAATTGCTTGAGCCCAAGAGTTGGAAGTTGCTATAAGCTATGATGCCATGGCACTCTACCAAGGGCCACAAAGCGAGACTCTGTCTAAATACATAAATAAATAAATAAATGGAGTAAACTAGAAAAAAAAATAAAAGAAGAAAAACAATAGAATAAACAGGAACTCCAATGTAGGAAAACAGCCCTTAGAACTCTCAAGATGGTAAAGGAAAATCCTAGAAAGACGACATTGCAGGAGGCCTAGAGAGCCGTCAGTCCCAGCTGGGAGGACAGGACGGAAAAAGCTAGCCCTGAAGGCAATGACCTGTTGTGCCTGGACATCCTGAAAGTTCCAGTGAGACAAAGACAGTGCATCCATAGGCTCTACCAGGTGACACATTAGCGATAGAAGCAAGCAGGCTCGGCACCTGTAGCTCAGCAGCTAGGGTGCCAGCCTCATACACCAGAACTGGCAGGTTTGAATCCAGCCCCAGCCTGCCAAACTACACCTAAAAATTAGCCAGGCGTCGTAGCGGGCGCCTATAGTCCCAGCTACTTGGGAGGCTGAGGCAAGAGAATCGCTTAAGCCTAGGAGTTGGAGGTTGCTGTGAGCTGTGATAACACGGCACTCTACCAAGGGCAACAAAGTTAGATTCTGTCTCAAAAAAAAGAAAGAGAAAGAAAAGAAACAAGCAACACAAGAGAAAATAGAAAGAAAGGCTTCTGTCAGAAAGGAATTATAGTCACAGCACACCATGCAGACCAGCAGTGATTAATACTTTACAGTCACAATAATGTAAACACTGAATAAATAATAATATAACCCAACACTGTCATCTAACAATACAGGGAAAACAGAGGAAGGGAGGATGGCCATAAGAAACCAGATCCTCATTTTCCATAGTAGGAAGTAAACAGGCACATAAAACTGGGGTAGGGGGGAACAGGTCAAGAAGTAAAATCATAAGCATATACTAAAACATGGAGGAAAAGAACAGAAATACCAGCTAATGATTGGAAGTGTTTGCTTCTGGGAGGTGGGGAAACGTGGGAGAGAAGATGTGTGTCTTTTGTTAGAAGGTAGGTAGCATTAATCAAATACACAAATTCAAAATAACAGGGTCAGAGCATGAAGCTGCAGGAGAATGTTTGACAAGGTGATCTGGTTTCAGGGATTCCCTGAGGAACTGACACCTGACCAGGGATCTGAAGCTTGAGTTTTGCCAAGGCCCTTTGCAGAGGAGACAAAAACTGCACAGGCCCTGAAGACCGAGGAAGCAGGGCAAGCCCTGAAAGCCCGGGGTAGAGGACAATGAACGTGGGAGGAGGTCCTCAAGCAGAATCTGCACTGTAAGATGCCAGGGATGTGGCAGAAAGGGAAGTAACACTGGCCAGGGATGGGGGCAAAGTTTGAGCAAGAAAACACTTCAGCATCCCCTATAATCCACAGGTCCTATGACTGTTATGTCACTGTAAAACACACCAAGATGAGAGAAGTGAAGCTGGTAACTTTCTGCCATACCGTGGCAAGTAAGATTCTTACACAAACTCAGTTACACAATTTCAGGAGAAATGATCAGGTCTCAGTACCTTTCCAAACTGCCGCAAAAGCTGAATGAATGCTCCTTTTCCAAAGGGGTTTGTAAGACTTGCATGGAAAGCAAGTGTTGGATATTCCTGGGAGAGAACCGCAACCCATCGTTTCTAAAGGAAGAAGAGAGATGCTCATAAATTGTACCTTGCTTATTTACAATATATGGAAGAATCAGAGCTTGAATTACAGGATTGTGTTCCAAATACATTGTTGTCTTAGGAAAATTTTAGCTACATTTCTTTGAAATGTTTTTTTCAAGTATGACAGTTAATGCTTTGTCTTTTTATGTCTTATAAGTGCAAAACAATATTCCCCAAATGCCTTCATTGCTACTAAGCACAGTTAATGGAACATAATATGAAGCAGGCCAGTTGTGGCGGCAACTGTCGCCTTCTGAAGGGGCACGTAATCTTCATTGTGTGGGGACACTGCAGCTGTCCCATCAGAGGATTACAAACTGCCAGAGAATAAAAAGTACCTCTGCCCATCAGCAATAAAGCAATTTAGTTTTGTTTTCAATGAGAACACTCTGATGACAACAATCTCAAGAGTGCAACTTTATCCAAAAACCCATAAAACTGATTTGTGAACAGATACTTCAAAGTCTACACAAGTTGAGTGGCCTTCATAGACTGTTTTAGATTAATAGCTATACTTACTGTTGCCCAGGTTGGAACAAGGTCACATTTGTTAAGAACAAAAATGAGGTGTTTCCAGGGTTTTTCCTTTTTCAAGTAAGTCTCAATGTGAGGGGAACGAGTACCCATTGGATCTCTAGCATCAAGAACTTGAACTACAACATCTGATGAATCTATCACCTGCAAATGTAAACAGGCAAAAATAATTTGCTACACGACAAATACAAGAGGGACGACATTTAAGGAAATTTGGGGCTCGGTGCCTATAGCTCAGCAGCTAAGGCACCAGCCACATACACCAGAGCTGGCGGGTTTGACCGAGCCCGGACCTGCCAAACAACACTGACAACCAAAAAATAGCCAGGTGTTATGGCAGGTGCCTGTAGTTCCAGCTACTTGGGAGGCTAAGAGAATCACGTAAGTCCAAGAGTTTGAGATTGCTGTGAGCTGTGACACCATGGCACTCTACCAAGGGCGACATAGTGAGACTGTGTCTCAAAAAAAAGGAAATTTGGGAAAAGTAAAAATACTTGGAGATGACTTCAGAACAGTGTGTGGAGTAGGCTGTAATCAATCTCAATGCCCAGAGATCAGAATAGAAAAGATTTTTCATCAACCAGTTGAGTATGTGAATTTGTCCAATTTTAAGCAGAAAAGGTAGTTTAGATGAAACCCATTTTATTCCATGACTACCATGGATTACTGAACAGAATTAGATTTCCTTAAGTTTCTACTGTTATAGATTTTGTGTATTTTATGGAAAACTTAGAAATGTAGCTTGCCTTCATGGTACTTCATGGTAGAGTACCATACTACTTCATAGTAGAATTTCCAGCTCTATTGCTGATTATGTGACTAGGTTTGAAGGTCTCTTTTCCCAAGATTATTATTAGTATGTGCACCTAAAACTGGCCAGTTAAAAGAGCACTGGATCAGTAATCAGAGTATGCAAAACCTCTTTCACTAATGAATGAGGTGGGTAAGTTAGGTAAGGTATTAAAACTTTCTAGACATGTGTTCTCGCCTAAAAGAGGACATGAGTAGACTAAATAACTTAAAACTTCACATGTGGGCTTGGCGACTGTAGCAGTGGTTATAGTGCCAGCCACATACACCGAAAGTGGCGGGTTAGAACCCAGCCTGGGCCAACTAAATAACAATGACAACTGCAACAAAAAATAGCCAGGCGTTGAGGCAGGCACCTGTAGTCCCGGCTGGGAGGGTAAGGCAAGAGAATCAATTAAGCCCAACTGAGGGCAACATACTGAGACACTGTCTTAAAAAAAAAAAAAAAAAGGGGGCGACACCTGTGGCTCAAAGGGGTAGGGCGCCGGCCCCATATGCCGGAGGTGGCAGGTTCAAACCCAGCCCCGGCCAGAAACTGCAAAAAAAATGAATAAATAAATAAAATAAAATATCTGCTCTTTAAAAAAAAAAAAAATAACTTTGGGTGGTGCCTGTGGCTCAAAGGAGTAGGGCCCAGCTCTATATGCCGAAGGTGCGGGTTCAAACCCAGCCCTGGCCAAAAACTGCAAAAAAAAACTTCGCTTGTGGCTCTACCCAGGTTTGATAAATCTAAATAGAAATAACATTTTAGCAGGTAACCTAAAAAAAAAAAAAAAAAAAGTCTCATTACCTCACCCTCAGGGGAGTGCCATGACGCCACAGCTCACAGCAACCTCAAACTCTTGGGCTTAAACGATACTCTTGCCTCAGCTTCCCAAGTAGCTGGAACTACAGGCGCCCACCACAACGCCTGGCTATTTTTTTATTTTTTTTGAGACAGAGTCTCACTATGTTGCCTTCAGTAGAGTGCTGGCTATTTTTTTTTTTTTTTTTTTTGCAGTTTTCATTGTTGTTTAGCTGGCCCAGGCCAGGTTTGAACTGGCCAGCCTCAATGTATGTGGCCGGCACCCCAACCACTGAGCTACGGGCACTGAGCCAACCTAAGGAAATATTGACAGGCAATGTATAAGTGTATAAAAGGTAGTGTTATTTTTATGTAAGTAATTTTTTAAATTCAGTTACCTGAAACAATCATGCATGGCTACATCTATCCCAAATTCATTGGGGGGAATGGACGAAAATGAAACGGGCAGGGGAGTCTGTACTTTACCCAACAAAGCTTCAGTATACCAAAACCAGTACCAGTATTTTTGGCTGGGCATGGTGGCTCATGCCTGTAATCCTAGGATTCTAGGGATATTGAGGCAGGTGGTTGCTTGGGATCAGGAGCTTGAGAACAGCCTGAGCAAGAGCTCAACCCCTTCTCTACTAAAAATAAAAAAACTAGCTGGGCATTGTGGCAGCCGCCTGTAGTCCCAGCTACTGGGAGGCTGAGGCAAGAGAATTACTTGAGCCCAAGAGTGTGAGGTTGCTATGAGCTATGATGCCACAGCTTTACACCCAGGGCAACTGAGATTCTTGTCTCCAAAACCCCCCCAATATTCTTAAATAAAATCATGAAAGACAAAAGAACCACTCAATGAGAGAGAATTTAAAAGTCTTACCTTATAGAGCTCACCCCATATTCTTTTTGATTGTCCCTTTTTATATATCTCTTCTTGGGCTTCATTTCTAAGTAAGAAAGCACCCAAAATGAGCAACTGAAACACTGACAAGGCTGCTTTAGGGAAAAATAAAGAAATTCTGACACATGCTATAACATGGATGAACCCAAGGACATTATGCTAAGTAGAATAACCAGACACAAAAGGACAATTACTATTTGATTCCACTTAAAGTGAGGGACCTAGACCAGTCACACCCATAAGAGACATAAAGTAGAATAGTTGTTACCAGGGGCTGGGGAAAGGGGGAATGGAGGGTTAGTATTAAACAGGTGCAGAGTTTCAGTGTGGGGTGAAAAAGTTCTGATGGATAGTGGTGATGGTTGCACAACAATGTAAATGCACTTAGTACCACTGAACTGTACACTTAAAAATGGTTATAGTCGGCCGAGTGTTGTGGCTCGCGCCTATAATCCTAGCACTCTTGGAGGCCGATATGAGTGGACTGTTTGAGTTCACAGGTTCGAGACCAGCCTGAGCAAGAGTGAGACCATATCTCTGAAAACAGCCAGGCATTGTGGCAGGCACCTGTAGTGCCAGCTACTCAGGAGGTTGAGGCAAGAGACTCACTTAGGCCCAAAAGTTTAAGGTTGCTGTGAGCTGTGATGCCACGACACACTACTGAGGGTGACAAAGTGAGACTCTTTGTCTCAAAAAAAAAAAAATTACAATTGTAAATTTATGTATGTAAATAAAAAAAAATTTTTTAAAGCATGACTGTAATTAGACAATCTTCACACAGAATTATGAAATGGAATTGCTAGGACCTGAACTACAATCTACACTCCACAGCTCTCATATAAAGTAAGTGATGTCCTTAATCTTTTTTTTTTTTTTTATTTTAAAAGAGACAAGAGTCTCACTATGTCACCCTCAGTAGAGTGCCATACTGTCACAGCTCACAGCAACCTCAAACTCTTGGGCTTAAGTGATTCTCTTGCCTCAGCCTCCCAAGCAGCTGGGACTACAGGTGCCTCCAACAATGCCGGCTATTTTTTTGGTGTTGCAGTTTTCACTGTTGTTTTAGCTAGCCTGGTTCGAACCGCCAGCCTCAGTGTATGTGGCCAGTGCCCTACCCACTGAGCATGGGCGCTGCCAAGTGATGTTTTCTGGTAAGGCAGCTTCTTTTTTTTTTTTTTTCGAGATACAGTCTCATTTTGTCACTCTGGGCATCACAGCTCACAGCAACCTCAAACTCTCGGGCTCAAGCAATCCTCTTGCCTCAGTCTCCTTAGTAGCTGGGACTAAGGCGCCCACCACAACACCCAGCTAGTTTTAAAGACAGGGTGTCATCCTTGCTCAGGCTGGTCTCGAACTCCTGAGCTCAAGTGATCCACTCACCTCAGCTCACAGAGTGTTAGGATTACAGGTGTGAGCCACCATGCCTGGCCCTGGCTTTTTCTTTTTAATTAGAAGATCTTTTTTGGAGACAAGGTCTCATTCTATCACTCAGGCTAGAGTGACAGAGGCTTTAGTGATCACAGCTTACTAAAGCCTCAAATTCCTGGGCTCAAGCAATCCTCTTGCCTCGGCCTCCCAAGTAACTGGGACGACAGGGATGCACTACCAGATTCAATTACTTATTTTTAAATTTTTTGTAGAGAAGGGCTCTTACTACATTGCCCAGACTGGTCTTGAACTTCTGGCCTCAAAAGATCCTCTCACCTTGCCCTCCTAAAGTGGTGGCAATATAGCAAGACTTCATATCCATAATTTTTTTTTTTTTTAATTAGCCCAGTATGCTGGCATCCTAGCTCCAGAGGCTGATGGGGGGAGGAATGCCTAAGCCCAGGAGTTCCAGGTTACACAAGCTGTAATTGCACCACTACACTCTAGCCTAGGCAGAAGATCAAGGCTCTGTCTCTTAAAAAAAAGAAAGAAATCTAGAGCTATATCTCTATGAGAATAGGATGAAAGTTAAGCATTCTTTCTCTCTTCCTCCCTAAAACAAAACACACAAACAAAAATAAGAGAGCAACAAAACCCCACCACCTTCATGCATGTTCAGAAATTTCCCATATTATCCTCAGAGGGGCACAGAAACTTCAAAGGCCATCCATGAATGAACTCCCCAGTAGTCCAGAGATATCTGGCTAAGGAAGCCCTGATAGTCACTGAGGTATTAAAATGCTTAACATATGTCACAGGGCTCAGCGCCTGTAGCTTAGTGGCTAGGGCGTCAGCCACATTCACTAGAGCTGGCGGGTTTGAACCCAGCCCAGGCCTGCCAAACGACAACTATAATCAAAAAATAGCTGGCATTGTGGCAGGTGCCTGTAGTTCCAGCTACCTGGGAGGCTAAGGCAAGAGAATCACTTAAGCCCAAGAGTTAGAGGTTGCTGTGAGCTGTGACACGAGGGCACTCTGAGGGCGACACAGTGAGACTACTATAAAAAAAAAAAAAAAAAAAAAGAAAGAAAAAACCACATATGTCATGAGATGAGTTATTTTCTTTTTGTTGCATTTTCCAACTTAACTATATTTTTTAATTAGTCTATGAAAATGACAAATTCTATGTTCTGATAGGATATACCGCTATCACACTGAAGAAGGAAACGTCTCATTTATTTTTACTTGGGGTTTGGAGAGAGACTTGTGGCAATCAAGTTACCTTAAACTAATTTCAGTCTGGCCCCAATTTCATCAACATTTCTAGGCTGAAAGGATAGATAACTCTCCATCTATGATTAAAAGATACTGAGCTTCATATAGGCAAAGTAAGTTTAAAGACAACGTTGTGTTGTAGAGGAGCAAATGATGAGATCTACATGCACCTCAAAACTATACCTCACGCCAGTGTCTTCAGTGACCAAATCTCGATCTTTGCCACAGTCATAGCTCTCAGTGGACATTTCAGCATTTTCTAGTAGAGACTGCATATCACTCGCAAATAAGTTTGGTCGCTTTCTCTGTGACTTAGGGCCGAATGTAGTTTCAAAACTTTCAGTGTCAAGAATGTGCACCTTCGAGTTCTAAAGAAAAAGGAAAATTACAGGTAAAACTAAGGAAAGCACAGAGAAAAAGCACAGTTAAAAATATACCTGGGAAAGACCTGATTTTAAGCTCAGCCCACACCAAGATCTATAAGAACGTGGATTCAGCCTGGTTTCAAATGAGCAGTGCTTGTTTAAATAGCACAACAAGCACTTGCTCCCCTATGCTGAAGTTCTGTAAGCTTCCTTGGAGAATACAAAAGTAATACAAATAATCAAAGCAAATATGAATAGCTGTGTTAAGACTTGCCAAAAACTCTTTATCATACCCTTTAGTCAAATGTATTTAAGGCTACAATGATGAAAATTAACTTATCTTTTCTGCCATTTTTTTGAGCTTTGAAACAAGTGCAAAAAATTCGCCAAATTCATATTTTGTCAAGGACAATCATACTTAAATTTGTGTGTGTGTGTTTTAAACCAACTATAAATGCCAGCTTTTTCTTGGAAGTTAATTTCTTTCATGGCTAAAAGGAATTGCTTGTTTTGTAAGATGCATTTTAGTTTCAGATAACATTTTCTCTAATTTAGGTAACATTTTTATTAAACACACATGGAAAGTCTTCAGATGAAAAACATCTAGCAAAGTCCAAAATAATAGTTTAGATGTGATAAAAAGGAACCTGATACTAACTAGAACTTGATGTGCCTATAAAGGAGTTATAGTCAGGAATTTTTGAAGCAGGATAAAAGTCAAAGCTTGAGTTAGGATCTATCACTTAACAAGAATGTTAACAGGCAGCAGAAATATCCTTAAAAAACAAAACAAAACAACTTCCTTCTCCCCTCAGTACAAGCTTCCCAGTAAGTCCTAGCTACTAAAAGCTGTGGGGCAACCCCCTAAAGATCCCTGCTTCCAACTTCTAAAGACCCTTAAACTAATACCATTTTCTCGGATTCTCTAACCCATCACTTAGTTTAGTTTTAGTCAAAACTAAAGCCAAAATCAAATGTGACCAAAACTGCTCCTGAAAATCTCACAAATAATCTATAAAGTGGAGTATACTAGGTTTTATGTCTATAAAGCCACACCTTAATAGTAAGTATAATGCAGTATATAATAAAGTACATGCAAAGTAAGTCACAGTATTTTTACTGCATCGCTAGAGAGATATATGAATGTGTGAGAAACACATACATAGCTGAATGTGCAAAAGTTAAACGCATATATGATTTGACTCCACTATGGAGAATGATCTCAGAATTAGATTTTAACAAGTAGTAGCTATCACAATAAAATAAAATGATAAGGTTTTTCAAGACTAAAGCAGAAAAATCAATTGCTCTGAGTATCTTTCTGCATGAAAATAGAAGCTGACTGCCCGCAACTCCAGATCCTTCATTCTATGTATCAGATACTTAAAACAGTGAATTTTAGAAGCAGTGAACAACTAGAACAGACAACAAAGCAATAAATCCATAATAGAACCTCTCTGTTCTTCTCATAAGCAGGATTCAATAGTTGGTTAAAAGATGGCTTTAGGGAGAACTGACAAAGAGAACAAGGGAAATAAGCAACTTGTCTGTGGTTCATGAATTACACTCATGTGTTTCCCTGAAAGAAAACAGTCATTCCACTAATAGGTGCCATTCTTCTAGTCCATCGCAAAACAAAACATAATTGACAAAACCTGAGGCAATAAGCAAGCCTTGGTTTTTATTTTGTTCTCCAAGTAAACACGCTTCTTTGAACTGCTTAATCCATGTATACATGTCAGTGTTTCCCTCCCCCACTCATACTGGAACTGAAGCTTATGTCCTGGCTACATTTCTGGGAATTATTATTCAATGCAAGTAAAAGCGTGCAGGCAAACATTAGGCCACTTCTTTGTTCTGTGTGAAATTCATTCCACTCAAGCCAGACTGAATCCTTACTGCACTTCAAATTTCAGCAACCAATAACCAATGTGAAGAGCACCCTTTACATTAGCCGAGAAATCTGCAAGGATCAAACAAAAAGCTTAAGTACTTAACACCAAAGATCTACCAATTCAATCCAAATTCTACATTTCCCCAAATGTAGAAATTACCACTGATGAAATTACCACTTAAACAAGTTTGCCTACCAAAATAAATAATAAAAATTATGGGCGGCGCCTGTGGCTCTAGAAGAAGGGTGCCGGCCCCATATGCCAGGGATGGCAGGTTCAAGCCCGGCCTCAGACAAAACTGCAAAAAATAAAAAATAAAAATAAAATAATAATAATAATATTACTAATAGCTATTACTGATTTAGCTCTTATTATGCTATGTGTTCACTATGGGCCAACTGCTTCACAGACATTTCATCTGTATCCAATCACTCAAGGAGGTGGGTTATCTATACCGGTAAAGTTCATAGAGAAACCTATCTAACAGCGCAAGAAAGGGTAAAGCAAGGATTAAAATTCAGGTCACACTCCAAAATCTGTGCTTTGATCCACTCTACTCCTGCACCTCCCTGATAAAATGTGATTCATATTAAAGGTGAGGCCTCTAACAAAGGTGAATACAGGCATCCCAGAGTTCATCATGGCTACATTAAAGTCACTATTTTCTAAGAAAAACAACAGACAAATATGTTAGAAAGGGATCTGCATGGAGTTTGCTCAAGAAATTCTATCACCAATGATATCCTACATCTTACATGAGGCCGGATTCGATCATGGAGAAGAGACATTGGTAATTTGCTTTGTTTCATGACAACTTTGTATGGATCCTTCATAACTGCATGCATTTCCTCTTGAAATTTTTGTAATGATGACTGCTTAACCACACGTGTGTTTCCTGTTTTATAAATAAAGAATGTTACCATTTAGTAAATACTTCTGCTGACAAAATGAAAGATTTTATTTACTTATTTATTTTTTGAGACAGAGTCTATGTCACCCTTGGTAGAGTGTCATGGAGTCACAGCTCACAGCAACCTCAAACTCTTGGGCTTAAGCGATTCTCTTGCCTCAGCCTCCCAAGTAGCTGGGACTACAGGTGCCTGCCACAGCATCTGGCTATTTTGTAATTATAGTTCTCATTGTTATTTAGCAGGCCCGGGTTGGGTTTGAACCCACCAGCCCCAGTGCATGTGGCCGGTGCCTTCACCGTTGACCTATGGGCACCAAGCAACAGACAAGATTTTGTATTACCTCACACACCCAAGCACCTGCTACACCTACCCCTTGTAGCTATCTGCAAACTTAAGACAGGGAAAAACCAAAATTGCCTCTTCTGCACTCATAAACTATGAATTATTCTACGACTCTAGACACACAAAGGTTTTCAACAATTTCCCAACTGAAAAATAAACAGCACGGAATGGAACTGAGATCTGACAAATGTCCTACTTCCTGCTAGATTTGGTAGAGAAATTTGGAGCCAATCACAGCTCATTAGTCAGTACAAATAGAGAATCTCGAAGCACAGAAACTCAAGTCATAGTCACCATTTTTAGTACTATGAGGGTTAAATTAACAGATGAATCATGCAAGATGAAGGCCTACACCACCACAAGACCTTATAGGTGAGTGATTTTGGAAAAAAACAATCATTTAAACAGCATGTTGCAGCACAAATGTAGAACATCAAAGCGGTGATGATGGGTAGCAATTACTGTTTACATTCACTATTTGCTAGGTACTATTCAACACAATTTATATGCATTTTCTCATTGATTAACACAACATCCCGTGGGATATGTTCTATTTTTATTCTCATATTAGAGATGAGAAAATAGACAAACAGACTTAATAACTGCCCACTGCCAATTACATAATTAGGATTCAAACCAAGGCAGTCTGGTCTGCAATCACAATACCCAGCCACCATGGTAAATGCCTCTCCACAGCACAGTTCTTAGGGACTATCCTACCAAAAGGTATAAGATACTCAATGGTAGTTCTCATCTGCCCCCATGAACAGAGTTCAAATACCAGACAAACAATGGGACTGACCATTTGAAGTGTCTACACAACTACTGGTGGCCAAAGGAAAGACAATGGGACTGGTGGCCAAAGGAAAAACAATGGGACTGACCATTTGAAGTGTCCACACAACTACTGGTGGCCAAACAGAAAAAAATAGGGAGTATCCAAAGGAAGAAGCTCAGATCCCTCTGTGATTAGAGATACTTTATTCCAGTGGTTCTGAACCTTCCTAATGCCATGGTCCTTTAATACAGTTGCTATGGGTCGCAACCCAGAGGTTGAGAACCACTGCTCTATTCACTCCTAGAAGGACCAATAATCCTTTCATTGTTATTCAAGTTCAAATACAACCCCATTAAGAAAAAGTTATTTCAGAGGAACTTCAGGTGAATGCACTTACCCTGCAAGCTAAACACACAAACACGTGCAAGGCCACCTCTCCAACAGTAATCTCTACAGGCAACCAGAGATTAAGATGAGAGTCTCAAGATCTGTGAAGGCTAGTCATCAAGGATGCTTTTACCTGAGTAAAAGGGTTCACTTGTACAACTACTGATGATTAGCGCTCTTCACACAAAAGTAATTTATTAGCACTTCAAAATGAGTTTGGGGGGGAAAAAAAGAAATTTTTTATGACATCTACCACCACTACTTTTCTCAGCACTTTTTCCACTAAGAGTATTTCTTATCCTGTTTTCAATAGAATCCTTAACAATTCCACTCCCCCCAACTCTTGTCTTTTAGACATTTAAACATTTTAGCCTTTCTCACATAGCATACATTTTGTAGAGCAAAGTAACAAGGGATAATACTCACCAAACCATTTAATATTTGGCTCTACTCTTGCCACTGTGCCAGAAGCCATGGTTGACTGATATTGCAGGGGCTTAATTACTTTTCCACGACTGTTCCTAAATTGAGGAAATAACATTTTGGTTGACAACAGTAGAAAGGCAACAGCAAAGTTTGGTTTACAGAATACACTTTCCATCAAAAGGACTTTTATTCTGGTTTGCTTGTTTTTTTTTTGAGACAGAGCCTCAAGTTGTCGCCCTGGGTAGAGTGCCGTGGCATCACAGCTCACAGCAACCTCCAACTCTGGACTCAAGCGATTCTCCTGCCTCTGCCTCCCAAGTAGCTGGGATCACAGGCACCTGCCACAATCACAATGCCCGGCTCTTTTTTGGTTGCAGCCATCATTGTTGTTTGGTGGGCCCGGTCTGGATTCGAACCTGCCAGCTCAGGTGTATGTGGCTGGTGCCTTAGACACTTGAGCCACAGGCACCGAGCCTGTATTCTGGTTTTTAATGATCATGAAATACAGATTCCAGTAAACAAAAAAGTATTTCTACATTTGAAACAGATTGCTCCAAAGTCATTTAACCTCTTGCAACAGAGCACGTAATGATTTCTGCTAGAGGAATAACAAATAATGCTATGTTTAAAAATCCGTTTACTGTTTGTTTACTTCTTTAAAAAATCGCATATTTTAAAAAAAATCGCATATTTGAGTCTCTTTGGTAATCATTTGAAGGATGGTTTACATGAATTTTTAAGGAGAGGGTGATTTATGATGGAACTCAAAATTCTAAAATAAACTGCAAAGTGACTAAGGCAGATTAAGTTTACTGATGGTTGGTTTCATACACATCTTTTAGAACAGATGAAGAATCCAAATTAAGAACAGCAAGCAAAATGCCACACCAAGCAAGCTCCTGTGCTAGAGGCTGCCTCAGAACTCAGAGTTGTGATGAGTGGCCGAGTGCCACAATGTTGTCATCTAAAGTCTGGCATCATAAAATAAATTTTCTAGTGGCTTTAACTATAGTCCTAAGTGCTTTGTATTCCCACCTGACAAACCTTTAGCTGCAAAATCTAATGGCACATTCATGTAAGTCGAAGACGTAGGGAACACAACCTCTATTTGTGAAGTACTGTAAAACAATCACTATTGCACCACCCACTACTCATACCCTTAGCCAAAAATGATCAGTGTATCATAGCAACATTCATATAAGATGATATTTGAAAATACACTACTATTTGGAGAAAGTGGGGATGCGAACATCAAAGGCTTAATTAGTTTCAGCTACAAGTCAAGGGCATGACACACAGGGGAGAGGATGACAGCACCCAGCGCTCACCTGCGCTCCTTTTGCCTATACATATTCAGGCGCCGGATTGTGGCCCGGTCCCTCATGTTTTGGCCTCCTGCTCCCTGCACTCGATCTACAAAAGGCAGAAGGAGACAGAACACTATTTGATAAACAAGAAGTACAAGCAAGGTCATTGCTTACAATACACCAAGTAGCTCACCCAAGCTAGACAAGCTGCCACCTCACCACAAAATCTCTACCTATGTTGCTCCAACAAAATTATTATTCAAAACTACATGATGTGACAAAGTAGACCCCATCTTTGATTTTCACTAGGACTGTGTTTAACAATGATAATAACTGGGTGGTTGGCACCTGTGGCTCAAGGAGTAGGGCGCCGGCCCCATATACAAGAGGTGGCGGGTTCAAACCCGGCACCAGCCAAAAACTGCAAAAAAAAAAAAAAAAAGAAAAAACGAATCATGTTTAAAAAAAAAAAAGAATGATAATAACTAATAATTTTGAACACTGTATGTAACAGCACTGTGCTAGCCACATTACAGGCATTGTCTCATTTAAGTCATACAATAATTCTATAGAGATAACTTTTCCCAATGCTGCAGACTGAGAAACAGAGGCACAGTGGTCACACAGCTACAGAATGACACAGCGAGAATTTGAACACAAGCATTCGATCACCATCTGTACTCTTAACTCATGAAGACAGCTGCCTCTGTGTCTCAGTTTAACAAATACTGAGTGCCTGCTAAATAGAAGACGTGAGACAACTTTGATATCATACACACAAAATATGTACACACAAGTATTCTGAAAGTGTTAGTTTCTTAACTTCCTAATTGACTTTAGGAAGTTAAGAAACTAACTTAACTTGTTAACTACTAACTTGTTTGACTTTAGCTTAATCAACAGCTAACTAGGTGGCAATTCTTGCTTTACATCTCAAAGAGGGACAAATGAGCAAGGTAATACTAGCCTAACTTTTCATTTTAGGAGCCCTTCAAACTATCTGTCTACAACTAAAGGGATGCAGTATAAGAGAGGCCAAAATCACAGAATTGGAGGTTCTACTACTCATTAATTGTGCCAGTTATGACAAGCCACCTCCCCTGTTTTGATTCATTCTCTTCACCTATAAAATCGTGATCTCTAAGGGCCTTTGGGGGCCTAACATTCTGAGATTCCAGTCTACCCAAACTGAATGATTTATTATCAACCCAGAGAAATCATTCAACATGCATTAAAGTCGTCAAAAAAGCTAATGTTTAAAAATCATGTTTAAAAACAAAAGTTGTATTAACTAAGCCGGAATAGAAGGAACTCCCCCAAAGGCTAACTTGTTCAACCTGCAGGCGGAACCTAGCCAGAAGTTATACATATCTCCAAAAATACCTTCACAGACGTGCTCATACTGATTTATCTGAATAATGTTCTATGCCCTTTACAGGAATGGGATGATTTCAATAGCCAAATCTACAGTTCCTTTCTCACTTAAATAGTCAAAGTTAAAGTGCCAGACAGGGTAGTTAAGTGTAAAAGGCCCACTGGCTCGGCCGGACACCACTTTTAATCGTTCTCTGAACCTCTCAACCGTGGAGGGCCTACGGCTGCCGGGCCTGAGTGTTCACGTGACCAAGTGACTACACCTCGGCCTGCCAGTCGTGCCCCCCAGTGAGGAAACCGCCACAAACAGATTTTCTTCCCCTTTCTCATCCCCAATAGTGACTTTTCTCGAGGTCACCCGCCAAGCAAGGCCACTGGGTGCCCCTCTCCTCTTGTCTCCTCAGAGCTCCGCCCTCCGAGCTCCCACCCGCGACCAACCCCGCCGCCCGTACCCGGGTTTGTGCTGGCCTTAGAGGGGTTGAGCGTGCTCCGTCCCTTGTACTTGGGCTTCACCATCTTGGCGACGAGACGGGCACCGGAGTGCTAGGTCCGGCTAACGTCGGACAAACGAGCCCAAAACTTCCCAGGCCGGGCTGAAGCGACCCGCGTGAACCACGCCGTACCACGTGTGCAAGAACTACGTCACTTCCGTTCGCGCCCAGGTTTGCGCCTGCGCAACTTCCTACGAACGGGCGGCGCGCACCGCCCCCTTTCTGGCCCCTCCCCGTCCCTGACACTTGGACACACCCTACGCCAAGACCACTCCCGCTCGTGCCCTAGCAACCGCCAAGCTGCCCCTCCATAGCAACCGCCTAGTTACCCTGAACGCGCAGCCCAGAGCTCCTACTTGGGTCCACCACCAAAAAAAAAAAGAAGCCTCTTCCCAGGCCAATGGCACAGGCTTTCATTGAATTATCTTCTGAGTTTGTCCTCTAAGGTCTTCCAAAAGCGATCACACTGCAGCCGAATATCAATCAGAGCGTGTCATCCTTAAAACCTCAAAGGCTTATCATTTTTTTTTTTTTGAAGTTTTTTTGGCCAGGGCTGGGTTTGAACCCGCCACCTCTGGCATATGGGGCCAGCGCCCTACCCCTTTGAGCCACAGGCGCTGCCCAAGGCTTATCATTTTTAGAATGGGGGAAGGGAGAGGAGCTGCTGTGTCCTCAAGGCTTGAGTAAAGTAAGAACTCAACAAATATTCATCAAATTAAAGAATGAATAGATGGAAATTCTTCTTACCCTGAGGGTGAAGAATGGCAATAAAGCCTATTAAAATAATGTCTCTAAAAGCTAGTATTTCAACCAAGAAGCCCTCCCTCTTTTTTGGTACCTCAAGCAGTCACAAGTGTCCATCACTGGATAGACCAGGAAGGGTGTGTTCAGGCATTGTAGCGCGTTCAGTAAGAATAACTTGTTATAAAATAAGTACTCTAATTGACGGAGAGATAATTGAGTCTTTATTTCTCTCAGTTTGAACAAACAAACCCAAAAACATTCTTTCTAGAGCAAAAGCAGGCCATGTCCCAGATGACACTGGAAATACCTTCTTTCCCTTGAGCTTGCCCTAAGGGCAAGTATCATGAGCTTAAGCACAATTTAGCTAGGTAGGCTCTGATGCTGACAGGTACCTGAAGGAATATCTGAAAGCTAGTTGGAAAAATCTTCATGCTCAGATGTCCCCTTGCACCCCACACTGTCCCTTTGATCCCCAAAACAAGGGTGCAATTGCCTCTTCCCAGAAAGATTAGGTTAATGTGTTTCTGATGCCTCAACTTGGTGCAAACTAGAATAAACACGAATGGCAAAAATCAGTGCATGAGCTCATTCAGGCTTTGATCAGAGACATAATTTCATTATGAAATTTTGAATCAGGCTGTTGTGAAGTCTTGCCAAAGAGTTTCATTTTCCCAGATGATATGGTGGGTTGTTTCTCTCCTGTTCTCATACTCTGCTTGTGTTTATCATACAAACTCTCCATCTATTTTTACAATCTGACCCATCAATCCTTTTACAACACCATTTGCTGATCCCAACAATCAACTTCAGTTCTATCAGCAGATATTAAAATAAGCCTGATCAAGGTAAGTGAAGCTTAAATTACTGGTTTGGTTTGTTCTGCTTACTGCAATTATAATACAAGGATGATTTTTCACTCTCCTTTCTGATGTTATGGTGACCAGGGGAGGCAAGACACACCTACAGGCCTATAGTTCCTTAGCTTTGAAATAGACTTAACAATTTACCTTGAAAGATTGCAATGTGATCATATGAGTTATAGTATATGAAAACATCGCGGATATGGTACACGGTGTAGATGAGATGCTTTCTTTCTTGTAGACCCACAGTTAGCTCTTCATCTCCTGGAATCTTACTCCTAGTAACCACAGATTTGTGTGAATGAGAAGACCATGAAATGGACTGGTTGGAAATGCCACCATTCTGAAACAGCCCTGTGCCATGTTCTAGACTGGTACTTTCCTGGGAAGCAGAGAATCTTGACCCCACTTTCGCTTTCATGCCATAAAAGACTTTGTTATTGGGGTCTAATGAGTAAATAGCATAAACTTCTCAAGTATCATTTTTCAAAGTGTGGTCTGAGGACCACCAGCATCAAAATCACTTGGAGGATCTGGTTACAAATGAAGCCTCCTGGACTTCATCTCAGACCTTCCAAAATCAGACCCTTGGAGTTGGGGCCCAGAGAATGTACATTTTAGCAAGCTCCTCAAGTGAGTCTTGCATACATAAAAGTTTCAGATTTGAAAAGCAGTCTTTTTATTTATTTATTTTTTTTGCTGGAGCTGGGTTTGAACCCACCACCTCTGGTATATGGGGCCAGCGCTCTACCTCTGTGAGCCATGGGCGCATAGTCTTTCACAAAAGCCACCTTGCAGCTCCCTGTCCAACTAACCAAAAGCAGCTCTGGAAGGTCCAGCTTCTTTCCATCTATATCTTAAATCCTCTTCGTGTTTCACAGCAGGGTGAAGAAGGCTGCAGCAGTGTCTAACGCACTCTGAAAATATATGTCTTGGCTCTGCCCCAAATGCCTTGATATTTATGCTGCAGCCAGAGGGGTCGTTATCCTTTGGCAATGCTCCATTGTAAGGCCATTAGCTCTTAATTAGTGCCAGCTTGTTGCTTTATGCTTCCCAGCTGAGCTGTGCGCAGAGTCTGTTCTATCCAGTCCCCTCGTGTCTCTCCTCTGGTGAGTCCATGATACACTGACTCCTGTCTCCTCGGCCCAAGAGTTGGGTCTCTGGAGTGGCTGCTGCTCAAAGTGAAACAGTCCTGGTCCCCAAACAGGAAGCTCTGGGACCCTGGAAAAACAGAGAAGTACTCAGCATATGTTTTCAGGATTTCATTGTCTTGTTTCATTTGTAGAAAACAGAAAGGTAAAAAAAAAAAAGAAAGAAAGAAAACAGAAAGGTGAGTTCTTGATTTTACCACTTCAGCAGTTTACAAATATAAGAAAAATAAGGTGCGGCTTCATGGGCCAAATGATCCTCAGTTTTCAGCCTACGATGCCTGGGAAATTCTTAGGCAAGGATTTATAGCAAGCTGATGGGCTGATGGGTTATGAAAAATGGCTGAGAGACTCACCTCTGGGAACCCCAAGAAACTTCTCGTCATGGTCACCACTTCTTTGTGAGAAAAACATAGTCTGTGTTAGTTTTGGCATTCCTCTCATCGCTGGGTAGGAGCTCTTCAAAAAGATCCTGAGATTAAGCATTGGCAAAGTAACTAGAAGCATTTTTCTCCCTCTTATCACTGAATCCTTGTGGTCCTCAGCATATTCAGCGTAAGAAAATCTGAGAAGCGCTTTTCTGAGATACTATTAATGGCCTCTAATTTTCAGCCTGGTTTAGATAACTCAAGATTGCTGGCCGTGTCCTAAGAAATGAATCCAGAACACACATTGATGTGGGAATTTAAAGTATAATCCCAAATTGTAGATAATTGTTTAAGCTCCAAGGAGGCTGGAGGGCCCATATTAAGTCACCTTCCCAAGAGCAATGTGTTTTCTATTATACTGGATATCTATCTGTCCAGTGATCCTTCTGATTTTGAAGCCGTTTGACTAAATCTTTGTATAATTCTTTACCTCTTCATCTCCTACCTTCCTCACTCTTTTTCTTTAGAAAACACTTTTGAAAAAATTTGACCCAGTCCCTTGGATTGTTTCCAGAAGAATCATGTCCTGTGAAAGAGGCTGAAAAGTCAACTCCTAAAACCAGTGGGTCGGGGGAAGCTCTGTCTGTCAGAAGGTCATTCTTACCTTAAGGGCAGCCTCTGCCTAGCCAGACAGAATCCTTCTTGCTTCATCCCTTTTGCTCTTTTGTCTGATCCAGTCTAGACTGGGAACAATAGAGATCTAGGCTAAAGTGCAGAAGAAAGGCAGAGTGAATACCTCCTCAAGGAGCAGAAGAATTACTGGTCAAAATGTTTAGTTATGTAACTTTTTAGAGCCCTGATTAGAAAAAGATAAGTCCATCACTCTCTCTTCTTTGGAAAAGGCAATCCTTCCAACTCACTGTGTACCCCAGGTTGGAGGAATCTTCTAGATGCTTTAAATGTCTATTAGAGAGACTTTGGAGTTGCCAGCTTTGCTTCTAGCTGGAGCTGGGAAAATCCCCAGGATGCACAACCACTGTGTTCAGGATCTGGGGACTCATGCTTCTCCTCTGTCCTTCCCTGTCCCCTACATCCCCAGTGCACGGGAAGAGGCATGAGTCAAACCGAGTAGCTTATCTCTCATCACAGAGGTAGGCAAACTACAGACCCCCAGCCAAATCTCACCAGCTGCCTGTTTTTATATGGCCCACAATCTGAGAATGGTCTTTATGTTTTTAAATGATTGAGAAAATTCAAGGTAAGAGTAACATCTTGTGACATGAAACTCATATGAAATTCAAAAGTCAGGGCTCATGAATAATTTTTTTGTTGTTTTTTTGAGACAGAGCCTCAAGCTGCCACCCTGGGTAGAGTGCGTGGCACCACAGCTCACAGCAACCTCCAACTCCTGGGCTTAAGCAATTCTCTTGCCTCAGCCTCCCAAGTAGCTGGGACCACAGGCGCCTGCCACAATGCCCAGCTATTTTTTGGTTGTAGTTGTCATTGTTGTGTGGCAGGCTGGGCTGGATTCGAACCTGCCAGCTCTGGTGTATGTGGCTGGAGCCTTAGGCACTTGAGCTACAGGCACTGAACCATAAATAAAGTTTTATTGGAATACAGTCCAATGCAAAAGCCACCATATGTAAACAAATGGCAGAGATGGGTAGCTGTGATAGACAACATATGGCCTGCAAAGCCTATGACACCTTGGCCTTGACAAAAAAAAAAAAAAATCTGCCCACAACCTCTGTCCTAGGGGACTGGTGTGTGTTCTGAGCCTTGGTTAGACATGTTAACTGATTATTAAATGACTGTCCATTTTCCATTGCTGAGAGTGAATGTTGCTTATCCCAAAGCAGACGTAGTTTCATTTTTTTCTGCCCTTGGGATTCAAATGAGGGGGTCCACTCTGTCTGAGTGTAGCTGCTGCTTTAGTGGGCCAGCAGGGGGCTCTCTGCAGAGGTTTAAATGTCTCAGAGAGTGTGTTGGAGGACGAAAGGGGTCCTACGGGCAGTGGCACTGACCTGTCACTCTTCAGGAATTTTTTTTTTCCCCTGAATCCAAAGAAGAAGGGAGCTTCAGGAAGAAATCCAAAGAGCCCCTTTGTTCAGAGTCTTTGTCATGTATGTATGTATTTATTTGAGACAGAGTCTCACCTTACCACCCTGGATAGAGTGCTGTGGCATTATAGCTCACAGCAACCTCAAACTCTTGGGGTCAAGCAATCTTCTTGCCTCAGCCTCCCAAGTAGCTAGGATTACAGGTGACCATCACAATGCCCGGATTATTTTTAGAGATGGGGTCTCACTCTTGCTCAGGCTGATCTCAAACTACTGAGCTCAGGCCATCTATCTACCTTGGCTGCTGAGTTGAACAGCACCCCAGAGTGTGGTTCAGAGTCTTTGTGACTGCAGCTTTGTTGATCTTGAAGCAAAGTATAACACAAAATAAAGGAGACCACCCACTTTGCCCTGAGTTGTTCGGTTGCACAGGGGTCTTCCGGGGCTGCCCCCAGGGTGGGCAGCCATAGGAGAATTCCAAGGCATTCCCTGTGCACGACTCTGGTGCACACACAGTAAGGACAGTGGTTGTAAGGCATTTCTTGGGCAACTTTGGGAGTAGCTGAGGTCACATTGCTTTTGACTCAGTGTCCCATTGAACTTTGATGTTGTTTCCTCCCAGAAGGAAAAAGGACATCTTCTCCAGATTAGAAAAAAAAATTCAAGGACTTTTTCATTTATTCACTTTTTTTCATTTATTCAGCAAACATCTAGCCTGTGATATCAAGAGACAAATGTAATTGGTCTGATATAGAGGAGAAATATGGACCAAAAAAAAAAAAAGAAGGAAGACAAAGGATGGTGGTGAAAGAGGGTAGATACTCTCCAGGAGCAGAAAAGCTGAAGTCAGCCAGCATGGAGAGGGTTTAGAAAGATCAGGAGGAGATCTGGGAAAAGTAAAGAAAAAAAAGAGAGAGAGAGAAATGGAAGAAGGGTAAACCATGGCGCGCAATGAAATGTGTTTGTGAGAAATTGAGATGCAATATCTATGGACATTTTGTTAGTTTGGTGGTGGGAAAAGAATTATAACTATGCATGGCAGGCGAATACCTCGTACAATAGAATACCTCGTGAGAATGATGTGAGGGCAGGAGAGAAATCAAGCAGAGTCTATCAGTGATGGCCCCGCTCTCCAGAGAAAGGCCAAGTATACACTCAAGGTAGTTGTTGCCAGATTCTGTAAGCCCCCTGGGGCATATCTGAGGTCTGAGCCAAGTGGGTATGTATAGCTCAGCTTGGCACAGGCAGCTTTATCAGGCTTTTTTGCCCAAAGTAGGGAGGATTCCTCTGCTCTGAGCCCAGCCTCTCATGGTGCCTGGGCAGCCCGGGATTCTACTCTGGTGCCTGCCGAGAGGTGGCTCCAGCCTCAGCCTGCCCCAGAGTGATATTCACTTTGGGCTTGTCATGCCATTGGCTCCTGAGGCTCACGGTTGTCAGACCAAGTGAGTCAGGAGCTGCCCAAGCCCCTTCAGGATGTGGATTCCTCATGCTGGAGGTAGCACAAAGAGCGCAGAGGTGAGACACTGGCTCACTTCAGGAACCACGGTCCACGTGGAAAGCTCTCAGAGCTAAATCTAATGGGAGCGATGTTCAGATTAAAATGATGGCTTCTACAGTCATTGGCCTGCTTTGTCACTTGGCCTTGGCATCAGGTCCCCCATCAGATGATATGGTGGAGTTTAACTGCCTGGATGTCCATCCCCATGGACCCATGAGGCCACCCTGGGGCCAGCAGAGCTGCAGCTCACTGTCCCCGCCTCTTTCCATTTCCGTGCCTTGCTCTAGCTCTCAATCCTTAAGAGAACACTTCCCATGGTCCCTGAGATTGTGACACCCTTGCTGTCACCACCTTTGCCAAGTGAGCCTTCCAGGACTGGCCTGGAAAAGCACTTTTCTTTGTTCCTTGAGCTGCTAGCTCGTTGGACAGGCTTGGATCTGGTCTGGCCATTGCAGCATCACCTCAACCCCTCCTCTGTCCCCCAGTCCCTGCCCCCCTCTCCTGTTTCCCTCCCCTAAAGGCTGCCGGCTTATTCCTTTTAGAGATGAACTCATTGTTGACTTTAACTCACTTCGATGTTTCCCAGGGAAGCACACTGGCGGGAGGCCCACCCCAGCTCCTTGAAGAAGACAGCCAGACCAGGGCCAAGACTGGGTGCCAGGGGCCTTGGAACTGCCAAAATGCCTCCATTTTATGGACAGGACTGGCTCACCCTGAAGACATTATTATTCCAAGTATTTAATCAGCAGCTCATGGTACATATTGGGTTGCAGAAGGAGCCCTCAGAAGCTACCCCTTTCAGGAGACAAAAGTCAGCCAGAGGAAGGAGCTGGCCTCCTTCATGAACCAGGCTGATACTCAACAGATGGAAAGAGTGCATCCCAATAACAATAGTCAATAATCAAAGGCTGACAGCTGCTGTGGCCTGACCCGATGGGCCCTTGGGGGCTTGGCACTACCCTCTTTCCCACACTAGACTGAGTTCAGCCAGGAATCCATCTCACCCACCTCCCTGCACCGAGCTCCGGGAGAACAAATGGGTGAGGGAGGAACCATTTTTCACATACTTTCTCTTTCAAAATGTAGCCGTTTCGCAATTTCCCACTTAAGTCCTGGAAGGCTCTAGGGCAGAACACCACCTTTTCCAGCCACTGGCCTGGGTCTCTTATCACCACCAGTGTGGTGAGTTAGTGGTGCGAGAGAAAGACAGGGCCTCAGAATCACTAAGTCTCCCACCATCTCCATTAGTCCCAGTCATCCAAGCCTCTACTGAATGCAAGTCACTCTCTTGACACCAAAGGAGCCTCAAGCAAGCCTCTAGCCCAAGACCTGTTTATTCTTCACCCTGTGTTGGCTCTTCCCCTTGGGAGAGCCAGGATGTTTGCCACACCAAAGCAGGTGCACCCGACTCTGGTATGCTCAGCTCAGCAGTGCCTGAGGCGTCTAATGATCTTCTCCACTCCCCTATAACTAGGCTTTTGTTCTGGCTCAGTTTTACTAGCGCTACTAGACAGTACTCCAGCTCTTTTGCAACAAATCCACTTAGTCCTTCCAAAGTTCCCTTTGGTTATTTTTCTCCTATCTTAATACCGTTCACTAGGGTTTCTGCCTGTTGCCCATTTAAATCTGGTCTGGACCACAGCTGGAGGAGCGACAAGGCAAAAAGCCAGCACCTGGGTTGCTGGCCCTGCATGGGGGACTTGTGACAAGGCCCAAGAAACTGACCCTTTTCCTAAATTCCCTCTCAGTCTTCCTACACCAAACCAAACAAACCAGAAGAAAAATATCCCCACTTAAAAAGGAAATCCAGAAAACATAACCCCATCACCCAAAATACTGAAATGGAAAACACATCCATACTCTGGAGACTTGATCTGAAACATACCAGAGCAGGAACTGGGTAAGGTGGCCAGAAATGTGTTAGTTTGGGCAAGTCTGCAACCCTGTAGAAGAAAAAGCTAACATTTTCCAAATAACAATGTGGGCAGATAAGAACCACATACACTCATGTGCTGTTGTCTAAAACTGGGAGTAGGGTTGGGCATTGGTTACATTAGGGTTACATCTTGACACAGATGCCTCTCTCCAGCATTCGTTCATCCCAAAAAGTACCAGGGGTGAATTGTAATCTAACTCTGGTCTGCTTTCGGTCCTTACTGTCTCTGCTGTAGGCGGGATGCTTCTAGGGTGTGAGCAGGTAACTGCCCATTTTGGAATCCATACCCCCATCCAGCTCAAAAAGGACAGAGTGAGACAGACAGGAGTAGCTCTGGGTGGGGCTAATTCTTTCATATTCAAGAGCACCCAGCAGATCAGTATTAGAATATCCTCTCTCCAGTAGTGCTGAGGTGTGAGGCATACAGCAGTAGACTCGGCATTTTCAGAAACCTGTGTTTTTTTATTTTTTTGTTTTTTTGAGGCAGAGTCTCAAGCTGTCGCCCTGGGTAGAGTGCCCTGGAGTCAGCAACTTCAAACTCTTGGGCTTAACCCATTCTCTTGCCTCAGCCTCCCAAGTAGGTGGGACTACAGGCGCCTGCCACAACCCCTGGCTATTTTTTGGTTGTAGCTGTCATTGTTGTTTGGCAGGCCCAGGCTGGATGTGAACCCGCCAGCTCCAGTGTATGTGGCTGGTGCCCTAGCCGCCTGAGCTACAGGCACTGAGCCAGAAATCCGTATTTTTTGTTAGTTTGTTTTTTGAGACAGTCTCATTTAGTCACCCTGGGCAGAGTGCTGTGGCATCTTCCTTCACAGCAACCTCAAACTTCTGGGCTCAAGCAATCCTCTTACCTCAGCCTCCAGAGTAGCTGGGATTACAGGCGCCCACCACAATACCTGGATAGTTTTTCTATTTTTAGTAGAGACACGGGTCTCACTGTTGCTCAGGCTTGTCTTGAATTCAATTTTTTTTTTCGAGACAGAGTCTCACTTCGTTGCGCTCGGTAGAATGTCATGGCATCACGGCTCACAGCAACCTCCAGCTCTTGGGCTTAGGGCAGCGGTTCTCAACCTGTGGGTCAGGACCCCTTTGTAACAATGAAAATACATCCTGTATATCAGATATTTACATTGCCATTCATAACAGTAGCAAAATTAAAGTTATGAAGTAGCAATGAAAATGATTTTATGGTTGGGGGTCACCACGCATAAGGAACTGTATTAAAGGGTTGCAGCATTAGGAGGCATTTGGAAGGTTGAGAAGCACTGGCTTAGGTGATTCTCTTGCCTCAGCCTCCCGAGTAGCTGGGACCACAGGCGCCCACCACAATGCCTGGCTGTTCTTTTGTCGCAGTTCGGCCGGGACCGGGTTCGAACCCGCCACCCTGGGTATATAGTGCTGGCACCCTACCCACTGAGCCACAGGGGCTGCCCGGTCTTGAACTCTTGAGTGCAGGCGATCCACCAGCCTCAGCCTGCCAGAATGCTGGCATTACAGGTGTGAACCACGGCGCTCGGCCTGTATTATGTTTCTTCCCTTAGTGGCCTAGAGCTTTGGGAGCAGCTTTTTAGAGGTTTCAGGGAGGTGACACAGAGAAGCTGAATGTCTCAGAGCATCACTGAAGTGACACAGGAGGATCCAGCTTATTCTTTGATGTTGCCAAGGTTCTGGATTTCTGTTTTGATGTTGTTTTCGACTAGCTCATCACGGTCCTTCTCAAACATTGAATATACATACAAATTACCTGCAGGATCTTATTACAAGGCAGATTCAGATGCTCATGTGTGGGTGTGGCCTGAGATTCTGCATTTTTTGGCAAGCACCAAGATGAAACCAAGGTTACTGGTCCACAGCCACACTTTGAGTAGCAAGGACTTAAGGATTTGAGAGATAGCTGAGACATACAGGGATTGAGGATTGATACTCAGAAGTGAGAGACAGAAAGAGAAACAAAAGTGCACACAAATACAGTCAGAGGCTAAGATGGGAACAGAGAAAAAGAGTAACGAAGAGCAGGACCAAGGCCAGGTGCAGTGGCTCATGCTGTAATCCTAGCACTCCTGGAGGCCGCATGGGAGGAACCCTTGAGCTCAGGAGTTCAGGACCAGCCTGAGCAAGAGCAAGATGCATCTTTATTAAAAATAGAAAAATTAGCCTTGGTGCCCGTAGCACAGTGGTTAAAGCACCAGCCACATACACCAAGGCTGGGGGGTTTGAACCTGGCCCAGGCCAGGTAAACAACAATGACAACAGCAACAACAACAAAAAATAGTCGAGTGTTGTGGTGAGCACCTGTAGTCCCAGCTACCTGGGAGGCTGAGGCAACAGAATCACTTAAGCCCAAGAGTCTGAGGTTGCTGTGAGCTGTGACGCCATGGCACTCTGCCAGGGCGATAGCTTGAGACTCTGTCTCAAAAAAAAAAAAAGAAAGAAAAAAGAAAAATTAACTGTGCACGGTAGTGCATGCCTGTAGTCCTAGCTACTTCGGAGACTGAGGTAAGAGGATCACTTGAGCCCAGGAGTTTGAGGTTGCTATGAGCTATGACGCCACAGCACTCTACCCAGGATGACAGAGACTCTGTCTACAAAAAAAAAAAAAAAGGAACAAAAAGGCGGCAGAATTAGAGGCCAAGTCAGGGAAAGGAGACGAAGTAAAGAACAAGCAGAGAGGGGCTGATGCTGGCCATAAGCAGCCTGTGGCCACGCAGGCTCCGGCTCTGACTCCAGATCCTAAGCATCAGTGACGGGGATCAGAAGGGAGGTGGGGTGAGGCCAACAGAGAGGCGGGTGCACAGACCCGAGGCCCCCGCCTTCCTTGCCTACCAGCCTCCCACACCTGCATGAGCTGCTCCTCGATCCTGCAGAGCTGTTACTTCCCCTGGAACCTTCCACTGCCAACTTCCACTTCTCTATCCCATGTACTCAGCCTCTTTCTCTTAACTGCACCCTTCACAGAGGTTTCAAACATGTTCAAGTTTTTTCTACCTAAGAAAAAAAATTCTCTTGATTCACATCTCTTTCTAGCCCTTGTCCTATCTCTACTCCCCTTTTCTCAGCTTAACATCCCAAAGGAACTGTTTCCATCACCCTCCCCAAACAGCCCTTGCTAAGTTGCTATTGGCACACGTGTGGTTAAATCCAGGGGCTGTCTCCCAGTCCTCTTTTGCTTGATCTCTCCCTCCTTCTTGCTGGCTTCTGGGACCCGATACCCCCTGATCTTCCTCTTACCTCCTCCCTCCCTCTTCACTTTGCCAACCCATTCTCCATCATTTGGTCTTGATGTTTGGAGGGACACAGAGCTGAGTCCTGAGCCCTCTCTTCACCCAGTGCTGGCTTTTGAGTTGACCCCTTTCAAACCCATAGCCTCAACCGTCCTTGGTATTTACATCTGTGCAATGTTATCTCAGCCCCTCCACCAAGATGTCTTACAGGTACTGCAACTTCAACATAGTCAAAACCAAATTTACATTCTTCCTTCTTTCCCCAAACTGGTCCTCCTCACAGGTTTCCCATCTCAGTACATAGCACTGTCATGTGTCTGGCTGTTTCAGCCAGAAATGGGGACTTTGGTCTTGATACCTTTCTCTCCTTCTCTCCCTCTTCCACATCCAGTGCATCCCCAAACTCTGTCAACTTTATTGTCCAGATGCCTTTTGACTTGTCTACTTCTCTCCATTTTCCACCACCATCACCCAAAATCCAAGCCTTCAGCATCTCTCACCCAGATGACAGTGACAGCCTCCTAAGCAGCCCCTCCCCAATCTGTCTTCCACTCTATAGACAGAGTGCAAGCTGGCTTGTTGCTTAACACTCTTCAGCAACCCCCCTTGGCCCTGAGAATAAATGCCCCAATTCCAGGTGGCCCTTCTGGAATCATCTCCCCTCACTTGCCCTCTGGGCCTTCCAGTTATACTGGCTTTCTTTCAGTTCTTTGGCCCAGCTACCTTCTGCCCCAGGACATTTGCATGTGTTGTTCCTGCTGTGCAGAAATGTGCTACCCAATGCAGTAGGTGCTAACCATGTGTGGCTATTGAGCACTTGAAACATGGCTAGTGCAACTGAAAAATTGAATTGCTAATGTTATTAAATTTTAATTAACTAAATCTAAAATTTAAAAACATATTCCATTCAATTACTGGAAAACTGAAAAAAAAATTTTTTTGAGAGAGTGAGTTTTACTTTGTCACACTGGGTAGAGGGCAGTAGCATCATAGCTCACAGCAACCTCAAACTCCTGGGCTCAAGTGATCCTCTTGCCTCAGCCTTCCAAGTAACTGGGACTACAGGTGAGCACCACCAGGCCCGGCTAGTTTTTAGAGATAGGGTCTCCCTCTTGCTCAGGCTGGTGCGGAACTGTGAGCTCAAGCAACCCACCCACCTCGGCCCTCCAGAGTGCTGGGATTACAGGCATGAGCCACCGCACCCACCGAAAAC